>NC_058524.1:67782791-68407791 GCF_904849725.1 Hordeum vulgare subsp. vulgare
GGTTATAACCGAAACGGGCGATGCAATATCGGTTTTACATAGTTGCTGGCCGAATTTAGTACTGTGCCTCTCGATAACGAAAAAAAATGCGAGAGGTACGGTTTTGCTTTCGCGATAGGCACGGCTGTGACTTGCTTATCGGTAAGGAAAAATACACATTTTTTTTTGTTTTTGCTAGAGGTACGGTTTTGCTTCCGCGAGAGGCATAATTTTACCTTGGTGAGAGGTATGGACGTGCCTCTCGGAAAAAAATGCATTTTTTTCCGCAAGAGGCGGGGATTTGCTTCTGCGAGAGGCATTGTTTTGCTTCGTGAGTACGGTCCATCAATCAAAAAACTTATCGTACTTCGGGTAGTCGAGGGTTATAACCGAAACGGCCGATGCAATATTGGTTTTACATAGTTGCTGGCCGAATTTAGTACTGTTATTTTCGGTTTCGCTCTATTCGGCTTCAGTCCTAGTTTTTTCGGTTTGATAGGTTGGTCTTCGGTTAAAATGATCACCCCTCCACATGTGACAGTGCTAGACTCTTGTGCACGGTATATAGATGTTCGGACGATTGATAATTGTGCTGATATGAATTAGCGTTCTACTTTCGTTTACGGCGAACCTCGGATTGAGAATCGTCACCTCATGTGGGAGCATCTTTCTAGGCTTCGGGGATGTGTCTCAAGAGCCGTAGTTGGTGTGTGGCGATTTTAACGAGGCTAGCTGGCAACACGAACATCTCTCTCATTGCTTACGACAAGGAAAATCAGATGATGGCATTCCGTGATTGTTTGATGGTGTCCGAGTGGACGACCTAGGATTTTCAGGAATTCCCTACATTTTTGATAATGGACAAGTGGGTGACCAGAATTTACAGATACGGGTCAACCGGACAGTTGCAGATGAGGTTTGGCATAACTTTTTTTTTTTAGGGGGAGGTTTGGCATAACTTATTTCCTGATGAGAGGGTGATGCACCTTGCTAGATCATGCTCAGACCACTGCCCGTTGATTTTCCAGTTGGGAGGCAGTGGACGAGTCCCGGCGTTAGCGACCTGCCCCTCGTTACAAAATCATGTGGGAGTGTCACCCAGCTCTCCCAGAGATAGTTGTGGAGACGCGGGAGGAAGCGGCCGGTATGCAACCTTGGCGACCTAGCGACTGCTCTTAAGGCCGTGATGACCAGCCTGCAAGAGTGGACTAACAAAAATTTTGGCCATGTTATTCGAGATATTGAGACGTTTCCAAGGAGCTTACTGAATTGCAACTGAACGCGGCCGACCGCATATTGATCCGTAACAAAATGAATGAACTTGATGAATTATTATATAGAGAGTATATGTTACAGCTTCAGCGGTCCTGCATCACATGGCGCAAGGAAGGGGATCACAATACCAAATATATACCAAATATTTCTTTCGGGTGCGATCTGGAGAGCACGTCGGAACCATATTCAGTGTTTGCTTAAATCTGACATGAATCGCATGGGTAGCTCCTATTATTAGGAGGTTTATAGTAAAGATCCTACCCTCTCTCCCGAGGCGGCATTGGATAGTATTAGCAAAAATGCCTATGGGTTGCAACGGGACAAAATGAGTTGACATCCTTCATTGTAAAGCAATTACATTTGCCAGGTATAGGTTAAGTTTCATGATGCGTTTCATGATGACATAAAAATGGATCAATTAAGAATAGAATTACTTGGGATGCTAGTTCGGAACAGGGGACATAAATCCTAGTCAACTAATTTGGTGAACAACCCTATCTTTAGATCAGCATATATACTGATAGCAACAATAGCATACTGATTTACTAACATGAGATGAGGTTCAACCAGCATACTGATTTACTAATATGCAACCCTATGCTACGTAGCAGGCCGTGGGGGTCTCCTGGTGTGTGCAGCCGTGGTGGCATCTGGAGAGCACGTCGGAACCATATGCAGTGTTTGCGTAAATCTGACATGAATCGCATGGGTAGCTCCTATTTTTAGGAGGTTTATAGTAAAGATCCTACCCTCTGTCCCGAGGCGGTATTGGATAGTATCTGTACTATTAAAAGCACGAGATGATAGATCCAACTCTCAATCTTAACCCTCTAAACACTCAATCAACGGTGTGGATATTTCCTTAACAAAACTAATCAGTTTTCGTTAGCGCTAATCGCACACCCCGCACGTCATGTCGTGCACGTCGTCTCGCCGTTTATCCCCGCGTCTCGCGTTTTCCCCAGCTCCTCCCGCTCTCCCCGCTCGCCGCGCCGCACCTCGCGTTTTCCCCCGGTTCCCCCCGCTCGCCCCGCTCGCCGCGCCGTGCCGTGCCTCCTCCCCCCCCGTTCGCCGCGCCGCGCTGCGCCTCCTCTGCCCGCTCACCGCGCCTCCTTCCCCCGCTCGCCGCGCCGCGCCTCCTCCTGCTCGCCGGACCTACTGATCCACGCGCGACCACCGTGCCGCACCACACCACAAAGGAGGGGATAGCGGTGACGGCGGTTCCACAACGGCCGGCGGCGCGGTGAAGTATGTCCTGCTCCCTCTCCCCTATCCCTTTCTCTTTCCCTCCCTTCCTTTCTCTTCTTCTCTCGGCCGACGGGTTAATGGCGAGCGACGGAGGTTCACCCCCCCTCTCCTTGGGATGACATCGGCGGTGGGCAGCAAGCGGCTGGCTGCAGCTCACTTTTCTCTTCGATCCGTTCTCTCTCACCGGATGTCTCCGTAAACTGAATCCTATTTCTCTGAATTTTCGCCGAACTGCAGCGCGAAGGAGGCAACCAGGACACCGACGGCAAGCCGACGACCAGGGCGGACACCAGCTCAATCTCCGGTCATTTCTTCCTCTGGTATGGTTGGTAATCTGGAACCTAAAAGAGTACCATTAATTGGGTTAGCAAATAATCTTTTGCTTTAGTAGTCTAGGTAAAATAGGCATGTGTCTCAAGATTGCAGTATATATAGAAGTATACTTTTGTTCCTTTTCCAGGAGCATTTTGATTGTCCCTCACATGTCTATGGTAAAATGAGGGTATGCTTACAAATATTCACCGCTTATACAACCAAATCCTCAAATCATAAGGAAGACACTTGGAATTTGCAATTAAATGGATTGATGAACATATTGATCTTTCACAACTCGCTCACAGCTAGCTTGGCCAGTAGCAAATAATATAGATTTTGAAGTAGTATGGTAGATTAACTCTTGCGTGCAAACATTCAGTGCCAGCTAAGATCAAGTGTGAATTGGCAGTGTCTGTTGAGGACACCAGAGGACTGTACTCTAGGAACAGGTTCAGAAAAACTTTCAACACTTCATCTCACTTCCTCAATGGAAGCCAATGAACTATCACTAGTGGAAAATGGGTCTTTGGCCGGGACCCTTTAGTCCCGGCCTGCCTCTAGGCCGGGACTAAAGGCCCGGCCACGTCGCCCCAATTCTCAATGCCTCCCCTCGAGGCTTTAGTCCTGGCCCGTAAGGAGCCTTTAGTCCCGGTTCGTGTCCCAAACCGGGACTAAAGGGCTACGCGGTGGGCAGTGGTGGTGGCAACCGTTCGTATCCCCCTTTAGTCCCGGTTGGTGGCTGAACCCGGGACTAAAGGCCTTACACGTGGCCTGCCGCAGTGGTGGCAACCGTTGGTATACCTCTTTAGTCCCGGTTGGTGGCTCAACCCGGGACTAAAGGCCCTAAACGGTTTGCATCCCGCGTCGTTTCGGGCGATGAAAAGCACGAACCGAAGCAGAGTCGCCATTTCTCTGTTTCTTCTTCTCTCTCGCTCTTGCTCTCTGTTCTTCTCCTCTCTTCTTCCCTTCTCTTCTTCCACCATGCCAACTCGCTTTGAAGAGGTGCTCGCACATGGCACGACCATGCTCGATGTCGTGTACACGAACGAGAGCAGGGAGATGCCGTTTTTTCTTGAACACTTGAAGGAAGGATGGCTTGACGCCGCAATGGATCATGAGAAGTTCTTGGGGCTTGATCTGGAGTACACGGCCGATCAATGCGGTGTTGCCGTCATCCAACTATGCTTCGCACACCATGTCTTGATCTTCCAATGCGCGAGGTAAGTTTTGAGGCTTTCTTTGATCCAAGATAATGACATTGTAAGTTTATTTGTTTCAATCATAGTTGGTTCCCTTCAAATAGTTATAGTGAAACAATTTTGATTAGTTGAAGGGGGACACAATCTAATTGGAATAGTGTGCCATAATCTGAAAAATCGTATTAGAATCAACTATTGTTTAATATGTTCCGTTGGAATCATAGTTGGTTCCCTTCAAATAGTTGTAGTGAAACAATTTTGATTAGTTGAAGGGGAACACAATCTAATTGGAATAGTGTGCCATAATCTGAAAAATTGTATTAGAATCAACTAGTGTTTAATATGTTCCATTGGAATCATAGTTGGCTCCCTTCAAATAGTTGTAGTGAAACAATTTTGATTAGTTGAAGGGGAACACAATCTGATTGGAATAGTGTTCCATAATCTGAAAATCGTATTAGAATCAGCTAGTGTTTAATATGTTCCATTGGAATCATAGTTGGTTCGCTTCAAATAGTTGTAGTGAAACAATTTTGATTAGTTGAAGGGAACACGATCTGATTGGAATAGTGTTCCACAATTTGAAAAATCTGATTGGTTCAATATGTTCCATTGAAATCATAGTTGTAGTGATACAATTTTATGCGGTGTTCTTTGATCCAAGGTTATGAAAATTGCATATAGCTAGTGATCTCTCTAGGTTCCATTGGATAGCAATATGATATGTCATAGTCATGAAAATTGCATATAGCTAGTGATCTCTCTAGGTTCCATTGGATAGCTATAGTGATCTCTCTAGGTTCCATTACATATGTTCTATTTGAATCCTAAAGATAATTTTCTCTTTAGTTGTAGTGAAACATGTTTCCTTATTGCAGCAGTATGTAACATTTGTTCCATTTTAATTTGTTTCTGTTGCAGTAGTGACAAGCATTGTCCAGAACTCATGGACTTCCTTCGCAGCGGCATCACTTTTGCTAGCGTTGACATAAGGAACGACAAGCTGAAGATGAGGCACATCTTCGGTATTGACATACCAACTGGTTGCCTCATTGATCTCCAAACGGTATTCAGGCTTCGACATGTCAGGACTTCGATGGCTCATATGGCAATTGCCTTGATCGACGAGGAATATGATGATATGAAGACCAGTTTCCCAAAGTCTCAGCACAAACTTTGGGAGAAGGCCCCCCTTGATCGTATCAACATTGAGTATGTAGCAAAAGATGCATACGTTTCATACGAGTTGTACCGCAAGATTTGAGTCGTCAACTATGGCCAGCGTCACCTCGAGGAAGGTGGACATTCTGATTCAGACGATTCGGACGAGTAGTGTTCTGAACGTCGAACACTTGTATATATATATGTATGGTAGCTATTATTATGTACTGTTTGGACTAGTATCATGTACTGCTTGGACCAATTTATATATGTCTAGTTTCTGTTTGTGCCATTATAGTTTCCAAATTTGAATGGTTTAGCCCTTTCTAACTTCATTTGCTACTTTTGAATGGTTTAGCCCTTTCTAACTTCATGGTATCATGCATTTCGACCACATATATATACAAAAAGTCTTCAGTTCAAATAAGTTGAAAAAATGAAATCCCTTTTGTAACAGATCTGTTTTTGATTAAAACAGTCATTTAAAAATGAAAGACCATTAGTCCCACGTGGCATGCAGCGGAACCACGAGGCATGCAGCGGAACCACGTGGCGTGTTGCAGAACCACTTTTGTTGTGGGGGTCGCTTTTCCTTCTTCTCCTTGTGCTAGATATTTGTTATGCATTAGGGAAAGAAGGAATAGTGACCATCATCGACGGTCAAAAAATCAGGTGAGGGAGTGTCCACCATACATGAGAGAAGAAGAATGCCGACTGTTGTTGTGGGGGTTGCTTGTCCTTCTTCTCTTTGTGCTAGATATTTGTTATGCACTAGGGGAAGAAGGAGTAGCGACCATCATCGACATTCGAAAAATCAGGTGAGGGAGTGTCCACCATACAAGAGAGAAGAAGAATGTCGACTGTTGCTGTGGGGGGTCGTTTCTCCTTTCAGGGTCAACTAGCTCAAAAAAAATAAGTAAATGCACGAAGAATACCAAATGAAGTCAGAAATTGTTGAAATTTTGTGATGTGCCTTAGAATGGTGCATTTTGGACACACAAAAAGTATGGAGTTCAAATAAGTTCAAAAAAATGAAATCCCTTTGTAAGAGATGAGTTCTCGTTCGAAACCCTGATACTTCGAGAGAGATTGTCCGTTTTGTACACGAAGTGCATCCAGTTTTTGTCATAGCCCTCTCAACTTTTTAACACATGCTATGTTGTCCGTTTGTACACGAAGTGCATCCAGTTTTTGTCGTAGCCCTCTCAACTTTTTAACACATGCTATGTCGGTGAAATAATGATAGCATGCCAACTTTCAACATTTTTAGAGTTCATTTGTAGTGCTTTTCAATTTCAGGGTCAACTAGCTCAAAAAAAATAAGTAAATGCACGAAGAATACCAAATGAAGTCAGAAATTGTTGAAATTTTGTGATGTGCCTTAGAATGGTGCATTTTTAACACACAAAAAGTATGGAGTTCAAATAAGTTCAAAAAATGAAATCCCTTTGTAAGAGATGAGTTTTCGTTCGAAACCCTGATACTTCGAGAGAGATTGTTCGTTTTGTACACGAAGTGCATCCAGTTTTTGTCGTAGCCCTCTCAACTTTTTTACACATGCTATGTGGGTGAAATGATGATAGCATGCCAACTTTCAACATTTTCAGAGTTCATTTGTAGTGCTTTTCAATTTCAGGGTCAACTAGCAAAAAAAAAAAGTAAATGCACGAAGAATACCAAATGAAGTCAGAAATTGTTGAAATTTTGTGATGTGCCTTTGAATGGTGCATTTTGAACACACAAAAAGTATGGAGTTGAAATAACTTCAAAAAAAATGAAATCCCTTTGTAAGAGATGAGTTCTCGTTCGAAACGCTGATACTTCGAGAGAGATTGTCCGTTTTGTACACAAAGTGCATCCAGTTTTTGTCGTAGCCCTCTGAAATTTTTAACACATGCTATGTGGGTGAAATGATGATAGCATGCCAACTTTCAACATTTTCAGAAATCATTTGTAGTGCTTTTCAATTTCAGGGTCAACTAGCTCAAAAAAAAGTAAATGCACGAAGAATAACAAATGAAGTCAGAAATTGCTGAAATTTTGTGATGTGCCTTTGAATGGTGCATTTTGAACACATAAAAAGTATGGAGTTCAAATAAGTTCAAAAAAATGAAATCCTTTTGTAAGAGATGAGTTCTCGTTCGAAACGCTGATACTTCGAGAGAGATTGTCCGTTTTGTACACGAAGTGCATCCAGTTTTTGTCGTAGCCCTCTCAACTTTTTAACACATGCTATGTGGGTGAAATGATGATAGCATGCTAACTTTCAACATTTTCAGAGTTCATTTGTAGTGATTTCCAATTTCAGGGTCAACTAGCTCAAAAAAATAAGTTAATAGTTTGGATAGTCAAAATAATTACTTTTGAAAATTGAAAATAGTTTTGCATTATTTATTCAATTTCAAACATTTTCATTATCATAGTTTTGTCAAATTCTCAAATATGCAAAAAGAATTTTAATAAACTTAGTTTTTAATTGAAAATAACAAAATAGATAATAGTTTGGATAGTCAAAATAATTACTTTTGAAAATTGAAAATAGTTTTGCATTATTTATCAATTTCAAACACTTTTCATTATCATAGTTTTGTCAAATTCTCAAATATGCAAAAAGAATTTTTAATAAACATAATTTTTAATTGAAAATAACAAAATAGATAATAGTTTGGATAGTCAAAATAATTACTTTTGAAAATATTAAATAGTTTTGCACTATTTATTCAATTTCAAACACTTTTTCATTATCATAGTTTTGTCAAATTCTCAAATATGCAAAAAGAATTTTAATAAACATAGTTTTTAATTGAAAATAACAAAATAGATAATAGTTTGGATAGTCAAAATTATTAATTATGAAAATAGAAAATAGTTTTGCATTATTTATTCAATTTCAAACACTTTTCATTATCATAGTTTTGTCAAATTCTCAAATATGCAAAAAGAATTTTTAATAAACATAGTTTTTAATTGAAAATAACAAATTAGATAATAGTTTGGATAGTCAAAATTATTAATTATGAACATAGAAAATAGTTTTGCATTATTTATTCAATTTCAAACACTTTTCATTATCATAGTTTTGTCAAATTCTCAAATATGTAAAAAGAATTTTTAATAAACATAGTTTTTAATTGAAAATAACAAAATAGATAATAGTTTGGATAGTGAAAATTATTAATTATGAAAATAGAAAATAGTTTTGCATTATTTATTCAATTTCAAACACTTTTCATTATCATAGTTTTGTCAAATTCTCAAATATGCAAAAAGAATTTTTAATAAACATATTTTTTAATTAAAAATAACAAATTAGATAATAGTTTGGATAGTCAAAATTATTAATTATGAACATAGAAAATAGTTTTGCATTATTTATTCAATTTCAAACACTTTTCATTATCATAGTTTTATCAAATTCTCAAATATGTAAAAAGAATTTTTAATAAACATAGTTTTTAATTAAAAATAACAAAATAGATAATAGTTTGGATAGTCAAAATTATTAATTTTGAAAATAGAAAAAAATTAAAACTATATGAGAATTTATAGAGAAAATTCAATCTAAATTCAAAGTGAGTTCACTTTGAATCCAGGTTGAATTTTCTCCATAATTTCAAATATAGTTTCAATTTTCAGTGAGTTTAGGCCCGTAAGCCTGCTTTAGAGAGGAGCTCGATGGAGAAGCTGCGACGGGGCTTATAAACAAGTGTTAGTCCCCCTCGCTGGGCAAGGTGGGACTAAACTTATCGTGCAGCCGAGGAGGGGCTTTAGTCCCGGGTGGAGCCACGCCCCGGGACTAAATACCCCCTTTAGTCCCGGGTGGAGCCACACACCGGGACTAAAGGCCCGTGCTTCCCGCCTTCTGGTCTGCCCGAAAAAGGGCCTTTAGTCCCGGGTCGTGGCTCCACCCGGGACTAAAGGGGGCACTACTGGAATCCAGAAATTTGCCGTCAGCCAGTTCTTTACCGTCTGCTGGCTGACGGCAAAGAACCTCTTTGCCATTAGTTGACACAATACAGACGGCAAAGAACTGACACATGGCAAAAATACTATTTGCCATGTGTGGGTCCTTTGCCGTCTGCCAGCAGACGGCAAAGAGCCCCAGGGCAGACGGCAAAGGGGACGCGTGGGCCCCATGCTTGCCGTGTCCGAAATCCGGGGGCCTTTGCCGTCCGCGGGCCTTTGCCGTCTGCCATACGGCCCTTTGCCGTCTACCTTACGTCCCTTTGCCGTCGGGGGGCGGACGGCAAAGGGGCCTCCCTATAACGACCGTTACCCCCACCTCGCTCACTGTCTCTCTCTCTCTCACCCCGACCACTCTCTCTCCACGGCGGCGACGCCCTGCCGGCGAGATCCCCTCCCCGCGGCGAGCCCACCCCCCCCGGCGACCCCCTCCCCGCGGCGACCCACCCCCTGCCCCCTGCCGCCGCCCCCTGCCGCGCGCCGCCCCCTGCCGCCGCCGCCCCCTGCCGCCGCCCCCTGCCGCCGCCGCCCCCGGCCGCCGCCCCCTGCCGCCGACGCCCCCTGCGGCGAGCCCCCAGCCGCGCGCCCCCGTGCCGCCGCCGCCCCCTGCCGCCGCCCCCTGCCGGTGAGTTCTTTTGTTTTTCTTTTTAAAAAAGTTAATTACTTTAGTTAGTTTATTAGGTTAGTTTTTTTATTACATATAGGGTAATTTAGTTAGTTTATTTGGTTAGATTATTAGGCTAATTAGGTTAGTTAGTTAGGTTAGAAGAAAAAAAGCAGAAGGAAAAAAAGCAGGAGAAGAAGAAGAATAAGAAGAGGAGGAGGAGGAGGAGGAGAAAAAAGAAGAAGAAGAAGATGAAGAAGAAGAAGAAGAAGAGGAGAGGAGGAGGAGGAGAAAGAGGAGGAGAAAGAAGAAGAAGAAGAAGAAGAAGAAGAAGAAGAAGAAAAAGAATAGAAGGAGAAAAAGAGGAGGGGGAGTAGGAGGAGAAAAAAGAAGAAGAAGAAGAAGAAGAAAAAGAGGAGAGAGGAGAAGAAGAAAGAAGAGGAAAAGGGAACCCCGGCACCCCGAAACTGACCCTCGACCCCCGGCCCCTGACGCCCGACGCCACTGACCCCCGACCATCGACCTCCGACGCCACTGACCCCCGACCCCCGACCCCCGACGCCACTGACCCCCGACGCCACTAACCCTCGACCCCCGACGCCACTGCCCCCGACCCAGCCCCTCGGCCCACGACTCCCGACCCCCGACGCTCGACGCCACCAACCCCCGACCCCCGACGCCACTAACACCCGACGTCACTGACCCTGGACCCCCGACGCCACTGACCCTGGACCCCCGACGCCACTGACCCCCCACAACCGACGCCACTAACCCCCCGACCCCCGATGCCACCGACCCTCGACGGCACTGACTCCCGACGCCACTAAGCCCCGACCCCCGACACCTCTTCTGCCTTCTTTTGAACGAGAAGGTGCTTTTCGGCCTTCCAGAGGCCCACGGGGTCATAGTTTTGAAAATTATGAGTTAGGTCACATATTTTCCGATCATGTTAATTATAAAAACATCGTATTTGTGTTGATCGGGTGAATTTCAATGTGCAGTTGTTCGACGACCTCCACGTGCGTTGGACGAGCTCCGTCCTTGCGTTTGTTGGTGAGCACAAATGACTTCTCCTCCTACCCCCTTAATTTGCTATGTCCCGGTCTTCGTGCCGATGAAACTTGCTAGCTATAGGTTTCTTCAATCATGAGTATGCGTGACCAGTATGCGTCTCCCGTTTGAAAGGGCGACATCTATAAATATGCATTTCTTTGCATATTTATAACCGCCATCCTTTCGAATTGTCCAACATTATCCATGGACAGCCCGAGTATGTGTAGATTGGTTTTGTTTTCCCGTATGCTGTGCTCCGGATCCGATGCGGAATTTCGTCAGTGCCTCCCCTGTTGTTCTCCGGGTACACATCCTCTCTGCTTATTGCCGAGACGTGTATCAGGAGAACAGCGGGGAGGTGCTGCCGAAATTGTGCGTCGCATCTGGAGCAGAGCATGGGAAAACGAACCCAGTCTACACATACTCGGGTGGGATTAGGACCTATCTTTACCTATTAGCGTGTAGGTTGCATGGACGTAATAAAACTGACAAACTTGATTAGCGTATGAATATAGATGATGAATTATGTATTTATTTCTTGTGCCCCCATAGGTAGCTAGGCAACATGAGTGATCGTGCTTGGATGTACACTGGTCACCCTAGTCAGAAAGACATGACCCATGAATGGTTAACAAAAACCAGGGGGTTTGTGAGAGCCGCATTTGCAAATGGCCAGCAAAAAACATGGTGCCCCTGTCCCAACTGCGACAACTGGAAAAAGCAGACAGAGTTTGAAATGGGTAAACACTTGCAGAAGTGGGGTTTTACGCCTAATTATACGGTGTGGACTTTTCATGGTGAGTCTGACCAACGTGCCAGAGCTGAGGTGATTCGTCGTCGCACCGACGAGCATGGTACCGGGATTGAAGACATGGTGCAAGACTTTGATGATGCTCGGGATTCGGACGATGAGATGGAGGAATCTGCAAAGGCCTTCTATGAAATGCTGGAGTCTTCAAAACGTCCTCTCCACGAGCAGACTGAGCTTTGTCAGCTTGATGCCATCGCGCAAGTAATGGCTCTGAAGGCTCAATTCAACCTAGGCAGAGAATGCTACAACGCGATGATGACGATATTTGGACGCTTTCTACCCAAAGGCCATGTACTGCCTGCAAACCTGTACCAGTCAGAGAAAATCCTCCGTGTACTAAAGATGCCCTATGAGAAGATACATGCCTGTGAGAATGGATGTGCCTTATTTAGGCTTGAGTATGCGGCCTTGAACTATTGCCCCATTTGCAATTCTTCCAGGTATATTGTGGTAGACAATGGCATGGGTGAGAAGAATCAGACCAAAATCCCCATTAGTGTTCTTCGATATCTGCCAATCGTACCAAGACTTCAACATCTTTTCATGGTCGAAGAGACGGCCAGACAGATGACATGGCACAAATTGGGCAAAAGAACCGAACTAGATGCGGATGGGAACAAGATGCTGGTACACACTTCAGATGGTTTTGCGTGGAGGCACTTCGATGCATTACATAAGGATAAATCGGAAGATCCAAGGCAACCTAGAGTTGCCATCAGCACGGATGGGTTCAATGTGTATGGTATGACGGCAGCACAATACAGTTGTTGGCCTGTATTTGTCATTCCACTAAATTTGCCACCCGGAGAGATTATGAAAAGAAAGAACATTTTCCTGACGTTGATAATTCTAGGGCCCAACTATCCGGGGAAGAATATGAATGTGTACATGCAGCCGCTTAAGGATGAGTTGCAAGAAGCCTGGGATAATGGGATCAAGACCTACGACGCGGCTACCAAAACAAATTTCAAAATGCATGTGTGGTACATGTACTCGACGCATGATTATCCGGCGTTTGCGCTATTCGCTGGCTGGTGTGTGCATGGAAGGTTCCCGTGCACCACATGCAAGGCAGCTCTTCAGTTCCGTTGGCTGCAGGCTGGTCGCAAGTATTCTTGCTTCGACATGCATAGACAATTCCTGGATATTTGATATAGTCGATACGTCGCCGAATTCTCGGATGGAGCGGTATTCGAAAAGGATTCCGTCGAAGAGTATGAGCTTCTCGCAAAGCATGGAGGCGACTATCCTGGTTTCATCTCTTGGTTCAAACAAAGGGTAATTAATTACCATTAAGGGCCCATTTGACTTATTGGTCTAATTTGCGGCTAATGCATCCATTCTTTCGTATTAAACTTGTAGGCTGATGCAGAGTCTATGGACGCCGAGTTGAGACAAGTCGCTAATGGTTTTGACTATAAGGTCCGTTCATTTGACAAATACAACATCAACGGGTATCACTTTCGTACCTTTGGCAAAGAGCTATCTATGCCCGACCTAAAGACTACAAATTGTTCTGTCTCTGCTATCGGCGAAGGAGACACCGAGTATTATGGAAGGGTTGAAGCAATTTATGAACTTCTATTTTATTGTGAAAACCCACCGACCGTCGTAGTCTTCAAATGTTATTGGTTTGAGCCGAGGGAGACTAGAAGGACTCATGAACATATAGGACTAGTCGAAATCAACCAAAACACCCACTTAGATGTTCCCGATGTCTATATTACGGCTCAACAGGCGACACAAGTTTTCTATCTACCGTGGGCCTGCCAAACTGATCCAAATCTCAAAGGTTGGGATGTCGTTTATGAAGTGCCACCACATTTTAGACCACCTACCCTCAATGAAGAGGATTACGAACCTCACATTAACCCAGACACATATGAAGGAGAATTCTTCCAAGAAACACGTATGTCCAAGAAACGTTTCAAGAACCGCTCTACTTCACCCCAGAACATTGAAGTAGACAGCGACAGTGAATCCGTCTTAACCCCTGAGCCCGAACAGGAAGAGCTGGAAGAAGAAGAGGTTACTGGTGCGGATGACCTGTCACTTCTTGACCGATTACATAATGGTGGCCTTCCACATGTTCTTCTAGATAGTGATGATGATGATGCATTTATTGATGATAGTGATGATCATGATGCATTTATTGACCCCGAAGCATATATAGACGAGGACGATTGTTATTAGTTCATGTCAGGTATTCAACTATTATACTATATATAAATTTTGAGTTCATGTTAGGTATTCAATTTTTATTAGTCATGTTGGTATTTATGTTGTACTAATTTCATTTACTCTTTGTCATGACAGGTGTTGAAAGATGGTGGGAAAGGGTCGAAAGCGTGCCGCGGCTGCTTCTTCGTCGGCGGGTGATGGGATGGGTACTTCCATTCCTGCCTCGCCTCTTCGGAGAGTGTTGCTCTCTACTATGCAAGGAGCGGCCCCCGTGAGAGGAGGTCGACCACCCGCGAAGCCGAGAGGCACTAAAGGTACACGTTGTATTCATGTTGGTATTTATGTTGTACTCATGTTGTATGCATATTGGTATTTTATTACTCATGTTGGTATTTATGTTGTACTAAAGGTACACGTGGCCGCGGGAGAGGTAGGGCTACACGGTCTCCGCCACCACCCCAAGCTGATTCACCTGAGCACAGGAGGACTTCTAGGGTGGATTCGTCTGAGGTGGAGGCTACACGGTCTCCGGTTCACGAGCCTCGGGTCAACGAGCCTCAGGTCGACGAGCCTTTGACCCACGAGACTCGTGTCCCAGAGGCTTCCTTCCACACGACTACGGAGCACAGCAGGGATGAGGGTACGTCCCAAGAGACCCAGTGGGATACCTGGCCTGAGCCAACTGGCCATGCTGGTAGCGACGAGGAGCTGGGTGAGGGGGATACCCAGTGGGATACCGTCTACCAGCGTGGTAGTTCGGGGCTCCCGCTCGTGCCAGCGACCCCCGACCAGAGGTGGTCGATTAGGCCAAATGGGGAAAAGTAAGTTAATTTACTCTTATTTAACCTTTTGCCTTCGCGTTTTCTCAAATATCTAATGTTTTGGCTTCAATTTCTCATACTGTAGGGGTTGGATTGTTGCCAAGGGTGTCCGCAAGCCCAACAACGTCCTCGGTGTTCTTTGCCGTCAAAACTTCCCAGGGTTTGTTACATTGCCCGGTCGGGAGCGAGAGGTAGGGATGACCTGGGAGCACTACTTGGGTGCCCCGGCCCCGCCGGAGGTGGAGATCGACGGTGTTCTGTGTGACACGAGGGCGGACATGGTGATCCGAAAGTTTTGGGTAATTTCTCTTTCACACAATTATAAATTAACCATAGCTATTTATTGTACTAATCGGTGTTGTCTCGTTTGCAGACCTTCTACAGGTGTGAGGAGGGATACGAGGACGACGCGGCAAAGGTTATCGAAACCGAATGTCGCCGCCTACTTCAAAACTTTCGGCACGAGGCTCGGGTGCAGGCTGTTCGAGACTACTATGCCACGCGGCGTATTAGGATTGATAAGGCGAAGTGCCGTGATGCTAAGATGGAGAAGGAGCATTACATGAAGGTAATTACATATTATTAAGGCTTTGTAGTTAGTTTCCTTGATTTGGTTCTTACGCACTCAATTTTCTCTTTATTAACTTAGGTGCCCCCGAGATGGTGTGTGGATAAGATGGATTGTTGGGAGGCCTTGGTGGACCAGTGGTGCTTCGAAATGTGGGAGACCAGCCACAACAACGCCAAGGAGAGGCGTGGAAAAATGGTTGGCGTGCCACACCATCAAGGGAGCGTCAACTTAATCCAATTTGGCGAGAACTGGGTATGTGGTTTGCTTCATGCCTCATGCAATTCATTCTTAATGCTATCTTGAGCCCTTTACCAATACAATTTTCTGCTCTCTCTCTTTTAGGCGCGTCACAATAAGACGGAGGCGCCACAGATGTACGACCTGTATGCGATGGCCCATACTGCCTCGTACAAGAAGGTCAAGGCATTCTCTCAGTCTGACCTCGAGCATCCAGAAAACTTCACCAACATCTCCTCCCACGACAAGCTCGTGAAGTACAGAGATCACGGGAAGGCGAGGAAAGGGGAGGACTTTAACCCGAGCGAGGGGCCTATTGATCCAGAGCTGGTGATGATAGCTGGCAACGGGAGGCCCCATGGCTCGCTCGCCATTGGAGACGGCCTTATACGTTGTCCTAGCACTCTCCGGCAGATAAAGGCACGCCAAACGAGCTCTTGTCCGGAGATAACACGTCGTCCACGGCCAGTCGAGCTCGCCATCGAGGTCAGTTTATTGGACTCAACTATCTTTCCGCATTATGTTGTGCGTTGGAACCAATATGATTACATTGCTAACAATGAGTCGTGTTGCAGGCTGCTATTCAGAAAGAGAGAGCGGCAATGCAGGCGGCTATGGCGGAGAAGGATAAGGAAATTAGGGAGCTGGAGGAGAGGACGACTGCATTGGTGGAGGCGGAGAGGGCACGGAATGAAGCGTCTACGAGGGCCATATACGAGCTCTTCGTGGTAAGTTTCTTCTTCATGTTATTTCAAATCTTGCATTTGAATGTCCATTTCATTAATAAATAAAAAGTTTGACTTGTCGAAACCAAATGTACAGTCTATGTGCGAGAAGAACGGCCAAGTCCCTCCGCCGATGCCAGTCATTAACGTGGCGGGGACGGTGAGTTTCATTTCAGTGGAGTGATCTTAAGAGTGTCCTCATGCTAACTACACATTGCAAACTATGTTTGGTGCAGAATATATCCCGAAACGCATCGCACGACCCTTCTACAGTCGAGCCTTCTCCAGGGCGGCCTTCTCCAGGTGAAACAAGCCAGAGCCACCGTGCTTCACCCTAACTTAGGTATGTTATTTCTAGTGTTTTAATAAAAAATAGCTAGACTTCCATCTAATGACATAATTAGCTTAGTTAGCTGCAAAATAGCTAGACTTCCATCTAATGACATAATTAGCTTAGTTAGCTCCAAGAAGAAGGAGGAGAGGGAGGAGGAGAAGAAGAAGGGGACAAAAGGATAAGAAGAAGAAGGAGAAGAAGGGGACTTCCTCTTTTTCTCCTTCTTCTTCTCCTTCTTCTTCTTCTCCTCTTCCTTCTCCTTCTCCTCCTACTCCTCCTCCTCCTTTTTCTTCTTCTTCTCCTCTTCCTTCTCCTTCTCCTCCTCCTCCTCCTTCTTTTACTTCTTCTTCTCTTTCTCTTCTCCTATAGTTAGCTAGGGCTCCACCTAAATGACATAATTAGCTTAGTTAGCTCCAAAATGGCCTATTTAATAAAAAATGACCTATACTTAGCTAATTATCCTCGAAATGACATAATTAGCTCCAAAAAGGCATTCTTAGCCAATTTAGCCCGAAGAAGGGGACAAGAAGAGAAAAAGAGGAAAATGAAAGCAAGGAAGAGGAAAAAGGAGAAGAAGGAGGAGAAGAAGAAGAAGGGGACAAAAGGATAAGAAGAAGAAGGAGAAGAAGGAGAAGAAGAAGGAGAAGAAGAAGGAGAAGGAGCTCCCGCTCCTTCTCCTTCTTCTTCTCCTTCTTCTCCTTCTTCTCCTTCTCCTCTTCCTTCTCCTTCTCCTCCTCCTCCTCCTCCTCCTTTTTCTTCTTCTTCTCCTCTTCCTTCTCCTCCTCCTTATTTTACTTCTTCTTCTCTTTCTCTTCTCCTATAGTTAGCTAGGGTTCCACCTAAATGACATAATTAGCTTAGTTAGCTCCAAAATGGCCTATTTAATAAAAAATGACCTATACTTAGCTAATTATCCTCGAAATGACATAATTAGCTCCAAAAAGGCATTGTTAGCCAATTTAGCCCGAAGAAGGGGACAAGAAGAGAAAAAGAGGAAAATGAAAGCAAGGAAGAGGAAAAAGGAGAAGAAGGAGGAGAAGAAGAAGGGGACAAAAGGATAAGAAGAAGGAGAAGAAGGAGAAGAAGAAGGAGAAGGAGCTCCCGCTCCTTCTCCTTCTTCTCCTTCTTCTCCTTCTCCTCTTCCTTCTCCTTCTCCTCCTCCTCCTCCTCCTCCTTTTTCTTCTTCTTCTCCTCCTCCTTCTTTTACTTCTTCTTCTCTTTCTCTTCTCCTATAGTTAGCTAGGGTTCCACCTAAATGACATAATTAGCTTAGTTAGCTCCAAAATGGCCTATTTAATGAAAAATGACCTATACTTAGCTAATTATCCTCGAAATGACATAATTAGCTCCAAAAAGGCATTCTTAGCCAATTTAGCCCGAAGAAGGGGACAAGAAGAGAAAAAGAGGAAAATGAAAGCAAGGAAGAGGAAAAAGGAGAAGAAGGAGGAGAAGAAGAAGGGGACAAAAGGATAAGAAGAAGAAGGAGAAGAAGAAGGAGAAGGAGGAGCTCCTTCTCCTTCTTCTTCTCCTTCTTCTTCTCCTTCTTCTCCTTCTCCTATTCCTTCTCCTTCTCCTCCTCCTCCTCCTCCTCCTCCTTTTTCTTCTTCTTCTCTTCTTCCTTCTCCTCATCCTTCTTTTACTTCTTCTTCTCTTTCTCTTCTACTATAGTTAGCTAGGGTTCCACCTAAATGACATAATTAGCTTAGTTAGCTCAAAAATGGCCTATTTAATAAAAAATGACCTATACTTAGTTAATTATTGTCGAAATGACATAATTAGCTCCAAAAAGGCATTCTTAGCCAATTTAGCCCGAAGAAGGGGACAAGAATAGAAAAAGAGGAAAATGAAAGCAAGGAAGAGGAAAAAGGAGAAGAAGAAGGAGGAGAGGGAGGAGGAGAAGAAGAAGGGGACAAAAGGACAAGAAGAAGAAGGAGAAGAACGAGAAGAAGAAGGAGAAGAACGAGAAGAAGAAGGAGAAGAACGAGAAGAAGAAGGAGAAGAAGAAGGAGAAGGAGCTCCCGCTCCTTCTCCTTCTTCTTCTCCTTCTTGTTCTCCTTCTTCTCCTTCACCTCTTCCTTCTCCTTATCCTCCTCCTCCTCCTCCTTTTTCTTCTTCTTCTCCTCTTCCTTCTCCTTCTCCTCCTCCTCCTCCTCCTTCTTTTACTTCTTCTTCTCTTTCTCTTCTCCTATAGTTAGCTAGGGTTCCACCTAAATGACATAATTAGCTTAGTTAGCTCCAAAATGGCCTATTTAATAAAAAATGACCTATACTTAGCTAATTATCCTTGAAATGACATAATTAGCTCCAAAAAGGCATTCTTAGCCAATTTAGCCCGAAGAAGGGGACAAGAAGAGAAAAAGAGGAAAATGAAAGCAAGGAAGAGGAAAAAGGAGAAGAAGGAGGAGAAGAAGAAGAAGGGGACAAAAGGATAAGAAGAAGAAGGAGAAGAAGGAGAAGAAGAAGGAGAAGAAGAAGGAGAAGGAGCTCCCGCTCCTTCTCCTTCTTCTTCTCCTTCTTCTCCTTCTTCTCCTTCTCCTCTTCCTTCTCCTTCTCCTCCTCCTCCTCCTCCTCCTCCTTTTTCTTCTTCTTCTCCTCTTCCTTCTCCTCCTCCTTCTTTTACTTCTTCTTCTCTTTGTCTTCTCCTATAGTTAGCTAGGGTTCCACCTAAATGACATAATTAGCTTAGTTAGCTCCAAAATGGCCTATTTAATAAAAAATGACCTATACTTAGCTAATTATCCTCGAAATGACATAATTAGCTCCAAAAAGGCATTCTTAGCCAATTTAGCCCGAAGAAGGGGACAAGAAGAGAAAAAGAGGAAAATGAAAGCAAGGAAGAGGAAAAAGGAGAAGAAGGAGGAGAGGGAGGAGGAGAAGAAGAAGGGGACAAAAGGATAAGAAGAAGGAAGAGGAGAAGGAGAAGAAGGAGAAGAAGAAGGAGAAGAAGAAGGAGAAGGAGCGGGAGCTCCTTCTCCTTCTTCTTCTCCTTCTTCTTCTCCTTCTTCTCCTTCTCCTCTTCCTTCTCCTTCTCCTTCTTCTCCTTCTCCTCTTCCTTCTCCTTCTCCTCCTCCTCCTCCTCCTCCTCCTCCTTTTTCTTCTTCTTCTCCTCTTCCTTCTCCTTCTCCTCTTCCTTCTCCTTCTCCTCCTTCTCCTCCTTCTTTTACTTCTTCTTCTCTTTCTCTTCTCCTATAGTTAGCTAGGGTTCCACCTAAATGACATAATTAGCTTAGTTAGCTCCTAAATGGTCTATACTTAGCTAATTTCTCTCCGAAATAACCTATATATACACTACTTCATCTAGTATTATTTTTCTAACTTTCTTATTTGTCATTTTGCAGATTACCTTCACTTCACGGGAAGCTTGGTTGATGGAATGCTTGAAGATGATTTCTTGTACCATGTGTTGTATTGAAACTATTGTAGTATATGAATATATGAAACTTTGTATGCACGTGGATGAAACTAGTGTAATATATGGTTTGGTACGGATGTAACTTCCATAATATGTATGCACTATGGATGAGAGTTATTTTAATATGGTTATGAGTACGGAAAGATATTTATTTATGTCAAATATATATATATATATCCTGATTATTGTTAAAAATGCTGGATATAACAAAAAACAAAGAAAAAAGGGGTTGGTTCCCCTCTTTGCCGTCTGCCCCCACATGGCAAAGGGGGGGAGGCAGACGGCAAAGGGGGGAATCTGCCCCCCTCTCTCCCCTCTTTGCCGTCTGCCCCCGCATGGCAAAGGGGGGGAGGCAGACGGCAAAGGGGGGAATCTGCCCCCCCTCTCCTCCCTCTTTGCCGTCTGCCCTCACATGGCAAAGGGGGGGAGGCAGACGGCAAAGGGGGGAATCTGCCCCCCTCTCTCCCCTCTTTGCCGTCTGCCCCCGCATGGCAAAGGGGGGGGGAGGCAGACGGCAAAGGGGGGAATCTGCCCCCCCCCTCTCTCCCCTCTTTGCCGTCTGCCACCACATGGCAAAGGGGGGGAGGCAGACGGCAAAGGGGGGAGGCCTGCCGTTAACACTTAACGGGGACGTTGCAATATATGCCGTCCCACTTATTTTGCCGTATGCCCCCTCATGGCAAAGATTCTTTGCCGTCCGCTTTGTGAAAGCAGACGGCAAAGAGCCTCTTCACCGGATTTTTTTTACCGTCTACTTTGCCGTCTGCTGACCGACGGCAATGCCTTTGCCGTCCGTGGTAGCCCCCTTTGCCGTCCGCCTTGGCAGACGGCAAATTTCTGAATTTCAGTAGTGGGGTCTTTAGTCCCGGTTCGAGCCACGCACCGGGACTAAAGATCCACCTATATAAGCGGGAGTTAGAAAATTTCCAACCCAAATCGTCCATTTCTCTTCTTCTTCCTCTCGTTCTCCTGCCCGACGCGGCATAGCGACGAACTCGACGACGCCGTCAGGATGCCCGCCGTCCTGCTCGCCGCCGCCTACCGTTCTCCTCGCCGTCACCGTCGCCCTCCTCACCGCCGCCGTCCTCCTCGCCGCGCGCCGCCGTCCTCCTCGTCGCTTGCCGCCGTCCTCCTCGCCGCGCGCCGTCGACACCTCCGACTGGTAAGCCCCCCGCCCCCTCCTCCCCAACACTCCGGCCAGTAGAAGAAAAGAAGAAAAAGGAGAAGAAAAGAAGAAAAAGGAGAAGAAAAGAAGAAAAAGGAGAAGAAAGGAAGAAAAAGGGAAGAAAAGAAGAAAAATATTTTTTTTGTCATTTAATTCCTATTGTTATTAGGTTTGTGCTAGATTATTAGGGTTAGTAATATCTAGAATTAGGAAAAAGGAAAATAAGAAGAGGAGGAGAAGAAAAGAAGAAAAAGGAGAATAAGAAGAGGAGGAGAGGAGAAGAAGAGGAAAAATAGAAGAAGAGGAGAAGTAGAAGAAGTGAAAAAATTAGAAGAGGAGTAGAGGATAAGTAGAAGAAGAGAAGAGGAGGAGAGGAGAAGTAGAAGTAGAGGAGAAATAGAAGAAGAGGAAAAATTAGTTTAGGGTTACCAGAAGAAGAAATATTGTATAGTGTATATGCTTAAGTGTTAATAGTGTTTCTTAGATTATTGCTTAATTTTGCTATTGTATATGCTTAAGTGTTAATAGTTTAATTTTGCTATTGTATATGCTTAAGTGTTAATAGTTTATTTTTAGAAAGAAAATTAATAGAACTAGTTTATTTTTTAGTTCAATTTACGATGCCTATCCCGCATCCTCGTCGTTGACTCGGCGGAGGACACCTGCTTGATCAGAGGGGCCCTGTCCGGGACTGGGCTCTGCCCGGCTGGTATTGGGAGGTGCTACCTTCCGGGGGGCGTAGGTTGGTGAGGAGCCAGCCCGTCGTTGACCCGATCCTTGTTTGGTGGCGGTCGCGTGGGCCAGTGAGGGTGCCGAGGCTTCCGGACACCGCAGAGGTGGTACGTCACCGTGTCAGCGAGGAGGATGAGCACGTCCGTCGCTACATGGTTGCGTTGGAGGCCAGGTTCGAGCATACCTGGCAGGTTCTTCGGGGATCTCACTGGAGCTATGATCCTATGATGGTTCCTTCTCTTTGGGTGTCCACCGCCCGCGCCGATACCCGTCGGGCGCTACGGTTCTAGATGTATCAGTGATGCTATATGTATGATAGTATTCCAGGAGTATTAGTGATAATATTCGACGATGTACGGACAAAAGAGATGATGTATTTGCATATAATTGAATGCATGCTAATTTGAATACTACTTTATTTTACGATTTGGTTTAGCTTATTGAATGCCCAAATTGGAAAAGTACTCCTACTTTGAATACTATGCAGAAATCTAGGAGTGCTGGGTGGAGCCATGAACCGGGACTAAAGTTGTTTTGGAACGGAGTTCCTGATAGAATAATTCTTTTTTGGTACAAAGGTTAAGAGAATCCGTTTTTTGCAGAAGTATGGATCCACATATCAGGAACCTCGAAGAGGAAGAACTTCTCGAAGATATAATCAAAGACGGCCCCGACGTTGAACCAGCTAAATCTCCGTCGTCATATCTAAACCACGACGTTGGAATGGAGGTCGAGCGACACGAAGATGAAGCCGATGGGGCAGGAGATAGGTCCAATGACAGAGAAGGTGATAGCTCCACTGATGGAGAAGCCGGTGAAGAAATAATAAAGTCCGGCGAGGTATACATATGAAGTTCGACAATCACTTGTAATATGTGAAAAATATTGGAGATAGCTCTATATTGTATACATATATAATCATTTGACGAATGTTTCTCCCTCTTAGGCCTCCACATCGAGCAAAACTACGAAATGCTGCTCACACATTCAAGAAGCAATGCGGAGTTCTCGTTAGGGATCACGTCCCGATCAGCGTTCGGGAGTGGGACAAGCGCAAAGAGGCAGCCGATAGTGACTATGTCGCCGAAAGGTACAAAGATAATCTTTGGAATGATCTCATGTCACATTTCAACCTGCCAGAATGTGAGAATGAAGACGCCGCAGACAAACTGAGGGCCAAAGTCATGCAGTGGACTCTAAAGAAGATGGCCGAATTGTTCCGTAGCTGGAAGAAGAAGCTATGGAAAAACTATCTGAAGACAAAGAAAGTTCCAGTATTCGAGGGGTATCTAGCCAAGCAGGCGAATCACTGGAAGGCATTTCAAGAGTACAAGGAGTCAGAAGATGCCCAGGCATTATCAGAAAAGAACAAGATAAATGCCGACAAGAAGAAATATCACCACAAGCTGGGGCCAGGGGGCTATGAGACTGCCATCCCAAAGTGGGATAAGAAAGAGCAAGATCTGCTAGATAAAGGCATCGTACCTGAACCACTCCGTGATGAGTGGGAATTGAGAGCAAGAAATTGGTTCCTTGCGCATGTTGGGTCGTACGACGAAAAAACAGGGGACCTCATCTGCAATGATGGTCTTAGGATACCCAGGGAGAATTGGAAAAGGATAGTGAAAGAAATTAAGGAGGGAAAAAGAAAGTTCACTGCAGATAGAGAGAAAGATTTGCTCACACTGGTCCTCGGCAATGACGAACATGGAGGACGAACGCGAGGCTTCGGTCCTTCTTACCCGTGGTGGCTTGGGTTTGCCAGAGACCAAGACACTTATAGAAGCCGAGAGAGAGCAAAGAAGCGGCAGCAGGATGAGGAGAATGACAAGTTCAACTAGTTGCTTGCCAGGATTAATGAGCAACAGAAGCAGGTTGATGAGCTTAGAGGAGTAGCGCGCCAGGAAGATCCTGCACTTGATATTACCGGCGCCCCATCTAAGCGGAAAAGCAGCGTGGCTAAATCTGAGGCCCCACCCGACGATGCACGAAGAATGATAGAGGGCGGTCCCGGCTACCCCGTTGATGGAATCAAGGAGTCAACATCATGTCAACTCCATCAGAAATTCAAGAACATATCCATGAAGGTTGCCGTCGGACAAGCTTTACCTTCTGGCCCTGATGCACGCTGGCATGGCCGTGAGATTCCAGCTGGCTTTGCTAAAGTCGGGGTGGATGAAATCATGACGGGGTTTCATGATATGGAGCTCGACATAGCTGGACCCGAAGATGAGAGGACACTCGGAGAAGTACTGGGTCGAGTCATCCTATGGGACAAGAACTACATCAAGCTTCCAGGCTCGGCCCCAAGGACAACATCGCCTCCGAGTCG
This sequence comes from Hordeum vulgare subsp. vulgare, assembly GCF_904849725.1. Taxonomy (NCBI): domain Eukaryota; kingdom Viridiplantae; phylum Streptophyta; class Magnoliopsida; order Poales; family Poaceae; genus Hordeum; species Hordeum vulgare. Next base: position 67,806,910 of record NC_058524.1, read on the forward strand.
TCGCATGTCACCTACACCTCCATTCCCTCCAAGCCCTCCACATGACGTCGGCCAGCACAACACGAGTCCATCTCGATCACCGCCGCCGGACTTGGGTCGTCCGTCTCCGCCGCCGCCCGCACAGGATACTAAGCGGAAGCGTGCCACCAAGAACGCTCCACCGACGATTCCTAAGCGACGGAGCCCACAAAGCGCAAACGGTCGCCCCTCCCAAAGGTACCTCATGCTAATCTTCCTATCAGACCTGATGATCGTACCCCCGAGGAAAAAGCCAGGATAGCAGAGGAACATCATGATGCACAGATGAAAAAGAAGGAACCCGAGCCGCGCCCGGAATACACCGAGAAGCAAATAGCATGGGCAAAAGACTTCATAAGCCTTCCATCACAGTATGACTTACACCATAAGCCTGATGACTATACACGCACATTGCAGAAGGAAGTGAAAAAGAGCAGATCACGTGCAAGTGCAAGTGGGAGCAAATCAAGTTCAACTACAAGCAAGAAAAAATCAGACGTTCCTCAGCTTGGACAACAGGCCAAACAGTCGATCCCACCCCTCAAGGTGTTAACCGAGAATGTTCCCCCTCCGGTGCAGGGGCAAGCTTTTGAAAGAGCAAAGGAGTTGGCGGCTGAATGTGGTATCTCGGTTGAAGATTTGCTGGCTTCCCAAGACGACAGTATACCCAAGGCTGTGGTAGCCCCTAAGCCACAGTTTGTCATGGGAGAGCCTTTGGTCAGCAAAGATGATCTCCCAACAAATATGCGTTACTTGCATCAATGGTACTTAAGTGAATCAAAGAATGGGAGAACGATGATCGTGCTGAGTGTCCCACGGGAGTACTACGGCCGCTCCAAAGAAATCCATATCGACTTTGATGAACTCTTCCAGATGTACAATGGCGACGCCCTCGACAAATCGCTTATGAGTTGCTATTGTCTGTAAGTTTTTCAATTCGTTGTCTACATATAACTTGTTTAGTTATTTCAATTCATTGTCTATATATAACTTGTACTCTATTATGCAGAATGAAGATTCTGGATTGTAAAAGTAAGACCATCCTAAATATTGGGTTTATTGACCCAGATAAAATACATATAGCGATGCTAACTGATAAACCCAAGGAGACAGAGGAAAACCTTCTAAGGCTTCTAATAGATCAAAATTTCTGTGACCACATACTGTTTCCATACAACTTCAGGTGAGGGTCTTTACTCTGTTGTGTCCATTCACTTATAAGTGTAATTGATAAGTTACTGACACACACACACACACATATATATATATATACATGTGCAAGCTTCCATTGGATTCTGTTGGACATTCAAATTGATAAGGGAAGAGTTGATGCCTTCGACCCATTATCGAGACCCTTGGAACAGTTCCAAAGCCTGCAGGACATGCTCCAAGGGTAATTTTAATCATTCTTGCGCTCTATCGGTCTCTTTCGATGATTTTATGATATATCAATTAATGAAAAACTTAGCAAATCATTATCCTTGTTGGGCGATTCAAGTGCATGACTCCCGGTAACTTTCCTGAGAAGCTGACCTTTAGAGCGGCTCAGGTAAGTAGTAGTATGATATACTTCTATTAATTTTCAATACATTTATGATGCTAGATTACCATTTTGATTATATATATTCTATTCTCGTAAAGTGCGACCAACAGCCACGGGGAACGCATCTATGCGGATACTATGTTTGCGAGACCATTCGCGCATTTACCTCTGAGCTCAAGGATCACAGATTCGACGTAAGCAATGAACATTCACACCTCTATTTTTACCCGTCATTCTTTGTTATCATGATTGATATTCATATTCATCTCCTCTTCTTATATAGCACACGACCATGAGGACGAAGGTCCTACCAGAGCAACGCGCGATTGCTGTTGCAGAGGAGCTTGCGGGATTTCTGAGGACGAAAGCTATAGATGACAAAGGACGATTTAGTGTAGCTAGGGGCCATTACTGATGTTCGTCCATGTAATCGAATAGACGGGCTCTAGTCCCGATAATTCAGATCTCCATATAATTGTATATATATGCTCGCTTGTAAGATAAGTTAATCTTATATATATATATGCATAATTATTTCTATTTAAATTATATGAAAACTAATTCCCGAACACCAAACGAGGCATCACGTTAATCTCCTGAACACCTAAACCCTAAAACCCTAAAACCCAAAACTAATTTCATTCAAAAAAAAACCCAAAAATAAGCAAAATCTGAAAATCTTTAGTCCCGGTCCGTGTAACGAACCGGGACTAAAGGGCCTGCCCCTGGGGCGCTACGGGGCGCCCACGTGGAGCACCTTTAGTCCTGGATTGCAACAGGGCCGGGACTAAAGGTTAGGCCTTTAGTCCCGCCCCTTTAGTCCCGGTTGGTGAACCGGGACTAAAGCCCCTTACGGGCCGGGGCTAAAGGCCCGTCCCCACTAGTGTATAGAGCATACACATTGCAATCTATTTCCATCCTACCGATCAGCATGTACCCAATTCTGCACACAAGTGACTGACTCCTAGAAACTATATAGATGACAAATTGATAGAGAAAACGAATCACCTGGTGCCCTTCCCTTGCCTGCAGCAGAGGACATCTTCTTCCCCAACAATCCAACATGGAAATCTCAAGGCCCCTTCCACCACCTGTGAAAAAAACAAACAATATTAGAAGTTAGCATCACATTATCAGACACGTGCTACAGAGATGCCGGTGGCACACCAAGGCTGATGCAGGTTGAGTCAAAGTCACACTCGCACATAGAAGTTATAAAATGACCCAAAGAATCAGATTTTGAGGAAATGGGGAGGGCCCTACATACATGTCAAGTTGATAATATGGAACCAATCACTTGGATCACGGATACTATTAACTCAGTTTGAACCTAAAATAAAGAAACAAGTTTTGTTACTATCTAGAATGAAACATGAACATCAGAGATCAAACCGCATTATTCTTGAAATCTTCCATTTGTATAGAATATCCCACCTTTGACCTAGAGATTTACCTAGAGAATGGAGTACATTGCCAAAAAAGGGAACAAATCTGCATCCTGCCAGGGAGTTGCTCTGCTGCCAGGTACGTTCGTCCATGCCGGAGGCTATGATGCATGATGATCCGTGTGTAGGATCACTTAATTTGCATGAACTGCTTATGGCATGTGCATATTAATTAATATGTAGCTAGAGTCTGCTCTTGATAGCCAGATGATCTATGCACTTGACCAATATTCGTGGTCAAAAACAAAAAAAATCCTCAGTAGAACAAATCTGTACTATGTAGCACGTGCAAGGGCTCGTATTAGAAGCTTCTACGTGGTCGTAAACAAAGCCTGAACCCGACTTCAATTTAATTAGTGTGGCAAAAGTATTCACTTTTACGAGAGTCAACACTTCTATCTCATAAGATTTTAGTATAAATAAAATTTTGGTTTGGATGCTCATGCCGTTGTACCAATTTTCATGGCCTGAAAATGATGAAAATGATAATAATATGCATATCTATTGATTCTTCACATGGATCGTAAAAATATGTTTGATGTGGCATAAATCTTTGTCTTGTCACATTCAACTTAAAGAGCTTGAGAAGATTGGTTCTAGAAAAGGGACTGATCAACCAATATGTAAGGAAACTGCCCAGAGGTTGATCTTATTTGTATATTTTTTATATAACATGATCTGCCAAAATATATATCCAAATATGTGTCATAAATCCTGGCATCTTCAACGATCCGGCGCCCCTATCACACTGTGTAGCACTTGTCTAGCATGTACAACGGGATGCGAGCGAGCACTTGAAGATGATAAGTTGACACATGTGACAATTTTTCTGAATCAAATGTGTTTTTGCTAATTTGTTGTATATTTTTTCACAAGTATTTGCAAGGTAAAGATAGTGGATAGTACCAACATTTATTCCACCTTTTCATTATTCATTATGTACAGGTGCTTTCAGACGAATACCGCGATAGGTGTCAGGTATTCATGGTCTGTTCTTTGTTTCATTATTTTCATCCGATGTAGTATTTATATTCTGTTGCATTATTCATACACGATATTATTTGCAGTGACTGTAAATGCAAAGGGAGATCGCAAATTCTGAACATGCTAATCCCCATCCACCTCCTTAGTTCAGAGTCATTGTTCTGTATTAGTGGAGATTAAAAATAATTCTGACTATCCTTTCCGTAAATTAGTTGGTGGTGTCGAGTGTAGACTAAGATTTGATTTGGCTATACTTTCCACAATTATGTTCATCTCATCTGTAAGATATAAAGAGATCAATTGATAGCATATATTTCAATAAAAGGTAAATTACAACCTTTGTTGAACCATTGATTTGCACGTATCTAACATCAATACTGGCCTACTAAATGAGGAACCAACATCGCTGAGATTCAACATTCAGGAATGTATCACATACGAAAAATCCTCTAAAACCGACTAGATTGTTAGTATTGTTTTTGATAGTCTTTTGTTTGAATTTTGAAGTGTGAATAAGCACGAAACCTTCGAGAGATATCAGTGCATCATTTCTTATACAACTGCTATTAACTTTTTTCTGAATGGATGGTCTTTATTTTAACTATTAACTTGGCTGTCATCCAGGAGTTACGTTTTTGTAATCTAGAATATCTTCCTATAGTTTTTAAATTGTTTGCATAGCGTGGAAGTGTTTATTTTAATAAGGCACAAATATGTACTCCCTCCGTTTCAAAATAAGTTACTCGACCTTGTACTAACTTCAACACAAAGCCGAGTCGCTTATTTTGGAACGGATGGAGTAGCACATAAAGGAGATGCATGCTGTTCTAAATGGATACTTTTTCTCTTTGTTGGTTAGCTTCGCGAACCAATAATTCTTATAGCCACTAATATTCTCACGTCATTCCTTATTGTACAATTTGCCATCCTACAGTAGTAGACTTTTTCGGGTGCTAAGATGATGATACCATGGTGACATCTTTAGCTCATGTCTAATCTTGCCAGAACTAAGCTGGTTTATAAAATACTAAATTCCCTCTGTATTTTCTTATTATGAATCTAATGCTATATTGATTTGTTTTTGGCTTCGACATGTTCTACAATAATATACGTAATAGGAATCTCTCTAAACCGTAGTTCTATTTTAGGATAAGCTGCAAGAAAGTGAGTGGGGCAAAACTGTCGCCATTATCGATATACTCTTCCAGCTCGTAGGCGGTGCCCACTATAACTCCCATGGGTGTCCTTACCGCCATCATCAGTCCTTCAAATTGCGAAGATGAAAAGCAGCATGAATCCAAGAAGGAACTAATTAATTTTTTTCCAAGACTGATTTGTTTTTTGTATCTTCGCTCCAAGTTTGTATCTCCACCATGTTCACTTGGACAATGTTTATATGTACCTTCCAAGATCATCCAAGAAAGTTAGACATTCTGAAATCTTCATCGGATGTTTGATTCCATTTTTACTATAAAATAGACTAAATAGGCTATGACATTATCTTCTGTATGAAGAAGTTGTTCATCCAGTCGATTGTCCTTCATCTCTAACATGTACCTATACAATTGTGATTTCTACTTGGTGTGCTCGAACTTCACATGACATCCACAAAAGATAATTGATAGGTTTGTATTCCCCCTTCCCTCTTTTCTTTAGAGATAATAAGGCAGTCATCGAATAATATGATTTCAATTTTTTATACTCACTTGAACTTCATGTTTGTGGACGCATGCGTTGCACGTGCACTGTTACTAGTTAGCAAAAATGCCCGTGGGTTGCAATGGGACAAAATGAGTTGACATCCTTCGTTGTAAAGCAATTACATTTGCCAGGTATAGGTTAAGTTTCATGATGCGTTTCATGATGACATAAAAATGGATCAATTAAGAATAGAATTACTTGGGGTGCTAGTTTGGAACAGGGGACATAAATCCTAGTCAACTAATTTGGTGAACAACCCTATCTTTAGATAAGCATACTGATAGCAACAATAGCATACTGATTTACTAACATGAGATGGGGTCCAACCAGCTTGATGTGCCATAGGAAGGTTAGCTATACTAATTCCTCCTCCTTCCTCCGTCGGTCTCTCCCCTCCCCTCTTTTTATTACACAAAGACTGCTAGTAGTGTCGCTGTGTCGGAGGGGTCTTTAGAGCAAGTACAATAGTATAGCCAGCTGCTGGCTATAAGCCATTGTCATATCATCTATAGCCCATCTTATAGCCAACATGTACAATAGTTCATTGTAAAAGTGTATTACTTTTTTATTATATGGTCCATCTTTCATACTCACAAAAGGCCTAGGAGCACGTGCTAGAGCTGGCTGTTAGCTAAGAGCCCGCTTACCTTCTCTCTCCTCTTCTCTTTCCTCTAACTAAACAAAAATATATTAGTTTATTCCTTATAGCCAGCTGACTCAGCTCTATTGTACTTGCTCTTAGGCTGCTCCGTTGCTGCACAAGCCGACAGCCAATTTCTGTTCTTCGGTTCCTTCTTCGTTGGCAGCTGGTAGCAGCAGCCTGCACAAACCGGCAGCCAATTTGTATCAACTCGTAGAAGGGGTTGTCTCGTCGGCTTCTTGCTGAACCGTCACTCGCGTCGTTGTCGTCACCCTATGCTACGTAGCAGGCCATGGGGGTCTCCTGGAGTGTGCAGTCGTGGTGGCTGGCCAGAGCAGCAACACCCCCCTGTCGGTACGGAAGTAAGAGGATGCGCCATGGCTTTTGAGCTGCTCTATCGTGTCCTGATCTGGTCATTCACTCTTGGAGTGCGTGGCCGTGCTGGCTCCATTTAACGTGTCGTGCTTCAGATTCGGCCAGCAGCCTTGCCGTAGACCCGATTCACACGTCCGCAGGCTCCGCCCCACCCCGCCCCTCTACCATTCCCTCCCCATCCCTGCCCTGGCCCCTCTTCTCCCCATCTATCTTCCACTTGACATAGCGCAGCCACCGAACCGCCGCGAACGGCGAGGAGCAGGACGGGCGTTGGGGGCGTTATCCACTTAAAAGGACCGCGGGATGAATACCCCAAACCACTGGGCCTTTTTGCAAAACTAAATAACGATTCGTTTTGACTTAAAAACGAACTGTGGGTTGATTACCTAAAACTATAGGGACCTTTTTGCAAAACGGCCGTGACGGGTTTTCTAACATAAGGAATAGCCGTTTTATTATTAGGTAGAGATAATTTCGAGGGCGAATGATGACATTAATGCATCTTTGTGTGCACCTTATATGAGCAGGAAGTGCTTGATGCAATGTTTCAGATTCGTCATTCGTGTTGGCTTTTCGTCCTCAGGATCGAACACGCGATCACCCTGCAGCTCGACTAATCGTGTACACGTAACTCGGCTTGACATATACGAACTAATTGTAGCACTCGATATCTCGCCGGCGCTCACGCAAACACCGGGACCAGAACACACGCACGCGAACACACCAACACGAAGATAGCCAGAGGCACGTGTCGTGCCTTATAAAATTCTCTTTATTGCTTTTCTCGTTTTTCGGGTGTTACAAAACTCACATCTACTGCTTCTTATATAGATGCAGCAATGACTCCCAACCCAAAAGCTGACTTATGAACTAAACCGACTCAAATACAAAGATCTGCCCAACCTTTCCTAATCTAATTACTCCACAATTACCAAAACCGACCTGACTACGATACTAAAACTAGTCGTATATGGACTCAATCTAGCCTACACTAGCACTAGTACATAATACAATACGAGGACAAAGCCTAAGTACTAGTCCTAGCTGGACTCTGACTAACACCACGACATCACTTGCCTAATTCAATATGACTTAGTTTGGATTATTCCAACATTCACCCCCTTATCCAAACTAGCGACTCGAAGACTTAAAACCAACACATGACCTAGATTACCAACCATGCTGTCATATCTTAACGTGCTACATGTTGACTAAACACATAGTCACTCATGCAGGAACTCAACTTAACTGGTACGGATCCATCTTCACGCTGGCCTTCGTCTTCTCGTTGAGACACACTAACGACTCAGACACAAACAAAAAACTAAAGACACAACTCTTTTATTGTTTTTTTCACCGCAGCTTCTTCATTAAAGCAACCCTGAATCGTCATCCATGCCCACTTTAGCTAGTTGCAGAATCTCATGCTCCTTTTTTGCCTCCTTCCGCGGATTAGGACACTCTCGAGAACAGTGTCCATAGTCCTGACAATTGTAGCAACGAACTTTAGATTTGTTGAACTTCCGGTAATTCTGCTTATCTTTCTCCATATTGCGCGAGAACATCAACTACTCCTCTTCTTGGTCGCGTTCCTGTCCTTTCAAACGTCAACTCATAGGTCTTTAGCCGCCCGATCACCTCCATCACCGATATCTTCGTCACATTGCCCCACTGCTAGATGGTGCCAATGATCGGTAAAAACTTGTCGGGAACAGCTCGTAGTAATTTCTCCACAACCATGATGTCCTCCAACTTTTATCCGAGAGCTCGCGTCTCATTAATCAGGGAGGTTAGTTTTAGCGCAAATTCACCAACCCCTTCTGACGCCTTCATGCTCATCCTCTCGAACTCCCTCCTTAGAGCGTGAACACGTGCCTTCTTGACACGATCATCTCTAGCATGCATCTCCTTGAGTGCTTGCCAAGCTTCCTTTGTCGTCTCTTTCTCCGATATAGACATGAAAACGTCATCAGACACACCTTGAACTATGGCGGCGAAAGCTTCTTGGTCCTTTGTTTCTTCGACCGTGCTTTCTCCTTCCACCGCTGTCCAGACTCCACGTGCACGCATGAAGATCTTCATCTTCGCGGCCCACACCCCATAATTGTCACCATCAAGCATGGGGTACTGGATTGTCACACCACCACCACTCGCCTTAGAAGTTGACATGATCCTCTTCTTTGATTTTCCGTCGTCCGTGACACAACTTGACGGCGATGACAACTCCACCGTGACGTAACTTGATGGCGAAGCCTCCACACTTTGCTCTAGATACCAATTGTTGGCTTTTTGCCCTCAGGATCGAACACACGATCACCCTGCAGCTTGACTAGTCGTGTACGCGCAACTCGACTCGACGTATACGAACTAGTTGTAGCACCTGATATCTCGCCGGCGCTCACGCAAACACCGGGACCAGAACACACGCACGGGAACGCAGCAACACGAAGTTAGCCAGAGGCACATGTCGTGCCTCGTAAAAATCTCTTTATTGCTTTTCTTGTTTTTCTAGTGTTACAAAACTCACGTCTACCGCTGCTTATATAGATGCAGCAATGACTCCCAACCCAAAAGCTGACTCGTGAACTAAACTGACTCAAATACAAAGATCTCCCCAACCTTTTCTAATCCAATCACCCGGCAGCTTGACTTGATCACAATTACCAAAACTGACTTTACGATACTAAAACTAGTCGTACATGGACTCAACCTAGCCTAAACTAGCACTAGTACATAGTACTATACCAGGACACGGCCTAAGTACTAGTCCTAGCTGGACCCTGACTAACACCACGGCATCACTTGTCTAATTCAATATGACTGAATTTGGATTATTCCAACACTTTGAAGGTCCTAGGTACAGATGGGTTTCCTGCACGGTTTTATCAATGAAATTGGGCAGTACTAAAGGTCGTTATTATTGCTATTGTACTTGAATTTTTTGAACAGGAATAATGACTAAATGACTTACTAATTCCTAATGTTACGCATCCAAGGGAACTACTCCCTCTGTTCCTAAATACTTGTTGTTGGAATGAACTAGATTAGTTCTCCCCAACAATAAATATTATGATACAAAGGGATTAGACTTCAGACTGATCAAGTTGATTGGTTATTTCTAGAGAAAGACCTAGTCAATAGTCAAGTGGGGCATAGATTCATCATATGGATTTCGCGCACTATGGCATGTATTTCTTCACTTAAATACTCTCTCAAGTTTAACGACAAATTGTTGGACTCCGTCACCCCTTCAAGAGGTCTTCACCAAGGTGCATGATCCATTATCTCCTTTCCTCTTCTTTTTGTTGTTGTCATTGTATGCTCTGGTCAACAAGTCTACGGTGGAGGAGGGACAAGGAGTTAGAATTTGTCGGAGAGTTTCGATTATTGCACATCTCCTCTTTGCGGTGATTCTCTATTACTCTTCCGGTCTACTGCGCAACATGCAATATTGGTTAAAGGTTTGTCGAACATTTATGCTTCGTCAATGGGTCAACTTAAAAACCCATCCAAGTGATCCATCTTTTTTTATGACAATAACTTGTCAGCGGTGTCCATGGGAGTTAAATCAATTTTGGAAGTTACTCAATTGGTTTTTATCCTAAATATTTGGGTCTCCCCGTTCCCCATGGGAGAATGCATAAGGAAAGATTTGAATCTTTGCAGGCCCTTTTGAGTAAGAGACTAGCAGTTGATTAAAGTGAACAGTACATGTCTTTTCGGAGTAAGGAATTATTGGTAACTCTGTAACTCAAGCTATTCCCACCTATGTGATGAGCATTGTTTTGTTTCTGTCCTCCGTTTGTAATGATCTAACATGGTTAATGCGTCAATATTGGTGGGGTGTTGAGAAGGGGAAGTATAAGATGGCATGGCTGAGTTGGGATAAAATGATGCGCCCTAAGTCTAAGGCAGGTATGGGCTTTTGTGACATGTTGGTGTTTAACCAAGCACTTCTTGTGAAGCAAGCTTGGAGGTTACTTGATTCCCCGGATAGTCTATGTGCACGCTTGTTACGAGAAAAACATTTTCCTAATGAAAACTTTTTGGACACAATATTCACACACAATTCTTCGTCCGTGTGGAAGGGAATAGGCAATGGTCTTGAACTTGTGAAAATGGGATTATATGGAAAGTGGGTGATAGTTCTTTGATTCGGATGTGGAAGGCACCCATGGATCCCTCACGTCTCCTCTTTCCGGACGGTTACCCCAAAGAGAAATTGTCACTTCAATAGAATTTCAAGTTTCCTAACTTATAATGGTGCTTTGGTTGTCCAGCGTCTTTCTGATCACTTTTGATGCCCGCCGGATTTTGAAGATCTGAAAATCACCAAGATAGTGTCAATATTTTTTTGCTTGGAAACCGAAGAAGAGTTGGCATTTTTTGGTGAAGAGTACATACCGTTTAGCATCCTCTATACACGATGATGCTTTTGCGGGTGGTGCCTCGTGCGTAAGTTCTAGACCGGAAGGTGAGGGGTCCATATGGAACCTATGAGCATCTATAGCCGAACTGGGTAAGTATCATCCACTATACGCCCACGAACGCGCCTAGGCACGTCCGCGGACGCATCCGGACGGCCCCTCATATTTCGTTCCGTGCATCCACATACCTCATATTCGGACTCTCAAATTCGTACAAAGCCATGCATGTCGATCAACCGATACAATATGTCGCACGTAAAACAAATGTTAGTACCGAACATCAAAAGTGTTTACATCAATTTTATTTGAAGTGTGCAATCAATCATCTGGTCTTTGATTTCCATTTTGCGTCCACATATGATCCACCAGACCATTGAGTAGTTGCGTGTGCATGTGAAGATCTCGGAGATTCTGATGCATCTACACAAAATTTATAAGCTGCATTGCATCTTTATCTTCAAGGATTTCAACTTGTTCTCCACGTGCTTCAAAATCATTGGTTTGGGCTACACCATCATCCTCATCCTCGACGATCATATTATGCAAAATAACACAACGTGTCATCAGATGCCATAAAGTTTCTTGTTCCCACATCATTGCAGCCGCATGAACAATTCTCCAGCGTGCTTGCAACACTCGAAAAGCCATCTCCACATCCTTCCTAGCTTCTTCTTGCATTGTTTCGAAGTGCTTTTGTTTTCTGCCATGTGGTTCGGATATGGTCTTTTCAAATGCAGTCCACTAAGGATATATGCCATCCTCAAGATAGTGCCCCATGTTGTAGTCTTGGTCATTGACGGTGTAGTTGCAGGGAGGTGATTCCCCGTTAGAAAGCCTCTTGAACACCAGAGATCGTTGAACCACGTTGATGCTGTTGTGAGAACCCGGCATTTCAAACAAAGCATATCAAATCCATAAGCCATGTGATGCCCCCGCCTCTAGCTAGTATGATGGTGTCCTCTTTTGTGTGACCTTGGTACATTCCTCGCAAACCTTTGGGGCAGTTCTTTCATTGCCAATGCATGCAATCAATTGATCCGAGCATTCTTGGAAACCCTATAGCCTTTACAATTGCCAACAACTTATTCATGTCCTGTGCATTTGACTCTCTCAGATACTCTGCTCCAAACACCTCCACCACAACACAAGCAAACTTGATAGTAGTTTTTAGCACTGTTTAAGAAATCGGTAACTGGTAGCTGCTCTGTCGGCTTGGGAGTAGCGATTAATCGGTGAATCGGCCTATTAACTCGATTAATCGGTCGATCATTAATCGGTAGATTAGATAGAAACTTGCCAACTTATATCTAGATTTTTTATGTATTATACCATAATTCCACGCACCTAGCTATGTAATATACCAAAATATTCTATTGTAGGCATATAAAAAATAGTGAAGAGATAAAATTAATAATCCACATACATCCAAATATATAAAATCTCAAAATTTAGAATTATCAATTAAACATTTAAACTTATCCATATACTTGCTAACATACATCACACAATATACTACAGATAACAAACAAAACCAATTCTACATACTCCCTCCATCCATATATATAGGACCTAATGCATTTTCTAAGACTGTGTTTGACTATTGACAAGATTAATATTATATGAGATGTATAATATAAAAATGATATCATTGGAAGCTCCTTTCACATACGAATTTGACGGTATGCTTTGTGTAACTTGCATGCCATATATTATTTGCTCTAATATATGGTCAAAGTTAGCCTCGAAAAACGCATTAGGCCCTATATATATGGATAGAGGGGGTAATTGTAATTCATAATATACTAATATATGAATGCTGGATTCTCCACTAAGATAGGGGGAAAGATGGTAGTACCTTGCCTTTTGGTGACGCCATTGAGGAAGAGATTGGGGAGCATCCCATGGGATAGGATGGGGAGTGGCCAAGGGGGTGGGGTCCAGGCACGCGACCAGAATGGCGGAGCAACTAGATCCTGTAGGTGTAGTGTGGTGACTAGCATCGGTGAGGACACGACTAGCCACCAGCCAGGAAAGAAGAGGATGAAATGAGCATGAGGAAGTGGGAGGAGGGCCAAACGCTAGGTATTTAGTAGCAAGAGGGGGTGGGAGGGGTTATGCGCCAAAATTTTGGGATTCGTTTTCCCACCAGCTAATGGGCCAGTAGTAATTAATCGGTGTGGCAACTGATTAATCGGTATGCCAACTGATTAATCAATCTAACTGGATAATTAATCATCATGGCAAGTTAACACCATGAATAGGTGTTATTCAATTCGGTCACCCTAAGATTAGTGATTAACGGGCAAGTTAACTGTTTAATCGAATGAATTCTTGAACAGAAGTTTTTAGGCATGTGCTCTCCCCCGTGGCAGAGGATACTAGGTGACGCGCGTGCGATGGCGGAGCTGCGAGACGGACGACGCGAGACGGACGACGCGTGAGGGAAGAAGAGAGGGAAACAGGAAATGGATCCAGCAGTTCTATGGGGTGGGTTTGGTGCAATTTGAGGTAGGCTCGGGCTGTCGGGTCCGACATGGCGGGCATGCCCAGGCTCCTCCATATTTGTCCTATATTTGGGCTGGACATGGGGCTTGCCGGTCAGCCCGGACATTTGAAGCCGGTTTGATAGGTCAGTTTGGGGTCGCATTTTTGTGACCGGGCACCGACCGAACGATGTGTCCGGATGTTTGAGGAATTCGGTTGGAGATGCTCTAGTCTGGCGCTCCTCAGTCCACAAAACGTGAAAGTGACAGTGTGGAAAGCAGCATCGGGGGCACTTACTACTGTAGCATGCAATGCGCATAGGCACTTGGCGACAAGACGTACTCTCCCCTTATTGTGCATTGAAGTTGAAGCTAGTTTTCATGCAATGATCTCTTTAGCCATCAAACATAATAAGGTACGCTCTAAGGGCGATCTCTCGCGTTGTCCACGTATCCTTTTACTGTGCCATACCTTCTTGTAAAAACATTGCGAGATCCCTTTCCTTCTCCATCCTCCCACAACTTTCTCCCCTTTCTCTCTTGACCGTGACGCTAGGGTTCCTAGCCGCCCCCACGCGCAAAACCGGCCGGAGCCACCTCCACTCTGGTGCATGTCTTCTCCACCGTAGGCTAGAGCTGCTCCAGTCATCTCCGCCGGGTCTTCAAACTGTGGGTGGGGAAGCAGGGGAGGGCCAAGATGCAGACAGTGAGGGGTGAAGCAGGGAGGCCGAAGACGCAGGGGAGATACCTCACGAGTGGAGGAGAGGCCAACGACAGGGACAATGAGGAGCAGCGTCATGGATCTGCAAGGAAGGGGAGGGTCGCCGGAGAAGCTTGTCTTCGAGCCTCCGAACTGGAAACCGGCAGGAGCACGCTACCGTGATTTCTTTGTGCACCTCGTTGGTGCTTGACCTTCTTCCTGCACCTACTGCTTTTGGCACCGGAGTGAGGGGAGGAAGAGCGGGATGGCCCCCAACAGAAGTCATCGATGGGCATTCGTGGCTTGGCCCATCCAACTCTTGTACGTATGTGATTCATGTTTTTCATTATCCTTTCTCTTGCTTACTCTGGTCTCTTTTATTCATAAAGAAATCAACTGACATTCCCTTTTATTCTGCAGTTGGAATTCAGAAATTTCAAGTGCTTTGGTGTAGATTTGTGATTATAATGTGGCCAGACCTTGAGGATTTTTTTCAAATTCTCTAAGATGCAGTTGTCCCTAAAATTTGTTTTCATGCTTGTTGATCAAACGGTATGTTAAATGATTAAAACTTAATATTCCTTTGGTACAACTTCGTTTTAATCTCTTCCATTTCATCATGTGGACTTCAAGTGACTTCCTTTTTGTTAGATCAATCATGTTGAGTTTGTGCATTCCATTAATCTAGCACGATGAAAGTACAAAGATATGTTGACAAACCAACACAATCCATAGTCATACATGTAAATATCATTGTCTCTTATTGATATACCTAAAGTGAATTGGGTGTACACAATATTCTCAGAATTATCGTTAATCTTCAGCTATTACCAAGTAATCAGAGAGAGAACGAACTTGACACGAACACTCGTCTTGGAATTGGTAAGCTTACTTGACTATTCGTTGTGTACTCCTTCATTCGGTACCTGCACCTAGACTTGAGGCATGTAGTGTCATTTATTCCGTGTAAACTTTTCTTACCTCCATATATTTGTCTGTTTATTTATCATAATTTGATTTTGCATCTAATGGGATGATACATAATCTACTGGATATGTGTTCATGTACTTATTAAGAGGAAGTCATTGAACATTACCACACATGATGTGGCTGCTGATGTTACTCATGGTGCTCTGGGCACACAACCTTTACATGCTCACACCGGGCTTCTTTTGCGATGCCTGTGAGATGGACATGGAATGCATTGAGGACTACTACGATGGCAAGTTGAGCAAGTACGGCCAGGTGAGCCTTGATAATGTCGCGGATAAGCGGCAAGTCTCATGACTACAATACAACAATATGATAGAGATATACTAGATACAATGTTAAGATTTATTGTTTGGTCGATACCGACGGTGTTTCAAAACCGTAAATTTTTTTGCAGGGAGTTACTACTATCATTCTTTAGGAGAGCAATCATAAACACAAAAAATAATATTCTACAATTATGTACTCCAAATATGATGTTATGATTCGTCGTTTGTACCGCCTTGTTGAATCACTTTTGTTTTCTGTGTAGGGACAGTGTGAGCGAAGGGTAGATCGCTCTGATCTATTAAATAGATGCCATCAGGAAGGTGATTCCTTCAATTCATCATGTTCTTTGCGTGCCTAATTATGATCTCATCCTTTTTTGTTGTATTCAGTGTTTGGTCACATAGTTGAGCAAAATGTAAACATAATTTATTGTTTTGGCAGGTAATGATATGCACTAGCACACTGGTTTGGGGTGTCAATCTGCTATCTCGCCTGGTCATAATCAAGGTGACATGGTGCCTCACATTTTCTTCATGTTTGACGGCCATTTATCTGAGCACTCACTCCATTCTTTTGTAGGGGAATGAATAATATGGTGGGAAAACAAAAAGATATGTTGCTTTATCACAGATATTCTGCAAGTGGTGGGTCGTGCAGGCCGGTCACAATATGACCAACATGGCAAAGCTGTTATTCTTGTTCATGAAACCAAAAAGAGCTTTTACAAGAAGATGACATGTTACTTTGTCCACATAACAAACAATCCGATGCTTATTCATCTCGAGTTCAACTATGGTCGCATGCTTCTCCCAAATGCAGAGACCGGGGGTCATCCTCCATTTCTAAAAAAAAAACTTGAGTTTAACTCTTATTATTGTACCCTGTTGGTAGTAATCTGAGGTAGCACTTGCATCTTCACTTACCAAATTTTAGTATCCACTTAGATGTCTCTATGGCCAAAACCAGTAGCAACAGCAATAAGGATAAGCAACAACGAGGTGCACATGGGTGGCGTGAAGAGATGGCTACCCCAAGATAATCTGAATTCAGAGAAAAAACACACACATCAACTAACAAAACGAAAATTAGTTAACTTCTATAATGTAGTGATGATACATATACAGATCTAAGTGGATTCAATGTTGACCTTGGCCAATTTTTTAAATCCTTTCCACAAAAATGATTTTCCTGGACGCAATAGATAACTTGCAATGATATGGTACTAGAACAGTGTATTTATATATAATTACTTTATGTATCACTATATATAATTATGTGAAAATCTACATCTATGTACCACTTATGTGTTTCTACATTCTGATTGATTGTATTTTGTACTGTTACTTATACATGTACCATTTGCATCTATTACACAATCTGGAGGCTTGTTCAATGAGGGAGGAGCGATACTTCGCTTTGATTGGAACAGTTGAAGGCCAGATTCCGAAATAGTACTTCGCATTCAAGCTATAGTCTAACTGATTGCTGCTTCTAACTTCGTATCTGCCTTACTTACAGTCGCAAAGCATGATCGGTGACACATCAAATACTGAATCATGGTCAGATGTTGGCGACTTTGGATCCTCATTTATTCCAAAAGCTGCCGAATATGGTTGACTCACTCCAGTCCATGAGGAAGTGAGTTCAATGCTCTATTCTTGTTTGTTACAAGTGTGATTAGCTTTGTTCTATTTGAATTTCTATACTATAAAAAGCCATGTAATTCCTTTATGGGAACCTTTCTATGAGTCATTTCCAGTATTTATACTTGTTGTACTATGTCTGTTACGAACAGAGTTCCCTGGAAATGTGTCAAAAGATATAGCTAATAACCAACAATTTTCCACCAATGGAAGCCCGCATGATTTAGGTACCATTTGCTCCCTTAGATTTTTTTATTAGTTAGCTATCTTGTTAAATATTATGGAGGTTGCTAATGTTATATATTTATTAGTCGCTTATATGATGTATGTTCGGTCGTTGCTCTAGCCTCATATCCAAAAAATTGTCTAGCTATTTGTCTATTTGACCAAAATAATTTGTGTTTCCTTAAAATCCAGTAAAGAAACAAACAACTTCGATGCATGTCCACGTCTTTCAGTTTCACTTGCACCCAATAAATATAATTATCACACTTGTTGTGTTGGTGTGCTGCTTAATTATCATCGGGATGTTAACAAGCATGCTTTCTAATGACATGTTTTTCCTGCGAAAATCATACGAATTTTGTGAGCCTGCTTCACTACTATATGCAAAAGTATCATCTAAAAGGAATTATGGGTTTCAGATATGCTCCAGCTTTATTGTTTTTCAGTATGTACATGCTAGGAGGTTGGACCCACATAAGGAACAAACTTGTTTATGGATCACGCCTATCTGTTCATTGTATGGCTCATGCACTTAATCCATCTGCTAAATCAGATTTCTGGGGTTTCCCACATAAGGGAAGAAACTTGTGTTTTTTGTGAGCTTGCTTACATTTCCTTTCGTCTACTTTATGGTTCATTTAATCTTATTAGCTTAGTATATAAATTGGATGTCCCATGCTTAGTAGACGAGGCATAATAAGGGAACTAAGGCAAAGCGGTTGAAATTTAAGAACGTCATGTGCTCCTATTACTCTGATCAATCTGTAGTTCTCGTTAGCCTATGAGCCAATATAACCATCAATGATTTGTTGAAAGCTTAGGATAATCTGTTTTGTTTATACATGTTCTTTGTCTCCAACTCAAAACTTAACAAAAGAGTGTTATATATTAGGTGCTCGTGGCCGCCACATCGTCATCAACGTTACCGGCGTTCTGGAAGCGGCGGGACGGCAGGTCGTGCTTG
This sequence comes from Hordeum vulgare subsp. vulgare, assembly GCF_904849725.1. Classification (NCBI taxonomy): domain Eukaryota; kingdom Viridiplantae; phylum Streptophyta; class Magnoliopsida; order Poales; family Poaceae; genus Hordeum; species Hordeum vulgare. The sequence goes on from NC_058524.1 coordinate 67,825,318, forward strand.
TGCCCATGTTGTCGCTGACGATCCACCTGGATGATGCCGGGTGTGAGTTTCCGTGCGGGAACTACATGTTTGAGGACCATGGCTTGCGCACCGCGTTTCTTTTCTCTGTTCGAACTATGTGTTGTACGATGCTCTATTTTCGAAAGTTCTCATCAGTTCCTTTTGAATTACTATTATCTGTGTTATCACTGATTGTTAGTGATACTGTCACTCTTAGTGTTTATACTGTTAGACTTCCATTAATATGTATATTTTTAATGTTTATACTTTCTTCTTGATCTCATGCAAATATGGTATGCAATAGTATCAAAACTTGTATCCAAAAGCATAACCCAAAGAATAAAAAAGACACTCAAAGGGCGCATCCCATCTGAAACCGCACCAACTCCGTCCGAGGTGGCGCACCCAGGGTGCACCCCAACCACTAGTGCCATACATATGACGGAGATTTGGTCGCTGCCTAGTTGCCTGCTGATAGACCTCTTCGTGAATAATGGGAAGGAGTGGCTCCTTAAACTTTTACTTGGGCCCTGTTTGGATACTCTAACTTAGCTAGAGGTTAGAGTTAGTTTCTAGCTCATGACTAACCTTAAACTAACTCTAGCCAAAGAGGTGTTTGGTTGATAGGGTTAGATTGACAATAGTTGTACTTGATGGAGAGAGGAAAGTAGTTTTTTAATGGGTCATTACCTCGTGGATAGAGAGAGAAAAGTGACTTTTTAGTGGGCCTCATGAAAACTAGCTCCAATTAGCACCTCTTGGGTGGGCTAGTTTTTTTGGATGGGTTAGATGCAACTAGCTCCAATCTAACCCTCATGTTTGGATACTTTAGTGCTATTTGAGCCCCAACTAGCTCAAACTAACTCTAACCTATGGATCCAAACAGGGCCTTGGCTACAACGAGGTTGAACGTGACATGGTGATTATGCTGATTTGGCGTATATGTCAGCTTCGTAATGATCTGATGCATGACATCACTGTACCTTGAGTCCACATTATATTTGAGTACCTTGCTAGCTAGTTGAAGTCCATTGGCGAGGCAAGTACATACAGTACGGAGGAGATACTCAATGGTAATAGGCCAGTAGATGATTTCATCCCAGCTATGGTGAAAAAGGCTCCTGCTCTTCATATGGCATTGCCGCCACCATCTAGGGAACATGGTTCCTTGTCCGTGGATTGTTCCTCTTCGTGCCCATCGCTGGTTACAGCTCACGGAGAGGCCCAATGCTGCCACCAATGACCAAAAGATCTGCAACCGGCCACAAAAATGGTTCAACCTCCGATGAAGAGAGATTCAACCCGTCTACTAGTAAAGATATCGACGATGATGAAACGTTGCAACCAATGACGAAAAAAGCTTCATCCGGTGATGAAAAAAGTTTCAACCGTAAAGACAAAAACCAATGGACAACAACGAAAAAGCTGCATCTGACAGTTGTAAAAGCTACAACCGACATTGAAAAAAAATCTTCGAACTTCATGTCTTAGCTGTGACCCCGTGACGACGACGATGTTTTGTTGCAATCATCGATGGTTTTTGCTACAAATGGCGACAGAATTTGCTACAAGTGCGTCGACGAGCACGGTCGGTTCCAGCTCCCATACCCGCCCATTGCGGTTTTCTATTTGCTCGGTTGTAGCAAAAAACTGGCCACCGATGGTAGCATCCTCTAACACGGGTCACATCGATTGTAGCTAAAAATTTGGATGCATCATTTCCACCTGCTGATTCTAGCACCACCCGTGACTAGATGCAACATTTGCGACCGGGCTAATAGCTCCTGTGCGGCGTATTTCATGGCAATTGGAAGGAGTGCAATGTTGTTAGAGAGAATGGCTATGCTGCGATGAATTTGAGCATGTAAATAGCCCAAGACCACACGGGGTGTTAAATGGTGTTCCATTGGTCGTCAACCAAACCCGTTTATGTTAAGACATGTGGGTCCAACTTAGTTAAGTCAGAACAACTGATTGTGCCCGGCCGCCCGACCGTGCCCCCACTCCCACTTTGTCTCCCCCTTCTAATCCGGCGGCGGCGGATCTTGCGTTCTCGGTGGTGACGGCGGGGGAGCCCTCGTTCTCAGCAGCGGCAGTGCCTTCGTTCTCAGAAAATGATGAGTGAATTTGAACCCTATTTCCTCCCGTCTGGGGCCCGTAGATCTCAACTCGTTTCCTCTGTTTTCGCTTGTTGAATCGATAGGTTGTGAGGGGAGCCCGTGGGCATATTGAGATGGAGCCGCCAGCTACAACTTCGAATAGGTAATGCGCCTCTCTCTGATCCAATTTTGAATGCAATTAGGGCCTCGTGTGCTCTTTCTCACAGTGGCCGCCACTGACACAGGGGATGCTGCCGCTCAGACCTCCGAATTGATCATCAATTTCTTTTCGTCGAAGGCAAAATTAGTTGATGGTAGCATACGGAACAATGAGAGAGACACAATTGTTAAATGGTATGTTGAGTTTACGGAGGTTGATCCACATGTTCTACAGAACATGGGAGAGAAGGCGGTGAAGAAATGGGCAGAAAAAATTAGGGAGAGTATTGTTGGGGTTCCACAGTAAGAAGTATCATTGTTACTATTTGATGATTGGAAAGGAGAGTATGTCATAACAGAAGATGGTGAACATATTGTTGAAGAAATCGGTCGGCAAAACGGTTGGACGAGCAAATGGGCTAATTTTTTGCTGAGCTTGTTTTGTCTGAATATTTGTTCGAAGGTTGGATATGTGCCATCACACTTGGCTGCGTAGATGGTAGATGATGATTGGGCTTCAGAGAGGCCATTGAGTCCCATGTGCACTAAACTCACATTAATAGCCGAAGAGGGACGTGTGGCTAGAACTGAAACTGTGTCTATTGTTGATTGGAATGTAGTTGAATTAGATGAGCCTAGTGATTTGGTCATTGCACCAATTCCTGATATTTGGATGGCGAGGCCTTTTGGCATTCCAGTTGATGACAGAGATAAGGAGAGGGGTGAATCTAGTTTGCCTACTAATGTTGATGAAAATGTAGATGGACAATTGATGGAAGAAGCTGCAGATGTTGTACATGATGCACATGATGATGAGCTGGTACATGTGTATGACATAGAAAACCCTATCATTGCAGTGGGGAAGTTGTTCCCAAACATGGATGAGTTTATGATGTGTTTCAAGACTTCTGAAGTGAAACATGAGTTTGATGCCAAGACTGTTTGGATTGATAGAAATAAGTTTTATGCGAGGTGTAGAGGATTTAATGGTAGTGTTAAGCCTTACAAGTGGTACATATCTTCTAGACTGCAACCTGATGGAAGTACTGTCAGGGTTAACCATCCCCAATCAACATACTTGTATTACAAGTTCACACATAGTATCAACCATGGCATCACAACTTTGGGTTGCAGAAAAGATCACCCGAATTTTAGCCGGTGATTGGGCAAATAAATTTAGTATGCTTTACAACTTCAGAGCATAGGTGGAGAAGAGGTCACCTGGCAGTGTTGTGGAGATAGATACTGAGGTATCATTCAAAGTACAAGTCAGGTTCTTCTAGTTTTTTATGTCTTTGAAGCCTTGCATCGATGGCTTCAAAGTAGGGTGTCGTCCATATTTGAGCATAGACTCGTCTTTTTTAACAGGAAAGTGGAATGGTTAGTTGGCAGCATGCAATCCTCTAGATGGACACAAATGGATGTTCCCTGTTGGTGTTGGCTTGTTTCAGTCAGAAACAGAGGCTTCATGGACATGGTTCATGATTCAATTGAAAAGATGCCTAGGGCCATGATGTCTACTACGCTACCTTCTCCTTGTAGATGTTGTTGGGCCTCCAAGTGCAGAGGTTTGTAGGACAGTAGCAATTTTCCCTCAAGTGGGTGACCAAAGGTTTATCAATCCGCGGGAGGCGTAGGATGAAGATGGTCTCTCTCAAGCAACCCTGCAACCAAATAACAAAGAGTCTCTTGTGTCCAAAACACACCCAATACAATGGTAAATTGTATAGGTGCACTAGTTCGGCGAAAAGATGGTGATACAAGTGCAATATGGATGGTAGATATAGGTTTTTGTAATCTAAGATTACAAAAACAACAAGGTAACTAAAAGTAAAAGTGAGCATGAACGGTATTGCAATGCGTGGAAACAAGGCCTAGGGTTCATACTTTCACTAGTGAAGTTCTCTCAACAATGATAACATAATTGGATCATATAACTATCCATCAACATGCAACAAAGAGTCACTCCAAAGTAACTAAGAGCGGAGAAACAACGAAGAGATTATTGTCGGGTACGAAACCACCACAAAGTTATTCTTTCTGATCGATCTATTCAAGAGTCCGTAGTAAAATAACACGAAGCTATTCTTTCCTTTCAATCCATCATAGAGTTAGTACTAGAATAACACCTTAAGACACACATCAACCAAGACCCTAATGTCACCTAGAAACTCCATTGTCACCACAAGTATCCGTGGGCATGATTATATGATATGCATCACACAATCTCAGAATCATCTATTCAACCAACACATAGAACTTCAAAGAGTGCACCAAAGTTTCTACCGGAGAGTCAAAATGTGTGCCAACCCATATGCATAGGTTCCCGATGTCACGGAACCCGCAAGTTGATCACCAAAACATACATCAAGTACTCACATGAATATCCCATTGTCACCACAGATAGACACGTGCAAGACATACATCAAGTGTTCTTAAAGACTCAATCCGATAAGATAACTCCAAAGGGAAAACTCAATTCATTACAAGAAGGGAGAGGGGGAAGAACATCATAGGATCCAACTATAGTAGCAAAGCCCGCGGTACATCGAGATCATGACATCTCAAGAACACGAGAGAGAGAGAGAGATCAAACACATAGCTACTGGTACATACCTCAGCCTCGAGGGACAACTACTCCCTCCTCGTCATGGAGATCGCCGGGATGATGAAGATGGCCACCGGAGATGGATTCCCCCTCCGGCAGGGTGCTGGAACGGGCTCCCGATTGGTTTTTGGTGGCTACAGAGGCTTGCGGCGGCGGAACTCCCGATCAAGGTTTCTTTTTGGGGGTTTCTGTATTTATAGGAATTTATGGCGGTGGAATTACGTTGGTTGGGCTCAAGGAGGTCACAAGCCTGCTAGGCACGTCCTAGGGGGGGGGGGCAGGCCTCCCGGGCTTGTGACTCCCTCGTGGCTCTTCTGGCCTTCTTCCAAAGCTTCGGGGGCCTCTTTTGGTCCAAAAAACTCATCGTGAAAGTTTTATTCCATTTGGACTGTGTTTGATATTCTTCTCTGAAAAAGGTCAAACACACGAAAAAAACAGAAACTCGCACTTGGCACTGAGTTAATAGGTTAGTCCCAAAAAAGATATAAAATAGCATATTCATCCATATAAAACATCCAAAGTTGACAAGATAATAGTATGGAACCATAAAAAATTATAGATACGTTGGAGACGTATCAAGCATCCCCAAGCTTAACTCCTGCTCGTCCTCGAGTAGGGAAGTGATAAAGACCGAATTTTTGATGTGGAATGCTATCGAACATATTTGTCCTTTGTAACTTCTTTCTTGTGGCATGAATGTTCAGATCCGTAAGATTCAAAAGAATAGTTTACTATTGACATGAAAACAATAATACTTCAAGCATACTAGCAAAGTAATCATGAACCTTTGAAATAACAAGGCCAAAGAAAGTTATCCCTACAAAATCATATAGTCTGGCTATGCTCCATCATCCCCCCACAACGAATTTAAATCATGCACAACCCCGGTATTGGCCAAGTAATTGTTTTTGCACTCTTGCTTTCTCAAACTTTTTCAACTCTCACGCAATACATGAGTGTGAGCCATGGATATAGCACTATAGGTGGAATAGAGTGTGGTGGAGGTTGTGAGGCAAAAAGCAAGATATGGTCACATTGACTCGGCTTATCAATGGGCTATGGAGATGCTCATCAATAGATATCAATGTGAATGAGTAGGGATTTCCATGCAACAGATGCACTAGAGCTATAAGTGTATGGAAGCTCAAAAAGAAAACTAGTGGGTGTGCACCCAACTTGCTTTCTCACGATTACCTAGGGCAATTTTGAGGAAGCCCGTCATTGGGATATACAAGCCAAGTTATAAAATGAAAATTCCCACTAGTATATGGAAGTGACAAAACAAGAGACTCTCTATCATGAAGATCGTGGTGCTACTTTGAAGCACAAGTGTGGTAAAGGATAGTAGCATTGTCCCTTCTCTCTTTTTCTCTCTTTTTTTTGATTGGGCTCTTTGGCCTCTTTTTTTCATTTTTTTATTTCCTCACATGGGACAATGCTCTAATAATGATGATCATCACACTTTTATTTACTTACAACTCAATACTTAGAACAATGATGACTCTCTATGAAATGCCTCCGGTAGTGTACCGGAATGTGCAACGATCTAGCTTAGCGTATGACGTTGAAACATCTCGCTAGCTATCTTACGATCATGCAATGGTAATATGAAAGTGACGACACATGTCATGAGACGGAATGGTGGGAGTTGCATGACAATATATCTCGGAATGGCTATGAAAATGCCATAATGGGTAGGTATGGTGGCTGTTTTGAGGAAGGTATATGGTGGGTTTGTGCACCGGCGAAAGTTGCACGGTACTAGAGAGGCTAGCAATGGTGGAAGGTAAAAGTGCATCTATACCATGGATTCACATTAGTCATGAAGATCTCATATACTTATTGCGAAAGTTTTTATTAGTAATCAAAACAAAGTGCTAAATGCATACTCGTAGGGGAAGGGTTTGTAGGTGTTAACCATGGCGCGATCCCGACCGCCACACAAAGGATGACAATCAATAAATCAATTATGCTCCGACTTCCTAACATAGCGGTTCACCATACGTGCATGCTACAGGAATTACTAACTTCAACACAAGTATTTCTAGATTCACAACACCCTACTAACATAACTCTAATATCACTATATCCATATCTCAAAATTAATTGTGAGGAATCAAACTTCTCTTACTAATCAATGCACATGAATATGGAAGTTTTTATTATATCCTCTTTGGATGCCTATCATCTTTAGGACTAATTTCATAGCACACGCCAATTACCAAGTTACTTAGGGAGAGCACTCTCAAAAAGATAAAAGTTAAGATCGAGAGTTTTTATTTCTACAAAATATGACACCGCCATGCTCTAAAAATATTTAAGTGAAGCACTAGAGCGAAATTATCTAGCTCAAAATATATAAGTGAAACACATGCGAGCTAAATGGCCTAACTCAAAAGATATAAGTGAAGCTCATTGAGTATTCTAGCAAATTCACGATGAGTGCATGTCCCTCTCAAAAAGGTGTGCAGCAAGGATGAAGGTGACAAAACAAAAAGCAAAGACTCCTATAATACACGACGCTTCAAGAAAAACACATATCATGTGGTGAATAAAAATATAGCCCCAAGTAAAGTTACTGATGGATTGAAGACGAAAGAGGGGATGCCTTCACGGGGCATCCCCAAGCATAGGCTCTTGGGTGTCCTTGAATATGGCTTTGGGATGCCTTGGGCATCCCCAAGCTTAGGATCTTGCCACTCCTTGTTCCATAGTCCATCGAAACTCTACCCAAAACTTGAAAACTTCACAACACAAAACTTAACGGAACTTCGTGAGATGTGTTAGTATGATAACGAGCAAATCAATCACTTAGGTATTGTCAAAACAAGACTCATAATTATTTTCACACAATGACTACTGTATCTTATCATTTCCACAATTTATATCACTTAATATAATCTATGGAAACACTAAAACAAGCAAACTATGCATTGAAAACATAATCTGTCAAAAATAGAACAGTCTGTAATGATCTGAATGCTAACCATACTTCTGCACTTCCACAAATTCTGAAAAAAAATTAAAATTAAGGCAATTTGTATATCAATCAGCAGCAAAAATAATCAACCTAAAATCACTCTCCGGATAGAAATTAGAAATGATTTCGCGAGCGCAAAGTTTCTGTCTTTTTCAACATGATCAAACAACTATCACCCAAACTAATCATAAAGGCTTTACTTGGCACTTTATTGAAACTAAGGCAATAAAACATGATTAATACAATATCTTAATCATGTGAACACGCAAAAACAGTAAGGATACATATTGGGTTGTCTCCCAACAAGCACTTTTCTTTAATGCCTTTCAAGCTATGCATGATGATTTCAATGATGCTCACATAGAAGATAAGAATTGAAACATAACTGGAGCATCATGAAGCATATGACTAACACATTTAAGTAGAACCCACTTAATATGCATAGGGATTTTGTGAACAAACAACTTATTGGAGCAAGAATCATCTAGCATAGGAAGGCAAAACAAGCATAGCTTCAAAAATTTCAACACATAGAGGGGAAACTTGATATTATTGCAATACGTAGAAGCATATGATCCTTGATACGTCCATTTTGCATCATGCTTTCATGTTGATATTTATTGCTTTTTGGGCTGTTATATTACTTGTGGTACCATATTTATGCCTTTTCTCTCTTATTTTGCAAGGTTTATTTGAAGAGGGAGAATTCGGGCAGCTGGAATTCTGGACTGGAAAAGGAGCAAATCCTAGTCCACTATTCTGCACATCTCCAAATGCCTTGAAAAGTTACGTGGATTTTTTTGGGATTATAAAAAAATACTAGGCGAAAGAACTACCGGAGGGGGGCTGCCAGGGCGCCACAAGCCCTGACACCGCCACCCCCTGGTGGTGGAGTGGGGGCTTGTGGGCTCCTTGACGGCCCACTAGCCCCCCTCTTTTGCTATATGAAGCGTCTTGGTCCAGAAAAAAATCAATCCGGAGCTTTTTCGTGGTTTTGCCGCCGCCACGAGGCGGAACTTGAGCAGATCCAATCTAGAGCTCCGGCAGGACGATCCTGCCGAGAAAAGTTCCCTCCCGGAGGGGGAAATTGTCGCCATCGTCATCACCAACACTCCTCTCGTCGGAGGGGAGGCATCTTCATCAACATCTTCATCAGCACCATCTCCTCTCCAACCCTAGTTCATCTCTTGTAACCAATCTTTGTCTCGCTACTCCGATTGGTACTTGTAAGGTTGCTAGTAGTGTTGATTACTCTTTGTAGTTGATGCTAGTTGGATTACTTGGTGGAAGAGTTTATGTTCAGATCCTTGATGCTATTCATTACACCTCTGATCTTGATTATGATTATGCTTTTTAAGTAGTTACTTTTGTTCCTGAGGACATGGGATAAGTCATGCTGATAATAGTCATGTGAATTTGATATTCGTTCGGTATTTTGATATGATGTATGTTGTTTTTCCTCTAGTGGTGTTATGTGAACATCGACTACATAATACTTCACCATATTTGGGCCTAGAGGAAAGCATTGGGAAGTAGTAAGTAGATGATGGGTTGCTGGAGTGACAGAAGATTAAACCCCAGTCTATGCGTTGCTTCGTGAGGGGTTGATTTGGATCCATTAGTTTAATGCTGTGGTTAGACTTTATCTTAATTCTTCTTTTGTAGTTGCGGATACTTGCGAGAGAGGTTAATCATTGTAAGTGCATCTAGTGCCCCTTAGTGATTTTGGTTGTTTGAAGACTTATAGGTTAAGTATCTAATGTGTTTCTGAGTGTACACAGGATCTATAAGTCATTGAGGAGTTTGAGATATTTCAAGAATATCGACCCCTAAAAATATATGTCTTCAGTTGAAGAAATTGGTCTGAAGCTGAAGAAATGAATCGCGAGGAATCTGAAATGAAATTGATATTCCTCATGAAGATACTGATATTGAGAAGACCGGTGGTTCCTGAAGAAAATCATTCTGAAGAATTTGAACCATGAAGATTTACACTTTCTGTTTTACTTTCTTCGCATTTGAGTAATAGGAACACCGTACTGTTAAAGGGGGTCAAAGTTACACTATGGAATGAATTTCCTCATGATGCTCAACCCAAGCCTAATCCTACCAAAAGCCTCAAGTGAGGAATATGAGTGACATGAGGACTCTCACAGTTGAGGGTTCCGACCGTATCGATAGCCACGCCAAGTCACTGGTATTATCCACTCCAACGGTCATATTATTTAAGGGCATTAGTGTCAAATCATGTCGGGATGCTCCCAGGCTATAAATAGCCACCCCCCACAACCACTAGCTGGTTGGCTGCTCCGTTAGAAACTGACACTTGTCATAAGAGCAACCCAAATTCCTTAGAGTCTTCGAGAGTAATTCATCAGTGAGGAAATACACCATCCACCGAAACCACAAACCAAACCTAGTGATTGAGCATCACTAAAGAAGTTGTTCCTGTGTGGGACTGAAGCCTTTTACCTTTGAGGACTGTGCATCCTCCAGACGGTTAGGCGTCATGGTCTAGAGCGTTCTAGCAGTCAATTGTGGATCGCCAGGTGACCAAGTTTGTGAGGGTTTGGAAGTCTGCCCTGAAGACTTACCACGAGTGTTGGGCGAGGACTGTGTGTCCTTAGCTCAAGGAGAATACGGTAGGGAATGTGTGTCCCGGGACTGGGTGTCTTTTGGTTTCAATACCAAGCTGCTCCAAACCAGATGTACGACTGTCACAGCAGTTGGAACTGGGTCATCAACGACTGTCTTCACTAAGAAACGGGTTCTAATTCCTCAACTCTTTACTTTCCCTGTATTATGTGTTGATGACTTTCACTATGACTGTTTGAAGAATTTGCTGAAGACTTTCTCTAAATTTCCTCAACCCCAAATTCTTCACGTTAGTTAATCCTCATCTGTATTCTGCGTGCCTGCTCACTGTGCAATCTGTTTTCACATTCTTCACTCTGAAATACTGCTGTTGTGAATGTTTGCACTTCTGATCATTTACTGTTTCCGCTGTAAGTTAGTCATTAGTGAGGAATTTCCTGAAAAGGAATTTCCTCAGTGATGAAATTCTAAAAATCTCCTATTCAACCCCCCTCTAGTCGATATAACGCACTTTCAATCATAAGTGGGATGCTTGTCCAAGTAAGGGCAGTACCCAAGCACCGGTCCACCCACATATCAAACTATCAAAGTAACGAACGCGAATCATATGAACATGATGAAACTAGCATGACAGAAATTCCCGTGTGTCCTCGGGAGCGTTTTTCCTCCTATAAGACTTTGTTCAGGCTTGTCCCTTGCTACAAAAGGGATTGGGCTACTTGCTGCACCGTTACTACTACTTGTTACTTGTTACTCTTTGCTTGCTACGTTTCACCTCGCTACACAATCACTTGTTACAGCTACTTTCAGTGCTTGCAGTTATTACCTTGCTGAAATCCGCTTATCAGAGCCTTCTGCTCCTCCTTGGGTTCGACACTCTTACTTATCAAAAGGACTATGATTGATCCCCTATACTTTTGGGTCATCAAGACTCTTTTCTGGCGCCGTTGCCGGGGAGTGAAGCACCTTTGGTAAGTGGAAATTGGTAAGGAAACATTTTTATACTGTGTTGAAATTTATTGTCACTTGTCACTATGGAAATTGTTCCTTCGAGGAGTTTGTTCGGGGTATCTTCACCACGAACGGAAGCACGAGGAGTTTCTCCTCAACCTGAGGTACCTACTGAAAATATCTTTTATGAAATTCCTTCGGGTATGCTTGACAAACTACTGGCTAATCCTTTCACAGGAGATGGATCTTCACATCCAGAGTTGCATCTAATCTTTGTAGATGAAGTTTGTGGTTTATTTAAGTTTGCAGGTTTGCCCGAGGATGAGGTAAAGAAGAAAGTCTTTCCTTTATCTTTGAAGGATAAGGCGTTGACATGGTATAGGCTATCTGATGATACTGGATCATGGGGCTACAATCGGTTGAAATTGGAATTTCATCAAAAGTTCTATCCTATGCATTTAGTACATCGTGATCAGAAATTTATTTATAACTTTTGGCCTCGTGACAGGGAAAGGATAGCTCAAGCTTGGGGAGGCTTAAATCAATGCTATATCCATGCCCCAATCATGAGCTCTCGAGAGAAATCATCACTCAAAACTTTTATGCTCGGCTTTCTCATGAAGATCGTACCATGCTTGACACTTCTTGTGTCGGTTCTTTTATGAAGAAGGATATTGACCACAAGTGGAATTTATTGGAGAGAATCAACTGTAACTCTGAAGATTGGGAGCTGGAGGAAGGTAAGGAGTCAGGTATGAATTTCCAGTTTGATTGCGTTAAATCTTTTGTTGAGACAAACACTTCTAGAGATTTTTGCGCTAAGTATGGACTTGACTCTGAGATAGTAGCTTCCCTATGTGAATCTTTTGCTGCTCATGTTGATCTTCCCAAAGAGAAGTGGTTTAAGTATCATCCTCCTGTAGAAAGCAACATAGTCAAAACCAATCTAGTTGAGTAGAAAGTCATTGCTTTTAGTGATCCTGTTGTTCCTTGTGCCTACACTGAGAAACCACCATACCCTGCTAGGATAAAGGATTATTCTAAAGCTCCAACTGTGATACGTAGGGGTTACATTAGACCACTTGCACCCCCTGAGGAGATTAGAGTTGAACCTAGTGTTGATATTATCAAAGATCTCTTAGCCGAAGACATAGATGGGCATGTTATCAAATTCTGTGAGGACTCCGCTAGAATTGCTAAACCTCACGCAAAAGACAAACACAGACCTGTAGTTGGCCTGCCCGTTGTTTCTGTTAAGATAGGAGATCACTGTTACCATGGTTTATGTGATATGGGAGCTAGTGTTAGTGCAATACCCCGTTCTCTATATGATGAAAACAAAGATGATATTGCACCTGCTGAGTTAGAACCCATTGATGTCACTATTACGCTAGCTAATAGAGACACCATCTGCCCTGTGGGAATTGTGAGAGACGTAGAAGTCCTGTGTGGTAAGACGAAGTATCCTACTAATTTCCTCTTCCTTGGTACTGCACAAGATAGCTTTTGTCCCATCTTATTTGGTAGACCCTTTCTCAACACTGTCAATGCTCACATTGATTGCATTAAGCAGACTGTCACAGTTAGTTTCGAGGGTGTGTCTCATGAATTTAACTTCCCCAAGTTTGGAAGACAACCCCATGAAAGAGAGTCGTCTGGTAGGGATGACATCATTGCTCTTGCCTCTATTGTCGTACCTCCTACGGATCCTTTAGAGCAATATCTGCTTGAGCATGAAAATGATATGCATATGGAGGAGAGAGATGAGATAGATAAAATTGTCTTAGAACAATATCCTATTCTCAAGAATAATCTGTCTGTTGAATTGCTTGGGGATCCTCCCCCACCAAAGGGTGATCCTATGTTCGAGCTTAAACAGTTGCCTAATACTCTTAAGTATGCCTATCTTGATGAGAAGGAGATATATCCTGTCGTTATTAGTGCTCTCCTCTCAGAGCACGAAGAGAAGAAGTTACTAAGAACTCTGAGGAATCACCGCTCTGCTATTGGATATACTCTTGATGATCTTAAGGGTATTAGTCCTACTCAATGTCAGCACAAGATTAAAACCGATCCTGACTTTAAACCAGTTGCTGATCATCAAAGGAGATTAAATCCTAAGATGAAAGAGGTCATTAGAAAATAAATATTGAAGCTTCTGGAAGCAGGAATCATTTATCCTGTTGCTCATAGTGATTGGGTAAGTCCAGTACATTGCGTACCTAAGAAGGGAGGTATCACCGTCGTTCCTAATGATAAGGATGAACTAATCCCACAAAGGATTATTACCGGCTATAGAATGGTGATAGACTTTCGGAAGCTGAACAAGGCAAACAGGAAAGATCATTATCCTTTGTCATTCACCGACAAAATGCTAGAAAGGCTACCAAAACACACACACTTCTGCTTTCTAGACGGTTATTCAGGTTTCTCGCATATACCTGTTGCACAATCTGATCAAGAGAAAACCACTTTAACCTGCCCTTTCGGTACCTTTGCCTATAGACGTATGCCTCTTGGCTTATGTAATGCACCCGCCACCTTCCAAAGATGTATGATGGCTATATTCTCTGACTTTTGTGAAAAGATCATCGAGGTTTTCATGGATGACTTCTCCGTTTACGGGTCCTCCTTTGATGATTGCCTCAGCAACCTTCATCGAGTCTTACAGAGATGCGAAGAAACCAACCTCGTCTTGAATTGGGAGAAGTGCCACTTTATGGTTAATGAAGGTATCGTCTTAGGACACAAAATTTCTGAGAGAGGCATTGAAGTTGATAACGCTAAGGTTGATGCAATTGAGAAAATGCCTTGCCCCACATATATCACAGGTATACGAAGTTCCCTAGGTCATGCTGGTTTCTATAGAAGGTTCATTAAAGACTTCTCTAAGATTTCTAGGCCTCTTACCAACCTCTTGCAGAAGGATGTTCCTTTTGTTTTTGATGAGGATTGTGAGGAAGCTTTCGAAATACTTAAGAAGTGTTTGATAACCGCACCTATTGTTCAACCACCTGACTGGAACTTGCCCTTTGAAATCATGTGTGACGCTAGTGAGTATGTTGTTGGTGTTGTTCTAGGACAAAGAGTTGACAAGAAGTTGAATGTCATTCACTACGCTAGTAAAACTCTAGACAGTGCCCAAAGAAACTATGCCACTACGGAGAAGTAATTTTTAGCAGTTGTATTTGCATGTGAAAAGTTCAGATCTTACATAGTTGACTCCAAAGTTACTATTAAGTACCTTATGGAGAAGAAGGACGTTAAGCCTAGGCTTATCAGATGGGTTCTCCTGCTACAGGAATTTGATTTGCACGTCGTTGACCGAAAGGGTGCTGATAACCCTATAGAAGATAACTTGTCTAGGCTATAGAATGTCCTTGATGACCCACTACCTATTGATGACAACTTTCCTGATGAGCAATTAAATGTCATCCGCACTTCACTTAGTGCACCGTGGTATGCCGATTATGCAAACTATATCGTAGCCAAATACATACCAACCAGTTTCACCTATCAGCAAAAGAAGAAATTCTTCTTTGATTTGAGACACTACTTTTGGTATGATCATCACCTTTATAAGGAAGGAGTAGATGGTGTTATTAGACGTTGTGTGCCTGAACATGAACAGGGACAGATCCTGCAGATGTGTCATTCCGAAGCCTATGGAGGACACCATGCTGGAGATAGAACTGCACATAAGGTATTGCAATTAGGTTTCTATTGGCCCACTCTCCAATGGGTACACTCACATCTTAGTTACTTTGGATTACGTTACTAAGTGCGTAGAAGCTATCCCCACTAAAAATGTTGATCACCACACCTCTATTAAGATGCTTAAAGAAGTCATTTTCCCAAGATTTGGAGTCCCTAGATACTTGATGACTGATGGCGGTTCACACTTCATTCATGGTGTTTTCCGCAAGATGCTAGCTAAGTATGATGTCAACCATAGAGTTGCATCTCCTTATCATCCTCAGTCTAGTGGTCAAGTTGAGTTGAGTAATAGGGAGATCAAGTTGATCTTACAAAAGACCGTCAATAGATCTCGAAAGAACTGGTCTAGCAAACCTGACGATGCACTATGGGCTTATAGGACTGCTTATAAGAATCCCATGGGCATGTCACCGTATAAAATGGTTTACGGTAAGGCCTGTCATTTACCTCTTGAGCTAGAACACAGAGCTTATTGGGCAATCAAAGAGCTCAACTTTGATTTCAAACTTGCCGGTGAGAAGCGGTTGTTTGATATCAGCTCGTTAGATGAATGGAGAGCCCATGTATATGAGAATGCCAAGTTGTTCTAGGAAAAGGTTAAGAGATGGCACGACAAACGAATACAGAAACGAGAGTTCAATGTAGGTGATTATGTCTTGCTATACAATTCTCGTTTGAGATTCTTTGCAGGCAAGCTTTTCTCTAAATGGGAAGGTCCCTATGTTATCGAGGAATTATATCATTCCGGTGCCATCAAAATCAATAACACGGAAGGAAATTTTCCTAGAGTGGTAAATGGGCAAAGAATCAAGCAACACACCTGTGGTACTCCCATAAATCTTGCGACCAATATCATCAATGTCATAACTCTAGAGGAGTACATAAGGGATGTTTATCAGCCTGTTTCAGACCTTGAAAACGAAGATGTATCTGTTTTGGTAAGAAATTGGACTCCGATACTTTTCCAATAGGAAATTTCTTCTGTTTTGGAATTTTTGGAAAACTGGAAAAATAAAAAGCAGTCCGTAGAGCGAACGAGGCGGCCACAAGCCCTGCCACCGCCCCCTACCCCCTAGTGGCGGAGGGCAAGCTTGTGGGCACCTCGTGTGCCTCCCGGACTCCGTTTTCTTGCGGAGGACTCCTTCTGGCCCAGAAAAAAAATTAATATACAGTCGCGCGAAGGTTTTGATCTCCGTATCACGTAGTTTTCCTCTGTTTCGTTTCGAGCTTGTTGTCTGCCGCAGATTTAGAGCAAAGATGTCTCAGGAATGTGTTGGGGAGAATGATCTTCACCAAGTTCATGAGGAAGTAGATGCTGATCTGAAAAGAGTAGAAGTCACGGAAGCCAGGGACGAAGCTAAGGAGAAAACCCAAGCTAGGGAGGAAGTTCAACCTACGTTCAACATTGAAGACGTTGAAGGAGTAGATTTTCTCCAACCCTCCTCCACGTGTTGTCTCCATCCTTGATTTAATTCTTGAGGTTTTGCGAAACAACTCGTGCTTGCAATATTTCTCTTTCTCGTGAAGTTGTTTTGCTGGAAAACCATGTCACAGATCTCAAAGGTATAAATCAAAGATTGATAGCTCTCTTGGAATCAAAGGCGACAACAACACCACCATCACCACCAAAGGAAGACAACTAAGCATTGGTATGGGCAATCCCCTTGGCTTCTGTCAAGCTTGGGGGAGTTGCCCTGGTATCATATCACCTTTATATCTTTTGGTTTTACCTTTGTTTTAGTTCTTTCCTTTCCAGTTTTTATTTCTTCTCTTAGAGGAATAAGTCTTTAGTTTTTAGTTTGAGTCTTTTGCTTTTGTTTCTCCCCCGATGTATTCGATCTTACGAGCTATATAATAAAGAGTGTCTTAGTCAAGGGCTTTGCTTTGTGCCATGATCAAAAGTATGAAAAGAACGATAGCATGAAAGATCACGAGAGGTTCACATAGACCTTAGTAATTGTTGCAATTAATAAGAAGTAATAAGGAAAGAGAGGTTCACATATAAATATATCATCTTAGACACTTTTTACAATTGTGAGAACTCACCAAACTCTTACATGCTTAGGAGTAGATGTTGGACAAGGAAGACAACATACTGAATTGTGTTTGCTTGATTCCAAACAATGTTATATGCTTAGAGATCCCTTAGCATGTGACGATTGCTTCCACCTCATATTAGCCAAAACTCCCACACCAAGTAGAGATACTACTTGTGCATCCATAAACCTCCAACCAGTTTTGCCATGAGAGTCCACCATACCTGTTGGAGAATGTCGCATGGAAAACAAAAATTTTCCTACGCGCACGAAGACCTATCATGGTGATGTCCATCTACGAGAGGGGATGAGTGATCTACGTACCCTTGTAGATCGTACAGCAGAAGTGTTAGAGAACGCGGTTGATGTAGTGGAACGTCCTCACGTCCCTCGATCCGCCCCGCGAACAATCCCGCGATCAGTCCCACGATCTAGTACCGAACGGACGGCACCTCCGCGTTCAGCACACGTACAGCTCGACGATGATCTCGACCTTCTTGATCCAGCAAGAGAGACGGAGAGGTAGAAGAGTTCTCCGGCAGCGTGACGGTGCTCCGGAGGTTGGTGATGACCTTGTCTCAGCAGGGCTCCGCCCGAGCTCCGCAGAAACGCGATCTAGAGGAAAAACCGTGGAGGTATGTGTTTGGGCTGCCGTGGAAAAGTCGTCTCAAATCAGCCCTAAAACCTCCGTATATATAGGTGGGAGGGAGGGGGCCTTGCCTTGGGGCTCAAGGAGCCCCAAGGGGGTCGGCCGAGTCCAAGGGGGAGGACTCTCCCCCCCCAAACTGAGTTGGACTAGGTTTGGTGGGAGGGAGTCCCCCTCCTTTCCCACCTCCTCCTTTTTTTTCCGTTGATTTCTTATCCTTGGCACATAGGGCCCTTTTGGGCTGTCCCACCAGCCCACTAAGGGCTGGTGCGCCACCCTTATGGCCTATGGGCTTCCCCGGTGTGGGTTGCCCCCCCCCCCCCCTGGTGAACTCCCGGAACCCATTCGTCATTCCCGGTACATTCCCGTAACTCCGAAAACCTTCCGGTAATCAAATGAGGTCATCCTATATATCAATCTTCGTTTCCGGACCATTCCGGAAACCCTCGTGACGTCCGTGATCTCATCCGGGACTCCGAACAACATTCGGTAACCAACCATATAACTCAAATACGCAAAAAACAACGTCGAACCTTAAGTGTGCAGACCCTGCGGGTTCGAGAACTATGTAGACATGACCCGAGAGACTTCTCGGTCAATATCCAATAGCGGGACCTGGATGCCCATATTGGATCCTACATATTCTACGAAGATCTTATCGTTTGAACCTCAGTGCCAAGGATTCGTATAATCCCGTATGTCATTCCCTTTGTCCTTCGGCATGTTACTTGCCCGAGATTCGATCGTCAATATCCGCATACCTATTTCAATCTCGTTTATCGGCAAGTCTCTTTACTCGTTCCGTAATACAAGATCCCGCAACTTACACTAAGTCACATTGCTTGCAAGGCTTGTGTGTGATGTTGTATTACCGAGTGGGCCCCGAGATACCTCTCCGTCACACGGAGTGACAAATCCCAGTCTTGATCCATACTAACTCAACTAACACCTTCGGAGATACCTGTAGAGCATCTTTATAGTCACCCAGTTACGTTGCGACGTTTGATACACACAAAGCATTCCTCCGGTGTCAGTGAGTTATATGATCTCATGGTCATAGGAATAAATACTTGACACGCAGAAAACAGTAGCAACAAAATGACACGATCAACATGCTACGTCTATTAGTTTGGGTCTAGTCCATCACGTGATTCTCCCAATGACGTGATCCAGTTATCAAGCAACAACACCTTGTTCATAATCAGAAGACACTGACTATCATCGATCAACTGGCTAGCCAACTAGAGGCATGCTAGGGACGGTGTTTTGTCTATGTATCCACACACGTAAATGAGTCTTCATTCAATACAATTATAGCATGGATAATAAACTATTATCTTGATACAGGAATTATAATAATAACTATATATTTATTATTGCCTCTAGGGCATAATTCCAACAGTCTCCCACTTGCACTAGAGTCAATAATCTAGCCCTCACATCACCATGTGAATTACATTGTAATAAATCTAACACCCATACAGTTCTGGTGTCGATCATGTTTTGGCCGTGGAAGAGGTTTAGTCAGCGGTCTGCTACATTCAGATCCGTGTGCACTTTGCATATATTTACGTCCTCTTCCTCGACGTAGTCGCGGATGAGGTTGAAGCGTCGTTTGATGTGTCTGGTCTTCTTGTGAAATCGTGGTCCCTTTGCTAAGGCAATGGCACCAGTGTTGTCACAGAACAAGGTTATTGGATCTTGTGCACTTGGCACCACTCCAAGATCCGTCATGAACTGCTTCATCCAGACACCCTCCTTAGCTGCCTCCGAGGCAGCCATGTACTCCGCTTCACATGTAGAATCTGCTACGACGCTTTGCTTGGAACTGCACCAGCTTACTGCACCCCCATTAAGAATAAATACGTATCCGGTTTGCGACTTAGAGTCGTCCGGATCTGTGTCAAAGCTTGCATCGACGTAACCTTTTACGGCGAGCTCTTCGTCACCTCCATACACGAGAAACATCTCCTTAGTCCTTTTCAGGTACTTCAGGATATTCTTGACCGCTGTCCAGTGATCCACTCCTGGATTACTCTGGAACCTGCCTGCCATACTTATGGCCAGGCTAACATCCGGTCTAGTGCACAGCATCGCATACATGATAGAACCTATGGCTGAAGCATAGGGGACGGAGCGCATATGCTCTCTATCTTCATCAGTTGCTGGGCACTGAGTCTTACTCAATCTCGTACCTTGTAAAACTGGCAAGAACCCTTTCTTGGACTGTTCCATTTTGAACCTCTTCAAAACTTTATCAAGGTATGTGCTTTGTGAAAGTCCTATCAGGCGTTTTGATCTATCCCTATAGATCTTAATGCCTAGAATGTAAGCAGCTTCTCCTAGGTCCTTCATAGAGAAACTTTTATTCAAGTAACCTTTTATGCTCTCCAAAAGCTCTACGTTGTTTCCAATCAGTAATATGTCATCCACATATAATATTAGAAACGCCACAGAGCTCCCACTCACTTTCTTGTAAATACAAGATTCTCCAACCACTTGTACAAACCCAAATGCTTTGATCACCTCATCAAAGCGTTTGTTCCAACTCCGAGATGCTTGCACCAGTCCATAAATGGATCGCTGGAGCTTGCACACCTTGTCAGCATTTTTAGGATCGACAAAACCTTCGGGTTGCATCATATACAACTCTTCCTTAAGGAAACCGTTAAGGAACGCCGTTTTGACATCCATCTGCCAGATTTCATAATCGAAAAATGCAGCTATTGCTAACATGATTCTGACGGACTTAAGCATCGCTACGGGTGAGAAAGTCTCATCGTAGTCAACTCCTGGAACTTGTGAAAAACCCTTTGCCACAAGTCGAGCTTTATAAACGGTCACATTACCGTCAGCGTCCGTCTTCTTCTTAAAGATCCATTTGTTCTGAATAGCCTTGCGGCCCTCAGGTAGTATCTCCAAAGTCCACACTTTGTTCTCATACATGGATCCTATCTCGGATTTCATGGCTTCTAGCCATTTGTTGGAATCTGGGCCCACCATTGCTTCTTCATAATTTGCAGGTTCATTGTTGTCTAACAACATGATTGATAACACGGGATTACCGTACCAGTCTGGAGCAGCACGTGATCTCATCGACCTGCATGGTTCAACAGAAACTTGAACTGGAGTTTCATGATCATCATCATTAACTTCCTCCTCAACCGGTGTCGCAACGACAGAGGTTTCCCCCTGCCCTGCGCCACCATCCAGAGGGATGAGAGGTTCGACAACCTCGTCAAGTTCTATCTTCCTCCCACTCAATTCTCTCGAGAGAAACTCCTTCTCGAGAAAAGTTCCGTTCTTAGCAACAAACACTTTGCCCTCGGATTTGAGATAGAAGGTGTACCCAACTGTCTCTTTCGGGTAACCTATGAAGACGCATTTTTCCGCTTTGGGTTCCAGCTTTTCAGGCTGAAGCTTTTTGACATAAGGATCACATCCCCAAACTTTAAGAAACGACAACTTTGGCCTCTTGCCATACCATAGTTCGTATGGTGTCGTCTCAACGGATTTTGATGGTGCCCTATTTAAAGTGAATGCAGCTGTTTCTAATGCATAACCCCAAAATGATAACGGCAAATGAGTAAGAGACATCAAAGATCGCACCATCTCTAACAAAGTACGATTACGACGTTCGGACACACCATTACGCTGTGGTGTTCCAGGCGGTGTTAACTCCGAAACAATTCCACATTGTCTTAAGTGAGCACCAAACTCGAAACTCAGATATTCACCCCCATGATCAGACCGTAGGAACTTGATCTTCTTGTTACGATGATTTTCCACTTCACTCTGAAATTGCTTGAACTTTTCAAATGTTTCAGACTTGTTCTTCATCAAGTAGACATAACCATATCTACTTAAATCGTCAGTGAAGGTGAGAAAATAACGATATCCGCCGCGTGCCTCTACGCTCATTGGACCACACACATCGGTATGTATGATTTCCAACAAGTCACTTGCACGCTCCATTGTTCCGGAGAACGGAGTCTTAGTCATCTTGCCCATGAGGCATGGTTCGCACGTGTCAAGTGAATCAAAGTCAAGTGACTCCAAAAGTCCATCAGCATGGAGTTTCTTCATGCGCTTTACACCAATATGACCCAAGCGGCAGTGCCACAAAAATATGGCGCTATCATTGTTTACTCTAACTCTTTTGGTCTCAATGTTATGTATATGCGTATCGCTATCAAGATTCAATATGAACAATCCTCTCACATTCGGTGCATGACCATAAAAGATGTTACTCATAGAAATAGAACAACCATTATTCTCAGACTTAAAAGAGTAACCGTCTCGCAATAAACAAGATCCAGAGATAATGTTCATGCTCAACACAGGCACTAAATAACAACGATTTAAGTTCATCACTAATCCCGATGGTAGCTGAAGTGACACTGTGCCAACAGCGATTGCATCAACCTTGGAACCATTTCCTACGCGCATCGTCACTTTGTCTTTCGCCAGCCTTCGTCTATTCCGCAGTTCCTGCTTCGAGTTGTAAATGTGAGCAACAGAACCGGTATCGAATACCCAGGCACTACTACGAGAGCCGGTTAAGTACACATCAATAACATGTATATCAAATATACCTGATTTTTCTTTGCCCGCCTTCTTATCTGCCAGATACTTGGGGCAATTTCGCTTCCAATGACCCATACCCTTGCAATAGAAGCACTCTGTTTCAGGCTTAGGTCCAGCCTTGGGTTTCTTCGGCGGATTGGCAACAGGCTTGCCGCTCTTCTTCGAATTGCCCTTCTTGCCTTTGCCGTTTCTCTTGAAACTAGTGGTCTTGCTCACCATCAACACTTGGTGCTCTTTACGGAGTTCAGACTCTGCGACTTTCAGCATCGCAAACAACTCGCCGGGAGACTTGTTCATCCCTTGCATGTTGTAGTTCAACACAAAGCCTTTATAGCTTGGCGGCAGTGATTGAAGGATTCTGTCAGTGATAGCTTCTTGCGGGAGTTCAATCCCCATCTCAGCTAGATGGTTTGAGTACCCAGACATTTTGAGCACATGTTCACTGACAGACGAGTTTTCCTCCATCTTGCAAGCATAGAATTTATCGGAGGTCTCATACCTCTCGATCCGGGCGTTCTTCTGAAAGATAAACTCCAACTCCTGGAACATCTCAAATGCTCCATGACGCTCAAAGCGATGTTGAAGTCCCGGTTCTAAGCCATACAAGACTGCACATTGAACTATTCAGTAGTCCTCCTTACGTGCTAGCCAAGCGTTCTTAACATCCTGATCAGCCGTAGCGGGTGGTTCATCTCCTAGCGCAGCATTAAGGACATAATCCTTCTTCCCAGCTTGTAAGATTAGCTTAAGATTACGAGCCCAGTCTACAAAGTTGCTTCCATCATCTTTCAACTTAGCTTTCTCTAGGAACGTATTAAAATTCAGGATGACTGTCGCGTGAGCCATGATCTACAACACAAATATATTCAAAGTGGACTTAGACTATGTTCAAGATAATTAGAGTTCAACTTAATCAAATTATATGCTAAACTCCCACTCAAAAAGTACATCTCTCTAGTCATTTGAGTGGTTCATGATCCACTTACACTATCCCAAGTCCGATCATCACGTGAGTTGAGTATAGTTTCAGTGGTAAGCATCCCTATGCTAATCATATCAACTATATGATTCATGATCGACCTTTCGGTCTCATGTGTTCCGAGGCCATGTCTGCACATGCTAGGCTCGTCAAGCTTAACCCGAGTGTTCCGCGTGTGCAACTATTTTGCACCCGTTGTATGTGAACGTTGAGTCTATCACACCCGATCATCACGTGGTGTCTCGAAACGACGAACTGTAGCAACGGTGCACAGTCGGCGAGAACACAATTTCGTCTTGAAATTTTAGTGAGAGATCACCTCATAATGCTACCGTCGTTCTAAGCAAAATAAGGTGCATAAAAGGATTAACATCACATGCAATTCATAAGTGACATGATATGGCCATCATCACGTGCTTCTTGATCTCCATCACCAAAGCACCGGCACGATCTTCTTGTCACCGGCGCCACACCATGATCATCCATCAACGTGTTGCCATCGGGGTTGTCGTGCTACTCATGCTATTACTACTAAAGCTACATCCTAGCAAAATAGTAAACGCATCTGCAAGCACAAACGTTAGTATAAAGACAACCCTATGGCTCCTGCCGGTTGCCGTACCATCGACGTGCAAGTCGATATTTCTATTACAACATGATCATCTCATACATCCAATATATCACATCACATCGTTGGCCATATCACATCACAATCATACCCTGCAAAAACAAGTTAGACGTCCTCAAATTTTGTTGTTGCATGTTTTACGTGGTGACCAAGGGTATCTAGTAGGATCGCATCTTACTTACGCAAACACCACAACGGAGATATATGAGTTGCTATTTAAACTCATCCAAGGACCTCCTCGGTCAAATCCGATTCAACTAAAGTTGGAGAAACCGTCACTTGCCAGTCATCTTTGAGCAAAGGGGGTTACTCGTAACGATGAAACCAGTCTCTCGTAAGCGTACGAGTAATGTCGGTCCAAGCCGCTTCAATCCAACAATACCGCGGAATCAAGAAAAGACTAAGGAGGGCAGCAAAACGCACATCACCGCCCATAAAAAATTTTGTGTTCTACTCGAGAAGACATCTACGCATGAACCTAGCTCATGATGCCACTGTTGGGGAACGTCGCATGGGAAACAAAAATTTTCCTACGCGCACGAAGACCTATCATGGTGATGTCCATCTACGAGAGGGGATGAGTGATCTACGTACCCTTTTAGATCGTACAGCAGAAGCGTTAGAGAACGCGGTTGATGTAGTGGAACGTCCTCACGTCCCTCGATCGGCCCCGCGAACAATCCCGCGATCAGTACCACGATCTAGTACCGAACGGACGGCACCTCCGCGTTCAGCACACGTACAGCTCGACGATGATCTCGACCTTCTTGATCCAGCAAGAGAGACGGAGAGGTAGAAGAGTTCTCCGGCAGCGTGACGGCGCTCCGGAGGTTGGTGATGACCTTGTCTCAGCAGGGCTCCGCCCGAGCTCCGCAGAAACGCGATCTAGAGGAAAAACCGTGGAGGTATGTGTTCGGGCTGCCGTGGAAAAGTCGTCTCAAATCAGCCCTAAAACCTACGTATATATAGGTGGGAGGGAGGGGGCCTTGCCTTGGGGGGGGTCGGCCGAGTCCAAGGGGGAGGACTCTCCCCCCCCCCAAACCGAGTTGGACTAGGTTTGGTGGGAGGGAGTCCCCCTCCTTTCCCACCTCCTCCTTTTTTTTCCTTTGATTTCTTATCCTTGGCGCATAGGGCCCTTTTGGGCTGTCCCACCAGCCCACTAAGGGCTGGTGCGCCACCCTTATGGCCTATGGGCTTCCCCGGGGTGGGTTGCCCCCCCCCCCCGGTGAACTCCCGGAACCCATTCGTCATTCCCGGTACATTCCCGGTAACTCCGAAAACCTTCCGGTAATCAAATGAGGTCATCCTATATATCAATCTTCGTTTCCGGACCATTCCGGAAACCCTCGTGACGTCTGTGATCTCATCCAGGACTCCGAACAACATTCGGTAACCAACCATATAACTCAAATACGCATAAAACAACGTCGAACCTTAAGTGTGCAGACCCTGCGGGTTCGAGAACTATGTAGACATGACCCGAGAGACTTCTCGGTCAATATCCAATAGCGGGACCTGGATGCCCATATTGGATCCTACATATTCTACGAAGATCTTATCGTTTGAACCTCAGTGCCAAGGATTCGTATAATCCCGTATGTCATTCCCTTTGTCCTTCGGTATGTTACTTGCCCGAGATTCGATCGTCAATATCCGCATACCTATTTCAATCTCGTTTACCGGCAAGTCTCTTTACTCGTTCCGTAATACAAGATCCCGCAACTTACACTAAGTCACATTGCTTGCAAGGCTTGTGTGTGATGTTGTATTACCGAGTGGGCCCCGAGATACCTCTCCGTCACACGGAGTGACAAATCCCAGTCTTGATCCATACTAACTCAACTAACACCTTCGGAGATACCTGTAGAGCATCTTTATAGTCACCCAGTTACGTTGCGACGTTTGATACACACAAAGCATTCCTCCGGCGTCAGTGAGTTATATGATCTCATGGTCATAGGAATAAATACTTGACATGCAGAAAACAGTAGCAACAAAATGACACGATCAACATGCTACGTCTATTAGTTTGGGTCTAGTCCATCACGTGATTCTCCCAATGACGTGATCCAGTTATCAAGCAACAACACCTTGTTCATAATCAGAAGACACTGACTATCATCGATCAACTGGCTAGCCAACTAGAGGCATGCTAGGGACGGTGTTTTGTCTATGTATCCACACATGTAAATGAGTCTTCATTCAATACAATTATAGCATGGATAATAAACTATTATCTTGATACAGGAATTATAATAATAACTATATATTTATTATTGCCTCTAGGGCATAATTCCAACAATACCTACCTATGGATTGAATAAGATCCTTCAATTAAGTTGTCATCGGTGCAAGCAATAAAAATTGCTCTCTAATATGTATGATATATTAGTGTGTGGAAAATAAGCTTTGTACGAACCTGTGATGAGGAAGACATAAAAGCGACAGACTGCATAATAAAGTTCTTTATCACAGGAGGAAATATAAAGTGACGTTCCTCCGCACTAAGAGGACACGCATTCAAACCTCAAAAGCGCATGACAACCTCTGCTTCCCTCTGCGAAGGGCCTATCTTGTACCTTTACTTTCTGCCCTTGTAAGAGTCATGGTGATCATCACCAATTCCCTATTTTTGCCTTTTTCTTGGCTATCGTCACATGTTTGGGAAAGATCTATACTCATATATCAACTTGGAGTTGAGTACTTATGCTTTATTGTTGTTGACTTTACCCTTGAGGTAAACCGTTGGGAGGCAAAACTATAAGCCCCTATCTTCCTCTGTGTCCAGCTGAAACTTTGACACCATGAGTACCACGTGAGTTGTAACAATTGTGGAAAACAAAAGAGATGATTGAGTATGTGGGTTTGCCTTACAAGCTCTTATTTGACTCTTTCTGATGTTGTGATAAATTGCAATTGCTTCAATGACTATGGACTATTGTTGGTTACTTCTCGGTAAGGTTTTTGCTTCATGCTTTGCTTTGTGAAGGAATTGTTACTTTCCTATAAGAATCTTTATGATGTATTGTTGTTCTATGTGTGATCATGATGCCCTCATGTCCGTATTATGTTTTATCGACACCTTCGTCCCTCAACATGTGGACATGTTTATGGAACTTGGTTTTTGCTTGAGGACAAGCGAGGTCTAAGCTTGGGGGAGTTGGTACGTCCATTTTGCATCATGCTTTCATGTTGATATTTATTGCTTTTTGGGCTATTATATTACTTGTGGTACCATATTTATGCATTTTCTCTCTTGTTTTGCAAGGTTTATTTGAAGAGGGAGAATTCAGGTAGCTGTAATTCTGGACTCGAAAAGGAGCAAATCCTAGTCCACTATTCTGTACATCTCCAAATGCCGTGAAAAGTTACGTGGATTTTTTTGGGATTATATAAAAAACACTAGGCGAAAGAACTACCGGAAGGGGGCTGCCAGGGCGCCACAAGCCCTGACACCGCCACCCCCTGGTGGCGGAGTGGGGGCTTGTGGGCTCCCTGACGGCCCACTAGCCCCCTCTTTTGCTATATGAAGCGCCCTGGTCTAGAAAAAAATCAATCGGGAGCTTTTTCGTGGTTTCACCGCCGCCACGAGGCGGAACTTGAGCAGATCCAATCTAGAGCTCCGGCAGGACGATCCTGCCGAGGAAACTTCCCTCCCGGAGGGGGAAATCATCGCCATCGTCATCACCAACACTCCTCTCGTCGGAGGGTAGGCATCTTCATCAGCACCATCTCCTCTCCAATCCCTAGTTCATCTCTTGTAACCAATCTTCGTCTCGCTACTCCGATTGGTAACTGTAAGGTTGCTAGTAGTGTTGATTACTCTTTGTAGTTGATGCTAGTTGGATTACTTGGTGGATGAGTTTATGTTCAGATCCTTGATGCTATTCATTACACCTCTGATCATGATTATGATTATGCTTTGTGAGTAGTTACTTTTGTTCCTGAGGACATGGGATAAGTCATGCTGATAATAGTCATGTGAATTTGATATTCGTTCGGTATTTTGTTATGTTGTATGTTGTTTTTCCTCTAGTGGTGTTATGTGAACATCGACTACATAACACTTCACCATATTTGGGCCTAGAGGAAAGCATTGGGAAGTAGTACATAGATGATGGGTTGCTGGACTGATAGAAGCTTAAACCCTAGTCTATGCGTTGCTTCGTGAGGGGCTGATTTGGATCCACTAGTTTAATGTTATGGTTAGACTTTGTCTTAATTCTTCTTTCGTAGTTGCGGATGCTTGCGAGAGAGGTTAATCATAAGTGGGATGCTTGTCCAAGTAAGGGCAGTACCCAAGCGCCGGTCCACCCACATATCAAACTATCAAAGTAACGAACGTGAATCTTATGAACATGATGAAACTAGCATGACAGAAATTCACGTGTGTCCTCGGGAGTGTTTTTCCTCCTATAAGACTTTGTTCAGGCTTGTCCCTTGCTACAAAAGGGCTTGGGCCACTTGCTGCACCGTTACTACTACTTGTTACTTGTTACTCTTTGCTTGCTATGTTTCACCTTGCTACACAATCACTTGTTACCACTACTTTCAGTGCTTGCAGTTATTACCTTGCTGAAATCCGCTTATCAGAGCCTTCTGCTCCTCGTTGGGTTTGACACTCTTACTTATTGAAAGGACTATGATTGATCCCCTATACTTGTGGGCCATCAATCCTCTCTCATAATAATTTTCAGTAGCATCATGAATGAATTCAACAATATAACCAGCACCTAAAGCATTCTTTTCATGATCTACAAGCATATAAATTTTACTACTCTCCGCATAAGGAAATGTATTCTCATCAATAGTAGTGGGAGTATCGTAAAAGACTTGAACACTACGAATTGTTTCCACATTAAAAGAGTAATGTTCAGTAAGAGGGTACTCAAGAGTATGACAAGTTTTATCATCCCTCTTCTTTTAGCATAAGTATCATCACAATAATCATCAAAAAAGGGGGCATGCTTTCATCATAATAATTTTGATCATTCAAAGTGGGGGAACTAAAAAGATCATCTTCATCAAACCTAGCATCCCCAAGCTTGTGGCTGTGCATATCATTAGCATCATGGGTATTCAAAGAATTCATACTAACAACATTGCAATCATGCTCATCATTCACATATTTTGTGCCAAGCATTCTATGTAATTCTTCTTCTAGCACTTGACCAAAATTTTCCTTCCCATCATTTTCACGAAAGACATTGAAAAGATGAAGCATATGAGGCAACCTGAGTTCCTTTTTTTTTGTAGTTTTATTTTATAGACTAAACTAGTGATAAAACAAGAAACTAAAAGATTCGATTGCAAGATCTAAAGATATACCTTCAAGTGCTAACCTCCCAAGCAACGGCTCCAGAAAAGAGCCTGATGTCTACTATGCAACCTTCTTATTGTAGACGTTGTTGGTCCTGCAAGTGCAGAGGTTTGTAGGACAGTAGCAATTTTCCCTCAAGTGGGTGACCTAAGGTTTATCAATCCGCAGGAGGCGTAGGATGAAGATGGTCTCTCTCAAGCAACCCTGCAACCAAATAACAAAGAGTCTTATGTGTCCCCAACACACCCAATACAATGGTAAATTGTATAGGTGCACTAGTTCGGCGAAGAGATGGTGATACAAGTGCAATATGGATGGTAGATATAGGTTTTTGTAATCTGAAATTACAAAAACAACAAGGTAACTAAAAGTAAAGGTGAGCATGAACGGTATTGCAATGCGTGGAAACAAGGCCTAGGGTTCATACTTTCACTAGTGAAGTTCTCTCAACAACGATAACATAATTGGATCATATAACTATCCCTCAACGTGCAACAAAGAGTCACTCCAAAGTAACTAATAGTGGAGAACAAACAAAGAGATTATTGTCGGGTACGAAACCACCACAAAGTTATTCTTTCTGATCGATCTATTCAAGAGTCCGTAGTAAAATAACACGAAACTATTCTTTCCGTTCAATCCATCATAGAGTTCATACTAGAATAACACCTTAAGACACACATCAACCATGACCCTAATGTCACCTAGATACTCCATTGTCACCTCAAGTATCCGTGGGCATGATCATACGATATGCATCACACAATCTCAGAATCATCTATTCAACCAACACATAGAACTTCAAAGAGTGCCCTAAAGTTTCTACCGGAGAGTCAAAACGTGTGCCAACCCATATGCATAGGTTCCCGATGTCACAAAACCCGCAAGTTGATCACCAAAATATACATCAAGTACTCACATGAATATCCCATTGTCACCACAGATAGACACGTGCAAGACATACATCAAGTGTTCTTAAAGACTCAATCCGATAAGATAGCTCCAAAGGGAAAACTCAATTCATTACAAGAAGGGAGGGGGGAAGAACATCATAGGATCCAACTATAGTAGCAAAGCCCACAGTACATAGAGATCATGACATCTCAAGAACACGAGAGAGAGATCAAACACATAGCTACTGGTACATACCCTCAGCCCCGAGGGAGAACTACTCCCCCTCGTCATGGAGATCGCCGGGATGATGAAGATGGCCACCGGAGATGGATTCCCCCTCCGGCAGGGTGCCGGAACGGGCTCCCGATTAGTTTTTGGTGGCTACAGAGGCTTGCGGCGGCGGAACTCCCGATCTAGGTTTCTTTTTGGGGGTTTCTATATTTATAGGAATTTATGGCGGTGGAATTACGTCGGTTGGGCCCACGAGGAGGTCACAAGCCTGCTAGGCACGGTCTAGGGGGGCGGGCCTCCTGGGCTTGTGACTCCCTCGTGGCTCTTCTGGCCTTCTTCCAAAGCTTCGGGGGTCTCTTTTGGTCCAACAAAAATCATCGCGAAAGTTTTATTCCATTTGGACTCCGATTGATATTCTTCTGTGAAAAATGTCAAAAACACGAAAAAACAGAAACTGGCACTTGGCACTGAGTTAATAGGTTAGTCCCAAAAAAGATATTAAATAGCATATTCATGCATATAAAACATCCAAAGCTGACAAGATAATAGCATGGAACCATCAAAAATTATAGATACGTTGGAGACGTATGAGGCCAGTGTCACCTTTGCTATACACACAAATGCATGTAAGGGGCTAGAAAATGCAATGAAAACTGTTTTCCTACATGCTGAGCAGAGGGAGTGCTTCCGCAATTTGTGAATGAATTTGATCAAAAAATTAGAGGAGAAGAATTTACACTAGACAGACACACATATATCATTTTGATAAGATAATGGCAGCATGCAATGAGTTTGGTCCGTGGTTGAACACCTACAATTCTTTGTTATGGTAGAGGTGAGGATTCAACACTGCCATCAAGTGTGATCACATCAACAACAAGTTGGTAGAAAGTTTCAACAACAAGGCAAAGCATTTAAAAGATTTGCCTCTGCATGACATGGTTGACCAAATCAGGATCATGCTCCTGCGGTTGTGGGAATTGAGAAGAGAGATAGGTGATTGTTTCCAAGGTAATAAGCTTCCGGAGGCAGTACAACTGGTCATCAAGAGGAGCAGAAGTCTCTCACATTTGTCTGTTGAAAAATCTTCACTCTGGGATGCTAAAGTTAGAGATAACAAAACTGGAAGGAGCCATGTTGTTAACACTGAATTGCATGATTGCAGTTGCCTTCAGTGGAAACACAATAGTAAACCATGTGAGCATGCCATTACTTTCTTAGCCTCCAACCGAAGATAGACATGCACCCATATTTGCATCAATATTATTCGGTACCAAAATTCCGAGGTGCATATGCTACTCCAATTCCAGCACTTAGAGATCAGTCTCACTAGCCTGAAGTGGAGATTGAATTTTCCATGTGTCCTATGATACGTCTCAAACGTATCTATAATTTTTTATGGTTTCATGTTGTTATCTTGTCATCTTTGGATGTTTTATGTACGTTTTATATCTTTTTTGGGACTAACTTATTAATTGAGTGCCAAGTGTCAGTTCCTGTTTTTTCTGTGTTTTTGGCTCTTTTCAGATCTGATTTTGGAACGGAGTCCAAACAGAATAAAATCCACGAAATAAATTTTTCCCGAACGGAAGAAGATCAGGGGGCTTGAGGGCCAAGCCAGGAGGGCTACAGGGGTCCCACAAGCCCCCCATCTCCCACCAGGGGGCGGTGGATGGTAGGCTTGTGGCCTCCCTGGCACCACCCTGACCTAGATTCTTCGCCTATATATTCCCTAAAATACAGAAAAAATCAAGGGATCCTCGAAAATACTTTTCCGCCGCCGCAAGCTTCCGTTTCCGCGAGATCTCATCTGGAGACCCTTCCCGGTGCCCTGTCGGAGGGGACTTTGGAGTTGGAGGGCTTCTACATCAACATCATCGCCCCTCCAATGACTCGTGAGTAGTTCACTTCATACCTACGGGTCCGTAGTTAGTAGCTAGATGGCTTCTTCTCTCTCTTCGATCTTCAATACAAAGTTCTCCATGATCTTCATGGAGTTCTATTCGATGTAATCCTCTTTGGCGGTGTGTTTTTCGAGAAACGATGAATTGTGGATTTGTGATCAGATTATCTATGATATATATTTGAGTTTTGCTGATTTCTTATATGCATGATTTGATATCCTTGTAAGTCTCTCCGAGTCTTGGGTTTTGTTTGGCCAACTAGATCTATGATTCTTGCAATGGGAGAAGTGCTTGGTTTTGGGTTCTTAGCGTGTGGTGACCTTTCCCAGTGACAGTAGGGGCAGCAAGGCACACATCGTGTAGTTGCCATCAAGGGTAACAAGGTGGGCTTTGTCGTAGATATGAGATTGTCCATCTACATCATGTCATCTTGCTTAAGGCGTTACTCTGTTCTTTTGGACTTAATACACTAGACGCATGCTGGATAGCGGTCGACGTGTGGAGTAATAGTAGTAGATGCAGAAAGTATCGGTCTACTTGTTTTGGACGTGATGCCTATAGATATAGTCATTGCCATAGATGACTTCACGACTTTGCGTGGTTCTATCAATTGCTCGACAGTAATTTGTTCACCCACCGTCTACTTGCTTTCATGAGAGAAGCCACTAGTAAACACTACGGCCCCCGGGTCTATTCACACCTATCGTTTCCACTTTTGCTTTTACTTTGCTTTGTTACTTTGTTGCTTTCAGTTCTCACTTGGCGAACAATCTATAAGGGATTGACAACCCCTTCGTAGCATTGGGAGCAAGCTTTTTGTGTTTGTGCAGGCACTTGAGATACTCCTTCACTGGATCGATACCTTGGTTCTCAAGCTGAGGGAAATACTTACCACCGCTGCGCTACATCACCCTTTCCGCTTCGAGGGAACACCAACGCAAGGCTCCAAGGCCACGGGGGAAATCCTTTGCATATTTGCCTAGGAAGTCCCTTAAGGCGTAGCCATAGCAGAAGGATTCCTGGTGCCGTAACACGCCTATTTCTGGCGCCATTGGAAGGTCTTTTGTTGCAGTAGCATCCTCCCTTGTCCAAAAGAAAGGCTAGCAGGCCTAAACAAAGGAGATTCAAGGCATGTTTTGAGAAAGGTGGGAGTAGTAAGAAGGAAAAGAAAGATGGAAATCCAAAAAGGGCCCAAAAAGGTAACAAAAACAGATGAAAGTTGTGCCAGGAACTTGGGCACACAGTGGGATCTCTCAAATGTCGTTACACTCCTGAAAAGACAAAGTAGGTTCTTGTTTATTTGTGTGTGTATTGATTTGGTGGTTTGTTCCAATTATTATATCTATGAACTTTTTTCCAATGGCCAGTAGGAATCATGCAAGTCAACCCCTTGTTGTTAAAGAGTGTTGGCCAATAAAAAACGTAAGGGTCAATGGTTGTAGAAAGAAGAGAAGTGCACGTGGGCCTGAGTGTGTCTTTGTGCAGACTGAAAAAATCCTTCTCCAGTCAACATTCAGACTGAAGAAGCTGCTCTCGAGGTTGAAACTGGAACTAGACGTGTGGAGGTTCACACTGAAGAAAGTAATGTCAAGTTGCACACCAAAGAATGTGAAACTGTTGTCAACATTCACACTGAAGAAACTCCTCTCGAGGGTGAAACTGAACCTAAGGGTGTCGAGGTTCAGACTGAAGAAATTGAATCTGAAATTGAATCACTTGTGTGTGTTGACTAGTGATGACGAGTTGATGTATATACTTCTCGCCCCTCGTTGGTTACTCCAAGTGGAAGGTGGAGATGTACTCAGGAGCAAATTTCCCATACACGGAGACTGTAAGGTTTATTGAACCAGGAGGACTCCTAGGCTCAACAAGTAGGTGACTTTCACCCTGGTGCTAGCAGAAGACGTGGACCTACACACACAACAAATAACTTTGCTCCCAACGAGTACAGAGAGTTTGTCAGTCTCTCCGGCCTTGTAATTGGCAAAGGATCAAAACACAAGCAGGAAGGTAATAGTGATTGCAACGGAAAAGTAAAGAAAGCGGTAAATGATGAAGGTGTAAACAATGATGGTGATATGGACCGAAGTCACATGACGTTCACTAGTGATGTATCTCTCCCAAAAGAAGATAAACAACTATGCTAGGGTAAACAAATCACAGTTGGGCAATTGACAGAATTATGATCGCACTGCAATGCTAATTATGCTCCTTGATAGTCAGAGGTTCAATAGTAATGGGAAGTACGCCAAGACAAGTAGACCATTTATTCATCAGCCTCTACTTACTAATCATCCACCTTAAGATATCTTTCCAAAACATCTCTCCGGTATTAAGTTGCGAGCCCCACCTAAAGTGTAAACTCAAAGCAACGGACAACTGCATTAACGAACTATGCGTAAGCTAAAAAAATCCTTGCAACCATGGCCACAAGCACCATTGTTTTCTCCCTGGTGGCAACAAGCACATCCCCTAGTCTCATGTTTCTGTCACTCAAGCTCGACATCGAGGGGCATGAACCCACAATCATGCATAACTCTCCCTCTTGGAGTCATGATCTACTACTTGGCCAAAGCAATAAAAAGCAATAGAGAACATGCAAGAATCACTAATGAACATAATATAAAAGGATAATCAAATATATAACTCATAACAATCTGAACATAATCTCATAATCCATCGGATCCCAACAAACCGAGCATAACAATAGCAAGAGCATTACATAGATGCGTTGATCATGTAGGGAAGCTCACAAGGACTAACCTTTGAAGCTCAAGATTGGAGAGAAGACATCACATAGCTACTCGTCATGGACTCATGGTCCAAGGAGGACTACTCACGGCACATCCGGGAAGCGTCCATGGCGGTGGAGAAGCTCCCGGAGGTCAATCCTCCCTCCGGCAGGGTGCCGGGGAGAGGTCTCCTGACTCTCCCGATCTCGGAAGCGTTGTGGCGGTTGAACGATGGATAAATTCGCGATTCTAGAAAGTCTCCGAGGGTTTCCTCTCGGGAGTCTAAATATAGGCCAAAGGAGGGCACCGGAGGAGGTGGGACCCACCCAAGCGACCTCATGGCGCGGCATAGGGCCTGGACGCGCCAGCAGGCCGCCTGGGAGGCCCCTGGCCCCCCTCTGGCCCTCCGTCGGTGATCCGGAAGCTTCTGTTTCGCTGATTTTTTATATATATTTTTTCTGGATTTTTTTGGGCTTCGGAAAATTGGTTAAAAGCCCCTGCAAAATAGACATCAGCACACAGAAAGTGGCACTGGGTGCACTGAGTTAGTAGGTTAGTTCAAATATGTGTAAAATGATATAAAAGTGTAGCAAAACATATAACAATGTCACTCAAAAGATCATGGAAGAAGCAGAAATTATAGATAAGTTTGGGACGTATCAACATCCCCAAGCTTAATTTCTGCTCGTCCTCGAGTAGATAAATGATAACACAATAATTTCTGTGGTGACATGCTAACACACATATAATGTTGGGGATATTGCTTATTAAGTGACCCGCCGAATATGGGTCGGGTTACTTGTAAGGCGATTCATCCTTTAGGGCTAGTTGGGCCTCAGCCTGGGCGGTTCAAAGTCGCCGGATGGTTATAGGTCTCCTGGTTTTGCAGGACGGCGACTTAGAGACCGCGGTGGTCAAGATTTGTAAAGGGGAAGGGACTCTTGTAAACCCTAGGGCCTCGACCTATATATAAAGGCGAGTCTGGAGGGGGAGAGGCAGGTTAGAAATCATCGAGTGCTAGGTTTAGGCGAGTTACGCCTTCCTTGTAATCGAATCCATAACAATACACACAAAGCAGGACGTAGGCTATTACCTCCTCTCGAGGGGCCGAACCTGGATAAATCGCCGTGTCTCTTCCGCTTAACCCCTTTGAGTCGCCACCAAGGTGCGATGGCTCCAGTATCAAGTCCTTTCACGAGGACATCTGCCGTGACAAAACCACGACAGTTGGCGCCCACCGTGGGGCCTGCGCACGGTGGAGTTGAGTTCTCAAAGGGAGCCCTACCAGGGTCTGGGAGTTATGCGGCGGCGCTCATGACTTGGAGCCGACGCGGCATATCCTACATCGACAACCGGCGATGGGGACCTGAAGCAAATTCTCTCGAATCAGGCTACAGGGTCCCCTTCGGCAAGATCAACGTCTTCATCGGCATGATCGGGTCATCCGTCCCTGAGCCGGACATCTCCTCCGACATCGTCGAGCCGGCCAGGTACGTTCATCCAGTCGTAACCCGGAATCTGACCCACCCGGTCTTTGTGGGTTTCACGCAGGGGTCGGAGGAGCCAGAGCACGCGGCGGCCCAGGAGGTTACCCCCATCAACTCTGACGACGAATCATCCATGGGCGATTCCGATTCCATCCAGTCCCTCCACGGAGACGGTCTTGGGGGCTTGTCATTGGCCATGGATCCGGAAATCCTCGATCGAACCCGCCGCCAGATCGCCATCTACATGGCTGGGGCGACTCAACCCGCACAGAATCCCGCCGGAGGCGATGGAACCGGCGGGACGTCCAGAAGTGCGTCAGCAGTCCTGGTGGATTTAGCGGCGGAAATCACAAGACTAATGTCAACCCCCCTCACGCCAGAGAACCAAGAAGAGATAAATGCGGAGTTAGCAAAACTGAGGGAGGCGGTGGCAAAGGCCCATCAGGATGCCGAGACGGAGTCCGCCAGGATGGAAACTCGACAGGCCCAGATTACGGCCGAAAGGATGCGGTTGAACACCGACAATTGGCGGCTTGAAAGACAGCAGCGCGCATCCGACGCCGTCCATCAGCGGAGGCACCAGGGACGCCTGCCCCATGATCTCAATCCGACTCGCCTGTTCGACACTCCCCAAACACCCGGGATGGGAGCCGCTCCAGCAGGAGGGCTGGGCCGCCCTCCTAACCCGCCGATTCAGCCGACTGAGGGTCAAATTCCTCGTTTCCGTACCCCCCGAGGCCACTTCTCTAACCCGGTGGATAACGTGCTTGCCGCAACTCGCCATCTGGAGTCTCTCCCGATCCACGGCAACACCCCAGCTGAGATCGAAGCAAGGAACGCCATCGAGATGTTGAAAACGGCGGTGGTCCAAAACGCGCAGTTCTCACACAGCCCCGAGCGATTGCACTCCATCCCCCAGGCGAGCTATACCAGGGGTTGGCCGGAGGATCAGCCAGCCGTAAACAGCGCCCCGCGACACCTCCCGCAGGACAACCCGCCCGAGCGGGACCCGCCAGGCAAAGGTCCACCCAACATTCAAGAGGCTCAGACTCCTCCCGCGGGGACCGGAGGGCGAGTTGGGGTGCCCTGCTTGTCCCTGGCCCTTCGAAACGAAAGAATGCCCAAGGATTTCAAAGGACCGAGAAAGGTGCCTAATTACACACCAGATCTCGAACCAACATCTTGGATCGAGGGCTATGAGATCGCCAGGGACATGCTCGACGTAAACGAGGCGGTTTGCGCCAGATATTTCACCATGATGCTCGAGGGATCGGCACGCACCTGGTTGAAAATTTTACCCCCCAATTCAATCCAGTCCTGGGCCGAGTTGAAGGAGCGTTTCATCAAAAACTTCCGGGGAACCTGTAAACGGCCGATGACAATCGTCGACTTGCAACACTGCGTGCAACGCCCGGATGAGTCGGCGCATCATTGGTCGCGGCGAGTCGCGGAAATTATCCATTCATCGGATGGCATCACGGCAGCGCAAGCTGTGCTTATCCTCGAACACAACTGCCACTACGAACCGCTGGTCCAGAAACTGGGGCGACTCAAACGGAAAGTTCAGGATATGGGCGAGCTGATGGATACCCTCACTAGGTACGCCGAAACCGATGATACCAAGGATCTCGGCGAGGATGGTAAGGGTAACTCGCCCAAGAAGGGCGATTCAACGAATAAGCACACCCGCCTCCAAGGCCGCAACCGTCATAACCAGGGGACCAACGGCAAGCGTAGGCCACATGAGGAGCCCTCGGACCTGGTTGCCAACACCAATGCCAATGACGGCAAAAAGAAGAATCGAGGCTTCAATGGGAAAATACCGCGTAACTACGAAGAGCTGCGCAAAGGCCCTTGCCCGCACCACGCCACGGCCGACGGCCCGGCGGGCCACTCCTGGGAGAACTGCTTCGTGATGCGAGAATTTCGGGCCGAGGCAATCAAGAAGAGCCAAAGCGAAGATCCAAACCGTCGCCAAGACCAACTCGCCGCGCCCAACCAAAGGCACAACCCCTTCGGCGGTTTTCCCGAACAAGAGGCACAGGGGGGCCCGCAGCCAGGCGGCGGCTAGTACCCGGTGCACCACCAACGGCGGTACAACCCGCCGGGAGTTTTCCAGCAGCCGCCCCCACAGGGGGCTCCGCAGGACCAGGATGACCATGGGGGCTTCCGCAACAATCCTAAACAGCTAAGTAATGGGAAATATCATGTTTTCACCACTAATGCTTGCAGACGTGATAAAAAGGTAAATCACCGGGCGTACAGCGTAATTGAGCCGGCGGTTCCCAGATATCTCCACTGGTCCGAACAGACCATAACATGGAGTAGAGAGGATCACCCGCCAAGAATAGATAACCCGGGCGACCTGGCATTGGTCGTGGCTCCCCAAGTCGTGGGTTACACTCTATCGAAAGTACTAATGGATGGCGGCAGCAGCATTAATATCCTATACTTCAACACCTTCCGGAGGATGAATCTATTAGAGAAAGACTTGATGCCTTCAACCACGGTCTTCCACGGCATCGTCCCGGGCAAATCGGCTTATCCGATAGGCCGGGTCGGGTTCTCAGTAGCGTTTGGAACTGCGCAGAATTACAGGTCGGACTTTCTGGTCTTCGAGGTGGTCAAACTAAAAAGCCCGTACCATGCGCTGTTCGGGCGACCGGCTTACGCTCGCTTCATGGCCCGCCTGTGCTACGTCTACCTCAAGCTCAAAATGCCTGGTCCTAAAGGGCCCATCACGGTCGACGGAGATAGAAGAATTGCAAAGGAGTGTGAGGAAGGAGACGCGGCCTATGCGGAAGTCGCCTGCGCGGCGGAAGAGCTCAAAAACCACCGGGCCAATGTTGACCCGGCAGACATGTCACCACTCAAGAAACCAACTACAGATTCCGAGTCGCCCCTCAAGTTCAAACCAACGGATGACACGAAGACAGTCGACTTCGTCCCTGGTGACTCATCCAAGCAGTTTACCATTGGAACGGGTCTGGACCCCAAATAGGAAAGCGCGCTCATCGAATTCATCCGTGAGAATCGGGACATCTTCGCATGGAAACCCTCTGACATGCCGGGTGTACCGAGAGAATTCGCTGAGCACCATCGTAATATTGACCCAAAATGCAAACCTGCCCAACAATACCTTCGCAGGTTTAACGAGGAGCGACGGAAGGCGATTGGAGAGGAAGTCGTCCGTCTTTTAGCCGCCGGGTTCATCGTGGAAGTCTTTCACCCCAAATGGCTAGCTAACCCGGTGTTAGTACTCAAGAAGAATGGCACGTTCCGTATGTGTATTGACTATACGGACCTCAACAGAGCTTGCCCCAAGGATCCTTTCGCTCTTTCCCGCATCGACCAAATCATTGACTCGGTGGCGGGATGCGAACGATTGTGCTTTTTGGACGCTTATTCAGGTTATCATCAGATCAAAATGGCTGTGGAAGATCAGGAGAAGACTGCTTTCATAACCCCCTTCGGGGCCTTTTGCTATGTGTCCATGCTGTTCGGGCTCAAGAGCGCAGGAGCGACTTACCAACGCTGCATCCAGAATTGTCTTCATAGCCAAATTGGCCGCAACGTCCATGCTTATGTTGACGACATAGTGATCAAGACCCGCCGGGAGGAGACACTTCTGGAAGACCTTAAGGAAACCTTTGATAATTTACGGGTATATCAGATGAAGCTAAATCCTACCAAGTGCGTTTTCGGCGTACCTGCGGGAAAACTACTGGGTTTCTTGGTATCGGAGCGCGGCATCGAGGCTAACCCGGACAAAATTGAAGCGGTTACTTCCCTCGGCAAGCCGACGTATGTTAACCAAGTTCAGCGATTGGCGGGTCGCATTGCGGCCCTCAGTCGTTTTGTGAGCCGCCTCGGAGAAAAGGCGATTCCTCTTTATCAATTGTTGAGAAAGTCCGACCGATTCGTGTGGACAGAGGAGGCTGACGAGGCACTTCAGGCCTTGAAACATCAATTGGTTAACCCGCCGGTCCTGGCGGCCCCGACTGAAAAGGAGCCTATGCTCCTGTATATCGCCGCGAATTCCAAAGCGGTCAGCGTGGCTGTGGTCATCGAAAGAAAGGAGGAAGGAAAGGAACACCCGGTACAACGCCCGGTGTACTTTATCAGTGAGGTGTTAACTCTTTCCAAACAGCGATACCCACATTGGCAGAAACTAGTCTACGGGGTGTTCATGGCGAGTCGAAAGCTTAAACATTATTTCCAGGAACACCCGATCACCGTGGTCAGTTCCGCGCCCCTCGGCGACGTCATCCAAAACCGCGAGGCAACAGGGCGAATCGCCAAATGGGCAATAGAACTTGGGTCACATCACATACACTATACCCCCCGCACGGCCATCAAGTCCCAGGCACTAGTTGATTTCGTCAATGATTGGACGGAGCTTCAGGCTCCGGAAGATCGGCCTGACCTTACCTATTGGACTATCTATTTTGATGGATCTAGGCAGTTGGAGGGCTCGGGGGCGGGTGTGGTGTTGATATCCCCTCAAGGAGATAAGTTCTGCTACGTCCTCCGGCTCATGTTCCCTTGTACAAATAATGCAGCAGAGTATGAAGCCCTGCTTCACGGTTTGCGACTAGCAAAAGAGATGAACCTGACCCGAGTCAGATGCTTTGGGGACTCGGATTTGGTGGCGCAACAGGTTTCGGGCACCTGGGACTCTCGAGATCCTATGATGGCGGCTTACAGGCGAGCTGTATCTGACGTGGCGGGCTATTTTCATGGGTACCAGGTTGATCATGTTGATCGGCGACTCAACGAAGCAGCTGATGCCCTCTCGCGACTCGGCTCACAGAGAAAACCGGTCCCCCCTAATGTTTTCTTGGATGTCCTGCATAAACCGTCCGTAACTGTACCCACGGAGGAGGTATTGGCGATACCAGATCTCGAGTCTCAGCTTGTGGCGGCTCTCCATGTGGCTCCGGATTGGGCTCTTCCTTATCTAGCTTATCTTGCTCGTGGCGAGTTACCCACTGACGAAGTTTTGGCTCGCCAGATTGTTCGGCGTAGCAAGTCCATGGTCATCATTAATGGCGAGCTATATAAACGAAGTGCTTCAGGGGTCTTTCAGTGGTGCGTTTCCTCCGAGGAAGGATGCATAATCCTAAATGACATCCATTCTGGAGACTGCGGTCATCACGCCGGGTCACGTTCTTTGGTATCAAAAGCCTTTCGACACCGTTTCTTCTGGTTGACGGCTCATGCAGATGCAGAAGATATAGTACGGCGGTGTGAGGGGTGCCAACGATATGGGAGACAGGCTCATGTGCCGGCTCAAGAATTGAGGATGATCCCCATTACTTGGCCTTTTGCGGTCTGGGGGCTGGACATGGTCGGTCCCTTTAAGATGTCCTCCAACAAGAAGACTCACTTATTGGTGGCGGTTGATAAATTCACTAAATGGATTGAGGCGGAGCCTGTTGGGACTTGCGATGCGGAGACTGCGGTAAAATTTCTGAAGAAGCTGATTTTCCGTTTTGGATATCCACACAGTATCATCACGGACAATGGTACTAACTTGTCCCAAGGAGCGATGCTGGATTTCTGTCGCCGTGAACATATCCGGCTTGATATCTCTGCAGTTGCTCACCCGCAGTCAAACGGGCAGGCCGAGCGGGCGAATCAGGAAGTCTTGCGAGGGACCAAACCTCGGCTCATAATTCCCCTGGAAAGAACTCCAGGATGTTGGGTGGAGGAGTTACCTTCGGTATTATGGAGCATCCGGACCACCCCGAATCGGTCCACGGGGTTCACCCCTTTCTTTTTGGTCTATGGAGCAGAAGCCGTCCTCCCTACCGACATAAGGCATGATTCTCTTAGAGTCGCCGCATATGTGGAGCGAGATAACGAGCTGGCGCGTCAGGACTCTTTGGATGCCTTGGAAGAGGCACGTGCCTAGCAGCGGCTCGTTCGGCGATTTATCAGCAAGATCTGCGGCGTTATCATAGTCGCCGGGTAAAGAGTCGGACTTTCCAGGAAGGCGATTTGGTGCTTCGATTGATACAAGATCGGGCAGGCATGCACAAGCTTTCGCCCCCTTGGGAGGGACCTTTCGTTGTCAGTAAGAACCTCCGCAATGGTTCTTACTACTTGATGGATCTTCGGCCTGATCGACCGACTACGGGGGGTGAGTCAACTCGCCCTTGGAACATTGCCCATTTGCGGCCTTACTACACTTGAGTTCTTAAAACTCCATGCTTTGTAAGTTTTTCAGTTTCATTATGGAATAATATAATGTTTCCCTGGCTTGGGGGCTTCTTCTTTAAGAAAAAGAGAGAGCAATTTCATGACATCCTGTTGCGACCTTATGAGCCGACAGAACATGCATTAAGGGTGGGTGCACGAGCTTTCTGACTCGCCACATCCTGTCGCGACCGTATGAGCCGACGA
Source organism: Hordeum vulgare subsp. vulgare (assembly GCF_904849725.1). NCBI lineage: Eukaryota > Viridiplantae > Streptophyta > Magnoliopsida > Poales > Poaceae > Hordeum > Hordeum vulgare. Next base: position 67,868,279 of record NC_058524.1, read on the forward strand.
AACCTGCATTAAGGGTGGGTGCACGAGCTTTCTGACTCGCCTCCTCCTGTCGTGACCGTATGAGCCGACGAAACCTGCATTAAGGGTGGGTTCACGAGCTTTTTGACACGCCTCCCCCTGTCGCGACCGTATGAGCCGACGAAAGCTGCATTAAGGGTGGGTGCACGAGCTTTTTGACTCGCCTCCCCCTGTCGCGACCGTATGAGCCGACGAAACCTGCATTAAGGGTGGGTGCACGAGCTTTCTCACTCGCCTCCTCCTGTCGCGACCGTATGAGCCGACGAAACCTGCATTAAGGGTGGGTGCACGAGCTTTCTGACTCGCCTCCCCCTATCGCGACCGTATGAGCCGACGAAACCTGCATTAAGGGTGGGTGCACGAGCTTTTTGACTCGCCTCCCCCTGTCGCGACCGTATGAGCCGACGAAACCTGCATTAAGGGTGGGTGCATGAGCTCTCTCACTCGCCTCCTCCTGTCGCGACCGTATGAGCCGACGAAACCTGCATTAAGGGTGGGTGCACGAGCTTTCTGACTCGCCTCCTCCTGTCGCGACCGTATGAGCTGACAAAATTACTCGTGTTATGATTTGACCTTGGAGATTTTTATCCTCACTGCTTATTCGTTGAAACTGTTTGTAGTTCTTTTATTTTCACAGATAAATGTGCTCAAGGTTTTCATCCTTGGCGGATTGAGCGTTTCAGGCGATTCTGATAAGGATTAACAAAATATTTTAAACCGCCTCAAAAGCGGTACAAGGGTTTTTTGCAGAAGATGTCATCAAAAGATAGTACTGACTATTACATGGCTCTTGGGCCAAATTCAAGGAAAATCTATTCCGCTAAGTCCTGGCGTGAGCTCTGACCAGCTTCGATTTGTAAATCGCCCAAGACCCAATTGCATCTGGACAAAGAGGCAAAGTCGTCTTCATCGGTTAAGATTGATGCCAGGTCTGTTTCCCAGTCGAAGGGATTCTTGGGTCGCCGAGGGATAAGGTTGGTCACCACGAAGGTTGGCGGGCTGATTTTCTTATTCTTATCATCGTAAGCCGCCTGATATTTTGTCAAGTCAAGGCTGGCGGCGAGTTGAGTGGCGGCCAGCCGAGAATCTTTGACAACCTTCTGGTAGTCTTCTTCCACGAACTCCGAGCCGTCATCTTTAAGCTGAGGGAAGACGGCAGCTACTTCTTCCAAATTAATTTCCGGAGCATACGCCAAGCAGCAACTCAGAGCCGTCAGGACACCCTTCCGGGCGGCTGATCGGGTTAACTCGCCGATCTGGGGAGGAAGTGTGGATAGATATCCAAGCACCTTCTTGATGGAAGTTATGGGCTCTTTTGCACCTATCACGGCTTTGACGGTCAGCACACTGCCTGTGTACAGTTGTTCCGTCAGTGTATAGATCGCCTTCAGCATCAACACACAGTCGTCTTGCAGATTGGCGACTCTCGAGCCTGGGATTGAATAATCGGTAAGTTTACATTAAGGAATTTGCCCAAGGAAGAGGATAAGATTGGAGAGTTAGGTAAAGCTTACCAAAGATGGCTTGCTTCATGTTGGAGATATGGCGCTTTAAGCCGGATAGCTCCTGCTACACAGTTGCCAGCTGTGCTTCTGCTTTTTCGGCTCTCGCCAAAACCGCGCTGTGGTCAGCCTGAGTTCTTTCTAACTCGGCTTTAAGCTTTTCCAGTTCAACCAGAGCCAGCTTATATTTGTCTTCCGACTGAGTTCGGGCATCTTGTTGGTCAGCCAAGTTTTTCCTTAAGTCGCCCAGGGCCAGTTCGGTCTGGGCAAGGCTTTCCTGTTCAAAATTTAAAACAAAGACAAGTCTCAGAATTATTGCAAGGCAATACTCCTGACACTTGGGGGCTAATGTATAATTTCTCAAGGGAAATTATACAGAAATCGAGACCCGGCTCATCATTTTACTGATGACCCGGCCCTTGGGGGTTACTGGTCGCGAAGCTGCGAAGCTTTTAAAAGACCCGGCTCATCATTTTACTAATGACCCGGCCCTTGGGGGTTACTGGGAATAATATAGAGTATAAATTTTACCTCATGCTTGTTATTTAACATCTTTAGCAGATTCTTTTCCATCTCGTAACTCGCTTCCAGGCGACTTGCGAAGCCAGAACAGAGTTCTTTAAACTCCAGACCTGCATAGTCAGAAAGTTTCGCCTTGGAAGGCCCAGACTCGGGAATTGATGGAGAAGGGGATGCTATATGTTTGGAGAGGATTGTCGCTGCCAGCTTGGAGAAACCAAAACCAGTAATGACCACAGCATCTGGGTCATCAGCTGTCGCCATTACGACCGGTGATCTAGGGACATCCGTTGATCCTTTGGGCGACTCAGGAGGGTTTGCTTGAATTGTCGGCTCGTTTTGACTCGGGTCTTCTTGAGTCGGAGTTGCTTTCCTTGGAGGTTCAGAAGTGGCATCAGGGATGGATCCACTGGTTTTCCTCTTTTTGGCTTGCGCCCTAATGAAAGAGATAGGCGTGTTAAAAAATTAAGAAGAGTGCTATTCTCAAGGATCAGGACAAGAAACTTACCCCGGGACTCGGATCATTGGTGGAAGGGTCGACATCACTGAGTCGCCAGAAGTAGGGGGAGAATCCTGTAGAATTTGTACATCGATAATACAGGCGGGTTATGACTGTGATCCAAAGCAACACGAACAATGGTTGCTCAAATAAAAAAAGGGGGGGTACCTCGCTTGGTTTTCTTTTGTTCGTTGTTGGCAAGCCAGGTGTTAGGTCGCCAGAATGACTTCGCGTTTTCCGTTTCGAGGCGTGCTGCATTTTCTTCAGTAAGAAATTTGGGTCCAAATGGGCATTTGGATGTGACAGAGGAACTTTCCCACATACTCGTCGGGCCGGCTTAGGTGGAGAAGGAGATGAATCGGAGGAGACGGAAATTACCTCAACAGAGTCTTCTTGGCTTTTGTTATCTTCATTCTATTATAAGAGGAGTGAGAGATAAATAAAAGTTAAAAGGTGATAGGTGGCGAGTGAAAATGAGGACGGATTGGTACCTCTGAGAGTGCGTCGCCAGCTTGAGATTCGTCGACTTCAGATGGCTCGGCCGCAGCCGATTTACTTTTGCCCTTGTTTTTCTTGGAAGGCGGCTTAGCACTCTTCATGGCTTGTTTCTTAGGTCTCCTAGACCAGAACTTGTCGCCTTTCTGGAAAGATATATGGCATGAAGTCATGATGGCAATAACACAGATGGAATAAAAATTGAGGGCGAGTTAGCCTTGGTTACCTTGGGCGCCGGATTAATCTTGCAGAAGGGCTTAAGGCCGATTTGGCCGCACTTTGCTGTAGGCTCGCCGGTCAGCTTCTTGATGATGGCGACGATGTCTTTTTCTGTTAATGTTGTGTGAAAGTAGCATTGGGGATGATCCAAAGTACCGTCAAATTCGCACATCAAGCCTTCTCGGCGGCTCGGAGGAAGGATCCGCCATTCGACCCAGCAGCGGATCAGGTCAACCCCGGTGAGACCGTTGTTAGTCAAGGATCTCAGTTCGGATAGAATTGGGACGAATTCCGACTCTTCTTCCTCGGTGAGCTTGTCAGGGAGCTTGAAGTTGACCGGAAGGCGGCTTAGCCTGTAGCCTTGAAGTTTGTTCTCGCCGGCAGGGGATGTTTCTTTGCAGTAAAACCAAGATTCACCCCAGCCTTTGGGATGGCTAGGCATAGTAAGTGAAGGGAACGAACTGTCCCTGCGACGCTGGACGTTGACCCCGCCGAGTTCCAAACTGGGGCCATTGTGGAATTCCGTCTGGCGATTCAAGTGGAAAAAGTACCAAAACAGAGGGACGGAAGGCTCGATCCGCAAGTAAGCTTCGCAAAGGACTTGGAATTGACTTAGGTTGCTTATGGAATTGGGTCCCAAATCCTGGAGTCGGACGTTCATAAAATTCAGGGCGTCTCTAAGGAATTTAGATCCGGGCGGCTTAAAACCCCGTTCTAAGTGTTCCACAAAAACTACTATCTCCCCTTCCTTGGGGTTGGGGAGGTCTTCTCCTAACCCGGTGCGCCATCCAATGACGTCTTGAGGATCCAAGCAGCCCGCTTTCACGTAATTCGCCAAAACAGCATCATCGACTTTGGTAGGAAGCCAATCGCTCTTGAAAACGGCACCCATGCTACAAATAGGCAAGAAAATGGTATTACATGTCTCGAACATTTACTATGTGAGTCGGGACTAGCTCCTGCTTAACCCGCCGGACTGGGAGGCCGGGTTGGGCTGATGTGGCGACCTATCGGAGCAGGGCTATTCTCAGAAGCGACGCTACTGTGGGTGGTAAAATTTATTCTTTCCGAAACACTAAGGGAAGGACGAGGTTTCCAAATAGCTTTTTACAAACAGTGAAAGAGGAATGGATCTGTTCAACAGATATAAAAGCTTACGGACGTGGCTAAAACATGAACGATGTGTGATCAGGGTGGTGCCTCATGTTTGAAAAAAACTAGTCTATTTAGAAAATTCACAAGGGCACAGATGGATAGGATTATTCGAAGCACTGGGTGCCCTAATGGCGCTCGGACTAATCAGATTCGACAGTTAAGGTGGCGACGAGCATAGGGCTTCGGAGCTATGACAATGGCGGCAGCATGAACAAGAAATAAATCTACCCTTAAAGAAGGGGAAGCAGTGGCCTAACCTGAAGATCTTGGTCGAAGAAGATCGGCGATGATGGAGTCTGTTGGAGAATGAAGGGACCCTCGGCGGCGGCGGAGCCTGGCGACGGCGACGACTTGCGGGCGGCGCCGGAGCTCCTCGAACGGCGCCGGAGCTCTTCGAACAGCAACGGCTTGCGGGCGGCGCTGGAGCTCCTCGGGCGGCGACGGCTTGCGAGCGGCACCGGAGTTCTTCGAACGGCGACGGCTTGCGGGCAGCACTGGATTTTTTTGAACGGGGGCAGAGTTTGCAGCCGGCGGCGAAACCCTCGGGAAGCGGTGCGGTTCTCTGTTGCGATAATGGGGGGACTGACGAGACTGGTAGGTGGCCAGCGTCAGCCCTATCCCTTCCGCCTATTTATCAGGACACGCGCTGGAATCGAGGCGCCGTGAGCGGGGACCGACGAGGAAGAAAAGATTCGCGATGATGACGTCCGAAAATTTCGGGATAATGATGCGCTGAAAGAACCGTTGGGATTATGTTGGAGTTCCCGAAAATCGAGGGCTAAGGAAAGTGCTGACGGGAAATGTATTGGCGGTTCAAAAACTTTTTCCAGTACCAGTTGGCGAGTTAAAATTTCTGACGTGTGGAGGAACACAAAGGAGTGAGTCGCCTTCAACTAAAACGGAGGCATTGGCATGAAGATTCAAGTCAATTTGGGGCCTAATGTTGGGGATATTGCTTATTAAGTGACCCGCCGAATATGGGCCGGGTTACTTGTAAGGCGATTCATCCTTTAGGGCTAGTTGGGCCTCAGCCTGGGCGGTTCAAAGTCGCCGGATGGTTATAGGTCTCCGGGTTTTGCAGGACGGCGACTTAGAGACCGCGGTGGTCAAGATTTGTAAAGGGGAAGGGACTCTTGTAAACCCTAGGGCTTCGACCTATATATAAAGGCGAGTCTGGAGGGGGAGAGGCAGGTTAGAAATCATCGAGTGCTAGGTTTAGGCGAGTTACGCCTTCCTTGTAATCGAATCCATAACAATACACACAAAGCAGGACGTAGGCTATTACCTCCTCTCGAGGGGCCGAACCTGGATAAATCGCCGTGTCTCTTCCGCTTAACCCCTTTGAGTCGCCACCAAGGTGCGATGGCTCCAGTATCATGTCCTTTCACGAGGACATCTGCCGTGACAAAACCACGACATATAAAAACTTCAAAGTAAAGCAAGTGAGATATGCAATTTAAGTCAAGACAATAACAAGCAAGAGTCTATATCTAGTATTGAATTTAGCAAAGTAAGAACATAAAGGTGCAAGAGCTCTCACTGTGCGTGACTCGAATGTCTCCAAATGGTGTTTGCGTGCAAGAAGTGGGAGATGGGTTGAGATCATAAAATAATTTTTAATTGAGAACTCAATCTACTAAACCTCACACTTAGTCTCCTTCAGAATCTTATTTTGACTCATCCCCAGACCACTAGTTAGCCACAAGTCAAAATGATCCTCTCCCTTTCGACTTTGAGCACGCATGCAATGGATGAGCATAAGCAAGATGTGTTGGCACTTAGGATGGCAAATAGAATAATGATGGGGAATAAAGACAAAAAGGTGTGAAAGGCTCACATCAATAAGGACAACCATAGGCAAGAGAACGCCAAATGATAGATATGATGTGAGGAGTAGGGATTGCCATGTAACGGATGCACATATGAGCTAAGGTAAGATATAGAAAGGGCAATGGACGGTACCGAAGAGGCTAGCAAAATATGGATGGTGGAAGTGCCAACAATCGAATACTCACAATAGTCCGAAGAACTCATACACTTATTATCGGTAACTCTCTATCTAGTTAAGAAATTCACAAAGAGACAAGTACCTCGAGGAAGAGTGTTTGGGGGTTTGGTTATGCTTGCGCATCCTCGACTCATGGTAACGTGAGGGTACTCTATATATTCGAACCCCTCCAGAGGTTAGCGATCAATTTAGTAGCTAGAGTTCTCAACTAATATTTAGTTTTTGAAAAACACACGGATTTATAAAAATATGACACCTATCACTAATAGGCTCAAGTTCTTGGCACCAATAGTCCAAACATTACTCAAATCAATACCTCAAAACTATTGCAAGTTACTACTATACTTAAATAGCAACCTCAATTATCTACTCATGCAAGACACACAACTCAGTGCAATGAGCCAACTCTCTAAACAAGATAAGAATGATAACTCAAGAGAGTTCCAGAATCAACTTAAATAAAAGCTCTTAAAAAGATAAGCATGAAAACTAAGAGCTAAGCATGACAGTATCTACAAACAGATGAAGACACACAAAAAAGATAAGCATGAAAACCTATGTTGTGTTCTAGAGTGGAATGGAGCGAGTCTCTCTACCAAACAAGGTGGGATAGGTTCCGACTTGTTATGAACAACAAGAAAAACTAAAACAAACTAAAAAGCAAATAGCGGGACGCTCCAAGCATAGCACATATCATATGAAGTGATAAAAATATAGCATGGAGATGGACGACCTGATGATTGTTGATAGAGAAGGGGATGCACGGGGGCATCCCCAAGCTTAGACGCTTGAGTCTCCTTTGAACATTTCTTGGGGTGCATGGGGGCATCCCCAAGCTTGAGCGCTTGACACTCCTTTATCTTCTTTCATCATCTCTCCCATCGCATACTTGAAAACTCCCTTCATATGAAACTCATCATAAGCTGATTAGAGTGGTTAGTACCCTTAATAAAATAATTCAATACCTGTTGCAAATAAATATTTTCATGAAAAGCTACTACTTCTCATGAATGCCAAAAGATTTTTGCAAATAAAAAGCAACTTTAGGATTCGCAAAACAATGGAAACACAAAACATGGCATAATCTGTGAAAAACAGAACAACATGTAGTAAATAATTTATTCAGGGCACTTCTGCAACTCAAATCAGAAAACTCAGAACAGATGCCGAAAAGGAAATTATATAGAGCATTCTGACAAAAGAAATTAAGATCAAAAATATGATGTGGTGATTTTTGGCGAATTTTTCCGTCAGGCAGATATAATCTGTTTCTGGACAACATGTCACATTTTTTGAACTTTCTTGCAATCGGAGGCTATAACTTGGCACAAAGCTTAAAAAGAAAGGTACCATGATGTTGCTACAGTATTAACAAGCATCAAGACCACTAAAACAGAAAGTAAAAACTCAAAGTAAAGATAACAAGGGTTGTCTCCCTAGAGCTCTTTCTTTATTGCCATAAAGATAGGCTTAAGATTTTAATGATGCTCTCGTAGGAATAAGAGTTGTAGAACAAAAGAGAGTATCAAGAAGCAAATACCAAGCACATTTAAGTATAACATGCTTCATATGCATAGGAATATTGCAATAGAATAATTTATTGAAGCACAAGGCAATAAGCATAGGAAGGCAAAACAAGTGCAACTTCAAAACCTTCAACATAAAGAGAGGGAACTATGTATTATTGAAATATCTATAAGCATATGTTCCCTTCTCATAATAATTTTCAGTGGGATCATGAATAAACTCAACAATATAAGTATCACATAAAGCATTGTTACCATGATCCACATGGACTTCATGAAGAGGATAAAACTTTGAGGAAAAGACAGACTGAATCTCTTTCCAATCCCGTAGGTGAGAATCATCTAGTAGCCTATACCATTCCAATGCTTTTACTTTCAGTAATTTCCTCATGACTCCATCTCTTGTCAAACCTGAAATCTTAAAAAACTCACAGAGTTCTGTAAGTTTCAACAAATGAATACTAGGATTGACTGTTCCATCTCTTGCATAACTATCATTCCTAATTATTTCAATTATCCCAAGTGGTGCTTTGCATGGGATACATTCAGTAGGTGGAGGAGACTTCTCTACCACATGTGTGGTAAAGTGACCTTCCCCAAGGAGCGAACTAAGAGTGCAGTTTTCCGTAAGCCTAACTAGCTCATGGCAAACTAACAAGACTAAAAGCAAAGGTAAAAGATAGTGTGCAACTCCCCTATCTTGAAAACTGGAGTCCCCGGCAACGGCGCCAGAAATTCGCTTGATGACTAGTTGATGTATATAGTTCTCGCCCCTCGTTGGTTGCCCCAAGTGGAAGCTGGAGATGTAGTCAGCAACAAATTTCCCTTACACGGAGACTTTAAGGTTTATCGAACCAGGAGGACTCCTAGGCTCAACAAGTAGGTGTCTTCCACCCTGGCGCTAGTAGAAGACGTGGACCTGCACACACAACAAATAACTTTGTTCCCAACGACTACAGAGAGGTTGTCAATCTCTCCGGCCTTGTAGTTTGCAAAGGATCAAAATACAAGCGGGAAGGTAATAGTGATTGTAACGGAAAAGTAAAGAAAGCGGTAAATCATGGAGGTGTAAACAATGATGGTGATATGGACCGGAGTCACATGACGTTCACTAGTGATGTATCTCTCCCAAAAGACGATAAACAACTATGCTAGGGCAAATAAATCATAGTTGGGCAATTGACAGAATTATGATCGCACCGCAATGCTAATTATGCTCCTTGATAGTTAGAGGTTCAATAGTAATGGGCAGTACGCCAAGACAAGTAGACCCTTTATTCATCAACATCTACTTACTAATCATCCACCTTGAGATATCTATCCAGAACATCACTCCGGTATTAAGTTGCGAGCCCCATCCAAAGTGTAAACTCAAAGCAACAGACAACTGCATTAACGAACTCTGCGTAAGGTAAACAATCCTTGTAACCTTGGTCACAGGCATCGTTGTTTTCTCCCTGGTAGCAACAAGCACATCCCCTAGGCTCATTTTTCTGTCACTCAAGCTAGACATCAAGGGGCACGAACCCACAATCATGCATAACGCTCCCTCTTGGAGTCACGATCTACTACTTGGCAAAAACAATAAAAAGCAACGGAGATAATGCATGAATCACTGAGGAACATAATATAAAAGGATAATCATATATATAACTCATAACAATCTGAACATAATCTCATAATCCATCGGATCCCAACAAACCGAGCATAGTAATAGCAAGAGAATTACATAGATGCCTTGATCATGTAGGGCAGCTCACAAGGACTAACCATTGAAGCACAAGATTGGAGAGAAGACATCACATAGCTACTGGTCATGGACTCATGGTCCAAGGAAGACTACTCATGACACGTCTGGGAAGCGTCCATGGCGGTGGAGAAGCTCCCGGAGGTCAATCCTCCCTCCGACAGGGTGCCGGCAAAAGGTCTCCTGACGCTCTCGATCTCGGAAGTGCTGCGGCGGCGGAACGATGGAGAAATTCGCAATTCCAGAAAGTCTGCGAGGGTTTCCTCTCGGGACTCTAAATATAGGCCAAATGAGGGCACCGGAGGAGGTGGGACCCACCCAGGCGACCTCCTGGCGTGGCCTAGGGACTGGCCACGCCAGCAGGCCACCTGGGAGGCCCCTGGCCCCCCTCCGTCCCTCCTTTGGTGATCCGGAAGCTTCTGTTTCTCTTATTTGTTATTTATTTTTTCTGGATTATTTCGGGCTTCGGAAAATTGGGTAAAAGCCCCTGTAAAATAGACATGAACAGACAGAAACTGGCACTGGGTGCACTGAGTCAGTAGGTTAGTCCAAATATGTGTAAAATGATATAAAAGTGTAGCAAAACATATAACAATGACACCCAAAAGATCATGGAACAAGGGGAAATTATAGATATGTTCGGGCCGTATCAACGAGGTGTTGAAACTAGTGAAGAAAACCAAGATATTCAGTGAACTTGTGTGTGTAGTAGAACCAAAAACAAGAAGTGCTAAGGCCAAGAAGGGCATACGGCGTGGTAGGAAGAAATAGAACAAAGAATTGTTTGAAAATTTGTATCATGTAATAATATTTGCAACTTGGGGCGTATTGGTACGCACTATGTATCCCCATATTTCTAAGTAGTTTTTTTGCACCTGGTCTAAATCGGTCAGATAAATTTTCTACACATCTATTCTACCTATATAGTGTAAATATGAAGTCTCTCTATTTATTTAATTAATCTTCTATTATTTTATTTTTGAAAAACATGGTTTAATATAAAATCAAATATAAAACCTGTTTAAATCATGAAAGGGATAAAGTAAGTTTAGATCTTTCTTATTCACTCCAAAATGAAGCTTTGGTGAGGTTTTGACACTTCTCATTTTGAAAAACCCACATACTCTGAGGCGCCCCCCTACCCTCTTCCTTGAAATCCATAATACATTGTTCGAGCAATGACAATTTATTGAAGGATTTTTGAAAAATGTATGTAAACCATATTTATATTATTTTTTTCTTGTTACTATACGACAGAAGAAGACTATGTGCGCAAGTTTTTTATTTTTTTTATTTTTTTGAATTAGTTATGCTCAACCCTAATCACATGAACCCACTCAAAACCCCTCAAACCCATCAAAACCCCGCACACTCCCGGGTCGTCGATCGTTGTGCATGGACGGTTGAGATCAGACGCTAGGGTTAGCTATAGTGTGCATCGATCCGCATAAGATGTTTTGATTGGCTGAATGAGTGGGGTTTGGACCACACTCTCTCATTGGGGCATCAGGACCATTCATTTAAATCCCACAACAGGAGTTGATGTGGTGCATGGACCAAGCTTACGCAGTGCCCTTTCCATCGTTGCATGCATGCGCCCCCACTCGCCAGCGCCCGCGCATGTTGGAGCATGCATGCCCACCTGCAGCGCCTGTGCCCCGCCAGTTGCAGATGTGCCTTGCATGGGGTTCTCACCCTGCATGCATGCCCACTCACCCATGTGCACAACCCTGCTCGGCCGCACCCTCAACGTATCCCTGCTCCGCCACCCTGCTCCACCACCCCTCTCGACACAGCAAGCTATCAGATGCCTACCATTAACACCGATGCAGCATCCCATCAAGGCATGCAGACCACGATGTAGCGGGTAGACCACAATGCATGGGGTTTACTCCTATTTCCACGACACAATACTAGCATGATGTGTATCGATGCAGCTCAAAGGACGCTCAAACGATGTGTTGCGCGTTGCACGAAGGGAAAATTAAGGCGTTTCCCAACCGTTGCTTTCCCACCCACAATGCCCATTATTGACACATTCCCAACCGGCCATTTCCCATCACGATGAAGGGCAACACGTTTCACATCGGGCACTTTCCCACCACAATGAAGGGCAAATGATGTCATGGATCCCTATTTAACCCCACCTCTTCTACCTCTAACCATCGCACCTCTCTCCCCTCTCAATCCCCGAACTCCATACTCGCATCCCCTTGCATCTCAGATCCAAGCCACGTCCCACGCCACCAGCACCATGCAATACTTTGGGCTAACCTTCCTCGTGCCGAACCTCATGCTCGAGAGGGAGTACCCTGTTGGGGTCATGGTCGAGAACGAGCTCTGGGTGTGGGCAATCTCGAGGTGGAGGGGTCCATTGGAGTTTGTGACCGTGTTCACTAGGGTCGGTTACCGCCACTGACCTCCCAACTCTCCGCTCATGTTCAACATCATGGAGGCTTGCATGGGAGGAAGTGGCATCATCGTCTGCTTCACCAATCCATTTGATGCCTACCATCTCCCCGGTCGGTCCTTCTTCTGTTGATGCGAGTTCATCAGGTTTTCAACATACAACATCTTCAGCCATCTCGACTACATCTTCCGCACCTCGGGACACAAGCACTCTCTCGCCCTCCCCAATCCGCCGGAAGATGAGGAGTGAAGACGTCTCCATGTTGGCCCCTCCATGATTTATGCTGTGCCAGCTATGGCTATGTTCTAAGAGTGTGTTATTCTGAGTTATCATGTATCCATGTAGTAAGATCCCAAGTTATAAGGGCTAGTAATTATTAGTAATGAGTTGTAAGGGGGGCTAATATATATCTATGTTCTGCATTCGTGCTAATATATGTATGTTTCATTCAAGTATAGTGTTCTTTTTATCCTTGCATTTTTTGATATGTTTCATATGTTGTTAAGTTCTAATTTTTATGTATTTATGAGTCATGCAAGTAGCACCACATGGAACAACACTTAACAGAAGTACTATTTTCCTGAACCATTCAACACTTATTTGAATATCCCAACCCTAATTCAAATTTGAATCATTCATGAACATCAAATTTTCCATCAACCATTCATCACGGGCTTCTCTCACATTAAAAGACGGAAAAAATTATTTACAGTGTTTCTATTTGAATTAAGAGAAGTATTATTTTTAATAGGTTAAAATAAGAAAAGTTTTTGTTTGAGTTAAGATAAGTAAAACAAGTAAAATGTGTGCTAACTCTTTGGGATTTTCTCACGACCAAACAAGTAAATTTGAGCTTTTCTCACGGCCCAACATTTTTTGGAGACAACCTCACTGCCCAACATGGATGCCTCTATGGCTGCTGCCCCTACAAGATGTTGGGGACCGTAGTAGTAATTCAAAAAAATTCCTACGTCACACAAGGATCTATCTAGGAGAAACCAGCAACGAGCAAGGGGTAGAGTATCTTCATACCTTTGAAGATCGCTAACGGAAGCGTTACTACGAACGCGGTTGATGGAGTCGTACTCATAGCGATTCAGATCGCGGAAGATTCCGATCTAAGCGCCGAACAACGACGCCTCCTCGTTCAACACACGTGCAGCCCGGTGATGTCTCCTTCACCTTGATCCAGCAAGGAGAGAGGAGAAGTTGAGGGAGACCTCCGGCAACACGGCAGTGTAGTGACGGTGGAGCTACATGGTACTCCGGCAGGGCTTCGCCAAGCGCTACGGAGGATGAGGAGGAGAGGTAGGGCCGCGCCAAGGGAGGATGAAACTTGTGTGTGTAGCAGCCCCAAACCCTCACATATATAGGGTGAGGAGGAGGAGGGTGCGCCACCCCTAGGGTTTCCCTAGGTGGTGCGGCAACCCTTAGATGGGAGGGGCGGCGGCCCAAGAGGAGGAGGAGGAGGTGCCCTTGGGTGGCTTGCCACCCAAGGCAGCACCCACACCTAGGGTTTGCCCTCCCTTGCCCTCTTTGTGCGCCTTGGGCCAAGGTGGGTGGCGCACCAGCCCATCTAGGGGCTGGCTCCCATCCACTTTTGGCCCACGTGGCCCTTCTGGGCTAGTGGACCCTCCCGGTTGACCCCGAGAACCCTTCCGGTGGTCCCGGTACATTACCGGTGATTCCCAAAACACTTCTGGTGATAAAATCTCCACTTCCTATATATGAATCGTTACCTATGGACCATTCCGGAACTCCTCGTGACGTCGGTGATCTCATCTGGGACTCCTAACAAGCTTCGTTAACCACACAGTATTCCCATTACAACTCTAGCGTCATCGAACCTTACGTGTGTAGACCCTACGGGTTCGGGAACCATGCAGACATGACCGAGACACCTCTCTGGTCAATAACCAACATCGGGGTCTAGATATCCATGTTGGCTCCTACATGTCCCACGATGATCTCATTGGATGAACCACGATGTCGGGGATTCAATCAATCCCGTATACTATTCCCTTTGTCTACCGGTATGATACTTGCCCGAGATTGGATCGTCAGTATCCCTATACCTTGTTCAATCTCGTTACTGGCAAGTCTCTTTACTCCTTACGTAACACATCATCACGTGGCTAACTCCTTAGTCACATTGAGCTCATTATGAGGGTGCATTGCCGAGTAGGCCCAGAGATACCTCTCCGTCACACGGAGTGACAAATCCCAGTCTCGATTCGTACCAACCCAACAGACACTTTCGGAGATACCTGTAGTGCACCTTTATAACCACCTAGTTACGTTGTGATGTTTGATACACCCGAAGCACTCCTACGGTATCCAGGAGTTGTACAATCTCATGGTCTAAGGAAGTGATACTTGATATTAGAAAAGCTTTAGCAAACGAACTACACGATCTTGTGCTATGCTTAGGACTGGGTCTTATCCATCACATCATTCTCGTAATGCTGTGATCCCATTATCAATGATATCCAATGTCCATGATTAGGAAACCATGACCATCTATTGATCAATGAGCTAGCCAACTAGAGTCTCACCAGGGACACATTGTAGTCTATGCATTCAGACATGTATTACGGTTTCCGGTTAACACAACTATAGCATGAATAATAGACAATTATCATGAACAAGGAAATATAATAATAACCACTTTATTATTGCCTCTAAGGCATATTTCCAACAGTCTCCCACTTGCACTAGAGTCAATAATCTAGTCACATTGTGATGAATCGAACACCCATAGAGTTCTGGTGCTGATCATGTTTCGCTTGTGGAAGAGGTTTAGTCAACGGGTCTGCAACACTCAGATACGTATGTACTTTACAAATATCTATATCTCCATCCTCGATGTATCCACGAATGGAGTTGAAGCGGCGCTTGATGTGCTTGGTCTTCTTGTGAAACCTGGGCTACTTGGCAATTGCAATAGCACCAGTGTTGTCACAAAAGAGAGTCATCAGGCCCGACACACTAGGAATCACTCCTAGGTCGGTGATGAACTCCTTCATCAAGACTCCTTCCTGTGCTGCTTCCGAAGCAACTATGTACTCCGCTTCACATGTAGATGCCGCCACGACGCTTTTCTTGCAACTGCACCAGCTGACTGCCCCACCGTTCAAAATACACACGTATCTGGTTTGTGACTTGGAGTCATCCGGATCTGTGTCGAAGCTAGCATCGACGTAACCCTTTACGACGAGCTCTTCGGCACCTCCATAAATGAGAAACATATCTTTAGTCCTTTTCAGGTACCTTAGGATATTCTTGACCGCTGTCCAGTGTTCCACTCCTGGATCACTTTGGTACCTCCCTATCGAACTTATGGCAAGGTTCACATCAGGTCTGATACACAACATGGCATACATAATAGAGCATATGGCTGAAGCATAGGGGACCGTACTCATCTTTTCTCTATCTTCTACCGTGGTTGGGAATTGAGTTGTGCTCAACCTCACACCTTGTAATACAGGCAAGAACCCCTTGTTGGCCTTATCCATATTGGACTTCTACAATATCTTGTCAAGGTATGTGCTTTGTGAAAGACCAATGAGGCGTCTCGATCTATCTCTATAGATCTTGATGCCTAATATGTAAGGAGCTTCTCCAAGGTCCTTCATTGAAAAACTCTTATTCAAATAGGCCTTTATGCTTTCCAAAAGTTCTATATCATTTCCCATCAACAATATGTCATCCACATATAATATGAGAAATGCTACAGAGCTCCCACTCACTTTCTTGTAAATACAGGCTTCTCCATAAGTCTGTACAAACCCAAACGCTTTGATCACCTCATCAAAGCGAATGATCCAAGAAGCTTGCATCAGCCCATAGATGGAGCGCTGGAGCTTGCATACCTTGTCAGCATTATTAGGATCGACAAAACCTTCCGGTTGTATCATATACAATTATTCCTTAAGAAAGTCGTTCAGGAATGCCGTTTTGACGTCCATTTCCCAGATTTCATAATCATAAAATGTGGCAACTGCTAACATGATTCGGACCGACTTCAGCATTGCTATGGGTGAGAAGGTCTCGTCGTAGTCAATCCCTTGAACTTGTCGATAACCTTTACCGACAAGTCGAGCCGTATAGATGGTCACATTACCATCCGCGTCAGTCTTCTTCTTAAAGATCCATTTATTTTCTATGGCTCGCCGATCATCGGGCAAGTCCACCAAAGTCCATACTTTGTTCTCATACATGGATCCTATCTCGGATTTCATGGCTTCAAACCATTTGCTGGAATCTGGGCCCGCCATCGCTTCTTCATAGTTCAAAGGTTCACTGTCGTCCGACAACATGATTTCCATGACAGGGTTGCCGTACCACTCTGGTGCGGAACGTGTCCTTGTGGACCTTTGAGGTTCAGTAGCAACTTGCACTACAAGAAATATGTCAACTAACGACCTTCAATATTGGTCACCGAATCGTCATTGATTTCCATTTGCGACCTTTTTATGACCAAAAACAAACGATCAAAAGCTGAGGGTCTCTAATGAACTATAACGACCTTTTTGCTGGATTGGTCGTACGATTTTACGACCAAACGAAAGCATTGAAATTATTTTGGTCACTAGCAATCTGCCCACGCCACGTCGGATCTGACATGGCAAGCTGACGTGGCATAGAATCAGCCCGGTCCAATTCGGTGTTTTAAATGGGTTTGGCCCATTAATCTAGCCCATTTAATGTTTTTTCTCTTTATTTTTCTTAGCTGCATGGGCCTGGCCCAATAATCCCCAACACTTTAGCCTTTTTAATTTTTTGTTGTGGCATATTACTTTCTATTGATTTTATTTTTTAGCCATTTTATTTTTGTACTGGTCCCACTAGTCACATTGGTCCCACATGTAATCCTGATCTCAAAATTGGTCCGACACATCAGAAATTTCAAAATATGTAAAACAACCATTATAACTAGAACCCCTTTGCCAGGTTACCATTTCCGGGGTATTCAAGTCACATACAAAATCATTATTTTGAAGAATCCAAAGAGCAAATGGAATTCGTCTAAAACAACACTACATTAGTCTATTACAATCGTTACATTATACTACAACCCAAATAAGCCTACTACTGCCTACAATTACAATACATAATATGCTACTCTTTGCTGATATGCTTCACAGCTTCAGACTTGGATTCACACTTCACCTGTGCAAAAAATAAGAATGAACATATAAGAATAAGAATGTGTCGAGAACATCAAACAATGGTCAATGACGGATCCAATAACTTAGAAGCAAGAATTGTCAGCAAATGAAATGTACATAAATAGTATGACTAAATTAATTAGTATGTGTTTATGCGACTAAAATGTTCTCAAACTAGCTAGGATTTTCTTTATGTACAGTATACTCACATGTGAAATAGAAGCAATCAAGATTCAGATTTAAAGAGACGGTATGTGACAGAAATGTTCATAGTTTAAGCTACAAGAGCCTACCAGGAGGATAAAATCAAATGAATAAGAACTCCGCATATATAAACAAAGAGGCTGAACAATGATTCTACAAAGTAACATTCTGCTTCTCCGGTCCCAAGGAGACCAGTAAACTCATTGTGCGCACTTGTAAAAGCACATTATGCAACAGCAACCAAGGAAAAAAATAGGGCGCTATTTGAAATAGCGCAGCCTTTAAAAAACGCTATGAACGAAATAGCGCGCTATTTTACAAAATAGCGTGTCACAAAACATTGTTCAAATTTCAGCATATAGCAACACAAATGACATATTTCAGCAGCTAAAACCAAGGCTAAACCATTGTTCAGAGTTTAATAGTTCATACATCGAGATTTCAGACAAACAAAGTTGACACAGGAATTAAACAGCCAACAAGCAAGGTCCAGAATAGCAAAAATAAGGACTTAGAACTTTAGGAGCCAGCCAACAACGATGCATAAGGTCAATCAAAATCAGATGAACTCGCTGCCATGGCATCATCATTCGAATCAGAAGAAGAACCCGCAGATTGCAGCTCATCATCACGAAAAGCTGGGAGCAACTTCTTCCTATGCCGACGAGCTTTAAATCTGTTTGATGGGGCAGCTCTTGCTCTTGGTTGTGGTATTGGTTCTTCTTCAGGTTCATCTACAGTTTCCACTTCCAAAATTGGAACCGACACAATTCCTGTGATCCACTCGTTATCTTCATCTTCCAAAACATCTGCATGTGTTGTCTCCACAAGTGGATCCCTCTGTTTGTTCATTCTCTTTTGTTCAAGTTGGGAATTGGCCTTGATGAAGACAAGATCTCTCATTTTGTCATGAAGTAGCCTATTGCGCCTTTTGCTGCCTTGAACCTGATTGTACATTGCAAGTAAACGAACATCAGTAAGAAGAAGAAACATATGTGCATATAAAGGATATCTTGACAGTTTGTACTTTGTACTAAATTCTTACCTGCTGAAAAACACTGAAGTTTCTCTCACAAGCTGATGAGCTGCACGTCAAGCTCAAAATCCGCATAGCCAGTATCCTGAGATTTGGTGCACTTGACCCATGATTAGACCACCATTCAGCTGCATCAACAAGTAACAAATAACAGTTAACAAAGCTGCAACATCTAATTCGCATTGTAGCCTACACATCTTATTTCAACAATGTAAATATTTTGTTCTTTACCTGGATCAAAGTTCTTGTTTCTCCGCTGCCTTTTAGCACTGTCCCTTCCAAACAACCCCTATTCATTTTGATATGCCTGACACTCAGCTGTCATTATATCTTGCTTTTTACCATCTCTAACCATCTTCTCCATGCAAGCAACAAGGCCATCTTTAAATGTTCCATCCAACTCAATCTCCAGCTTGTTTTCATAGTAGTAGGATGGGTTTAAGAAGTATGCAGCCCTATGTAGGGGCCCCTTCAATTTGTTGTCCCATCTCTTATCAATAATGTGTAGCACTTGCTGGATACTAGCCTCCTCATTGTCAAATCTAGCTGCAATCTCCTTCTTTGCATCCAAAAAAGCGCCATATATGAAACCCATAGCTGGTACATCGCTGTCCATTCGCCGCAACAAATTAGCCAAAGGCTCAAAGAAGTTGACAGCACATTCTACTCCTGTCCAAAAAAATTCAGAGTGCACACTTCGGTTTGAATCACGTCCTTTCACCTTTTTTACGTAACCCATTTCATCCATCTGATCTGATCTGAATAGCTTCTGCAGTTCTTTCCTGTTGTCCAGCATGCTTTTCAAGTTCAAGTAAGTTGTAGAAAACCTTGTAATGCCAGACCTCACCAGATCTTTCCCAAGGAATTCCCTCATTACAGACAAAACTCTAGTGTGTGCATAAAGGAAAACAGTGACACCTCTAGCTTGTGTAATAGTACAGTCCACTGTTTTAATCTTGCCAATATCCTCTAACATCAGATCAATAGTATGGGCAGCACAACCAGTCCAAAATATGTTGGGGCGCTTTGCTTTCAACAAGATTGATGCGCTTGATTAACACTTGCATTATTAGTCACAACTTGAACTACATGATTCTCACCAACCTCTTCTATGCTTGATCTTTTGATCTAGGAGCAACAACCTGTGTTCCTTCTCCATGTGCAGCTGTTGATGTTGTGCTTGACACAACAACGCCTACATTCATGAATACAACAAAGTATTTTAGTATTGCAGCAAAGTATTTATTTACATTTGGAAATAAATAATGTGGACTGAGAGCAATCATCAAGTCTGCAAGCATTTACAATTTTACATGGCATTTATAAGCATTTACTAATTACTACACAAGTCATGGACAACTTTTGAATCGGTGTTCAACTGTTCATCAAGAATCGAGTTGGTGATTGACTAATTAAGAATTGGCAGGAGCAGTAGCCAGCAGGCTAGATGCAACAGCTGCCAGATTTACATGATGGGCAGTTACGGCACCCACTGTCCATCGTGTAACAACCAGATAACCACGCCCTTCATGGTCGTTCCGTCAGCCGGGTCCGACGGCCAGGCGGCGGCCGGCGAGAGCGGGAAGGTGTTCGTGCAGGGCATCGTGAGTCTTACCTGGTTGCTTGCTTGCCGTCGCCGCCGCTGAAGCTGACACCGACATCGAGTTGGAGCAAGAGGAGAGGACTAGAGGAGGCGACGGCGAGGCGACCCGAGGAGGCGGCAAGAGGCGATAAGAGGGAAGGAGGCTGCGAGCGGAGGAGGCGGCAAGAGGCGTTCGGTCGTGGCTGGAGGAGACGGGCGAAGCACCGGCAGCCGCCGCTGCCACCGTTGCTCGATAGGTTTGGTTAGGGTTCGCTGTCACTCAGTAGGTCTGGTTGCTGGCTCGCCGCTGGTTAGAGTTAGTGGGCCGGAAAGCCCCCAAAAGAATAGTGGGCTGATGAAAAATTCGTCTGAAAAAAATAACGTCACGTCAAAAAATAGCGTCGATACGCGCTATAGCGCGAAATTGCCGTATTTAGCGTGAATAGCGCCGTAGCGACTGAAATATGCATAGCGTAGCGTTTAGTTTTCAAATACGCTATTAGCGCGCTATAGCGGCGTTTTAGCGCGCTATTTTTTCCTTGACAGCAACAGAGCATCGGTGTGTGTGTGTCGCGGTAACCTACAGATCCTACTAAGCGAAGGTTCAAACTAGATCAAGCATATGATCTACTACAATAAGAGGTCCAGATGCATGCATGCGTACTACTTAATATTTATATTCATCATCACAACAACCTATAACCACCTATGCTCATTGTTACAAATCTATGCATACTTCAAAAAAACCTATCTATTTGAAACCAGAATAGGGAAGTAGCACTAACTTGTCCTTCACCTATGTATGCATCAGTGAGAGATAGTAGGGAAGGAGGACTTATGGACCAACTTGTCCTTCACCAGATTGTTCAAGGGGAGCACAAAAGCAATAGTACATTGGCCTAGCTTGTTCCCCTTCACCCAACTATATCGGAGAAACATGCAAAAAATAGCATGGATCAGATGCAGAGATGGAGAAGAAGAGAATATAAGGTGATGATCAAGTGACAAACCTGAGGTGCTGCTCCTCCTCCTAGGTTGCCATGGACAATATGATGCCCGCAAGATCTTCTCCGTGGCCGGCCCATTCCTTCACAAAACAGATTGTTCCTCTTTACAAACCTGCAAAAAAACTCAGAGATATGGCCTGAAGATATTAATTCAACATACAAGGCATGTAATCAAGTGAATTCTATTATCTTATAAAGCAGCATATTATTTTATTAGTACATGGCACGATGTATACCAAATGATCATTACTGTGATACAAATAAGTACAGAGGGAATATTAAATAATAAGTACAGATTTCAGAAATAAAATTTAAATATCCATAGTCCATACTCCATACACAAAGAAAACAAAATAGCATTCAGAATGTTAGACAAGCAGAACAATAGTTCAGACTTCAGCCTACACAAACATCATTCATAGTTTGAGACCGTCAGAACAATTATTCATAATTCTACTATTGATTGATATGTTTAGACATCCAACTACGTCAGATCCCGTGGCAACAACTACAGCTAGTTTCTACATGACCAAGCAATATGAAATATTTGTTCCTAACTTCCCATAGTAAATGGTTAATACCAAGAAAACATAATGCATGAGTGCTGCCACTAAGTATGGTTAGCATCGAAAGCCGCCAAAACGCTGAAAAATAGCAATCACATATTGCACCACCATATGGTGGAAATGAGTTTTAATTTAAAAAGAGCCACACAGGTGATAGGCATTGTTTCACTCCTGGTTTCACTTGTGTGAATAAGCTAGATGACATTGTTTTACATTGTTTGACTTGTATTTCCATCATGCCATACCCAAAGATCAGATACTTACATCTTGCATTATCAACTGATAAAAACTAACCCTAACCAAGAAAAAGAAGTCAAGTTGCATAACAGGTTAACCAGTCTGTTTCCTTGATCTTCCATGATGCTGCCATAGTTTCCACATTAGCTCTTATAAATGGTAGATGGCGCAACCTTCCAGCTCTAAGCACCACACGTTGCATCAATATGGTCTGCAATAAAAAAATCCATTACATAAATTCATATCTGAATTTTTGGTATATAAGAAATAAGGAAATCAACATTCACTCATGGATTTTTAATCCAAATTTGCCATTCAGTAATGTGCAAAATATATCAACATATTACCGTACCTAACCGTGCACTTATAATCGCCTTCACAACAATAGATCCCACATCACACAAGACATAAGCAACATATACTAAAATTTGGGATATATACAGAAGTCGTGATGCACGATTTCATCTATACTGTAACCCGGTTACCTATTGGTGGCAAGTGGCAACAATGGTGGTGGCACTAAATAATGCTGAGTAGGAATTTAAGGTCTTAGGGACACTACTCCATAACAGAGACAGAAGTTCTGACCAATGCAACAATGAGAATATGTGTTTAGAACTATTTTTACATCCCATACCATTTTAGTCCTAATTAGCTATTGCAGAGGGCAGGAGTTAAGAAATCAACAACCTACGAATCAAAATTTATGGAACAGCTAAATGACAACATCCAACTTGCTTCAGATAGGTAATAGTTTGCTCACATGTCAAGTTTTACTCTCATAATCTCAACAGTGAAGGTAATAAATATATTCGAATTCACACATATTCAAAACAAGCCAACATCGTAATATTGTTTCGCATTTGGTCCGGAAGTAACATTATGTTGCAGAACAAAGCACTATAACATCTAGAACACCAAACAGTGCTGACCAAAGAAATGGAGTACAATATATGATCGCCCAGTGCAAAAAATATTGCAATATACTCTTCAGAACCAACCATTTGCACCTGTAGCAGGACAGGTTTTGGATATCATGTGTGAAGATTCATGGTTTCCAAGCCAAATGACCAATCTTATGGCCACATCCATGCCATAGTTTTTTCGAATGTTCCCATATTGTGCACAAGGGTGCGTAGTGGAATGGCAAACAATGTTGCCTAAGGAAGTTTTGATTTTCTTTGGACGGAAAAATCATTTTCAGTTTTTTTAAGTGACCAAAATGAGTTTTGTTGTGAAGGACCTACCATATATTTGTT
Organism: Hordeum vulgare subsp. vulgare; assembly: GCF_904849725.1. NCBI lineage: Eukaryota > Viridiplantae > Streptophyta > Magnoliopsida > Poales > Poaceae > Hordeum > Hordeum vulgare. Next base: position 67,891,439 of record NC_058524.1, read on the forward strand.
TTAAAATTGGACCAAATCATTTTTTTAAATATTAGGCCATATTTAATGTACAATTGAAAAAATGGTTGGGTGTTAAAAGCTTTTATCCACCTGTAGTGAAAAGGACAAATTGCCGCCGATTCAGTAGGAAGCTGGTCAAATTTGAACTGCAGCTCCATTATATTTTTCTCTTCATTTTTCCCAAAAATCATTTATAGGTACATAAGTATCTATTTAATAATAATTACATGGTGTGGTGGATTGACGCCGAGGTTTGGATGGTGGTCGAGGGCCCCAACTCCAGAGCGCGTGAACTTCCATGCGAGCCGCGTGGTCACCGCGTTACCATTGTGTTGCCACGCATTCTGAGTGGAATAGGCATGTATGGTGGGTTGGACACTCCCTCCGTAGGTGTCAGTAAGAAGAATACAATACAAGAATCTCACTAGGAGACCGAACTAAGCTCAAACATGAATTAACAGCCAAGTGTTTGATTAGCGGCGCGGGTAATGCACATAGACAATGGGCCTAAATTTTGGATGAGGATGATCATCTACTAAGGAGACTCTATTGCCAAAATTTTAGCTCAAATGGATGAACCTAGGTGACACTTCCTTTGCAAAGTACCACACTATGCAGAAATATGGATGTTGAAGCTCGGATCAAATGAATCAGTGGATTGAGCTAAAATTTGGTGTATGATGTTAATTTCGGCATATGAAGGCACTGTAAAAAATTATACCATTTGGACATGCCAAAGTGACATTTCCTTCACAATGTGCCAATCTGGACAAAAAATGATAATTGAAACTGGGCTCACATAGATGATTGGATTGAGCTGAAATTTGGAGGAGGATGATAATTTGGGCACATAGAAGATGTGGAAAAAATTCAACTCATCAGGATATTCCTATCTAGTACTTCTTTCACAAAGCTGTTAGCTGAACACAAACTTTGGAAATTTGCTGAGAAAGATTTACTAGGCTAATGGTTACGAAAGTTTTCATGAGGCAATGATTTGGGTAGGAAAGAGTGCCCAAAAAATTTGAGGGCAATCAAAGAAACAGAAATAACACTTCCTTCACAAAGTGCTATTCTGAACAGAATAGGAAAATGAATATTGCAGAATTATTTTCGAACTATGGAAGGAAGGGTTTTCACATATTTGAGGAATATATGATCCAAAGTATTTATGAGAATTTTTCGAGAATTTTTGGAATGACAGAATAGTAGGTTGCTTCACAAACTAGGCAAAAATTAACACATGGACATGACACGCAGGCAAAACTGATGATGTGTCAACTAGTCGTAGCTATGACCATCTATATTGGTCGTAATTAGCTACAAATTAGGCAGAGGAACAGGGCTATCCGCTTTACGACCATTTTCAGTAAGGAAGTTACGACCTTTCTGATGAAAGTGGTAGTTAGTTTTTGCGGTTTGGACCCCTCCGGACAGCTTACGACCAATTGGTCTCAAATGGTCGTAGATTTATGACAATTCTGTGAGTGCCACTGGCAGAAGGTCGTTAGTTGACATATTTCTTGTAGTGTTGATCTGAAGTTTCATGATGATCATCATTAACTTCTTCGCAAGCCGGTGCAGGCACCACAGAAACATTTTCTTGTGGTGCGCTACTCTCCTGTTCGAGAGGAGGTACGATTACCTCATCAAGTTCTACTTTCCTTCCATTTACTTCTTTCGAGAGAAACTCTTTCTCTAGAAAAGATTCGTTCTTGGCAACAAAGATTTTGCCTTCGGATCTAAGATAGAGGGTATACCCAATAGTTTCCTTCTTACTTACGCAAACACCACAACGGAGATATATGAGTTGCTATTTAACCTCATCCAAGGACCTCCTCTGTCAAATCCGATTCAACTAAAGTTGGAGGAACCGACACTTGCCAGTCATCTTTGAGCAACGGGGTTACTCGTAGCGATGAAACCAGTCTCTCGTAAGCGTACGAGTAATGTCGGTCCAAGCCGCTTCAATCCAACAATACCGCGGAATCAAGAAAAGACTAAGCAGGGCAGCAAAACGCACATCACCGCCCACAAAAACTTTTGAGTTCTACTCGAGAAGACATCTACGCATGAACCTAGCTCATGATGCCACTGTTGGGGAACGTCGCATGGGAAACAAAAAATTTCCTATGCGCACGAAGACCTATCATGGTGATGTCCATCTACGAGAGGGGATGAGTGATCTACGTACCCTTGTAGACCGTACAGCAGAAGTGTTAGTGAACGCGGGTGATGTAGTGGAACGTCCTCACATCCCTCGATCCGCCCCGCGAACAATCCCGCGATCAGTCCCACGATCTAGTACCGAACGGACGGCACCTCCGCGTTCAGCACACGTACAGCTCGACGATGATCTCGGCCTTCTTGATCCAGCAAGAGAGACAGAGAGGTAGAAGAGTTCTCCGGCAGCGTGACGGCGCTCCGGAGGTTGGTGATGACCTTGTCTCAGCAGGGCTCCGCCCGAGCTCCGCAGAAACGCGATCTAGAGGAAAAACCGTGGAGGTATGTGGTCGGGCTGCCGTGGAAAAGTCGTCTCAAATCAGCCCTAAAACCTCCGTATATATAGGTGAGAGAGGGCGGCCTTGCCTTGGGGCTCAAGGAGCCCCAAGGGGGTCGGCCGAGCCAAGGGGGAAGGTCTCCCCCCCCCCCAAACCGAGTTGGACTTGGTTTGGTGGGTGGGAGTCCTTCCTTCCCTTCCCACCTCCTTCCTTTTTTTTCTTTCTCATTGATTTTTCTTCCAATGCGCATAGGGCCCTTTTGGGCTGTCCCACCAACCCACTAAGGGCTGGTGCGCCACCCTCAAGGCCTATGGGCTTCCCCGGGGTGGGTTGCCCCCCCCCCCCCCCCGCCCGGTGAACTCCCGGAACCCATTCGTCATTTCCGGTACATTCCCGGTAACTCCGAAAACCTTCCGGTAATCAAATGAGGTCATCCTATATATCAATATTCGTTTCCGTACAATTCCGGAAACCCTCGTGACGTTCGTGATCTCATCCGGGACTCCGAACAACATTCGGTAACCAACCATATAACTCAAATACGCATAAAACAACGTCGAACCTTAAGTGTGCAGACCCTGCGGGTTCGAGAACTATGTAGACATGACCCGAGAGACTCCTCGGTCAATATCCAATAGCGGGACCTGGATGCCCATATTGGATCCTACATATTCTACGAAGAACTTATCGTTTGAACCTCAGTGCCAAGGATTCATATAATCCCGTATGTCATTCCCTTTGTCCTTCGGTATGTTACTTGCCCGAGATTCGATCGTCAGTATCCGCATACCTATTTCAATCTCGTTTACCGGCAAGTCTCTCTACTCGTTCCGTAATACAAGATCCCGCAACTTACACTAAGTCACATTGCTTGCAAGGCTTGTGTATGATGTTGTATTACCGAGTGGGCCCCGAGATACCTCTCCGTCACACGGAGTGACAAATCCCAGTCTTGATCCATACTAACTCAACGAACACCTTCGGAGATACCTGTAGAGCATCTTTATAGTCACCCAGTTACGTTGCGACGTTTGATACACACAAAGTATTCTTCCGGTGTTAGTGAGTTATATGATCTCATGGTCATAGGAACAAATACTTGACACGCAGAAAACAGTAGCAACAAAATGACACGATCAACATGCTACGTCTATTAGTTTGGGTCTAGTCCATCACGTGATTCTCCTAATGACGTAATCCAGTTATCAAGCAACAACACCTTGTTCATAATCAGAAGACACTGACTATCTTTGATCAACTGGCTAGCCAACTAGAGGCTTGCTAGGGACAGTGTTTTGTCTATGTATCCACACATGTAAATGAGTCTTCATTCAATACAATTATAGCATGGATAATAAACGATTATCTTGATACAGGAATTATAATAATAACTATATTTATCATTGCCTCTAGGGCATAATTCCAACAAGGCTTGCTAGGGACATTGTTTTGTCTATGTATCCACACATATATCTATGTTTTCATGCAATACAATTATAGCATGGATAATAAACGATTATCTTTAAACAGGAAATATAATAATAACTATTTATCATTGCCTTTAGGGCATATTTCCAACAGAAAAACACCACAGTCGCTCCCGAGGAGCCCCTTTCTCACCGGTAGTGCCGAAATTGACCCCTGCAGTCCCAGGACAAACTCAACGCGTTCGGGGCGCTCGGGAACGCCGGGGCTAGAGAGCGCTGGCGCTATTATTTGCATACAACAGTCCCACTGTGAGTCTCCCACTCCCTCTCTCCTCTCTCTCTCTCTTGCATGCAACAGGCTCATCCATGTGCATTCATCTCGTCCACTTTATCTCTTTTTCCTCTCATCTCTCTTATCTTCTAGTGTTGGGTGAGGGTATGATTGGAAATTTTGTCCCCCCATGTTAAAATTTTCGCCGGCATGACCCCAACCGGTTGAAAAAGTGGCTCCTTGGGAGGGCCAACGAATGGAGATGCTCTAAGGCAAGATTGATTTGCCGGTGCCAAACGCCTGTATCTTGACATGTAATTCTACCGTTCAAAAATACTTGTCGGAAAAATAAACATATTTAGATGTATTTTAGTTCTAGACGCATTTATTTTTATTAATTTTTTTAACAAATATTTTTGGACCGAGAAAGTATTTACCTTCTGGTTCAGCTTGAATTGTGTCACATTTACATCTCTTATGTAGAGTCAGGGGCACACATACACGCACTTACTCCATCTCCTAGAATCTCTCCAGCAGGACGTGCAAGGCCAATGGTTGCACAACTCATGTGGCCAACTAACTTATCCATGCAATCAACCTACTTACTTTGTTTTTAAATATATATTTTTTTTAAGATTTCATTACAAACTTCATATGGATGTACTGAGTACTAGCTAAGTACATGCACTTTTGTAGCAAACTGAAACGTAGGTCACGGAGCCTCGCTGGCAATCTGGTACTTTCGATCGTGAGCACGCCCGCTCGTCCGTACGACTTGGACGTCATTTAACTTCCGCTGCGCCCGCTACACCCTCCGTTTGAAGGCCTAGCCACAACTGGCTAGAGTCGGGCACGAACGCACACACGCATGTGACCACAGCGAAGAGTGGTTTATACCTAGCTACACCCTCCGTTTGAAGGCCTAACCACAACTGGTTGATTGTAATGATAGTACTATAGCTAGTATCATTCATGTCAACTAAACAATTTTAATTAGGTGACATAGAATTAAATGAAGAAAGAGAGGGTTGAGTATCATATTATGATACTGTATCATATTAAATATTGTGTTATTATGTGTCATGTATGGCAATAAATGATCTATCGTATAATACTAACATATGATATATGCATTACAGTTATAGTATCATATACATGATACTAGTATTATGATACTCTCCATTACAACCAGTCTAACAGCCTCGAGTAGCTCCTCGGTTGAGAAAGCCCCACTGGAAGGCGGCGCGGTTCGTAACGGAGAACCGAGGGACGCGGCGTCGAGCTCCAGTCCGTGGGACAAGGACGACGGCACGTTCAAGTACATCGACTCAGAGCTCTCCGGGAACTCTGCTTCTCTGTCATCATCGGGCTTTCCTTAACTCTAGTGCCAGTCTCCTTTTAAGCACGTTTTTTAAACCGTGACGAAGGAAGTACTAGTATGTGTATATACTCGAAGCCTAGAGATAATAGCCCATTTGTTAGCTTTGACCATTGACGGAACAACGAAGCCTACGAGATCTTTCCATGAATCTTCGAGGTCGATCTGCCAATTTATTTGGGCTCCCGCCACCGCAAATTATCTTGTTTTTTCTTTTGGGGACGCGAGTTGTCATGTTGCTTCTGGACGGGTGCTAAAGGCATCTTCAACATCGACCAGGGGAGTTTTTGTTGTGTCGGAATGATTAGAAGCGGGCATAGCAGCTGTCCAGGCACCCATAAAACCCCTTAATTTGCCTTCGGTTTGCATGGAGAACGATCACTCGGTTGACCAACACAGCCGCGTGTTGGATGGTACAACACTCTAAATAATGAGATCTAAACATATGTCGGTGGTTCGGGGTCGGCGTTAAAGATGTTCCTTAAAACTATGGATATGCATGACAACGCAGATCACGCGCGGTCGTAGGTTTCTTCCGCTAACCCACTGAGTTTGTCGCTCTGTTAATCTTGCCATGAAGCCATGTAATAGAGTGCCTGGAGTATCTGTGCATGATGTAAGGCTCAATTTCAAAGGTAGCAGACAAACATTACCTCTACTACTAGCTAGTACAGTGGTAGGTTTTTCGGACGCGTCCGCCATGTCGGACCCAATGGCACGTTGGGAATAAGAAACTTAGTGGTAGCCGATTCATGTTGGGTGATGACTAATAAAAACAACCCCTTCCCCTGATACCTCTCGCATCGCTCCCGCGGCGACTGAGAGGGTAACCCTTGCGCCGATAACCCCGTGCCCCCCTCCATCCTCTCCTCCTCGTTGTCGTCGGGAAAAGCCTGGCTGGTGGTAGCGGCTAGACATGGTTTCACCTCTGCTGGCGGGATCGACGCGTGCGGTATTCTTGGCGGGTGGTAGCGCGCTGGCGGTGGGGCACGACGGTGCAGGCTCGGTTAGCGACAACGGCTCCCATGTGTGCTGCCACTGTGGCTCCTGGTAACCGCATGGATGGCTATACGGGGCAAGCCCGTGGTGTCCGCGGTCGAAGATCTGACGAGGCCAGGTGTGGTCGCTGGCGACCCAGGTGGCGCGGGACTGCCCCCTGGCAGCATGGGTTGTTGCTTCAGGCTAGTCCTCGCGGTGGGGCAGCTCATGGTGGTGGCGTTGGCTATCGGTGCGGTCGTGTCATACCGATTAGGCTCAACAGCGTGGTGCGGGGGGTTTAGGTGGCCTCCCTTCTCCTAGGTCCGTGATGGCAGTGCTCCTGCGTCGGGGTTGGCTTTGATCTAGGGTTTGAGCTCGGGTAGGCCAAATTTGGGCGCGACGCATATTGGAGCGGGTGCTCCGGGTAGGCGAGATCAGGTGCGGTCCAGGAGGTGCTCGTGGCAGTTGACGGGGCAGCGTCGTTGCTTCGGTTGGGCGGTGGTGTGATCCGGGTTGTTGACGTCAGGCGGGCAACGCGGATCCGGATCGTGGTGTGGACCATCTCGATGGTGTTTAGCTATGAGGGGTTGACTTGGTCCACGTTGTGCCCTTCTTAATTGGTGTTTACTATGGCGTTGGTCTGAGGGTTGTTCTCAAGGCGCTTATGTGTCATCATACGGGTCGACGCCAATGACCATGGACATGGCGGCGTTCGAGCATGCTCAGCGGTTGCCATACATAGTCACTAGGTTGTGTCTTCCTCAGTCCACCGGGACTGTGTGGGACACAGGCCTGGGCGCTTCCTACTATAGAGGTGACGAACCAAAGCCGGTGGTTGATGCTGGGATAGGAGTGAAAGGTGGCCGCTTTCACTCTTAGTACTGTGGTTGGGTGGTCGAGACGTGAATGGTCAGTGGTGCCCAGGGGAAAGGATGTTGGGACGGCGATCCCGAACGACGGGCTTCACGGTTGACTTTCTGATAGGCATCATAGTGGCGGTGGTGGCTTAATCTTTGGGTCATGTGGGCGACTAGGGATGTAGTGTCGAGAGGCTCAGGCCTGCTCTGGTAGTGCCCAGATCTGGGGTGGACAAGTTGGCCCTTGTCGGGGTGGTGGTCGGGACTCCTCTTGGTGGTGTAGGCGAGTGTTCGAGTGAAAGGTCCGCGCTTCTGGCATCGACGCCGACAGTGCCCGTGTGTGTCGCTTGCTTCTTGAAGATGGCGTGGTGGATCTCATTTTTGTGTGAGAGCTCACGATGAAAACCTTTATCTGTTCTCAAAGTTGGCAGCGGCGATGTTTCGCGCAATCACCCTCTCAGGGCGTTCTCATTGGTCTCAGGGGTCCTTGTTCGGTCCTCGGAGAGGTGTTAGGTTTGGTCTAAATTCTTGTTTTATCGTTTGATCTCCTTTGTAAGGGGTGCTTCCCACCATATTGTATCATTCGGCCGTGACCTTTGGCTCAACGCTTTACATATAAAGTGGGGCGATAGCCTGTTTTGAGAGAGGATAAGGGTGATGATGTTGCCCAAAGCAATGATTTTGAAGCGTTAGGAGAACAAGTTCAAAACCGGAAGATCATCATGCAGCTCAGCCTATGAATTTTTTACAGTTGCATCAGAATCTTTAAGATCACCATGTACACTCGTAGCTATAGCTATTCAGTGATCTCGTGGGTCATATGTGGACGTACAACGAAAATCAAAGAGATGATGATTGAGTTGTGCACTTTAAATAAATTTATGTAAACGCTATTTATTTTCGCTACCAAACACTTGTTATTTGTGTGAGACATTAACGTTTATGATCGACGTGCATTGAGTTTCATGGATTTGAGTGTTCAGATTTAAGATATATGAATGTTGAAAGTAACATATATGAATGGACATCCAAATACAATCGCGGACGTGTCCGGACACGTCTGCGAACATAGAAACGGCCTATTTTGTTAAGTCCAGCTCCAGATGCTTTTATCAGCTTGTTGAGAGGATCAACTGAGGCCGATCCCCGACCCACGCCGTGGTCACTGAGCCTCCCTTGCTATTCGGTCCTTCGATCGTGAGCACGCCCGCCCGTCCGCACGACTTGGACTCCGTCTAGCTTTCGCTGCGCCCGCTACATCCTTCTTCGCCATACGATCGAAGGCCTAGCCACAACTGGCTAGAGTAGGGCACGAACGCACACACGCATGTGACCACGGGGAGCGTGGTTTATACCTAACAGCCTCGAGTAGCTCCTCAATTGAGAAAGCTCCGCTGGAAGGCAGCACGGTGCGTAAGGGAGAACCGACGGCCGTGGAGTCGAGCTCCGATCCGTCGGACAAGGACGACGACACGTTCAAGTACATCGACTCGGAGCTCTCGGGGAACTCTGCTTCCGTGTCGATCGTCGGGATTTCCTCGACTCTCGTGCCAGTCTCCACTAATAGAAAACAGGTCTTTCGTTTGACCCTTTAGTCCCGGTTTGGTTTTGAACCGGGACTAATGTGACCATTAGTCCCACTTTGGGCGGCTAGAGGCCAAACTGCTTTTGTCCCGGTTTGTTAAGGGCCTTTAGTCCTGGGACGAGCCACGAACCGGGACTAAAGGGATGGTGACAACCGTTCGCCTGGTGCGAGCCCCTTTAGTTCCGGTTGGTGTCTCAAACCAGGACTTAAGGTCCAAACCATTCGCATCCCGCGTTGTTTCGCGTGATGAAAAATAGGATAAGTGGTACAGACCACGAGGGCTACAGTAACTGCGGCCATTCTTGTCTCCTCTGCTCTCTCCTCTCTTCTTCCCCATATCTTCCACCATGGATGATCCAATCACTCGCTACGGGGAGGTGCTCGTGTCGCGTTTTCTTTCCTATTTCGAGGAACGGCTTGAAGTGGCGGAGGAGAAAGACAAGTTCATGAGGCTTGATCTCGAGTACACGGCCAATCAATAAGGTGTTGTCGTCATCAAACTTTGTTTCAATAGAAATGTCATGGTCTTCCAATATAATGGGCGAGGTAAGTTTTGAGTCTTTTCTTTGATCAAAGGTTATGAATATTGCATAGGATAGCAATATGTTCCATTTGAATCCTAAAGATCAATTTCTCTTTAGTTGTATTGAAACTATTTTCTTTGTTGCGTATTGCCAAAACCGTAGGAGAACATATATGTCATAGCTAATTTAGTGTTTCTTGATCAATTCATAGGATATGAAAATTGCATAGGACAGCAATATGTTCCATTTGAATCCTATGGGAAATATATATTCCTCTTTAGTTGTAGTGAAAGAATTTTCCTTGTTGCATATATTTATTCTTTTGATTCATATATGAAAATTGCATAGGATATCAACATCTAAGGCTTCTTTTGATTCCTCTTTTGTTGAAGTGAACGGATTTTTCTTTACAGTTGCATATTATACTTGTACCAAAATATACTTGTTATGATTCTTAATTATTATACTTCTGCTGAAATATACTTGTTTTGCAGCAGTATGTAACATTTTTTCCATTTTAATTTGTTGTTGTTGCAGTAGTGACAAGCACCATCCAGTACTCATGGACTTCCTTCGTAGCGTCGTACGTTTTGCTAGCGTTGATATAAGGAATGAAAACCTCAAGATGAGGCACTTCGGTATTGAGATACCAGCTCACTGTCACATTGATATCCAAGACATATTCATACTTGAACATAAGAGGACTTCGATGACTCATATGGCAGTCGCCATGACCGATAAGGAGTACGCTGATATGAAGACCAAATTCTCCTTGGATCACCACAAAGAGTGGGAGACGACCCCACTTGATGGACGAAAACTCATCTGTTACAAAGACATTTCATTTTGTTAAACTTATTTCAACTTCAGATTTTTTGTGCATTCAATATGCACCATTCTAAACCACATCTTCAAATTTCAACCCTTTCTAACTTAATTTGCAAGTTTTCTGCATTTAATGAGTTTTTGAGCTAAATGACCTTGAAATTAAAAAGCAATACAAATGAACACTAAAAAGGTTGAAAGTTGGCACTTTAGTTGGTAGAATTAGTTGCTATATTAAAAAAGTAATTCTTTTGGCCAATTTAATATAATTAACTTTAGTTTGTGTTGTTTGATAATAATTTTGTTTTTGTAATTAGTTAATATTACTTTATTGCTATGTTAGTTGTTTCTAATTTTATTTTAAAAAAGGGTGTCATATTTGGATTCCTCACATTTTTATGATAATAATGGATATACTATTTGTCGAATTTCGATTTATAGATCTAAAGATATTAAATAAATAAATTTAAAAAATGAATAAAATAATATTATTAATTATTTGATTTTCATTGAAATTCAATATTATTATGACTTATTTTATTTTGAACTTTTTTGTTATTTTGGATTTTTTATGCTTTTTAAGAATTATTTGAGTTTTTTGAAAAAAAAACTTTTTTGAAGTTTTTTTAAGTTTTTAAAATTAATTATTGTTGTTTATTAAACATTGTTATTTATTTTAATAATTGTTTGGAATTCAAAAAATTAAAGCATGTGACATCAAGACCTAAGGGGTAATAGGATTGATAACTTACTATTATCAAGAAAACAACAAGTGGAGACTTAGAAACCAGTGGAGATAGAACTGAAAAGTTAAGCGTGCTTAGATTGGATTAGTAAGAGGATGGTTGACCGGTCGGGAAGTTAGATGATTTCAAATGAGTGAAATGAGTGACTGGTCGGGAAGTTATACGATTTAAAATGAGTGATCCACGCTGGAGGAGTGAGTAGGGGTGATTAAAGATTAAATTGTCAAATAATTCAAAGATTTGGAAATCATAAAAAAATAAAAAAAATGAATTTATTTTTAAAAAATAAAAAATTAATTTAAGAAAATCAAAATAATATTTTTAGTCCGATTTGGTAACACAACCGGGACTAAAGGTCCTCGAGCCCCGGCAGCCACGTGGAGGATCTTTAGTCCCCGTTCGTGACAAACTGGGACTAAAGGGGGGAGGGGGGCTTTAATCCCAAACTAATAGTCCTGGTTGATGAACTGAAATTATAGGCTCTTATCAACCGGGACTATATAGGCCGTGTGTTCTACTAGTGCTCCTTATGTGATGATGACATGGCCTCCGATGATGGTACGATGTCATGGTGTCTTCGAAGACTTACACGGATTCCTCGTTCCAAACATCTTCGTGGTCTCTCTTGACGTACGCGTACCTCGTCTTGGTGTAGGAGTCTCCGTCCTCATCCGGCATCTCAACAACTATTGCCATGGCCACTCCAGCGAGCCTGTTCCTCGCATGCCCCGCTACGAGCACGTTCCAGCCTTCCAGGTCCGGCACGAGCATATTGTCGAACACTCTGGCCACGTAGCTGAGTGGCGGCACTTGCCCTACTTGATGTCGTGGACAGGACGGCCCGTGGGGAGGTCGTCACGCTGAGCAGAGTTTGACTAGTTAGGTGAATGTGCGGAGGACTGGTACGTGGAGCATAAAGTAGTTTTCAGCATTAAGGTAACGCATCTGCCGTCTGTCTATGTGTTAAGATCTGTGCGGTCACCATCAGTTTATTCCCATTTTTTTTACTATACAAAAGTTATAAGTGATTAAATGCATCTAGTGAATCTCATCTAACTACACAAAGCACTATCTTTTATCAGTCTAATGGGACCCATAGTACCATTTTTTGTACAAGAACGCTCATTCATTTGTCTTTTCTCTCTCCCTTGCAAACAAATCAATGGATTTTATTTCATCTTAGTGAATTAAAAACCTTCATATCTTTGAAACTATGAGTTTGTTTTTGAAATAATTTATATATTTAAATGTCTGGTGTCAAGGCCTTTAGAACTAGATCAACCTTGGATACAATTCAACAAAAATATCAAAGTTTCACACTTCATATGTGGAACAAACCTATTTCACTTAAAAACATGAAAAAGACCTTTTCAATAGAAATACGTGAAACCAACCTATTTCACTCCAAACCTATATTATCCCAAATATGAAACTGAAATGACAATTCTATGAAACTAATAACTTCAAAATGTATCACAGTTTATTTCAAACATGTGAAAGATGTAATTTGGATAGATGTGAATATTGTAAAATAAGCTAGTGAAAAGTGAAATATAGGTTCTGAAGTGATTAAACAATATAAAACTGAAATCTCAACTCATGATAATAACTTTTTATAAATGTATAATAATTTATTACATAAGACTAAAATATGTTATTTCAAAAATGTGCAATTGAAATAGATGCGACTTTTATGAAACAAACGGGTGAAAAGTTTCAAAAATGTAAAATATATTATTTCAATAATATGCAATTGAAATAGATGTGGTATTTGTCAAACAAGCCAGTGAAAAGTGAAATGTAGATTTTGAAAGTGTAAAACAATATGAAACCGGAATGTAAACTTGTGAAATTGATATTTGGAAATGTGTAACTGTTTTTTTAGAAAAGTGAAATATGTTACTTCGAAAATGTGAAATTGAAATATATGTGATTTTCATGAAACAAGACAGTGAAAAGTGAAGTGTATGTTCTGAATTGTGGAATGTAGGTTCTGGATTGTAAAATAGTAACCACGGAAAGTGAATTTATAATTTTTCAATGTGAAACTAATTATTTGGAAATGTGAAACAATTTTATTTTTAAAAAGTAAATTAGATTATTTGTGAAATGTGCATTTGAAATAAATGTTATCTTTGTAGAACAAATGAGTGAAATGTAAAATGGAGGTCGTGAATTATGAAATAGTAACTACATAAAGTAAAATTGTAATTTAGCATTGTGAAACTGGTTATGTTGAAATGTGAAATGTACGTTCCAATTTAAATGCTTTTAAAAGATATCCAAAACTGGTCTCATCTTAAAAGTTACGGAACAAGGAGTTCAAATATAAAAAAAAGGTTTCAAAAACAGATAAATGACTTAAAAGATATGGATGTTTTAAATTAGCCAAAGTGAAATAAAAGGTTGAATTTAGTGCATGGGAGAGAAGAGAGATTGGGTATGCCAAAGTGCTGCCAATTCTGCATGTAAAGTACACCAGTGATGGGGTAGCCGCTGAAATACTAACATGTATAAACTACATATTTTTTTATATAATGCATAAAAACATATACACTGCGAAGTGTGTCTAGCTGGCTGGCTAGATAGGTGTCGGTAGGTACCGACGGCATTCAATTTTTTTTTTACTTTAGTATCTAGAGGAAGATATGCCGGCGAATGCAGGGAGCACTCCCAGCAGGACAGAGCACGACATCGTGGACCTCAGGCACGCGTGGTGATCAGAAGAGACGACAACAATGCCGATCATACTAACTTTTGCCCTCCTTTTCCTTGGGCTATTGTGTCACAGTTTTGTTTCCAGATAGACCAAAAATTTGCGATCATCTTACAACCGGTCCTTCGCAAGTAGTCTACGATCACATCACAACCACTAGAGTCAATCCATGAACTACGCACTTGTCGTAATCTTCAGGTTACATTGCACATATTTCCAAGTGTTTCTCCTATGTTGCTACATTTTTTCCTCATAAAGAAACAAAGATGTTTCATGATCCAAAGGAAAGAATGGTGTGGCGTTGAAGCAACACTTGGTAGAGCAAGTTTGTCTTGTTTGATCCCAAGTGTTTCATTCCTGATGTCTCCTTTTCTCAAGCCAGACCGGCCTCTCATATTTATATTTCTTTTTTCTTGAATTGTTGATATTCAACAGTGTAGGAGAAAATTTTGTTATGTGCTGAAACTCTGTGAGAGAGAACCACTCACCCGGATGGTTGCGTATATTATATATAAGTTGCAAGCCATGTAATGTGCAGTTGGTGAAACTATTTATTAGTGATCAATTTTATGAGATGTTTCTTACATAACGTAACCAATGAATTATATATGGAGGGAAAGAGACGCCTTCTCTTTCAAAGCTTAGTACAAACTTATGCTTGTCGTTTCATATTAGAAACCCAATTCATCTAATTTTCTTTTGATTAATTAGTGTATTTTGACAAGCGGCCCCACCGCAAGAGCTTGGACTGTAGCTGGGCATGACCATGTTTTGTAGGCTGACCTTAGAAGGGGAGCGTAATAGGATTAGAAAGAGAGGATTGGTGGGATCATTGCTGTGTATACATTGTGTACATATTTTAAAGGACAATAAGCGCCCGTAGAGATAAGATAGGAGAAGAAATATAAATCTTATACTAGCAAAAGGGCCCGTGCATTGGAACGGGAGAAAAATAATTAAATCTCCAATGGTGCTGATCATATTATGTCTTTAAAATTTTAGGACATTTCTTGAAATGCATGAACATTTTCTAAATTAGCAAACATTTTTTTCAATTGCACTCAAAAAATAATACACAATTTTTTCTGAAAATCATAGACTTTTATTGTTTTTACCAACATTTTTCTCAAAACTATGAACATTTTTCTAAATATGCGAATATTTTTACAAAAACCCCGAGCATTTTTTGAATTCACAAACATTTTATGTTTTCTTCAAACTTTTATTTCAAAATTCTCAGTTTTATAAATTGCAAAAATTTTCAAAGTTCTAAATTATTTAAATTAAAAAATGGAACGGAAAAATTAAAATAAAAAACGAGACTAAAAACAGAGGCACAAATTGTTTTTAAGATTTTTACACGGACTTTTGTTTAAAATCATTGAATTATATATTTTATGGACATTTTCTCAAAATTTAAACATTTTTTTGTATATGCAAACATTTTTCAAAAATCCTCAGTAGTTTTTGAATTCTCAAAAAAATATGTTTTTTTTGAATATTTTATTTCGAAATTCTCAGTTTCTTAAAATTTAGAAAAGTTATTTGAAGTTCTAAATTATTTAAAGTACAAAAAAAATGGAACTGAAAAGAAAAATAAAAGAACTAAACCAAAAAAAACAGGCACCCACGCATGGGCCGGCCCAAATAGGTGTGCTGCATCTTTTTCCAACGGCCAGAGCGTAATATAGGAGGTGCCTACATGGGCCGGCCCAGTCCGGAGATTTTCCTGTTTGAAACGTTTTTATGACTTATAGGTGGCATTGATGGGTAATTTTAGTCAACTTAGGGGCAATTTAAATGACATACGGCAGAAGCAATATTTGCTTTATTAGTAGGTAAGATAAGACTATCAAATAGATCTGTACCAAATATTTTTAATAGGAAGGTGAAACTGTGGAGGAAGCCATGATGGTGAGCACCTCTGGCAGGTTACAGTGCGTGGCCACAGTCAAGGTAGCCGTGTGTGGCTATAGTCAAGGTGGTCGGGCCCAACACTTTCCTCTCCCACAAAAGGGGTACCTTGCAAAGACAAAACACCAACATAATATTCGAGACAACCTCTAATTGCTCACCACAAAGATCACCAATTGCAATATCTGACTACCTCTACATCAAATATAATGATCCTGGAGGCTCAAATTTCCCAAAATCCTCTAGAAATTGAAAACTAGATCGACATCAATCCGTAGATATGGAGTTCAACTACACCTTCTATTTTATCAACGAGACACTTGTGTGTAGCGCTTTTACATCTCATTGAGGTGACAATGCTTCATCGACCTAACCATATAAATTTAGCGAAAACAATACATGCCTTAGTAGAATGCAGGCCCCATGACCTCTTAATGCCAACATAACCACTCAAGGCCTGCTAATGATCTTCAGGAAAGGAAGTACCTAAGTGGAACCAGACATTATGATTAGTTACCTAAAAGGGTACTAAATCACATGAAGATTGGCCCTTAATCAGAGACTTTAACATGTCAGTAATTATATAATCAAAATTACCTTGCAAAAATTTGTTTCGCTTTGCATAAGTTGAAAACATTTTTGTATGATGAAGATACGTAAAGCCTATGATTACCATGGCAGGAGATGCAAGGAGGACGTAGGTGGAACTTTGAGTTATAACTCTATCTTTCTATAACAATTATGGCATAATAGGGCGGACCTATCCAAGGCGGGCCTTCATAGAAAGAACCCTATCCAAGGCGGGCCTTCACAGAAAGAACCCTATCCAAGGCGGGCCTTGCCCGATGAGAAGAGCATGTAGAAATCCATAAACTTTAAGCGTGGTGGGTAGGAATCCAATGAACTAGCATTCTCCAAAAGATTGAGATGATCATTGCATGATTCCATAGCTTTGACATCAAGTATGTCGAAAGAGAATTCAACATAAGAGAATGCTGATTTGATATTGTTGGCATTCTCCAAGAGATTGGGATGATCACTTCAGAATTCTAGAGCTTTGACATCAAGTATGTTGCAAGAGAAGCCAATTAACTAGCACATCTTTGAGCTTCTCACGCTAGTAGTACAAGGAAAAGATGTCTATGGATTAATTTTATCCCTATTTTCTTAGCTCGTTGTACTCCTAGTCGATTTAATGGAAGTTTATTGAGCGAAAAATGGGCGGCGGGTAGGGAACCTGTCACTAGTACCTATTTTTATTCCGTCTTGGATAAAGTTTTTTTTTTGAACAGAGTACAATCGAAGTCGCTCACATACACGAGCATGCACTCATCTTATGAACCCACGCACGTACATCCTATCCCTATGAGCACCTCTGAAAGACTGAGCCGACACATCATCTTCAGATTGAGGAAATCATCACAGACGCCTTCATAGTCGACGAGAATGTCTCCTTAAACTGAACGCATATCGCCAAAAGACATGAAATAAATCCGGAAAAATGCAAGCACCATTGTCAAGTCGTAGACTTAAACTCTGATGGACATGGGATACCACTGTCCTCTAACCATCCAACCACACATTGATTTGCTTGGATAAGATTTTCTGTAGTAGTTGTTTCTTGAGTTCCGATCCACGTGAAAGTAAATAAATATGTGGCAAGTATGAGATATATGTGCATCGCACTAGTGAGTCGAGTGCTATATAATGTAATGTGATAGAATTGTCCAACTCTAGAAAACATGTTTGGTTCATATTTATTCCAGGCTTTCACTCCACTACATCTAAAAACCAACATTCCCACAACTCTAATGTTTCATTATCTACCTCAGACTCGGTCTCGTTCTAGATTGCCCTGAAGATCTCTTAAAACAAGTAACATAATTTCTCTATCATAATCAGTGACGAGTAAAAAACGAAGTTCGGAACCATCAATATTTACGTTGATAAAACTCGATCTCGCTTCAAAGTTTGCGTTGGAACCATCTTAAAACTCAGTTTTGCTACGAAGTTTGCGTTGATGACACTATGAAATAACGATTAATCATCACAATGTAATCTCAATCGAGTTAGTTACATGCTCTCATGATTATGATTTTACCCCTAAAATGGAAGTACTATATCCGTCCTGGTTTATTGATCCTCTTTGTATTCAATATCAAATTTTGACCTTCGATTTAATTAACAAAATATTAATGCATGTCATAAAAAATTATATCATTAAATTCATATTTGATTATGACATGCATTAACATTTTGTTAGTTAGATTTATGATTAAAATTTTAGACAAAATACGACCGGGGCCAATAAATTAGGATAAAAGAAGTACTACTTAATACCTGAACATCGTACTTGTAAAACTTCTGCCGGAGTACCAAACTTTTTTTCTTTTTCAGATTAGAACCAAACGGTATTAATAATGACAGATGGATGGCTCATATTCATCCTTGCCAATCTTAATAAAACTTTGAATACATCTAAAATCGAAAGTTAGAAAAGCCGACTGTACTTTTAAAACAGACACCTACTTATAAACAGGGTTAGTATCACATGTTATGCCAGGATAATATTGCTGCTCACAGCTCATTCACCAGAAAATCAAGATGTCCACAGAAATAAATAACAGAATAACCTTATAAATAAGAATGTACGAGCCACAACTTTTTCACTAATGCCCGGTATATCAACTTTATAAATAGCAGCTCATTCACCCAGAATATCAACTTTCCCACTGCTTTTGAACGAGGAGAACGAGAAGAACGACCGGGGTACTGCAACCACAAAGTAAGACAGAGCATAAGTGAAATGGCAAGCCGTGGCCATGCTTAAATCAAGATGTGTGCCAAGTTCGAATACTAACCCTGTTTATAAATAGGTGTCTTTGAGATTTTGCAGGCAGAGCCATCTCTTTCAGCTGAGACCTTGCAGGAGACAACGGCACAAAGCTTTGCAAGGACCGAACTGCCTGCGCACGCAGCGTGTTGGTGATCAGAAAAATGGCCAACTCGTCGACGGTAGAAAATATGGATCATTGTCTCGCGGCGCCGCCAGCTGACGGAGGCGTCCCGCACACGATGACGACGGCGGTGGAACTGTCGGCACCGTTGCCGTTCTTTTTGCCGAAGGGCAGGAACCTCTTGAGCCCTGCCACGGCGTCCATCGGCAACTGCGGCGTCGCGGCCACTAGAACAGCGTCGGTCATCATGGTGCAGCTGGTGAGCACAGTTCCCATGTGCACGACTTCAAATGAGGGCAGGAATATCATAATCTTAGAATATGTTACGAAATGCAATTTGGCTCCCGGAACACGTACTCCTAGCCATGAAAAATGAATTTTGATATGTTCAAAAAATCACAACAACAGTATTATGTGTTCTTTGTCACATTCAAATGCAACCTAAAAATTTTCGAAAAAAAGTTAAGCATTTTGACCAGAGCAAAAAAAATGTTACCTCAAAATGTCAAAAAAAATTATTTTTCCACCGACGAAACACCACTGCTCGGTTCGCATGAAAATTATCAAGCATGCTTAAGACAATAACACGGACGTCTATAAAAAAATCAGAATTTTTTAAAAACATTTACTATGATTTTTCGGGTTATTGTTCATCCACTTGCAAATGCACCCAGGCGCCAAACATCTCCCGCTACGACGGAAATGTACTGAAATATGTAGTAGTACATGAGTAAATTGTTCAAAGCCACACCATATTTGCGACCTGGGTATTCCCAAACAACCGTTTTTGACGAAAATCGTAATAAACCACCAACTATAAGTGAGTAACAAATCGCTCTAATTCGGAAATAAGCTGCGAGTAAACACAAAACTGACAGGTTGAACCCACATGTCGGATCGATGTGGCATATCTATGTGGACAATGCGCTGAGGTGGCGGAGGGTCCCACGTGGCATCCCCACACCTCCTTCTTCCTCCTCACGTTTCTCTTCCCCCTCAGCCCCTCTCTCTCCCCTTCCCCGGTGAATCTTTCCTCTGGTCGATCTTCCCTAGATGCGTGGAGCAGCTGACAAGCTTTCTAGGCGGCCATTGGCTCGACTAGACCTTGCTCTCGTACGACACCATCCTGAACCTCTTCGTGCGCCTCGGGTACCATGACCGTGCCGGCTCGCTGCCACCTGCCGCGCCTAGCGGGCGCTGGCGGCGTCGCCGTGCCTATGGGCGGCTCTGGACCTCTGCCGCCTTGACCCCACCGCTGCAGCCTTCCTCGCACCTCGGTGCGCGACCCACCTGCACAGCCTCTGCCTTTTCGGTCACGCCGCCGTCGAGGCCGCCCCCTTCCTTCGTGCGACCGGCCTCTGCTCGCCCCGCCTCTTCGGGGGTCGCACCCTTATCGACGCCACGCTCGCAGTCCTCGCAGCGCACCACGAGGGCCTCAGCTAGCATCATATGGGCCCCGACCCGCTCGACCGCATCTCTCGCGACGCCCTCCGCATCATCGCCCTCTGCTTCGTGCACCTCTGCTACCTCCGCCTCTCCACCCTCCGTGTCTCCAACGATGCCCCCCGCAACATCATCGTCTGCTGCGCTTACCTCTGCTACCTCCGCCTCTCCAGTCTCTGCGAGGTCGTCGACGCCCTTGCCTCCCTCGCATACCACCACCCGCTCCTTCACTGCCTCCACCTAATGCCAGGAGAGAGAGACAGAGAGGGTAAGAGAGATGTGAGGACTGAGGAGGAAGAAGAAGGAGAAGAGAGATACGAGGCTGGCAGGTGGGACTCCATCCACCTCAGTAAGTCAACACACTCGCTAGGACTAGTTTTCGGTGCATCGGCTCATTATACTGGTCCCACACGCCAGTTCCATGTTAGACGCGGCCCATTTCTGAATTAGTGCGATATGTTACTCATTTGCCATAGAGTTAGTGATTTTTATCGTTTTCGAAAAAACGATGGTTTAGGAGCATCCTTGCCACAAATATGATGGTTTTGAACAATTTACTCACAGTATACTGCATGAGATGGTAAGACGACCATAAGAGGTTTCTCATACTTCATAGTCTTAGCCGTGAAGCCCCGTTACAAAAATGAGTTGCTAGCATTCGGACTTCATTAGCAGCTCTAAAATTCTGATCATCAAGAATAGAAAATCATTTCTCGCGAGTACTAAGTACGTATGGTCACGAGATGTATGCCCCAAGATAAAACTGCGCGGGTACTCTATTATATGTTTCAATTGAGGCAAGTTTTTTTACATCTTAAAAAATAAGCCATCTTCTCCCAACATTTTTCAATAGCGGCCTCTATCATTCATTAGGGTTTTTAAACTAGTTATGGGATATAACTAATTTATAAGCCACAACAAATTTTGGAAACGGTTTATTTTTTAAGCTGGAAGAGACAGTTTGTTTTTAAGCTGCCCCAAAAAAATTATAGTCTTACTTTTATATTAGCTGTGTGAAGTTGTATCATCTCAAAATCAATATTCGTACTTCTTTCAACACTTCACTACTAGTAGTCACCATATGAACAATTTCATTCAAATGGTGGAATTGTTTGATATTACACATGATTATTTCCCACCCTGTCACTAGAGATATTAGCTTGGTTCCATTGTGACAGTCATTATATGCTCTCCCTTATCAGAACTATTGTACCAGTAGTTATGTGAATGACCCATATGCAACCGCAAGATTCCCACTGTGGGTAATATTGAGCAACTATGTCATTTAACGACACAATGTTCTTGACTAGCATCCGCCCAGACATTGTCCTCCATTCGCAGTACATGTCAACGATCGTTGTGCAGACATTCACAAGATCATCAATGCCACCACGGGCTGCAAAAGTGTCAACATAGACGGGCAACGCAGACTGCAAAAGTATCAATGCCGCCGCATCCTACAATCAGAGCCTTCCACACAACATGGTCTTGCATGGGTATATTGTTGAGCACCCTGTGTGTGTCGTAGGGCAAATACATCTCGCACGAGCATATTGCAGAAGAAATAAAAAGTTACGTGTATTGCTACATTTCTTCCTCATTAATAAACCACAATGTTCCTTCTCAGAGAGCACATATTGTTGTTGCATCAAAGCATCACCTACTTATGCAATTTTTTCTGGCTTGATCTTATGTGTTACATTCCTGATGTCTCCTATGCTCAAACTAAGCTAGTCTCTCCTTTTCTATCTTTTTTTTCTTGCATTTTGGCTATTGAAGGCTGTAGCACAAAATTTCTTATGTGTTCTAACTCAATGAATAGCAAGCATGAAGAGAACCATTCATCTTGATGGTTGCCTATATATATAAGAGAATCATGTATATAATATAAGGTGTAGTTGGTGAAACTATTTATCAACAGTCGATTTTATGAGATGCTTATTACAGACTGTAACCAATGCCCCCCTCACCCACCCCAAACACACGCACAAAATGTAGCGCCTTTATATATGCAGAGGAAGGAATAAGCCTAGTAACCTAACGTTTGTTTCAATTAGTTAACTTCACCTGATAGTCTTGTATATTACTTGGGTGAAGTTCTATATTATTTGGGTGAAGTCGTATCATGTCAAAATACAATACTACAAGTAAATACAATATGGCTTCTTAATCTGCACCTCCCGAGGCGGATCCAGGCCCCTGGCAGCCAGGGCCTCGGCCTAGGGGGTGATGATGATTTTCTTTGTTGACTGTAGCAAAATATTCACTGTACCGTATTGTATTACACTGTAGCTTTACAGTTTGTCTGGAACATGGTCTGATTCTAGCTCCGTTACTGGCTACCTCATTACCTTATATAGTTCGACCGTGTATCTTGTTTAGTAATTGCTTGATATATGCTCCCTCCGTTCCTAAATATAAGACATTTTAGAGATTACACTATAAACTGTTGAAATTTGGAGGTGGGCCTTAGGCCCACTAGAGAATTTCAGAAAAATCTAAAGGGCCCATGTAGGTGGTGGCATGGCAAGGTGGTGGGAGTTTAGTCCCACCCCGCTAGTGGAGGAGAGTTTGGACCCCTTTATAAGGGTCTCTCTTCCACATGCTATTGGAGAGTGAGAAGAGAAGGTGCCCTCGCGCACTCCTCCTCCGCCGCCCGCCTCGCCACGACGCGACGCGGGTTGCGGGAATGAGCCGAGCCGAGCTCATACCTACGCGCTTATTTTTGCCGGTCAGGAACGGAGAATACGTAACGGACAAGGAAACGATCCGAGACGTCGGATCGTGATCGTTACCGACTCGGACTCTCCACCCAGCCGCCTTTATAAGCACGCGATCGCCTACCCTAGCCGTCACGAAATCAGATCACATCTGCCTCACGCGTTCGTTCCTTCAACTGCTGCTGCCGCCGGCGACTCCGTCCCGTTTACCGCGTACACGGTCGACGGGAGAGCAGGCCTCCGAAACCTCGCCTCTCCGGTTCCTGTACGGGAGAGGGGCGATTAGGTTTTTGGGGAGCGATCACGCGACTGCTCGCCTCCGTCCGTCTGCTTCGTCTACGTCCGCTTCGCCCTCGTCATCGCCATGTCTTCACCAAGCGAAGCTGATCGTCTCCGCGAGGAAGCCGAGAAGAAGACGGCAGAGGATACTGCCGCCGCCGCCGCTGCTGCTGCTACGGCCAACTGGCCGATTGGAGGGTATGACTCGTTTATCCTCTTGTTCGTATTTATTCTAGCAGTACTACTTGTTTGCATAGATGTATCCACTACTTGTTTGTAATAAAGTCGTGAACAATATTCATTCGAGTGTTAATGAATCTGAAGTTTGGCATTCACGTCTTTGTCACATAAGTTTCGGTGTTATGTCGCGGCTAGCAAAACTGAATTTAATCCCAACTTTCACTTTAGCCAAAGGTTCTAAGTGCCACTCGTGTGTGCAAGCAAAGCAACCTCGCAAGCCTCACAAGGCTGCAGAGGAGAGACACTTGGCACCATTAGAACTCATACATTCTGATCTTTGTGAGATGAATGGTGTGTTGACTAAAGGTGGAAAGAAATACTTCATGACATTGATAGATGATTCCACTAGATTTTGCTATGTGTATCTGTTAAATACTAAAGATGAGGCTCTACACTACTTTAAAATCTATAAGGCAGAAGTTGAGAATCAACTTGAAAAGAAAATTAAACGAGTCCGGTCTGATCGTGGTGGAGAGTACTTCTCAAACGAATTTGATTCATTTTGTGCGGAACACGGCATTATTCATGAGAGGACGCCTCCCTATTCACCCCAGTCAAACGGGGTTGCCGAGCGGAAAAACCGTACTCTAACTGATTTGGTTAACGCCATGTTAGATACATCGGGTTTATCCAAGGCATGGTGGGGGGAGGCTATATTGACCGCGTGTCATGTCCTGAATAAAGTTCCTACAAAAGATAATGAGGTCACTCCCTACGAGGAGTGGTCGAAGAGAAGGACGACACTCTCGTACTTACGTACTTGGGGCTGCTTGGCGAAAGTCAATGTACCGATCCCCAAGAAGCGCAAGCTTGGACCAAAGACTGTGGATTGCGTTAATTTGGGATACGCTAAGAATAGCGTAGGCTATAGATTTCTAGTAGTGAAATCTGAGGTACCTGACGTGAAGGTCGGTACAATAATGGAGTCGAGGGATGCTACATTCTTTGAGGATATATTTCCCATGAGAGATATGCAAAGCACTTCTAGACAGGAATCTGAGATAACTCCTGAGCCTGCCATTCCTATGGAATATTATGAACAAACACATGATGAAAATCCTGAGGAGGATGACGAGGAAGCCCGTGGTAGGGGCAAGAGACAAAGGACTGCAAAGACCTTTGGTGATGATTTCTTCGTATACCTCGTGGATGATAATCCCACTTCTATTTCAGAAGCGTATGCTTCTCCAGATGCTGATTACTGGAAAGCTGCTGTCCGTAGCGAGATGGACTCCATCATGGCTAACGGGACATGGGAAATCACTGATCGTCCCTATGGTTGCAAACCATTGGGATGCAAGTGGGTGTTCAAAAAGAAGCTTAGGCCCGACGGTACAATTGAAAAGTACAAGGCTAGGCTTGTGGCCAAGGGCTATGCCCAGAAAGAAGAGGAAGATTTCTTCGATACTTATTCACCTGTGGCTAGACTGACCACCATTAGAGTACTACTCTCATTGGCGGCCTCTCATGGTCTTCTCGTTCATCAAATGGACGTTAAGACGGCTTTCCTGAATGGAGAGCTAAATGAGGAAATCTATATGCAACAGCCAGATGGCTTTGTGATAGAAGGTCAGGAAGGAAAGGTGTGTAAGTTGCTGAAATCTTTATATGGTCTGAGACAAGCACCTAAGCAATGGCATGAGAAGTTTAATACAACTCTGACATCTGTTGGCTTCGTTGTTAATGAAGCTGACAAATGTGTATACTATCGCCATGGTGGGGGCGAAGGAGTTATATTGTGCTTGTATGTTGATGACATACTGATATTTGGAACCAACCTCAAAGTAATTGAGGAGGTTAAGTCCTTTCTGTCTCAAAACTTTGAGATGAAGGACCTTGGGGTGGCTGATGTTATCTTGAACATCAAGCTATTGAGAGATGATGAGGGTGGGATTACACTTCTGCAATCCCACTATGTTGACAAGATTTTGAGTCGCTTTGGATATTCAGACTGCAAGATTTGTCAAACACCATATGATCCTAGTGTGCTTATTCGAAAGTTTAAAGGCACAGCTATAGATCAATTGAGATTCTCTCAAATTATCGGTTCACTTATGTACCTAGCTAGCGCAACGAGGCCTGACATCGCGTTTGCTGTGAGCAAACTTAGCCGGTTTGTTGCAAACCCGGGCGAAGTTCATTGGCGTGCTGTTGAAAGAATTATGCGCTACTTGAAAGGTACTGTCAACCACGGGCTTCACTATACGGGATTCCCATCGGTACTTGAAGGGTATAGTGACGCGAATTGGATCTCTGATGCTGATGAGATGAAGGCCACTACTGGGTATATGTTTACTCTTGGGGGTGGTGCTGTTTCCTGGAAGTCTTGCAAGCAAACGATCTTAACAAGATCGACAATGGAAGCAGAATTAACAGCATTAGACACATCTGGTGTCGAAGCAGAATTTCTTCGAGATCTTTTGATGGACTTACCTGTGGTTGAGAAGCCGGTTCCGGCTATCCTTATGAACTGCGATAATCAGACGGTTATTGTTAAAGTGAAGAGTTCAAAGGACAATATGAAGTCCAACAAACATATAAGAATGAGATTGAAGTCTGTCAGACGTTTGAGAAACTCCGGAGTGATAGCGTTGGATTATATCCAAACGGCTAAGAATCTGGCAGATCCCTTTACTAAAGGGCTATCACGTGTTGTGATAGATAGTGCATCGAGGGAGATGGGTATGAGACCCACATGAGTTGCCATGGTAGTAACCTAACCTATATGATCGGAGATCCCGTGAAGTAGGACCTGGGAAAACAAGCCAGTGGTGAACTGAGGAGAGTAACTTTACTAACCCACTCCGTTGGAGATGCAATACTCTCGGATACTGTATGGTAGGATGACTACTGTCTTAATGTGTTCTAAAGCTTATATGTAAGCAAGATGCTGTCCTACAGAGCGATCTTTGGAGGAACACACCTATATGAGCTTGACTGCTGGTCACAGTCTATGAGATTTGGGTGATCTCTAGTAAACTCATGAATAGGCCAGGAGTGTGACTAATATGCTCCACCCGAGGGGTCACCTTCGGCAGCCTAGTACTAGTAAGACTTGTGGTGAAGCTCCTTTACGCCAAACTGACAATTCAAGGCATAGTCCATTGTTCAGTTGTGAAGGGGTGTAGCTACTTGTTCTAGGTGAAGCTCAACCTTAACAGGTCTTCACTGAAATGCTGGTATATTAAAACAGTGATTGGAACGAGGGAACACGATGTGCCCTTGAGATCTGGTGGGGGATTGTTGAAATTTGGAGGTGGGCCTTAGGCCCACTAGAGAATTTCAGAAAAATCTAAAGGGCCCATGTAGGTGGTGGCATGGCAAGGTGGTGGGAGTTTAGTCCCACCCCGCTAGTGGAGGAGAGTTTGGACCCCTTTATAAGGGTCTCTCTTCCACATGCTATTGGAGAGTGAGAAGAGAAGGTGCCCTCGCGCACTCCTCCTCCGCCGCCCGCCTCGCCACGCCACGCCTCGTCACGACGCGCCGCGGGTTGCGGGAATGAGCCGAGCCGAGCTCATACCTACGCGCTTATTTTTGCCGGTCAGGAACGGAGAATACGTAACGGACAAGGAAACGATCCGAGACGTCGGATCGTGATCGTTACCGACTCGGACTCTCCACCCAGCCGCCTTTATAAGCACGCGATCGCCTACCCTAGCCGTCACGAAATCAGATCACATCTGCCTCACGCGTTCGTTCCTTCAACTGCTGCTGCCGCCGGCGACTCCGTCCCGTTTACCGCGTACACGGTCGACGGGAGAGCAGGCCTCCGAAACCTCGCCTCTCCGGTTCCTGTACGGGAGAGGGGCGATTAGGTTTTTGGGGAGCGATCACGCGACTGCTCGCCTCCGTCCGTCTGCTTCGTCTACGTCCGCTTCGCCCTCGTCATCGCCATGTCTTCACCAAGCGAAGCTGATCGTCTCCGCGAGGAAGCCGAGAAGAAGACGGCAGAGGATACTGCCTCTGCCGCCGCCGCTGCTGCTGCTACGGCCAACTGGCCGATTGGAGGGTATGACTCGTTTATCCTCTTGTTCGTATTTATTCTAGCAGTACTACTTGTTTGCATAGATGTATCCACTATATGCGTAGTATGTGCTAGGTTAGCTCAAGATCAGTATGTCATTAGTCTAGTCAATGCCATGCTAGTTATTATTTTGTGGATTAATCTACTCGGAAAATTGCCTATTTACTCAACAATCCAAAAACCTAATGTCTGTAGGAATTTTTCGAGTAATGGTTTTGCTGCTGCACTGAAGCCGGATAAGTTTACCGGTACTTTTTTCAAGCGTTGGCAAACGAGAACCACCTTATGGCTCACGGCTATGAACGTGTTCTGGGTAGCCGGTGTCACTCCTACGGAAACTATCACTCCTGAACAGGAGAAGATGTTTAAGGAGGCCACCGTCCTATTCCTTGGAGCAGTCATTAGCGTGATCGGAGATAAGCTGGTTGATGCATATTTACATATGCATGTTGCCAAGGACTTGTGGGAGGCGCTCGAATCTAAATTCGGGGCCACCGATGCTGGGAGTGAGATGTATGTTATGGAGCAGTTCCACGATTACAAGATGGTTGACAACCGTTCTGTATTGGAACAAGCTCATGAGATAATATGCATAGCTAAGGAACTTGAGGTTCTTAAGTGCAATTTGCCGGGCAAGTTTGTCGCGGGCTGTATAATTGCTAAGCTCCCTAATTCCTGGAGGAACTTTGCTACTACTCTGAAACATCAGAGGCGTGAGTTCTCAGTAGAGGACATCATCGGCCATCTGAGTGTTGAGCAGAACTCGAGAGCAAAGGACTCCAATGGAAAAGCGGTGGAAAGCTCTTCTGCTGCCAATATGGTACATCAGAGGAACTTCAATTCTCACAAGCCCAAGGGAAAGAACTCTGTCCAACAGAATACCGACTTCAAGAAGAAGGGGAAGAAGCCCTTCAAGAAGAATAAGAAGGGAGATGGCTGCTATACTTGTGGTTCAGAGGAACATTGGGCGAACAAATGCCCAAACAAGTACAAGAAGCCGGCGCAGGACTCCAAGTCTGCAAACATGATTGTGGGCAACAATGAAAGTGGTGCATCTGGGTACGGTAATTTACTTACTGTATTTACAGTTTGTCAGTCCACCGATTGGTGGGTGGACACAGGTGCAAATATTCATGTGTGTGCTGACTTGTCATTGTTCTCTTCTTATCAGGCCACCGGTCGCGGGTCCGTATTGATGGGGAATGGCGCGAGTGCTTCTGTTCTTGGTGTTGGCACGGTCGATCTGAAGTTTACTTCGGGAAGGATCGTGCAGCTGAAGAACCTGCAGCATGTCCCCGCCATCAAGAAGAATCTCGTTAGTGGCTCCCTTCTGTGTAGAGAAGGGTTTAAGTTGGTGTTCGAGTCTAATAAAGTAGTAGTTACGAAATATGGACTTTTCGTTGGAAAAGGTTATGAATGCGGAGGTCTGTTCCGCCTTTCTCTAGCAGATTTTTGTAATAAAGTCGTGAACAATATTCATTCGAGTGTTAATGAATCTGAAGTTTGGCATTCACGTCTTTGTCACATAAGTTTCGGTGTTATGTCGCGGCTAGCAAAACTGAATTTAATCCCAACTTTCACTTTAGCCAAAGGTTCTAAGTGCCACTCGTGTGTGCAAGCAAAGCAACCTCGCAAGCCTCACAAGGCTGCAGAGGAGAGACACTTGGCACCATTAGAACTCATACATTCTGATCTTTGTGAGATGAATGGTGTGTTGACTAAAGGTGGAAAGAAATACTTCATGACATTGATAGATGATTCCACTAGATTTTGCTATGTGTATCTGTTAAATACTAAAGATGAGGCTCTACACTACTTTAAAATCTATAAGGCAGAAGTTGAGAATCAACTTGAAAAGAAAATTAAACGAGTCCGGTCTGATCGTGGTGGAGAGTACTTCTCAAACGAATTTGATTCATTTTGTGCGGAACACGGCATTATTCATGAGAGGACGCCTCCCTATTCACCCCAGTCAAACGGGGTTGCCGAGCGGAAAAACCGTACTCTAACTGATTTGGTTAACGCCATGTTAGATACATCGGGTTTATCCAAGGCATGGTGGGGGGAGGCTATATTGACCGCGTGTCATGTCCTGAATAAAGTTCCTACAAAAGATAATGAGGTCACTCCCTACGAGGAGTGGTCGAAGAGAAGGACGACACTCTCGTACTTACGTACTTGGGGCTGCTTGGCGAAAGTCAATGTACCGATCCCCAAGAAGCGCAAGCTTGGACCAAAGACTGTGGATTGCGTTAATTTGGGATACGCTAAGAATAGCGTAGGCTATAGATTTCTAGTAGTGAAATCTGAGGTACCTGACGTGAAGGTCGGTACAATAATGGAGTCGAGGGATGCTACATTCTTTGAGGATATATTTCCCATGAGAGATATGCAAAGCACTTCTAGACAGGAATCTGAGATAACTCCTGAGCCTGCCATTCCTATGGAATATTATGAACAAACACATGATGAAAATCCTGAGGAGGATGACGAGGAAGCCCGTGGTAGGGGCAAGAGACAAAGGACTGCAAAGACCTTTGGTGATGATTTCTTCGTATACCTCGTGGATGATAATCCCACTTCTATTTCAGAAGCGTATGCTTCTCCAGATGCTGATTACTGGAAAGCTGCTGTCCGTAG
Source organism: Hordeum vulgare subsp. vulgare (assembly GCF_904849725.1). Taxonomy (NCBI): domain Eukaryota; kingdom Viridiplantae; phylum Streptophyta; class Magnoliopsida; order Poales; family Poaceae; genus Hordeum; species Hordeum vulgare. Next base: position 67,921,464 of record NC_058524.1, read on the forward strand.
CGAGATGGACTCCATCATGGCTAACGGGACATGGGAAATCACTGATCGTCCCTATGGTTGCAAACCATTGGGATGCAAGTGGGTGTTCAAAAAGAAGCTTAGGCCCGACGGTACAATTGAAAAGTACAAGGCTAGGCTTGTGGCCAAGGGCTATGCCCAGAAAGAAGAGGAAGATTTCTTCGATACTTATTCACCTGTGGCTAGACTGACCACCATTAGAGTACTACTCTCATTGGCGGCCTCTCATGGTCTTCTCGTTCATCAAATGGACGTTAAGACGGCTTTCCTGAATGGAGAGCTAAATGAGGAAATCTATATGCAACAGCCAGATGGCTTTGTGATAGAAGGTCAGGAAGGAAAGGTGTGTAAGTTGCTGAAATCTTTATATGGTCTGAGACAAGCACCTAAGCAATGGCATGAGAAGTTTAATACAACTCTGACATCTGTTGGCTTCGTTGTTAATGAAGCTGACAAATGTGTATACTATCGCCATGGTGGGGGCGAAGGAGTTATATTGTGCTTGTATGTTGATGACATACTGATATTTGGAACCAACCTCAAAGTAATTGAGGAGGTTAAGTCCTTTCTGTCTCAAAACTTTGAGATGAAGGACCTTGGGGTGGCTGATGTTATCTTGAACATCAAGCTATTGAGAGATGATGAGGGTGGGATTACACTTCTGCAATCCCACTATGTTGACAAGATTTTGAGTCGCTTTGGATATTCAGACTGCAAGATTTGTCAAACACCATATGATCCTAGTGTGCTTATTCGAAAGTTTAAAGGCACAGCTATAGATCAATTGAGATTCTCTCAAATTATCGGTTCACTTATGTACCTAGCTAGCGCAACGAGGCCTGACATCGCGTTTGCTGTGAGCAAACTTAGCCGGTTTGTTGCAAACCCGGGCGAAGTTCATTGGCGTGCTGTTGAAAGAATTATGCGCTACTTGAAAGGTACTGTCAACCACGGGCTTCACTATACGGGATTCCCATCGGTACTTGAAGGGTATAGTGACGCGAATTGGATCTCTGATGCTGATGAGATGAAGGCCACTACTGGGTATATGTTTACTCTTGGGGGTGGTGCTGTTTCCTGGAAGTCTTGCAAGCAAACGATCTTAACAAGATCGACAATGGAAGCAGAATTAACAGCATTAGACACATCTGGTGTCGAAGCAGAATTTCTTCGAGATCTTTTGATGGACTTACCTGTGGTTGAGAAGCCGGTTCCGGCTATCCTTATGAACTGCGATAATCAGACGGTTATTGTTAAAGTGAAGAGTTCAAAGGACAATATGAAGTCCAACAAACATATAAGAATGAGATTGAAGTCTGTCAGACGTTTGAGAAACTCCGGAGTGATAGCGTTGGATTATATCCAAACGGCTAAGAATCTGGCAGATCCCTTTACTAAAGGGCTATCACGTGTTGTGATAGATAGTGCATCGAGGGAGATGGGTATGAGACCCACATGAGTTGCCATGGTAGTAACCTAACCTATATGATCGGAGATCCCGTGAAGTAGGACCTGGGAAAACAAGCCAATGGTGAACTGAGGAGAGTAACTTTACTAACCCACTCCGTTGGAGATGCAATACTCTCGGATACTGTATGGTAGGATGACTACTGTCTTAATGTGTTCTAAAGCTTATATGTAAGCAAGATGCTGTCCTACAGAGCGATCTTTGGAGGAACACACCTATATGAGCTTGACTGCTGGTCACAGTCTATGAGATTTGGGTGATCTCTAGTAAACTCATGAATAGGCCAGGAGTGTGACTAATATGCTCCACCCGAGGGGTCACCTTCGGCAGCCTAGTACTAGTAAGACTTGTGGTGAAGCTCCTTTACGCCAAACTGACAATTCAAGGCATAGTCCATTGTTCAGTTGTGAAGGGGTGTAGCTACTTGTTCTAGGTGAAGCTCAACCTTAACAGGTCTTCACTGAAATGCTGGTATATTAAAACAGTGATTGGAACGAGGGAACACGATGTGCCCTTGAGATCTGGTGGGGGATTGTTGAAATTTGGAGGTGGGCCTTAGGCCCGCTAGAGAATTTCAGAAAAATCTAAAGGGCCCATGTAGGTGGTGGCATGGCAAGGTGGTGGGAGTTTAGTCCCACCCCGCTAGTGGAGGAGAGTTTGGACCCCTTTATAAGGGTCTCTCTTCCACATGCTATTGGAGAGTGAGAAGAGAAGGTGCCCTCGCGCACTCCTCCTCCGCCGCCCGCCTCGCCACGCCACGCCTCGTCACGACGCGCCGCGGGTTGCGGGAATGAGCCGAGCCGAGCTCATACCTACGCGCTTATTTTTGCCGGTCAGGAACGGAGAATACGTAACGGACAAGGAAACGATCCGAGACGTCGGATCGTGATCGTTACCGACTCGGACTCTCCACCCAGCCGCCTTTATAAGCACGCGATCGCCTACCCTAGCCGTCACGAAATCAGATCACATCTGCCTCACGCGTTCGTTCCTTCAACTGCTGCTGCCGCCGGCGACTCCGTCCCGTTTACCGCGTACACGGTCGACGGGAGAGCAGGCCTCCGAAACCTCGCCTCTCCGGTTCCTGTACGGGAGAGGGGCGATTAGGTTTTTGGGGAGCGATCACGCGACTGCTCGCCTCCGTCCGTCTGCTTCGTCTACGTCCGCTTCGCCCTCGTCATCGCCATGTCTTCACCAAGCGAAGCTGATCGTCTCCGCGAGGAAGCCGAGAAGAAGACGGCAGAGGATACTGCCTCTGCCGCCGCCGCTGCTGCTGCTACGGCCAACTGGCCGATTGGAGGGTATGACTCGTTTATCCTCTTGTTCGTATTTATTCTAGCAGTACTACTTGTTTGCATAGATGTATCCACTATATGCGTAGTATGTGCTAGGTTAGCTCAAGATCAGTATGTCATTAGTCTAGTCAATGCCATGCTAGTTATTATTTTGTGGATTAATCTACTCGGAAAATTGCCTATTTACTCAACAATCCAAAAACCTAATGTCTGTAGGAATTTTTCGAGTAATGGTTTTGCTGCTGCACTGAAGCCGGATAAGTTTACCGGTACTTTTTTCAAGCGTTGGCAAACGAGAACCACCTTATGGCTCACGGCTATGAACGTGTTCTGGGTAGCCGGTGTCACTCCTACGGAAACTATCACTCCTGAACAGGAGAAGATGTTTAAGGAGGCCACCGTCCTATTCCTTGGAGCAGTCATTAGCGTGATCGGAGATAAGCTGGTTGATGCATATTTACATATGCATGTTGCCAAGGACTTGTGGGAGGCGCTCGAATCTAAATTCGGGGCCACCGATGCTGGGAGTGAGATGTATGTTATGGAGCAGTTCCACGATTACAAGATGGTTGACAACCGTTCTGTATTGGAACAAGCTCATGAGATAATATGCATAGCTAAGGAACTTGAGGTTCTTAAGTGCAATTTGCCGGGCAAGTTTGTCGCGGGCTGTATAATTGCTAAGCTCCCTAATTCCTGGAGGAACTTTGCTACTACTCTGAAACATCAGAGGCGTGAGTTCTCAGTAGAGGACATCATCGGCCATCTGAGTGTTGAGCAGAACTCGAGAGCAAAGGACTCCAATGGAAAAGCGGTGGAAAGCTCTTCTGCTGCCAATATGGTACATCAGAGGAACTTCAATTCTCACAAGCCCAAGGGAAAGAACTCTGTCCAACAGAATACCGACTTCAAGAAGAAGGGGAAGAAGCCCTTCAAGAAGAATAAGAAGGGAGATGGCTGCTATACTTGTGGTTCAGAGGAACATTGGGCGAACAAATGCCCAAACAAGTACAAGAAGCCGGCGCAGGACTCCAAGTCTGCAAACATGATTGTGGGCAACAATGAAAGTGGTGCATCTGGGTACGGTAATTTACTTACTGTATTTACAGTTTGTCAGTCCACCGATTGGTGGGTGGACACAGGTGCAAATATTCATGTGTGTGCTGACTTGTCATTGTTCTCTTCTTATCAGGCCACCGGTCGCGGGTCCGTATTGATGGGGAATGGCGCGAGTGCTTCTGTTCTTGGTGTTGGCACGGTCGATCTGAAGTTTACTTCGGGAAGGATCGTGCAGCTGAAGAACCTGCAGCATGTCCCCGCCATCAAGAAGAATCTCGTTAGTGGCTCCCTTCTGTGTAGAGAAGGGTTTAAGTTGGTGTTCGAGTCTAATAAAGTAGTAGTTACGAAATATGGACTTTTCGTTGGAAAAGGTTATGAATGCGGAGGTCTGTTCCGCCTTTCTCTAGCAGATTTTTGTAATAAAGTCGTGAACAATATTCATTCGAGTGTTAATGAATCTGAAGTTTGGCATTCACGTCTTTGTCACATAAGTTTCGGTGTTATGTCGCGGCTAGCAAAACTGAATTTAATCCCAACTTTCACTTTAGCCAAAGGTTCTAAGTGCCACTCGTGTGTGCAAGCAAAGCAACCTCGCAAGCCTCACAAGGCTGCAGAGGAGAGACACTTGGCACCATTAGAACTCATACATTCTGATCTTTGTGAGATGAATGGTGTGTTGACTAAAGGTGGAAAGAAATACTTCATGACATTGATAGATGATTCCACTAGATTTTGCTATGTGTATCTGTTAAATACTAAAGATGAGGCTCTACACTACTTTAAAATCTATAAGGCAGAAGTTGAGAATCAACTTGAAAAGAAAATTAAACGAGTCCGGTCTGATCGTGGTGGAGAGTACTTCTCAAACGAATTTGATTCATTTTGTGCGGAACACGGCATTATTCATGAGAGGACGCCTCCCTATTCACCCCAGTCAAACGGGGTTGCCGAGCGGAAAAACCGTACTCTAACTGATTTGGTTAACGCCATGTTAGATACATCGGGTTTATCCAAGGCATGGTGGGGGGAGGCTATATTGACCGCGTGTCATGTCCTGAATAAAGTTCCTACAAAAGATAATGAGGTCACTCCCTACGAGGAGTGGTCGAAGAGAAGGACGACACTCTCGTACTTACGTACTTGGGGCTGCTTGGCGAAAGTCAATGTACCGATCCCCAAGAAGCGCAAGCTTGGACCAAAGACTGTGGATTGCGTTAATTTGGGATACGCTAAGAATAGCGTAGGCTATAGATTTCTAGTAGTGAAATCTGAGGTACCTGACGTGAAGGTCGGTACAATAATGGAGTCGAGGGATGCTACATTCTTTGAGGATATATTTCCCATGAGAGATATGCAAAGCACTTCTAGACAGGAATCTGAGATAACTCCTGAGCCTGCCATTCCTATGGAATATTATGAACAAACACATGATGAAAATCCTGAGGAGGATGACGAGGAAGCCCGTGGTAGGGGCAAGAGACAAAGGACTGCAAAGACCTTTGGTGATGATTTCTTCGTATACCTCGTGGATGATAATCCCACTTCTATTTCAGAAGCGTATGCTTCTCCAGATGCTGATTACTGGAAAGCTGCTGTCCGTAGCGAGATGGACTCCATCATGGCTAACGGGACATGGGAAATCACTGATCGTCCCTATGGTTGCAAACCATTGGGATGCAAGTGGGTGTTCAAAAAGAAGCTTAGGCCCGACGGTACAATTGAAAAGTACAAGGCTAGGCTTGTGGCCAAGGGCTATGCCCAGAAAGAAGAGGAAGATTTCTTCGATACTTATTCACCTGTGGCTAGACTGACCACCATTAGAGTACTACTCTCATTGGCGGCCTCTCATGGTCTTCTCGTTCATCAAATGGACGTTAAGACGGCTTTCCTGAATGGAGAGCTAAATGAGGAAATCTATATGCAACAGCCAGATGGCTTTGTGATAGAAGGTCAGGAAGGAAAGGTGTGTAAGTTGCTGAAATCTTTATATGGTCTGAGACAAGCACCTAAGCAATGGCATGAGAAGTTTAATACAACTCTGACATCTGTTGGCTTCGTTGTTAATGAAGCTGACAAATGTGTATACTATCGCCATGGTGGGGGCGAAGGAGTTATATTGTGCTTGTATGTTGATGACATACTGATATTTGGAACCAACCTCAAAGTAATTGAGGAGGTTAAGTCCTTTCTGTCTCAAAACTTTGAGATGAAGGACCTTGGGGTGGCTGATGTTATCTTGAACATCAAGCTATTGAGAGATGATGAGGGTGGGATTACACTTCTGCAATCCCACTATGTTGACAAGATTTTGAGTCGCTTTGGATATTCAGACTGCAAGATTTGTCAAACACCATATGATCCTAGTGTGCTTATTCGAAAGTTTAAAGGCACAGCTATAGATCAATTGAGATTCTCTCAAATTATCGGTTCACTTATGTACCTAGCTAGCGCAACGAGGCCTGACATCGCGTTTGCTGTGAGCAAACTTAGCCGGTTTGTTGCAAACCCGGGCGAAGTTCATTGGCGTGCTGTTGAAAGAATTATGCGCTACTTGAAAGGTACTGTCAACCACGGGCTTCACTATACGGGATTCCCATCGGTACTTGAAGGGTATAGTGACGCGAATTGGATCTCTGATGCTGATGAGATGAAGGCCACTACTGGGTATATGTTTACTCTTGGGGGTGGTGCTGTTTCCTGGAAGTCTTGCAAGCAAACGATCTTAACAAGATCGACAATGGAAGCAGAATTAACAGCATTAGACACATCTGGTGTCGAAGCAGAATTTCTTCGAGATCTTTTGATGGACTTACCTGTGGTTGAGAAGCCGGTTCCGGCTATCCTTATGAACTGCGATAATCAGACGGTTATTGTTAAAGTGAAGAGTTCAAAGGACAATATGAAGTCCAACAAACATATAAGAATGAGATTGAAGTCTGTCAGACGTTTGAGAAACTCCGGAGTGATAGCGTTGGATTATATCCAAACGGCTAAGAATCTGGCAGATCCCTTTACTAAAGGGCTATCACGTGTTGTGATAGATAGTGCATCGAGGGAGATGGGTATGAGACCCACATGAGTTGCCATGGTAGTAACCTAACCTATATGATCGGAGATCCCGTGAAGTAGGACCTGGGAAAACAAGCCAGTGGTGAACTGAGGAGAGTAACTTTACTAACCCACTCCGTTGGAGATGCAATACTCTCGGATACTGTATGGTAGGATGACTACTGTCTTAATGTGTTCTAAAGCTTATATGTAAGCAAGATGCTGTCCTACAGAGCGATCTTTGGAGGAACACACCTATATGAGCTTGACTGCTGGTCACAGTCTATGAGATTTGGGTGATCTCTAGTAAACTCATGAATAGGCCAGGAGTGTGACTAATATGCTCCACCCGAGGGGTCACCTTCGGCAGCCTAGTACTAGTAAGACTTGTGGTGAAGCTCCTTTACGCCAAACTGACAATTCAAGGCATAGTCCATTGTTCAGTTGTGAAGGGGTGTAGCTACTTGTTCTAGGTGAAGCTCAACCTTAACAGGTCTTCACTGAAATGCTGGTATATTAAAACAGTGATTGGAACGAGGGAACACGATGTGCCCTTGAGATCTGGTGGGGGATTGTTGAAATTTGGAGGTGGGCCTTAGGCCCACTAGAGAATTTCAGAAAAATCTAAAGGGCCCATGTAGGTGGTGGCATGGCAAGGTGGTGGGAGTTTAGTCCCACCCCGCTAGTGGAGGAGAGTTTGGACCCCTTTATAAGGGTCTCTCTTCCACATGCTATTGGAGAGTGAGAAGAGAAGGTGCCCTCGCGCACTCCTCCTCCGCCGCCCGCCTCGCCACGCCACGCCTCGTCACGACGCGCCGCGGGTTGCGGGAATGAGCCGAGCCGAGCTCATACCTACGCGCTTATTTTTGCCGGTCAGGAACGGAGAATACGTAACGGACAAGGAAACGATCCGAGACGTCGGATCGTGATCGTTACCGACTCGGACTCTCCACCCAGCCGCCTTTATAAGCACGCGATCGCCTACCCTAGCCGTCACGAAATCAGATCACATCTGCCTCACGCGTTCGTTCCTTCAACTGCTGCTGCCGCCGGCGACTCCGTCCCGTTTACCGCGTACACGGTCGACGGGAGAGCAGGCCTCCGAAACCTCGCCTCTCCGGTTCCTGTACGGGAGAGGGGCGATTAGGTTTTTGGGGAGCGATCACGCGACTGCTCGCCTCCGTCCGTCTGCTTCGTCTACGTCCGCTTCGCCCTCGTCATCGCCATGTCTTCACCAAGCGAAGCTGATCGTCTCCGCGAGGAAGCCGAGAAGAAGACGGCAGAGGATACTGCCTCTGCCGCCGCCGCCGCTGCTGCTGCTACGGCCAACTGGCCGATTGGAGGGTATGACTCGTTTATCCTCTTGTTCGTATTTATTCTAGCAGTACTACTTGTTTGCATAGATGTATCCACTATATGCGTAGTATGTGCTAGGTTAGCTCAAGATCAGTATGTCATTAGTCTAGTCAATGCCATGCTAGTTATTATTTTGTGGATTAATCTACTCGGAAAATTGCCTATTTACTCAACAATCCAAAAACCTAATGTCTGTAGGAATTTTTCGAGTAATGGTTTTGCTGCTGCACTGAAGCCGGATAAGTTTACCGGTACTTTTTTCAAGCGTTGGCAAACGAGAACCACCTTATGGCTCACGGCTATGAACGTGTTCTGGGTAGCCGGTGTCACTCCTACGGAAACTATCACTCCTGAACAGGAGAAGATGTTTAAGGAGGCCACCGTCCTATTCCTTGGAGCAGTCATTAGCGTGATCGGAGATAAGCTGGTTGATGCATATTTACATATGCATGTTGCCAAGGACTTGTGGGAGGCGCTCGAATCTAAATTCGGGGCCACCGATGCTGGGAGTGAGATGTATGTTATGGAGCAGTTCCACGATTACAAGATGGTTGACAACCGTTCTGTATTGGAACAAGCTCATGAGATAATATGCATAGCTAAGGAACTTGAGGTTCTTAAGTGCAATTTGCCGGGCAAGTTTGTCGCGGGCTGTATAATTGCTAAGCTCCCTAATTCCTGGAGGAACTTTGCTACTACTCTGAAACATCAGAGGCGTGAGTTCTCAGTAGAGGACATCATCGGCCATCTGAGTGTTGAGCAGAACTCGAGAGCAAAGGACTCCAATGGAAAAGCGGTGGAAAGCTCTTCTGCTGCCAATATGGTACATCAGAGGAACTTCAATTCTCACAAGCCCAAGGGAAAGAACTCTGTCCAACAGAATACCGACTTCAAGAAGAAGGGGAAGAAGCCCTTCAAGAAGAATAAGAAGGGAGATGGCTGCTATACTTGTGGTTCAGAGGAACATTGGGCGAACAAATGCCCAAACAAGTACAAGAAGTCGGCGCAGGACTCCAAGTCTGCAAACATGATTGTGGGCAACAATGAAAGTGGTGCATCTGGGTACGGTAATTTACTTACTGTATTTACAGTTTGTCAGTCCACCGATTGGTGGGTGGACACAGGTGCAAATATTCATGTGTGTGCTGACTTGTCATTGTTCTCTTCTTATCAGGCCACCGGTCGCGGGTCCGTATTGATGGGGAATGGCGCGAGTGCTTCTGTTCTTGGTGTTGGCACGGTCGATCTGAAGTTTACTTCGGGAAGGATCGTGCAGCTGAAGAACGTGCAGCATGTCCCCGCCATCAAGAAGAATCTCGTTAGTGGCTCCCTTCTGTGTAGAGAAGGGTTTAAGTTGGTGTTCGAGTCTAATAAAGTAGTAGTTACGAAATATGGACTTTTCGTTGGAAAAGGTTATGAATGCGGAGGTCTGTTCCGCCTTTCTCTAGCAGATTTTTGTAATAAAGTCGTGAACAATATTCATTCGAGTGTTAATGAATCTGAAGTTTGGCATTCACGTCTTTGTCACATAAGTTTCGGTGTTATGTCGCGGCTAGCAAAACTGAATTTAATCCCAACTTTCACTTTAGCCAAAGGTTCTAAGTGCCACTCGTGTGTGCAAGCAAAGCAACCTCGCAAGCCTCACAAGGCTGCAGAGGAGAGACACTTGGCACCATTAGAACTCATACATTCTGATCTTTGTGAGATGAATGGTGTGTTGACTAAAGGTGGAAAGAAATACTTCATGACATTGATAGATGATTCCACTAGATTTTGCTATGTGTATCTGTTAAATACTAAAGATGAGGCTCTACACTACTTTAAAATCTATAAGGCAGAAGTTGAGAATCAACTTGAAAAGAAAATTAAACGAGTCCGGTCTGATCGTGGTGGAGAGTACTTCTCAAACGAATTTGATTCATTTTGTGCGGAACACGGCATTATTCATGAGAGGACGCCTCCCTATTCACCCCAGTCAAACGGGGTTGCCGAGCGGAAAAACCGTACTCTAACTGATTTGGTTAACGCCATGTTAGATACATCGGGTTTATCCAAGGCATGGTGGGGGGAGGCTATATTGACCGCGTGTCATGTCCTGAATAAAGTTCCTACAAAAGATAATGAGGTCACTCCCTACGAGGAGCGGTCGAAGAGAAGGACGACACTCTCGTACTTACGTACTTGGGGCTGCTTGGCGAAAGTCAATGTACCGATCCCCAAGAAGCGCAAGCTTGGACCAAAGACTGTGGATTGCGTTAATTTGGGATACGCTAAGAATAGCGTAGGCTATAGATTTCTAGTAGTGAAATCTGAGGTACCTGACGTGAAGGTCGGTACAATAATGGAGTCGAGGGATGCTACATTCTTTGAGGATATATTTCCCATGAGAGATATGCAAAGCACTTCTAGACAGGAATCTGAGATAACTCCTGAGCCTGCCATTCCTATGGAATATTATGAACAAACACATGATGAAAATCCTGAGGAGGATGACGAGGAAGCCCGTGGTAGGGGCAAGAGACAAAGGACTGCAAAGACCTTTGGTGATGATTTCTTCGTATACCTCGTGGATGATAATCCCACTTCTATTTCAGAAGCGTATGCTTCTCCAGATGCTGATTACTGGAAAGCTGCTGTCCGTAGCGAGATGGACTCCATCATGGCTAACGGGACATGGGAAATCACTGATCGTCCCTATGGTTGCAAACCATTGGGATGCAAGTGGGTGTTCAAAAAGAAGCTTAGGCCCGACGGTACAATTGAAAAGTACAAGGCTAGGCTTGTGGCCAAGGGCTATGCCCAGAAAGAAGAGGAAGATTTCTTCGATACTTATTCACCTGTGGCTAGACTGACCACCATTAGAGTACTACTCTCATTGGCGGCCTCTCATGGTCTTCTCGTTCATCAAATGGACGTTAAGACGGCTTTCCTGAATGGAGAGCTAAATGAGGAAATCTATATGCAACAGCCAGATGGCTTTGTGATAGAAGGTCAGGAAGGAAAGGTGTGTAAGTTGCTGAAATCTTTATATGGTCTGAGACAAGCACCTAAGCAATGGCATGAGAAGTTTAATACAACTCTGACATCTGTTGGCTTCGTTGTTAATGAAGCTGACAAATGTGTATACTATCGCCATGGTGGGGGCGAAGGAGTTATATTGTGCTTGTATGTTGATGACATACTGATATTTGGAACCAACCTCAAAGTAATTGAGGAGGTTAAGTCCTTTCTGTCTCAAAACTTTGAGATGAAGGACCTTGGGGTGGCTGATGTTATCTTGAACATCAAGCTATTGAGAGATGATGAGGGTGGGATTACACTTCTGCAATCCCACTATGTTGACAAGATTTTGAGTCGCTTTGGATATTCAGACTGCAAGATTTGTCAAACACCATATGATCCTAGTGTGCTTATTCGAAAGTTTAAAGGCACAGCTATAGATCAATTGAGATTCTCTCAAATTATCGGTTCACTTATGTACCTAGCTAGCGCAACGAGGCCTGACATCGCGTTTGCTGTGAGCAAACTTAGCCGGTTTGTTGCAAACCCGGGCGAAGTTCATTGGCGTGCTGTTGAAAGAATTATGCGCTACTTGAAAGGTACTGTCAACCACGGGCTTCACTATACGGGATTCCCATCGGTACTTGAAGGGTATAGTGACGCGAATTGGATCTCTGATGCTGATGAGATGAAGGCCACTACTGGGTATATGTTTACTCTTGGGGGTGGTGCTGTTTCCTGGAAGTCTTGCAAGCAAACGATCTTAACAAGATCGACAATGGAAGCAGAATTAACAGCATTAGACACATCTGGTGTCGAAGCAGAATTTCTTCGAGATCTTTTGATGGACTTACCTGTGGTTGAGAAGCCGGTTCCGGCTATCCTTATGAACTGCGATAATCAGACGGTTATTGTTAAAGTGAAGAGTTCAAAGGACAATATGAAGTCCAACAAACATATAAGAATGAGATTGAAGTCTGTCAGACGTTTGAGAAACTCCGGAGTGATAGCGTTGGATTATATCCAAACGGCTAAGAATCTGGCAGATCCCTTTACTAAAGGGCTATCACGTGTTGTGATAGATAGTGCATCGAGGGAGATGGGTATGAGACCCACATGAGTTGCCATGGTAGTAACCTAACCTATATGATCGGAGATCCCGTGAAGTAGGACCTGGGAAAACAAGCCAGTGGTGAACTGAGGAGAGTAACTTTACTAACCCACTCCGTTGGAGATGCAATACTCTCGGATACTGTATGGTAGGATGACTACTGTCTTAATGTGTTCTAAAGCTTATATGTAAGCAAGATGCTGTCCTACAGAGCGATCTTTGGAGGAACACACCTATATGAGCTTGACTGCTGGTCACAGTCTATGAGATTTGGGTGATCTCTAGTAAACTCATGAATAGGCCAGGAGTGTGACTAATATGCTCCACCCGAGGGGTCACCTTCGGCAGCCTAGTACTAGTAAGACTTGTGGTGAAGCTCCTTTACGCCAAACTGACAATTCAAGGCATAGTCCATTGTTCAGTTGTGAAGGGGTGTAGCTACTTGTTCTAGGTGAAGCTCAACCTTAACAGGTCTTCACTGAAATGCTGGTATATTAAAACAGTGATTGGAACGAGGGAACACGATGTGCCCTTGAGATCTGGTGGGGGATTGTTGAAATTTGGAGGTGGGCCTTAGGCCCACTAGAGAATTTCAGAAAAATCTAAAGGGCCCATGTAGGTGGTGGCATGGCAAGGTGGTGGGAGTTTAGTCCCACCCCGCTAGTGGAGGAGAGTTTGGACCCCTTTATAAGGGTCTCTCTTCCACATGCTATTGGAGAGTGAGAAGAGAAGGTGCCCTCGCGCACTCCTCCTCCGCCGCCCGCCTCGCCACGCCACGCCACGCCTCGTCACGACGCGCCGCGCCGCGGGTTGCGGGAATGAGCCGAGCCGAGCTCATACCTACGCGCTTATTTTTGCCGGTCAGGAACGGAGAATACGTAACGGACAAGGAAACGATCCGAGACGTCGGATCGTGATCGTTACCGACTCGGACTCTCCACCCAGCCGCCTTTATAAGCACGCGATCGCCTACCCTAGCCGTCACGAAATCAGATCACATCTGCCTCACGCGTTCGTTCCTTCAACTGCTGCTGCCGCCGGCGACTCCGTCCCGTTTACCGCGTACACGGTCGACGGGAGAGCAGGCCTCCGAAACCTCGCCTCTCCGGTTCCTGTACGGGAGAGGGGCGATTAGGTTTTTGGGGAGCGATCACGCGACTGCTCGCCTCCGTCCGTCTGCTTCGTCTACGTCCGCTTCGCCCTCGTCATCGCCATGTCTTCACCAAGCGAAGCTGATCGTCTCCGCGAGGAAGCCGAGAAGAAGACGGCAGAGGATACTGCCTCTGCCGCCGCCGCCGCTGCTGCTGCTACGGCCAACTGGCCGATTGGAGGGTATGACTCGTTTATCCTCTTGTTCGTATTTATTCTAGCAGTACTACTTGTTTGCATAGATGTATCCACTATATGCGTAGTATGTGCTAGGTTAGCTCAAGATCAGTATGTCATTAGTCTAGTCAATGCCATGCTAGTTATTATTTTGTGGATTAATCTACTCGGAAAATTGCCTATTTACTCAACAATCCAAAAACCTAATGTCTGTAGGAATTTTTCGAGTAATGGTTTTGCTGCTGCACTGAAGCCGGATAAGTTTACCGGTACTTTTTTCAAGCGTTGGCAAACGAGAACCACCTTATGGCTCACGGCTATGAACGTGTTCTGGGTAGCCGGTGTCACTCCTACGGAAACTATCACTCCTGAACAGGAGAAGATGTTTAAGGAGGCCACCGTCCTATTCCTTGGAGCAGTCATTAGCGTGATCGGAGATAAGCTGGTTGATGCATATTTACATATGCATGTTGCCAAGGACTTGTGGGAGGCGCTCGAATCTAAATTCGGGGCCACCGATGCTGGGAGTGAGATGTATGTTATGGATGTATATAGACATCTTTTAATTGTAGATTCATTCATTTTGCTTTGTATGTAGTCTATAGTGCAATCTCTAAAAGGTCTTATATTTAGAAACGGAGTATAACTGAACAAAAGCCTACTTCAAGAGAGGCTTATTCGTCTGTAATATTGTTAATTCACAAACTCATTGCATGTATTTACAAATAGGGGTAGTATTACATATTGATATTGTTTACTCACAAAGTCATTCACGAGAAAATCAAGATGTCCAGAGGAATAAATAATATGAAAACCTAAAAATAAATAGTAGAATGCACGAGCAACAGCTTTGCCAGTAATTCCCGGCATCAGGTCCCTCTGTTTTTGAACGATGAGAACGAGAAGAACGATCGAGGTACTGCAACCACAAAGTAAAACAGAGCATAAGTAAAATGGCGAAAGAAGCAAGCCGTGTCCATGCAAAGATCAAGATGTGTGCCAAGTCTGTATCGGCAGAACCTCTTGGAGATTTTGCAGGCAGAGCCATCTCCTTCAGCTGAGACCTTGCAGGAGACAGCGGCACGAAGCTCTGCAAGGATCGCACTGCGCACGCGCGCCGGCATGTCGGTGATCAGAAAAACGGCGAGCACGTCGGAGGTAGACAATATGCAGAAAGCGCCCAGGAATTACCGTGGGGGGAGGCGGCATAGCTGCTGTCCAGATCGTCGGAGTCAGCTGCCGGAGGCGGCGCGCGCTCGATGACGACGGCGGAGCCGTCCGCACCGTTGACGTTCTTCTTTCCGAAGGTCAGGAACCTCTTGAGCCCTGCCACGGCGTCCATCGGCGACTGCGGCGTCCCGGCGACGGGGACGTCGACGCTCCTCGCGGCGCAACAGGTGCTCGGCAGGAACACTATGTTCTGATGCTCAGCCTCCTCCACCTCATCCTCCTCCTCCCGTTTCATCCTCAGCATCGCCGCGTCGGCCTCCAGTAGCTCCTCGGTGGACAGAGCTCCGCCGGAAGGCGGCGGGGTGCGGAGCGGAGAGCCGGCGGCCGAGGCATCGAGCTCTGATCCGTGGGAGAAGGACGACTGCACGTTCGAGTACAGCGACCCGGAGCTCTCCTTGACGCTCGTGCCAGTCTCGTTAGATGCTGCTGCCGTGGTCTCTGATGACGGCGATGATGACATGGTCTCCGATGATGGCGTTGATGCCATGGTGTCCTCGAAGACTTCAGCAGCTTCCTTGTCCCCAACCTCTTCGTGCTCTCTCTTCACGTACACGTAGCTCGGCTCGGTGTCGGAGTCGCCAGTGATCCCCGCGTCGCCAAGCTTATCACCAGATCGTGTGACCTCGCCGTCGCCATTCCCGTCCGCCTTGTTGCTGGAGTTCTTCGCTCCGGCGTCTGAGTGTTCGGACACTTGAACATCGTTGCAGTCGCTGTTTCCAAGTCTGGTCAAGAAATCGACCTGACCGTGCCCAAGAGCCACCGACGGCGACGAGGCGCGCGCGACGCCGTTGCCCGATCTCCTGATGCGGAGCGGCCCGGGAGAAACGGCGGCGGCCGTCTTGATCTCGGCGAGGACGACCTGCTCGTGGAACCGGCTCCGCGCCGCGGCGACGGCGGCATCCGCGGAGCCCTGCGCCGGAGCCGCGGCCTGCTTCACCTTCGCACCCCCCGCGCCGCCGTCGTAGCTGGCCCGCGGGGGCTGGAAACGCGGCGGCCGCGGGCTCTCCCCCCTTACGGAGGAGGAGGACGAGGAGGAGACGCTGCCGCGCTCCTCCTTGCTGCTGTCCTTGAGCGAGCTCCTGGTCCGCGAGAGCGTCTTGAGCGGCCTCGGCGTCGCGGCGGTGGACGGCGGTGGAATCCTGTTCTCCTTCCGGGGAGTGGTGGGTGGCTCCGGGTGCGACGCTCGCCGGCTGGAGGGTAGCCTCGGGCTGGCCGCCGTCGGTGACGGGCACGCCGTAGCGGTCCTGAGACGTGGAAGCTTCATGTCAGGGATGCATTTTGGCGTGGCAGGGGAGGCTGGCTTCTCCATGCTGCGGGGCTTTTGCTGCACGAAGTGAGAGCAAGAGAATACAATAGTTACTAGAAAGTGTATAAGTTTAGAAAACCTACCTTCACTCTCTCTTTCAGTTTATAATGCTTATCTTTTAAAAAATCTTTTCTCATTTTATAAGTCTCAATTTTATTGCTCTTATTCGCATGTTAAGATTTTAAGTTGCATTTAACCGTTGCATCTAAGAATTAAGAGAAAACTCATAAATGCTTTTGGCAAGTATTGCAAATCTAAGTTCCATATCATTGATCTTACCTGGAGATTTATGTGGGTAATTTTTCCTTTTTCTTTGCCTTTTTTATGCTTGATGTGTGCTAGACACACCTTTTGGTAATTTATTTTTCACGCATGCATGCATTCCAGTTAATACATTAGTATTTCTTGAGAAAAACAAGTGCATTAATAAGTACTTCCACAAACAACAAAAATTATTTCACCCTCATAGATTGAAGAGGTTTCTAAATTGAGCCCCATAAACCAAAAGGGAGGAAGCATGAACAAGTACAAACTAAATAGATATAATAGAAAATATAATTTATTTTGTATTTAAAGTTACTTTGTTAATCGGACGTTAATCCATTTCCATTAAACATAACAAAAATGCACCAAGTTTAGTACCAGAAAATCAGGAGACAGGAAAGGGGAAAAGCAAGTTCAAAATTTTGGTACTAATGGTACACTGGTTATAGATAATTTTTGCTACGAACTTGGTCAAAGTTTACACCCTTTGAATTCAAGAAAAATTATAGACTTGTTTTCAAGTATGGAGGATGTACAAGCGTGGAACATTGAAACTAATTGGTGAAAATGGCGTCAATTATGAGTTCAAATTTTAAATAAGGTCCTAGTGTATGTCATGCTTGCAATAGAAAACCCCTGCATGCAATACTTTGCTTATGGGATTGCAACATTCTCCCCTTGTTAAAATGGGCCGCAACATTGAGTCTAGTCGGGCTTGAGCTCCATCATGTGGCCATGGTAGCAATTCCCTTTAGGGATTGTGCTAGTGGTGGTGGCCATGACCTCCCTTGAAGCAGGGGTGAGCTATGACGCATCTTCTTCATGCCTCTCCTTAGAGGCAACCTCTCCATGAGAACAAGAGTACAAGACGACATGGTGAGGTCCACAACAAGAAGGGACTTCTTGTTGAGAGATAACGAACTGTACTTGTTTAGAGAAGGGGACACCAAGAGAGTGTGGAGCAAATGGATAAGGTATTGCATTGGCCACGCAAACAGCTGGCTCATCAATCGATGCACAAATTTCTCTCTTTCAAAATGTCCTTCCTTATTCCAATCTTATAGTTTCAACACTTCCAGTTTCAAGTTAGTTAGAGAGTATGGCCTTGGAAGGACACGTTGAGCTTGAATCATGCAGCTTATCACACTTTCATTATTTCAAAATTGTCTAAAACTATCAAATTTGCATGAAATTTTATGTGTGTGTGTGCCCACGAGCGCGCGCAGGGGGGGGGGTGATTAAGCCTAATAATAATGTAAAAGTCCTATCAAATAGTTTCAACACTTCCAGTTTCAAGTTAGTTAGACAGTATGGCCTTGGATGGACACGTTGAGCTTGAGTCATGCAGCTTATCACACTTCCATTATTTGAAAATTGTCTAAAACTATCAAATTTGCATGAAATTTTATGTGTGTGGTTAAGCCTAATAATAATGTGAAAGTCATATCAAATAATATCTCGCATGTTTTGACAACATTTTTTTACACCGGTACTTGGCAGATTACTATCACCTGCTTGCTTGATTATTTGTGACTTCATAGTATTCTTGAATGTCGGTATACGCACTAAAAGACTTGCTTCATGTTGCTTGTGTGGATTGATACCTTTCTTACTTATTCTTAACAAACTTGAATACTCCCTCTCTAGCTATGCATAATATCACAATGCTTAAAAACATACAAACTATTGCGTTCAAATTGGATGATGATGATGATGCATTCTATGCTACTAATTGGATAATCGTAGGTAGATGACATTTCTTGTAAGGTGTATGTACTCAGTGCAGCTAGACGTCATCTTTTGTAAAGAGTGGTAATATTGTGTAAGCTCCTCGATGTGGTCATGTATAATGATGATGGTTGAAATATATAATCCGTGTGCTTGTGTGTCTTCAACCTTGTAGAGAAATTGTGTACAATTATTATTAATAGTTAAAATTGTTCGGATCCCGTTTAATATTGGTCGTTGACAACAATATTTATAAGTAATTATTCACTAGGGTTCATAAACCCAAGGGGTGTATGGACTAATGGTTGATGCCGTAGCAAAATGTTTCCTTAGGGAGTGGAACTAACTAAAATGTTTCCCATGTCACTTGTTTCTGTAAGGTATAAAAGACAAGTTAAATCCATAAAAACATCACAATTGTGTCGTTGTTAGCAAAAAAAACACCACTTTGTGTGCTCGTCACAAAATGCACCAAACGCAACACTAATCATTGATCAAAAGCATAAAACATTGTTTGACCCTAATTTGACGTGGCAAAGGGCTCGCGGCACGGTCTAACGTCCGTTTCGATTGAACATGGGGTCCACCCGTCAGTGTGAAAATAAGATGGTACTAGAGTATTCTTTGGACACCGAAGGAAAACCGAGATTCCCCACATTGGCACCTAGAGTGATTTCTCTTGGGTACGGTATACAAGAAACCCCTTCCCCTATCATTTTTGCCTGTCGAAAATGTTGTAGCTCCCGAGGGTCCCGACTCCTGTCCGTCTGGCGCCGTGAAGATTCGTGCGGTATTGTGTCAAACCTCAGGTCATTTGTAGCATCTGCCATGCTTATCTAGGTCACTGTTCCGGACAGGTTTGTCAGGGCACGTGACTCCTCACCAGTCAACTCAAAGAACTAGACGTTTCTCTCTCTCCACTAAACTTTGCACGCTCTTTCTCAATGTGTATGTAGCTTGGGAAAATATCTCTTAAAAACTCCCAAAAAGCTTTGCATGGGGCTGTTCTCCTTCTCTCTCTTGACTTTTGCATGCTGCATACTCTTCTCCTATTGATGTCCCCTCTTTGATGTTTGAACCTCGCTTTTGAGGACACATTTCGTGTTTTAACCTTTTGTACTAACGAAATTTAGAATTGATCTTACTTTTAGAAAAATGATTTTAACATTTTTTTGATCACGCCAACATCCCTCGCGTCTGAATTGCACGGGAGACATCATGGTCCCTGCCGTCTGGTCCATGTCTCGCAAAACCGACTGATCCATTGATCTGTTGACGTGGCAAAGGATCAGATGTCAAGGAGCCTGACGTCTGATCCTGGTAAATGACCATACACGAAGGACCTTAGCGTCTGGATGATGTGGCCCATATTAACCAAAGTTGTTGTGTGATCTGCTGGGGCCAGATGCCAAGGTCCCTCGCGTTTGGTCACTTATCAGGACCAGACACCGGGGTGCCTGACGTCTGACCCTTTGCCACATCAGCTAGGCAACGGGCTAGCCGGTCGTGCAAGCGAGGGACCGTGGCGTCTCCTGTGCAATCCACACATCAGGTATGTTGGTGTGACCAAAACATATCGGTTTAAAAAAATTGAAATCAAAGGTCAATTTCAGATTTTGTTAGCACAAAAGGTTATAACACAAATTTTATCCGGCTTTTGTTCCTGGTTCGTGACCAAGCTGTGTGACAGAATTTGTATAGGAAGTAGTTTGAGTAGTGACCTACTTGTCCAATTTCCATTTTGAAATATATTTTACTACTGCCTTGTTTACTATTTACATAGGTCTGCAAATCCATTCGCCGTGTAGGACCCACAGAAATCGCCAAGTCGGCCAATGTGGTTGAACGGCGAGATAAACGAGAGTCCCGACCCCCGAGTCCTAAAAATCCAGTCTCTTTTGCCTTTTTTCTTGGGTTACGGTATAATCACCGTGGAAACTCTTCATTGTTAAGATGATGGCAACAAAAAAAAACGTCGAAACAAGTCAAACATGGGGACTTGTTTCGAATTCGTCATCCAGACAAACCCATGGGTGAAAACAGATAGCTAACCAAATCAAAATGTTTGTGAGATAAAATGTTTGGGAAACCCCAATAAATATGATGATCTTTGCAAATGATATGTGAGAAGATCTGTACATGTATGTATATAGCCGAAATCCCATTGGGATGCCACATATAGATCTCCCGAATCGAGAAATATATTCCATTTGTTGGTTAAGTAAGGCGTACACCTTTTTCAAGATTTACTTTTAATGGGGCCAGTAAGCAATTAGTTTTTTTTAGAATGCCAGTAAGTAATTAGTTGAAGAATACATATCAAATACTCGTGATACAAATTATACCCGTGCCGTGCCCGTGGCTTGGTGACAAGCGTACAGCAACCTCGGACCAGAAATTAAAGTCCAATGGATTCCAAGCCATGCGTGCCACGTCTCTCACCCGAAAGACTGCCGCCCTGATACGATGGTTCAACCAAACCGGCCTTAGTTAACGAATCACAAGAAAAGCACAAAAAGGTGCCCCACGAACACAGGGATATGTAGTATGATCGGCACGGCAAGGAACGTGAAACTTGCTACGTCCGCCGGAATGCCGTCCATGCCTAGCAAAAGCATCGAAGAACATTGGCTACATTTGTCGTCGTCCCACAGGTTGCGTGACCAGCTTATAATTTTCATCGTTTCGGAGCCAAAGGCAATGGATTTCGAACGTTTCTTAGTCGATCGCCGGCGAAAAGAAAACATAGGAAAACTGGAGCTCGAGCACAACATGATTCGTTAACTTTTGGGTTGCCAAAACAGCGAACAAGATCACAGATCAGTAGAGGGAAGAAAGTAAGCGTTGGGTTGGGTTACATCACATGATTCCTTACCTCTCTGGCGGGGCTGGCGGTGGCGGCGAGCCCGACGTCGCCCGGGCGGTGGCGGCCGGCGTCGAGGCGCGCCCAGAGCGCCTTCATCTCGGCCTCCTTGCGCTCCATGCGCGCGAGCCAGCCCTGGCGCAGCTTCTCATCCCGCCGCCGCACGTAGGCCTCGTACCTCCTGCCCCTCCCCACCTCCTCCTCCACTTCCTCCTCGTCCTTCTCCTTCTCCCCCGCGCCGTCGCCGCCGCCGTCCCGACGGCGGTCGGACACGGTCGCGACAGCGGCGGCGTCCCGCCGCTCGGCGAGCCGGCGCTTGTAGCCTTCGAACTGGCGCTCCAGCTCGGCGGCCTGCGCCCACAGGGGCAGCATCGTGGTCGTCGCCATGGGGCGCGTCGTTTGCGCTTGCTCGCTTCGATGCGAGGCGCGCGCGCGACTACTACTACGTATGGTGGTGTGCGACGTGAGGAGGAGCTCTTGCCTCTGGCTGGGGTTTTGACTTGGACGGGGTCGTGTCGTGGCTGCACGGCCGGCGCGGCAAGGCAACGCCAAGATGAGCGCTTTAGCGGCGGGCCGGCGGGCTTTAGCTGCTCGACATGTGGCACGTTTTGTTCCGCTCGGGCCTTGGTGATGGTCTGGGCAGGCCAGGACGACAGTGGGCATGCTTGACGGGAAAACCCATATTATAAATAGTTAAAACTATTAATGTTGTGTTTTAAAAATGTTTAGCTTGTATGTAAATAAATGCCTCACGTGTAGGTGACAAGAGTACATAGAAAACCAAGGCAAAACGATGCAACCAACACAGAAAACCAAAAAAGATTATAAAACTGCAGAAAAAACAATGAAAACTATTTAAAACACATATAAAATGAAAGAATAGAAAATAAAAACTGTGAACAAGAAAGAGAAATAAAACAAACGAAAAAACCAAAACGGAGGAAAGAAACAAAGAAAACCTATGGAAAATAAAGAAAGAAAAGAAAAAAAAACAATGAAAACCGGGAATAAACAAAGAGAAACAAAGAAAGCCATAAAGAAAAGAAAAATCCCATGAAAACCATAAAACCAAAGAATACAAAATTATATCAAAGGATAAAGAAAATCGCTGAAAAAACAAAAAGAATCAAAGAAAACAAAAAAGAGAAAAAAAAAAGAAAATTGGACCAGGAGCAAACATACCGTGCACAAAACCTTCATGCGAAAGAAAAAAAGAACTACCTACAAAAAGAAACTAAACGATAAAGACAAAAAGAAAAGAAAATTGGACCAGAAGCAAACGTACGGTGAGCAAAACCTTCAGGTGAACCACCTAAAGTGAGCGGTCGAAACACCGAGCGGACGGTGCACGTAAAAAATCCCACCTAAAGTTAGCAACTGAAACACCAACGAACGAAACGCCGAACGAACGTTGAACCAAAATATCACCTAATGTGAACGGTCGAACAGTAACGAACGAAACCCTGACGAATGGTGAACAAAGAAAAACTAACAAAATAGTCTGACTCAATAATGACAATAGGGGAAAATGTTCAAGCAAATCGAGATACATCTCATTATAAGCAAATATATCTCTTCTATTGTCGCTTTGGGGAAATCCTATTTGTCGTTCTGTGCGAAGCGGTGTCTAGGCTTGGCACAGAGCACGAGGGGGATCGGGTCGGCCCGGTAGCGGGCCTGTGGTACCCGGTCCGGTTTTTTCGGTTTAAGGAAACTTCTATAAGATGTCATAAGTATTTATTTTATTTTTTATTTTTATTTATTATTTTTTGTTTCTGTTTTAAAAAATATTCAGGATTTTCAAAAAAATTGTATTTTTCAAAATGTTTTCGATTTTAAGAAATTGTTCTACATTTTCTAAAAATTGTTCTATTTTTCCAAATTTGTTTTTAAGATTCAAATTTCTCCTCAGTTTCAAAAACAAAATCCTTAAGATCCAAAAAATGTTTGTGCTTTAAAAAATTGTTCTCGGTTTCAAAATTGGTTGTCAAGATTCAAAAAATGTTTTTGCTTTATAAAATTGTTCGCACTTTCAAATTTGTTCATGAGTTTTTAAAAAATTTCGCGGTTTCAATATTTTCTCTCAAAATTCATAAAATGATGATATTTTAAAATTTTGTTCGTACTTTCAAATTTGTTTGTTTTTTTCCAAAATTATTCTTCTCTTTCGAATTTTGTTCTCAAAATTAATAAAATGTTCGCGCTTTCAAGTATGTTCACATTTTTCCAAAATTGTTCTCAGTTTCAAATTTTGTGATCAAAATTCAAAAACCGTTCGTGCTTTCATATTAGCTCAGGGTTTTCAAATTTGTTCTTCTTTTAAAAAACATCTCAAGATTCAAAAAATGACCGTGCTTTAAAATTTTGTTCGCGCTTTCAAAATTTATTGGGTTTTTTTAAATTGTTCTCCGTTTCAAAATTTTGTTCTCAAGATTCATAAAATGTTCGCGCATCCAAATTTGTTTACGTTTTTTAAAAATAGTTCTTGGTTCTATAATTTGTTCTAAAAAAATCGTTTCTTTTTTTCTTTATTATTATTTTTCTGTTTCTGCTTCAAAAATGTTCTGGATTTTAAAAGATGTTCCCGAATTTGGAAAAATGTTCTGCAATTTGAAAAATATAAAGAATTTTTTTTAAATGTTCCGGAATATAAAAAAAGTTCCGGAATTTAAAAAATATTCCGGAGTTGGAAAAATGTTTCCGGAATTTGAAAAAAGTTCAGAAATTCGAAAAGATGTTGTGGAATATAAAACAAATTACGGAATTTCGAAAAATGTTTCCGCAATTTGAAAATTCTTCCGGAATTTTTGAAAATGTTCCAGAATTTTAAAAAAAGTATCGGAATTTGAAGAAATGTTCTGCAATTTTAAAAAGTCCGCCAGAATTTGAAAAAATGTTCCAGAGTTTTGAAAAAATGTTCATAAACGGATTTTTCTTATCAAAATATTTCGTACTTTCAAAAAAAAGGGAAATTGGAAAATATTCCGACATTTGAAAAAATGTGCTAGAATTTGAAAAAATACAAGGAAAATTATTAGAATTATTTGAAACAAAAAAATAAGCTGGGCCAGAATGTTCTTGTTTTCACATTGGTATAAAAAAAAAATCTGTTTTACGAAAAATATTTTGTTTTCTAAATTGTTCACAAATAGAAAACTTGTTCAATTTTTGTTCACCAATTCCGAAAACATTCATGATTTGAAAATGTTCGGGGATTTTAGAAAATGTTTTTCATTTTCCAAAAAAGGTTTGCCTTTCAAAAAATGTTCCGTTTCAAAAAGTGTACATAACTTCAATTAATGTTCCCGCTTGAATAATTATTCACAACTTTTCAGAAATGTTCGTGTTTCCAAAAAAACTTTTGTATTAAAAAACTGCACAACTTTTCAAAAAATGGTCCCGTTTGCAAAAAGGTACATTTGTTGCAAAGATGAACCTTTTCCAAAAGATTGGTCGAAAATGTTTTAAAAAATAGTCTCATTCTCAAAATAATTCTTTTTTTTTTCAAAAACTGCACATTTTTGTAACTTCTGAACATTTTTTGAAATTTTGATTTTTTTTAATTCTGAAGAACAAGAAACAGAAGAATAAGTAAATAAAATAAATTGCATAAAAACTGAAACAGAAAAGGAGAAAAAGAATCACAAAAAAGAGAAATAAACTAAAAAAGAACCAAAGTAAATTATAAATTTTAAAAACAAAAAGAAACAGAAAAAACCCTCTAATTACTAGTTTAAGATCCTTCTAGATGGTTCCCAAAACCGGTTAGGAACGTTCTAGAAGGGTTCAAAAATCAAGTGAAGGTGGTCATGTGGCCTATGCTTCTTTGGGCCATGTTAAAGCCCAAGTCAAAGTGCCTTACATTATTGCCTAGAGAAATAGGCTAACGAAAAATGTGGGAACACTCTACGAAAAAAACAAGTGGAACAGGGAACCTTGCTAAAAGCTCGACACAAATCTCACCAGCGGTGTGTTTACATCTATAAAGGCCATCGCCCTCAAAGCACTCATCGGATTAATCCGCCTCTCACTCACCACGACAGTAAAGGGAGGCCCACCCACCTTCCTCCTTCTGACACCATCTGGTGTGCCTTTAATCCGTGCCCAAACAAGTACTCCCTTCCTCCAAAATTCTTGTCATAGATTTGTCTAGATATATGTGTATCTAGTCATCTTTAATATTTAGATACATCCATTTTTAGACAAACTTAAGACAAGAATTTTAGGACGGAGGGAGTAGTATTCTGTTCAGAGCATATTCAATAACATTTGTAAACCCATTGTACTCTTGTAGCTCACCCGGAGCACCTCTGAAGATCTAAGGACCTCCCTCCATCCCCCGATTCCAATTGCCTACACAATAGCATTGGAGCACGAACAAATTAGGCTGGTTGTAATGGGTTGTATCATATAGTAGTATCATGCATATGATACTAGTCTATGATACCACATCCCTAATGCATAGTATCATATGTTAGTATCATAGAATAGTTCATTTATTGACATGTAAGACACATATTAGCACATCATTTAATATGATACGGTATCATAATATGATACCCAACACTCTCTTTCTTCATTTAATTCTATGACACCTCATCAAAATTGTCTAGTTGGCATGCATGATACTACCTATGATACTCTCATTACGGGCAGCCTTAGGGCCCTTAACACTGAATGTCACCCTGGTGCCAATGACCATGCGTTGCGCATCTGTGAAGCAACGTTGAATGACTAAAGGGATTCACGTGTGTACACGGAAGAATAGCAACAAACGAACATTTTTGATTATTTCGTGTGCTTCATGAGCTAAATTCAAGTATTTGTCCTCCTCCCCATAGAAAGTCATGTCATCAAAGCACTCTTCAAGTCTGGTGTAGGACCATTAAAGTCCCACGCATCCTCCTCGTCATCACCTATACAAACCTCGCTCGTTCCTCCCGTCTCTCCCTCCAAATTCCCAGCTCCGCGCTTTCCTCCATGCATAAGCCCCAATGACATGTTGATGGATAGGACTGTTGTTCGCAGAGAAGATAATTTTTTTAGCCAGGCTAACCTCCTTTCCATTATAATAATGGAGATTCATAAATTCCAGGAACAAACAAGGGACGGGAAAGAAAGGGAAGCGAGTTCCACGCACTATCAGAAAGTCCTGCATTCGTCCTATATTAGAACGAATACTATGGGATGAAAACCCGGGCATTAGAAAAATATAAAGTTAGTCCTATTATAGACCAGGGGTAATGTTTCACAACAATCATGAGTTCTAACACCTTGACCAGCACAAAAGAAATAACCAAACATAAGCTTGCATGTAGTATAGGACAACTATGACTTGCAAGCGAAATAATGTCACAACCCATCGATTGAGCTCTTTGTCGCCACGCAAATTCTCATCAGATTCATCGTGTTGGCACGTAACAGCTCGGATCCTTCTCTCAGCATCTTCGCGTTGTCCTACTTCTAAAGACCTGCATAGTATAGAAGAAAAGAACAAGCAGAAAAAACAATTTCAAAAGGAGACTTAATTAGCTTGTGCTCAAATGTCAGCACGATTTCGAGCAAGTGAAATGGCCCATGTGATAGCAGTCAAAGCAATAGTGCAAGATCTCTCTCCCCAAGGAGAAATGTATGACACCAAGAGAATGAGTGAGGCGACTGGCGGGGTGATTGGCCAGGTGACTGGCGAGAGGACTCACCAAGCGATCCGCCGCGCTGCAACCACATCCGACGAGGAGATCCAGGAGATTCATCCTCGGCGATCTGCTACTAGCGGCGAGGATGACCGTTGCAGCGGCGGTTTTGGTTAGATCGGGGGGGGGGGACTCCGACCGATAGCGCTCATCGCCGGTTGGAGGTTGTATTCTTGCCATCGTCCTCGGATCTAGGAGGCCCAAAGGGATTCATCAGCCTCCACCTAGCATCCTTGTGGACTACCATTAGAGATGAAGAGGGATACATTTTGGCGGGTCGGTATCTGCAAAAAGATGAACTCCCTAGGGCTGGACAAATTCTTCAGATAGATGGGTTCCGTTTGTTGGTGCAGAAGCAACCGGAGATAGGGGATCCTATCAAGGAATCGGTACGTAATCTTTCGCCTCCTGTTTGTTTTGGTGGAAGGTTTTGGGTCCTTGCCGAGCAGGATGATGAGCTGGATGACGAGCATGGTGAGGTGCGTGTGGAGGCGCCGGCAGTTCCATCCCCGTGTACCCCTTCCCCGTCCATGGAGGTGCTCCAGGAGTGCAAGGTGCGTCGCGATCCGATCCTGGCGAGGAAGAAGATGGAGGCTCCTCCTCGGAAGCCTTGGATTGGGCCGATTCCAAAGGTAATCCGTAATCCTATTTCCTTATCATATTTCATCAAACCGGATTGTTGGATCAAGGGTACCAAGAACAAACAGCACGCGCCCAGTGTTCTTCGGCCGTCAGTGTCGGCGATAATCACGGAGTCCGAGCGGGATTTTGGGGCGACGGGCGCGGAATCCGTGCGTGACTTCAGGGCCAGCTTTTTGAATGCGTTAACGGCAGATGGGCCTGAGGCGATACCGATTTCTAGGGTTTCTCCAACACCAATAGCTGGGTATATGGCCCAGGACATACCGTTTTCGAAAGCACAGGCCGACCTGGACTCAGTACCGTCTAGGTATATGGCCCAGGACGCACCAGACCAGATCGCCTCGACCGCCTCGAACGCGATCAACGGTGTTTCAGCGGCGAATTTCCACGATACACAAAATACATGTCTCCAGCCGCCAGGAACTAGGGTTCGTCGAACAAAAACTGGGTTCCCACAGCTGGGACCAGGCAGAGCGATCAGGGTACCGACTCCCGCTGCTTCTGCTTTGCTTCCTATGGCGGGTCGGGGCTCCAAGCAGCCGGCACTCCATCGGCAGTCGGGCCAGCAGGCGGGGCAGGGGAACCCACCCATGGCTAAGACGACGGCGACGGCATCTGCGCAGCCGGGGAAGACCCATGTTCCTGCGACGACATCTGCTCAGCCGGGGAAGACCCATGTTCCTGCGCATGCCGGGAGGTTGCCCAGTGGTGCAGCCGGGCAGGCGAGGGAGCCGTCTCAGGCAAACTCTTATCAACAGCGCAGTCGCTGGGGTGATGATGGTTTCAGCGGATATGGTGAGGGGCACCATCGAGGGGGTGCGTCCGCTAGAGGTGGTAGAGGATATGCTTGGCAAAACGATGGGGCTGCAGGTTATGGTTTTAATGCACCACCGGGGCAGTTTGTTCCGGGCCCCTCTGGACCTTCGCATCCGAAGAGAGGAGGTTTTAGGCAGAATTGGATTGGCAGAGGGGGCGGAAGGAAGCCTAGACCTTCTGTTGCTACTCCTGAGCAGCCCGCAGACCCTATTGATTCTACCATGGTGACCATGACGGAAACAGTCAAGGAGGTGGCAGATTCATCTATGGCTGATCAGAGCTTGGTGTGTGCCAAGGGAGATGGGGCAGAGAGACCTTCTAAGTGGGCACGTAAGAAAGAGAAAATGATGTGCTATCGTTGCAGTGAGACATGGCATTTTGTCTCGGAATGTAAGGCCGAGTTATGCGTGTACCGCTTGAAGCCTACGCATGGTGCTGCTAAGTGTCCTCTTACGATTGGGCCTTTGCCAGTCGTTACTATATATGGTGTTTCTAGTCAATACTTGATGTTTTTTGAGTCACCGGCTGCTACGGCAAACATTCATGCCCATGATGCTGGCTTCACGGGTACGGTTACGGTGACTAGGGGGGTGCTCACTGTGGAGCAGATAGTGCAGCAACTTAAGGAGCTAGTCTCCTCAACCTTCAGGTGGGAACCGGTTTTGATAGCGGATAATGTTTTCAAGGTCGTTTTTCCTACCAAGGAAGATCTAGCCCGCCTGCTTAAGTTTGGGATGTGCAGGGTTGCTAGTACGAGCATTGTGCTTGAGTTTGATGCCTGAAAATGCGAAGAGCCTAAGGGGAGACCTTTACCCCAGATTTGGGTGCATTTTGCAGGAGCTCCATCCAGAGCGACCAATGATTTTCAGGTGACATGGAGTTTGGGCTTGCTTATTGGTAAAACTGAGGAGGTGGATATGGTCTATACTAGAGCCAAAGGTGTTGCGAGGATGCTGGTTAGTGTTCTTGATATTGAACTAGTTCCAGATGAGGTTATTTGGACCTTTGAGGGGATGAGGTACACTCTCCAACTAGAGATTGAGAGTCCTACACTTTTTGATGTCCCTGATACAGATAAAGATACTCACATGACTGATGGTGATGATGCGAGTGGTTCCAAAGATAATGCAGAGGGGTCAAAAGACACAGGTCCTAATGGCTACCCTAAGCAGACAACTAATCCGCAGCAAAATCAGCCTAATATTGGCGCTGATAATGGCCCAAGCAACTCTGCTATGCACCAGGATTTGCGGTTTGGTGCTTTCGAACCCACTTCCGCGCCGGCAAAATTTGGTTCTTGGGCGGTGTCCTTTGAGCCTAGTTTGCCGAGATTTTTGGGAAAGACTCCCAGGAGCAACAAAGGAAGTGAGCAGTCTAAATTGGTGCTGAAACCTCTGTCGCTGGAGGAGTATTTGGTGGGAGCTAAGGCTACGTCTACTATACTTCATACTGTGCATGGGGCACCTGCTACGCCGACTGGCGTTGGACTTGTTAGTACTAATATTGCTTGTATGAAGGAAGGTACTGCAGCTGGGCTGGGATCCCCAACTTGCCAGCCACAGGTTGCCAACTCGTCGCAGCTCATGCAGCTGCATGAGGGCGATGCCTCGGCCTTGCAGGACCATGCAGATAATCTTGCCAGAACTGAGGATGCGACACCTACTGGTCATATGATGCTATGCAGCGACTCATCTACACCAAGTTTTGAGAATACTACGGAGTATGTCACAACGGCAGCAGCGGAACTTTCTGACGGGACGCCCGCCAGCACAGGTAGTGCCGAGCTGGGTTCGACCCTTTGCACCGCCAACCAGGAGGACAATTGTGCGGATGCTGTCATGCTTGGACCAGATTTTATGCCCAAGGTGGGTATGCAGTTTGCTCCTATTGCTGCTTCACCACAGTATGTACCGATCTCGGTTGAGGAGGTCATAGCTTTCGGAGGGGTTTCCAATAGACGTACTAGTCTACGGGTACAGTCCCAGCCTGACGCGGATGACCTGTAGATTGGACGGGCTATGCGTGCTGCTAAAATGAAGGAGGTGCATAATTCAACAGGTATGAATTTTAATACAGAGCATTTTACACCGCGAGAGATTTTAGATAATGCTACGACAGTGGGGGTGACGTTAGGTGAGACTAGTAAACAAGTTTCAAAATCTATCAATGACCTATTATACTTAGAAGTTGATAGGGCTTTGGATATTATACGAAACTTAGCGGCAGTTCGACCTATGAATGATAAGGAGATTTCTGATATGGGGGGGCTGAATTTAATATGTGAAAATTTAGTCCCACATGAAGATATTAGAAAGTCACAAGTAGCTCTGGAGGATGATCACCTACCTAATGATCATCTTAATGATAGTGGCAAAGATACTCATGGTTATATGGACCAAGAGTATGCTTCGGACAAGCCAAAGCGCACTTCGAAACGAAGAGTTTATACAGTTTCTGCTGTTCGTCGGAGTGCTCGATTCAGGACTGCTAAATTTTTTTATGATGAAATATGAAAGGGCTTTTTTGGAATAGCAGAGGTCTGAGAGACTTGGCTAAAATTAGGTTCCTTGCAGAAACAACGATACAACATAGTCTTGACTTCATCGCGTTGATGGAGACGGGGCGGGAGAATTTCACATCACAATTTCTTAATTCCCTTTCTGGAGGTGTCGAATTTGAATGGCATTGTCTTCCCCCAAGAGGAAGGTCCGGAGGGATCTTACTTGGTGTCCGATGCAATACCCTTCAAGTACGAGAAGTAATTTTAGGTGACTTCTGTGTAAAATTTCGAATTAGAAATAAGGATGACGGGTTTCAATGGGCCCTAGTTGCGGTATATGGTGCCGCTCAAATAGAGCAGAAACCAGCTTTTTTGGCTGATCTGGTTAGAATTTGCGATGACAATCTACCACTGGTGGTAGGTGGTGATTTTAATATCATCACGAGAGCTGATGACAAAAGCAACGATAATTTTGATGGCAGATGGCCCTTTATGTTCAATACAATAATAGAAAGCCTAAACCTACGGGAGATTGAACTCTCAGGTAGGAAATATACTTTGGCTAACGCTCTACATAATCAGACTTTTGAAAAATTGGACAAGGTACTTACTAGTGTTGACTGGGAGCAGAAGTTCCCTTTAGTCACAGTTTGTGCTATGCAGAGGGCTATATCTGACCATACTCCATTGCTGCTAGATTCTGGCAATGCCACTCACAAAGGAAAAATATGCTTTCTCCTTTGAATCAAGTTGGTTCACGCGTGTGGGCTTTATAGACATCATTGCTAGAGAATGGAGCAAGCGCACAGATGGGACATCTAGTGTCGACATATGGCAAAACAAAATCCGTCACCTTAGACAATTCTTGAGAGGGTGGGCTAAGAATGTGTCGGGAAATTATAAAGATGAGCAAGATCGACTCCTCCATTTCATAGATGCCCTGGATCGTAAGGCTGATACCAGCATGTTGGATGAACATGAACGATCGTCAAAGTATGAGGCAGAACAAAGAGTGTGCGCCCTCCTTCGAGAGGAGGAAATGAAATGGGCTGTCAGAGCCAAGGTTAGGGCAATTGTCCACGGGGATAACAACACAAAGTTTTTCCACTTGATTACAAATGGCAAACATTGGAAAAAGAAAATCGTACATCTTGAGCAAGACGAGGGTACCATAGTAGGTCATGAGAATCTTAAACTATATATCACAGACTACTACAAAAGGTTGTTCGGTGCTCCAGATCATAGCTTTGTGTCTATGGACGAGCATCAGATTGCGGACATTCCCCAAGTCGGACAAGCCGACAATGAGAGTCCCTTCGCACCATTCCTAGAGAAAGAGGTGTTAAAGGCGATTGAGGGTATGAAAAATGGTAAAGCTCCTCGGCCAGACGGGTTCCCAGCTGAGTTTTATAAGAAATGTTGGCATATTATTAAAGCAGATCTTATGTCTATGTTCCATGATTTGTTTTCTGGGCACCTAAAACTCTTTCACCTGAATTTCGGTACGATAACGTTACTACCGAAGAAAGAGGGTGCGTCCAGAATTGAACAATTTCGTCCTATATGTCTGCTTAATGTCAGTTTTAAAATTTTCACAAAGGTGGGAACTGACAGGCTAACTAAGATGGCACATTCGGTCGTGCAATCTTCGCAGACGGCTTTCATGCCTGGTAGGAATATTCTTGAAGGGGTTGTCGTACTTCACGAGATCCTTCATGAATTGCACTCCAAGAAACTCAATGGAGTTTTATTTAAGGTTGATTTCGAAAAGGCATATGACAAAGTCAAATGGTCTTTCCTGCAACAAACTCTACGTATGAAAGGGTTTGGCGATATTTGGCGAAAACATGTAGATTGTTTTATGAAAAAAGGGAGTGTCGGTATTAAAGTAAATGATGACGTTGGTCATTTCTTTCAGACACTTAAGGGACTTAGGCAAGGAGATCCCATGTCACCTATTTTATTTAACATTGTTGCAGATATGTTGGCGCTAATGATCAGGAGGGATAATGACAAAGATTTAGTAGGGGGACTAGTACCTCATTTAGTTGATGGGGGTGTCTCGATCCTACAATATGCGGACGACACGATCCTTTTCATGGAACATGAGTTCAAAAAAGCCAGAAACTTGAAACTCATATTATGCTTATTTGAACAGCTATCTGGGTTGAAGATTAATTTTCACAAAAGTGAGCTTTTCTGCTTTGGGGATGCACAAGCTGAACAACTCACATATTTTCAACTTTTTGGGTGTGAGGGTGGTAGGTTACCGTTCACTTACTTAGGAATCCCTATCCATCACCGGAAGTTGACCATCAAGGAGTGGAGATGTATCGAGGATCGTTTTGAGAAAAAACTATGCTGCTGGAAGGGCAAGCTATTATCCTACGGAGGACGATTGGTTCTTGTCAACTAAGTGTTGACAAGTATGCCAATGTTTCTTCTATCCTTTTTCCAAGTGCCTGTTGGGGTGTGGAAAAGGTTGGATTTCTATCAATCTCGATATTTCTGGCACAGCGATGAGGTAAAAAGTAAATATAGACTGGCTAGATGGGACATTATTTGTAGACCCAAGGATCAGGGAGGTTTGGGGATTGAAAATTTAGAGGTTAAGAACAAATGTCTGCTTAGCAAGTGGCTATTGAGACTGTCTGTCGAATCACAAGGTATGTGGGTACAAATTCTAAAGAACAAGTATCTACAGCATAAGTCCTTAGCCCAGGTCAATGTGCGACCGGGCGATTCACCCTTTTGGAAATGCCTTATGAGGACAAATGCCGCTTTCTTTAACAGACTAGATTCGTCATTGGCAATGGTGAAAATACTAGATTCTCGGAAGATACTTGGTTAGGGGCGCAACCTTTGGCTCTCCAGTATCCGCTACTCTATAATATTGCATAACGAAAACAGACAACCATTGCGGCAGTGTTACGACAGACTCCTCTCAACATTCAATTTCGTAGAGCCTTGATCGGAAATAAATGGGTTAGATGGCTACATCTAGTCAGAAGGCTAATGGATATGTCCCTATCGGATTCTCCTGACAGTATTTGTTGGAGGTTGACCACCAATGGTACTTTCTCAGTGAAATCGATGTATGACAATATTATTGATACGTCTCCTATTCCAAAATCGATGAATATATGGAAGGTCAAGGTTCCCCTTAAGATAAAAATCTTCATGTGGTTTGTTCACAAAGGAGTTGTTTTAACTAAGGATAACTTGGCTAAAAGACACTGGAAGGGAAATAAAAGATGTAGCTTCTGTCAGACGCATGAGACGATTAAACACCTCTTTCTGGACTGCCCTATGGCTATATTATTATGGCGTTCAATCCAAATTACTTTCAACATTACCCCACCTACTAGCATTCACATGTTATTTGGGACGTGGCTGGACGGGGTTAATGTACTTTACGCCAAACTAATTCGAATTGGAACTTGTGCTATCCTGTAGGCTATATGGAACTGCAGAAATGATCTAGTTTTGAACAGATTGAATTATATTAAATTTTTGCAGGTGATCTTCAGGGCTACCGCCTTGATCCGCATGTGATCCTTACTCACTCCTGTGGAAACCAGGGAGCCTTTGGTTACTGGGTGTGTCCGATGGGAGATGGTAGCTCAGGTTATCTTCAACCGATATGGATGGCGGCATGCTAATAGGATGGGACCATAGTATTGTTTATCGACGGATTTAGTCGGTATTGGCGTTATGATCGCCGTGTAACTCTTTTTCTTGTTTTATTTCCTTTGGTTTCTCGGACTACTTTGTGTTTCTTTCAGACTACTTCATTCTTAATAAAATGGCTGCATGCATCAATTGATGCAGAGGCCGGGGCAATGCCTCCTTTTCGAAAAAAAAGAGAAGAACTCCCAGAGGATTTTGAGACAGATATTTTCCCCAAGCATCACACCCACCGATCTCTAGATTACACGTGCTATGAGACAAGTATAGAAAATGTGTTGAGAGGTTTTAATCTCTTCGCAAAACGAACAGTAAGGATTACCAGGCCACTTCCATTGTTGCACACACCAGTGCAGTAAAAGCTAGCTATGGCAATGACAAAAACGATCTTATTGGCATGGGCACCCGACGACACAAATAGGACGCCACTGTTAAAAAATTGTGTTGGTGTTCGCACGTTAACACTATTCTACATGTTGATGACGTGCCACGTGACCAACGTCATCATTATAATCCCTCGCCTAGCGGCGTGTAATGTACTTTGCACGCCACAAACATTTTGTGCAGCCAAAAGAATATATTTTCCCCACCATATAATATATAGCATTTCACATTAAAACTAAACGCATATAAAACATTACACAGTTAATAGAACAATATCAGTTAAAAGAACAATACCAGTTCATAATAAACAACAGTCTTACAAACATGCTAGCTTTTTTTAGAAAAGGAGGATTATCTCCGGCCTCTGCATCAGCATGATGCATACGGCCTCTTTATTAAAATAAACAAACGGATCTCGGTTCAACATAGTCTCCGATATAGAAATATAAAAGTGAAAGTAAAGCAAAAAAGTGCCACAACCGGCAAAACAGGCCTAGATGCCTAACCATCTATCCTATTACTCGACCGCCATCCAAACCGATTGTAGATATCCCGCGCTACCATCTCCCATCAGGTAGACCCAGTAACCAAAGGCTCCCTGGTTTTCGCAGGAGTGAGTAATGACCATGTACGGATCAAAGTCATAGTTGTGTGAAATACCTGCAAAAAATGTATATTCGTATGTCTGTCAAAAACCACATCATTCCTACAGTTCCATATAGCCCAAAGAAGTCCACAAACTTCAATACGAATGTGCCTAGCAATAATCATATCAACTCCATCTAGCCACGTTCCATATAACGTGTCAATGCTATCCAGGGGTACAATGTTGAAGGCTATACGCACTGTGTGCCAAAGAACTCTCGCAAGTGGGCATTGGAGAAAGAGGTGTGTAATGTTCTCGTTGTTAACATAGAAGCTACATCGAGTACTTTCCCCCCAATTACGTTTAGCCAAATTATCCTTAGTTAGAATCACCTTCTTGTGCACAAACCACATGAAGAACTTGATCCTTAAGGGTACCTTGACTCTCCAAATATTAATGGATTTTGGGATATTAGTCGTATCAATGAGATTCATATACATCGATTTGACCGTAAATATTCCGTTATTTGTAAGATTCCAATGCACCCTATCAGGTTCCTCTAATAACTGGATATCCATGAGCCTCCTGACAAGGTGGATCCAATCCGCCTAGCGATGGCCTATCAATGACCGTCTGAATTGGATATTTGAAGGATTTGAGTAAAGTATTGTGTCTACGTACGTATCCTTGCGTTGCACAATATTATAAAGAGATGGATATTGAACGGACAGAGGCATCTCCCCCAACCATGAATCCTCCTAGAATCTCGTACCCTCACAATTTCTAATAATAAATTTGGTTCTATAGAAGAAGGTTGACCTTACTCTCATCGATCCCTTCCAGAATGGTGAATTATTGGGTCTGACTTTTACCTGGGATAAGGTTTTAGAATGTAGGTACTTATTATGCAAAATTTGTACCCACATGCCTTCTGTCTCTACGGAAAGTCTAAACAACCACTTACTTAGCAGACATCTATTCTTTACCTCTAAATTCTCAATTCCCAGACCTCCTTGCTCTTTGGGCCTACAAATAATATCCCATTTAGTTAATCTATATTTCTTCCTCTCATCATCACTCTGCCAAAAGAATCTAGATCGATAAAAATCCAACCTTTTGTGTAACCCTACGGGTATCTCAAAGAAGGATAGAAGGAACATCGGCATACTCGTAAGTACCGAGTTTATCAGAATTAATCTTCCCCCATATGCGAGCAGCTTGCCCTTCCAGCAGCTTAGCTTTTTCTCAAATCGATCCTCGATGCTTTTCCACTCACTATTGGAAAGCTTGCGATGGTGAATAGGTATGCCTAGATAACTGAACGGTAGGCTCCCAAGTTCACAGCCGAACAATTGTTTGTAAGTGTTTTGTTCATCTTTGGCTTTCCCAAAACAAAACAGCTCACTCTTATGAAAATTGATTTTCAAACCTGACAACCGTTCGAAGATGCAAAGTATAAGCTTCATATTCCTGGCTTTTTCTACATCATGTTCCATAAACAAGATAGTATCATCAGCATATTGCAGGATCGACACGCCACCATCCACCAGATGCGGCACCAATCCACCTACCTGGCCTCCTAGTTTAGCCCTTCCTATAAGAATTGCCAACATGTCTGCAACTATGTTAAATAGGATGGGTGACATTGGATCTCCCTGCGTGAGACCTTTGAAAGTTTGGAAAAAATGGCCAATGTCATCATTGACTTTGATTCCAACACTCCCTTTTTGTATGAATGATTCAACATGCTTCCTCCATATTTCGTCGAACCCCTTCATACGTAATGCCTGTTGTAGGAATGGCCATTTGACCTTATCATATGCCTTCTCGAAATCCACCTTGAAGATAAACCCATCTAGTTTCTTCGAGTGAATTTCATGTAGCGTTTCATGTAGGACCACCACACCCTCTAGTATGTTCCTGCCTGGCATGAAAGTCGTCTAACTAGGTTGCACTACCTCATGTGCAATCTGAGTCAACCTATTCATTCCTACCTTTGTAAAGATTTTGAGACTGACATTCAGAAGACAAATAGGTCTAAAGTGTTCTATACGCACTGCACCTTCCTTCTTTGGCAATAGTGTCACTGTTCCGAAATTTAGGTGAAATAACTGTAAGTTTCCGTCAAATAAGTCTTGGAACATAGGTAGCAAGTCACCTTTGATAATGTGCCAACACTTTTTGTAAAACTCGGCCGGAAACCCATCTGGGCCTGGTGCCTTATTATTTTTCATTTGTGATATGGCTTCAAACACATCTTTCTCCATAAAAGGTGCAATTAATAACTCATTCTCGTCCGTCCTGAGCTGAGGTGCTAGCTAATAAATGACAATCTCACAAAAGATAAGTAATGATTAATATAAGCAGTTTAGCACCATGGGCCAGCAACGCACACATTTTTATAGGAGGTTGATAACGATCATCATCCTCAAGTCAACGCGCACGGTGTTCTTGATAGTTATTAAGATGGTATGTCCAAGCCGTAAATTTTTGCCAGCAAGAAAGTTGTCCCACCCGGCCATTGCTTAAGACAATCGACCGTCTGTGTCCACTGCATACGCACAAGTGGTGATGGAGCCCCTTCTAATAAAGAGTAGTCCAATAGTGTGTGCTTCATCTCGCTCGATGCCACAACTCACAGATAGCCTCGTAGGTAACATTTGAAAGAACAACATATATGATAATTGAGCATGTCATGTGCAATTATCAACAAAAAACATACACTTCAGTTCACATATAACACCGGATCCGACACGATGCTTATCAATAGATAACAGATTCTACACTAAGCGTATCATCAAAATTACTACGCTAAGTATCTTCAAATTACTACATTAAGTAATTTCTGAGAACATAACCTATATGATAAATGAGCATGTCATACGCAATTATCAACAAAATCATACACTTCAGTTCACATATATCATTGTATCCAAAACTATGCATATCAACAAATAATAGATTCTACACTAAGCATATTATTAAAATTACTACACTAAGTATCTTAAAATTATTACACTAAGTACTTTCTGAGAAAAGAACATATATGATAAATGAGCATGTCATGCACAGTTGTCAACAAAAGAATAAAATTCAATTCACACATGTCATTGGATTCAACACTGTGCATATCAATAGATTCTACATTAAGCATATCATCAAAATTACTACACTAAGTAGCACACCATGACACGGCGGCTAATATTCGTCCTTGACAGACGGGTCACGAATGCATCACGACGAAGGCACCACATGATGGAAATATGTACCAGAGGTTGCCGATTCCTCCTCGCTCACCCTCATTCTTTGGCAATATAGTGCTTCATTAAGTGGGTCCTCATCATCCTCGTTCGTGTTGATATAGCTAATAGTCATTGTGGGTCATTCTCCTCTAAATGAGAAGCTGGTCAATTCGCCCCCAGTGAGACGTATGTGGGCGATGATACGATCCTATCGTTCTCCTCCAATCTGACACATCTTTCGTCCCTTGTCGACTAATACGACTCCGTCATATCTACTTTTCCAAACTCTTTTGCCCTTGTTTTGGACTCTAATTTGCATGATTTGAATGGAACTATCTCGGACTAACGCTGTTTTCAGTAGAATTGCCATGGTGTTGTTTTTGCACAGAAATAAAAGTTCTCGGAATGACCTGGAAATTTACGAGAATTTTTTTTGGAATATATAAAAAATATTGGCGCAAGAATCAACTGGAGGGGTGGAGCGAGGAGCCCACAAGCCCACCAGGCGTGGGCCCCCCTGGCCGTGCCTTGCAGGCTTGTGGGGCCCACGGAGTTCCATTGCCTCCAATTCCAGCTCTATTTAGTCCCTTTCGTCCAGAAAAAAATCAGGTAGAAGATTTCATCACGTTTTACGATACGGAGGCGCCGCCACCTCCTGTTCTTCCTCTGGAGGGAAGATCTGGAGTCCGTTCTGGGCTCCGGAGAGGGGAGATCGTCGCCATCGTCATCACCATCCTTCCTTCATCGCCAATTCCATGATTGTCTTCACCGTTCGTGAGTAATCTCATCGTAGGCTTGCTGGACGGTGGTGGGTTGGATGAAATCTATCATGTAATCGAGTTAGTTTTGATGGGGATTGATCCCTAGTATCCACTATGTTCTAAGATAAATGTTGCTACTACTTTGCCATGCTTAATGCTTGCCACTAAGGCCCGAGTGCCATGATTTCAGATCTGAATCTGTTATGTTCTCGTCAATATATGTGTGTTCTTGATCCTATCTTGCAAGTTGTAGTCACCTACTATGTGTTATGACCCGGCAACCCCGGAGTGACAATAGCCGGAACCACTCCCGGAGATGACCATAGTATGAGGAGTTCATGTATTCACTAAGTGCTAATGCTTTGTTCCGGTTCTCTATTAAAAGGAGAACCTTAATATCCCATAGTTTCCATTAGGACCCCGCTGCCACGGGAGGGATGGACAATAGATGTCATGCAAGTTCTTTTCCCTAAGCACGTATGACTACATACGGAATACATGCCTACATTACATTGACGAACTGGAGCTAGTTACATATCTCTCCATGTTATAACTGTTGCATGATGAATATCATTCAGCATAATCATCCATCACTGATCCAATGCCTACGAGTTTTTCCTACTGGTCCTTGCTACGTTACTCTGTCACTACTGCTGTCACTGCTGCTACTGTTACTCTGTCACTACTGCTGTCACTGCTGCTACTGTTACTGTTGCTACTGTTGCTATCACACCACCTTGCTACTGATACTTTGCTGCAGATACTAAGCCTTTTAGGTGTGGTTGAATTGACAACTCAACTTCTAATACTCGAGAATATTCTTTGGCTTCCCCTTGTGTCGAATCAACAAATTTGGGTTGAATACTCTACCCTCAAAAACTGTTGCGATCTCCTATACTTGTGGGTTATCAAGACTATTTTCTGGCGCCGTTGCCGGGGAGGCATAGCTCTATTCTCTGAGTCACTTGGGATTTATGTCTGCTGATCACTATGAGGAATCCGACAGATCCAAAAACTAAAGTCTTGCCCTCAACTACGAGCATAGGTAAGGAACTGCCATCTAGCTTTGCACTTGATTCACCTTCAATTATGAGTAAGTTTGCGACACCACCTCCTGCTAGAAATTTTGATATGTCGTCTGTGCTTGATGATGCTACTTCTGCTGTCCATGATGCTTGTGATGATGCTTTTCTTGATACTGCTTTGCCACTAGGTGCATTCCTTGATGCACAAATTGCTAGAGTTGCTGCTAGATGTGATGATACTTCTGAAACTGCTGAGATTATTGAAGTAGAACCTGCTATTTCGCCTGTTAGAACTAGCTCTCCTAGATATGAATTGCCTGATATGCCTGAGGGTTATGTTATGGAGGGAGAGATAGCTGAGGACTTTCTTGCTTGTAAGGATAGCTATGATGTTCAGAAGTTACTGCACAAGTGGAAAGAGAAATCTCTGAACGCTAGGATGAAATACGACCCAAAGTTTGCTACTTCGCCTATCTTTGTGACCGATAAGGATTATGAATTCTCTGCCGACCCTGAGTTAATCACTCTGGTCGAATCTGATCATTTTCATGGTTATGAGTCTGAAACGGTTGTAGCACATCTTACCAAACTGCACGATATAGCCACCCTATTCACGAGTGAGGAAAATATCTGCCACTACTATATCCTTAAGCTGTTTCCTTTCTTGCTAAAAGATGATGCTAAGACTTGGTTCACTTCTCTTGCTCCTGGTTGTGCGTGTAGCCCCCAGGATATGATCTACTACTTCTGTGAAAAATATTTCCCTTCCATAAGAAGCAAGCTGCCTTGCAGGAAATATACAACTTTGCGCAAGTTGAAGAAGAGAGTCCCCCACAAGCTTGGGGGAGGATCGTCCAGCTACTGAATGCTTTGCCTGATCACCCTCTTGAGAAGAATGAAATACTTGATATCTTCTATAATGGACTAACCGATGCTTCTAAGGACCACCTAGATAGTTGTGCCGGTTGTGTTTTTAGGGAACGAACCGTAGAACAAGCTGAGATCCTATTGAATAATATCTTGTGCAATGAGAATGCTTGGACTATTCCCGAACCACCTCCGAAGCCAACTCCTATAAAAATAGGTATCCTATTCCTCAGTCCTGAAGATATGCAAGAAGCTAAGAAATCTATGAAAGATAAAGGCATTAAATTTGAAGATGTCAAAAATCTACCACCTATCGAAGAGATCCATGGTCTTGATAACCCGATACAGGTAGTAGAGGTAAATTCTCTGTGTAGATTCAATGAGAGTGACATTACTTTTGATAAACCTGCTAGCCTATGCCTGGATGAATTTGATAACTTTGTTGCCAAACAACAAAGTTTCAATGATTATGTTAGCACACAATTGGAACAGAATGCTCGTATGCTTAGTCATTTAAGTGCTTGTGTGGACAGAAATGTCAATGATCTTAAGCTTCTGAGTAAACATGCCTCTATGGTTACTACTCAAGTAGAACAAGTACTTAAGGCTCAAAATGACTTGCTCAATGAGTTTAATGACAATTCTGCCAGAGTCGTCACGAGAGGCGATAGAATGACCCAGGAACCTTTGTATCCTGAGGGTCATCCTAAGAGAATTGAACAAGATTCTCAAGGAGTTAGCACTAATGCACCTAGTCATCCTAGGAAGAAGAAGAAACATGATAGGAACCTGCACGCTAGCAACCCTGTTGTTGTTACACCCGAGAATCCAAACGATGTCTCTGTTTCTGATGATGAAGCACAATCTGGTGATGAACATGAGCCTAATGATAATATCGATAGTGATGTTCATGAAGATGCTCAACCTAGCAATCATAAGAATGTGGAGATTGAACCTGTTGATCTTGATAACTCATAGCCTAAGAATAAGAGATACGATAAGAACGACTTCGCTGCTAGGAAGCATGGTAAAGAAAGGGAACCATGGGTTCAGAAACCCATGCCCTTTCCTCCCAAACCATCCAAGAAAAAAGATGATGAGGATTTTGAGCGATTTTTTGAAATGATTAGACATGTCTTTCTGCAAATGCGTTTGGCAGATATGCTCAAAATGCCTCCCTATGCCAAGTACATGAAAGATATTGTTACTAATAAGAGGAGGATACGTGAGGTTGAGATTTCCACCATGCTCGCTAATTATACCTTCAAGGGTGGATGTGCCTGTTGTGGTTGCTAACATCACTATCTTAACAGACTTTGTTATTCTGGATATTCCCGAGGATGATGCCATGGCGGTCATCCTTGGAAGACCCTTTTTAAACACTGTAGGGGCTGTTATTGATTGCAACAAAGTCAATGTCACTTTCCATGTCAACGGTAATGAGCATACGGTGCACTTTCCGAACAAACAATATCGAGTACATTGCATCAATGCTATCGAAAAAACTTCATCGATTCTTATTGGGAGCTTTGAATGCCCTATACCTATGTCAAGATGAAGTATGATTTGCTTGTTGGGGATATGCACATCCCCATTGAGGTAACCGATACGTCTCCAACGTATCTATAATTTTTGATGGTTCATGCTATTATCTTGTCAAACTTTGGATGTTTTGTATGCCTTTTATATCTTTTTTGGGACTAACCTATTAACTCAGTGCCAAGTGTCAGTTCCTGTTTTTTCCGTGTTTTTGAACCTTTTCAGAGGAGGATTTTAACCGAACTCCAAACGGAATAAAACTTCCGAAAAGATTTTTTCCAGAACAGAAGATGATCGGGAGACTTGAGAACCAAGGTAGAGGGTCACCAGGAACCCCACAAGCCCTCATGGCGCGGCCAGGGGGGCCCTGCACCTCCCAGGCTTGTGGGCTCCCTGGGCCTCCTCTGCCCTAGCTCCTTCGCCTATATATTCCCTAAAATCCTAGAAAAAATCAGGAGAGCCACGAAAATACTTTTTCGCCGCCGCAAGCTTCTGTCTCCGCAAGATCCCATATGGGGCACGTTCTGGTGCCCTGCCGGAGGGGGATTCGGATACGAAGGGCTTCTTCATCAACACCAAGACTTTTCCGATGATGCATGAGTAGTTCACCATAGACCTACGGGTCCATAGCTAGTAGCTAGATGGCTTCTTCTCTCTCTCTTGGATCTTCAATACAAAGTTCTCCATGATCTTCATGGAGATCTATCCGATGTAATCTTCTTTTGCGGTGTGTTTGTCGAGATCCGATGAATTGTGGATTTATGATCAGATTATCTATGAATCTTA
This sequence comes from Hordeum vulgare subsp. vulgare, assembly GCF_904849725.1. Lineage (NCBI taxonomy): Eukaryota > Viridiplantae > Streptophyta > Magnoliopsida > Poales > Poaceae > Hordeum > Hordeum vulgare. Next base: position 67,965,064 of record NC_058524.1, read on the forward strand.
TTTGAGTTTCTTCTGATCTCTCTTATGCGTGATTTCATATCCTTGTAATTCTTTTCGAGTTGTGGGTTTTGTTTGGCCAACTTGATCTATGATTCTTGCAATGGGAGAAGTGCTTGGTTTTGGGTTCTTACCGTGCGGTGACCTCACCCAGTGACAGAAGGGGTAGCGAGGCATGCATCGTGTTGTTGCCATCAAGGGTAAAAAGATGGGGTTTTCATCATTGGTTTGAGATTATCCCTCTACATCATGTCATCTTGCTTAAGGCGTTACTCTGTTCGTCATGAACTCAATACACTAGATGCATGCTGGATAGCGGTCGATGTGTGGAGTAATAGTAGTAGATGCAGAAAGTATCGGTCTACTTGTCTCGGACGTGATGCCTATATGTATGATCGTTGCCTTAGATATCGTCATGACTTTGCGTGGTTCTATCAATTGCTCGTCAGTAATTTGTTCACCCACCGTAATATTTGCTATTTTGAGAGAAGCCTCTAGTGAACACTATGGCCCCCGGGTCTACTTCACATCATATTTTCAGCCTTACACTTTTACTTCGTTGCACTTTCCGCCTTCAGTTCTCACTTTGCAATCAATCTTAAAGGGATTGACAACCCCTTTATAGCGTTGGGTGCAAGCTCTTTTGTGTTTGCGCAGGTACTCTGGACTTGACGAGATTATCCTATTGGATTGATACCTTGGTTCTCAAACTGAAGGAAATATTTACTGCTCCTGTGCTGCATCACCCTTTCCTCTTCAAGGGGAAAACGAGCGCAAGCCAAGTCTCCGTCAATGTGCCAATTTCTCGCGCTGTTGTCTGTTGTCGTAGCAGAAGAATTTCTGGCACCGTTGCCGGGGAGGATCAAGTCAAGAACTCATCCAAGTAAGTGTCGCAAACTCATCTCTTGCATTTACTTTTTTTGCCTCTCGTTTTCCTCTCCCCCACTTCTGAAAAACAAAAATTTACAAAAATATTTGCCTTTTTCGTTTGCCATTTTCGTTGGCCTTTCCTTTTCTTGTGTGCTATGTGCCTTCAATATGCTTGCATCTTCTCTTGCTGAAAATCTAGTGATATGGATCCTCATCCACTTGCTAATATCTTTAAGAGATCCAATTATGTTGAACCAATTGCTAGTGAGTTGAGTGCACTTGACTTTCTCTATGGAGTTTTGCTTGAGATGCGTGAATCTGAAAATCGTGATGAAGAAATTCATGAAGTGATTCACGAGGGCTCCTTGAATGAAAAGCATGATTGCAATGGTTTCACTATAAATCCTATTAGTGTCAATCATGCTAAAAATATGCAAAACCCTAAGATTGGGGATGCTAGTTTTGCTATGTCCACTACTTGTTGCAATGATCATGATTGGAGTAATGATTTTTCTTATGCTGAAAATTTGTTTAAGCCTCATGATGAATATGATATTTGCAATAATATTGAAAGTGGGTTTGGAGAAGTCATGATATTAGTTGGTGATAATCCCACTATTTTTGAAGAGCGTCAACTTTGCATGCCCGTGGATCATGAAAAGAATATCCTTTGTGATAGCTATATTGTTGAATTTGAATATGATCCCACATGTAATTGTTATGAGAGAGGAAAATATTGTGGTAGAAACTTTCATATCACTAAATTACCTCTCGTTATGTTGAGATTGATATTGTCTCTTTCTTCTTCCTTGCATTTGGTAACTATTGATTGTCTTGACAATCTGTTTTCCTATAAAATGCCTATGGATAGGAAGTATGTTAGACTTAGATATGTTTGCCACATGTTTCATGATGCTCTCTTCCTGTCCGATTGCTATCTTTTTTGTGAGCATCATTGAATTATCAATGCCTAGCTAAGGGCGTTAAACAATAGCGCTTGTTGGGAGGCAACCCAATGAATTTATCTTTTTTCTTTCTGTTTTGTTGCGTCCACACCATCATAATTCTGTTATGATAGAGTATTTTGTGTTTTTTTTGTGCGTTTGAGCCAAGCAAAACCTTTATGACTAGTCTTGGTGATGGTTGTTTGATCCTGCTGGAAACAGACAAAAACTTTTTGCTCACGAGATTATTTTTCATTTTTATTAAGAAGGAGCTTTTGAGTTGATTCTTTTTTCTGCTGGTTGATATGCCTTTTTCCGAGACATTCGTAATTTTTCAGAATTTTTGAGGTACCAGAAGTATACGAAGTATACAGATTGCTACAGACTGGTCTGTTTTTGACAGATTCTGTTCTTGTTGAGTTGGTTGCTTGTTTTGATGAAACTATGGATAGTATCGGGGGGTACTAGCCCTGGAAAAGTGAGAATACAGTAATCTAACACCAATATGAATAGAAATCAAGTTTGCTACAGTACCTAAAGAGGTGGTAGTTTGTTTTCTTGTGCTAACGATATCACGAGTTTCTATTTAAGTTTTGTGTTGTGAAGTTTTCAAGTTTTGGGTGATGTTCTCATGGACAAAGGGATAAAGAGTGGAAAGAGATCAATCTTGGGGATGCCGAAGGCATCCCAAGCGAAATTCAAGGACACCAAAAAGCCTAAGCTTGGGGATGCCCCGGGAAGGCATCCCCTCTTCCGTCTTCAATCCATCGGTAACATTACTTGAAGCTATATTTCTATTCACTACATGATATGTGTTTTGCTTGGAGCGTCTTGTATCATAGGATTCTTTTATTTTTGTTGTGTCACAATCATCTTTGCTGTACACCTTTTGATAGAGACATGCACTCATCGTGATTTTGCTAGAATGCTCATCGTGCTTCACTTATATCTTTTGAGCTAGATAATTTTGCTCTATGTGCTTCACTTAGATCTTTTAGAGCACGGCGGTGCGTGACTTGGTAGTTGGCTTGTGCTATGAAAGTAGTCCCAAAGGTGATAGGTACCCAAAGAGGATACAAAAACTTCCATCTTCATGTGTATTGAGTAGAAAGAGAAGTTTGATTACTCTCAATTAGTTTTGAGACGTGGATTTGGTAATATTAAGAGTTATGTTAGTAGGGTGCTGTGAATCTAGAAATACTTGTGTTGAAGTTAGCGATTCCCATAACATGCACGTATGGTGAACCGCTATGTTAGGAAGTCAGTGCATAATTGATCTATTGATTGTCATCCTTTGTGTTGCGGTCGGGATCGCGCGATGGTTAACACCAACCAACCCTTCCCCTAGGAGTATGCGTTTAGCACTTTATTTCGATTACTAATAAAAACTTTCGCAACAAGTATGTGAGTTATTCATGACTAATGTGAGTCCATGGTATAGATGCACTTTCACCTTCCACCATTTCTAGCCTCACTAGTACCACGCAATTTGTGCCGATGCACAAACCCACCATATGCCTTCCTCAAAACAGCCACCATACCTATCTACTATGGCATTTTCATAGCCATTTCGAGATATATTGCCATGCAACTCCCACCGTTCCGTCTCATGACTTGTGTCGTCACTCTCATATTGCCATTGCATGATCGTAAGATAGCTAGCGAGATGTTTCAACGTCATACGCCAAGCTAGATCGTTGCACATCCCGGTACACTGCCGGAGGCATTTCCTATAGAGTCATCATCGTTCTAAGCTTTGAGCTATGAGTAAATAAAAGTGTGATGATCGTCATTATTAGATCATTGTCCCATGTGAGGAAATAAAAAAAGAGAGGCCAAAGTGCCCAAATAAAAAAAAGAGAATAGAGAAAAGAAAAAGAGGCCAAAGCGCCCAAATAAAAAGAAGAGAGAAAAAGAGAGAAGGGACAATGCTACTATCTTTTTCCACACTTGTCCTTCATAATAGCACCATGCTCTTCAGGATTGAGAGCCTCTCGTTTCGTCACCACCATATGCTAGTGGGAATCTTTATTATATAACTTGGCTTGTATATTCCAATGATGGGCTTCCTCAAGTTGCCCTAGGTCTTCGTGAGCAAGCAAGTTGGATGCACACCCACTAGTTCTCCTTTTGAGCTTTCACATACTTATAGCCCTAGTGTATCCTTTGTATGGCAATCCCTACTCATTCACATTGATATCTATTAATGGGCATCTCCATAACCCTTTGATACGCCGAGTCAATGTGACCATCTCCTCCTTTTTTGTCTCACAACCACCACCACACTCTATTCCACCTATAGTGCTATATTTTGGAAATATGCCCTAGAGGCAATAATAAAATGGTTATTATCATATTTCCTTGTTCATGATAATCGTCTATTGTTCATGCTATAATTGTATTAACAGGAAAGAGTAATACATGTGTGAATAAATAGATCACAATGTGTCCCTAGCAAGCCTCTAGTTGCCTAGCTCGTTGATCAATAGATGATCACGGTTTCCTGATCATGGACATTAGATGTCATTGATAACGGGATCACATCATTGGGAGAATGATGTGATGGACAAGACCCAATCCTAAGAATAGCACTAGATCGTATTGTTCGTATGCTAAAGCTTTTCTAATGTCAAGTGTCTTTTCCTTCGACCATGAGATTGTGCAACTCCCGGATACCGTAGGAGTGCTTTGGGTGTATGAAACGTCACAACGTAACAGGGTGACTATAAAGGTGCACTAGGGTACCTCTGAAAGTGTCTGTTGGGTTGGTACGAATCGAGATCGGGATTTGTCACTCCATGTGACGAAGAGGTATCTCTGGGCCCACTCGGTAGAACATCATCATGAGCTCAATGTGATTAAGGAGTTAGTCACACGATGACGTGCTGCGGAACAAGTAAAGAGACTTACCGGTAACGAGATTGAACAAGGTATAGGTATACCGACGATCGAATCTCGGGCAAGTTCCATACCGACAGACAAAGGGAATTGTATACGGGATTGATTGAATCCTTGACATCGTGGTTCATCCGGTGAGATCTTCATGGAACGTGTGGGATCCACCATGGGTATCCAGATCCCGCTGATGGTTATTGGCCGGAGAACGTCTTGGTCATTTCTGCATGCTTCCCGAACCCGTAGGGTCTACACACTTAAGGATCAATGACGCTAGGGTTATAGGGAAATGTTATACGAGGTTACCGAAAGTTGTTCGGAGTCCCGGATGAGATCCCGGACGTCACGAGGAGCTCCGGAATGGTCCGGAGGTAAAGATTGATATATAGGATGGATGGTTTTGGACACCGGAAATGTTTCGGGCGTCACCGGTAGCGTACCGGGACCACCGAGACCACCGAAAATGGTCCCGGGGGTCCACCGGGAGGGGCCACCAGGCCCAAGAGGTAGCATGGGCCAAAAGGGGAGGGCAACCAGCCCAAAGTGGAGGGGGAGAAGGGGGGAAACCCTAGGCGCTGGTGGGCCTAAGGCCCACCTAAGGGGTGCGCCACACCCTCCCCCTGCCCTAGCCACCGCACCTCCCATCTGGGGTGCTGTCGTACCACCTGGGGGGGGGGGAACCCTAGGGGTCGAACCCCCCTCCCCTCCTCCTATAAATACCTAGGGGTTTGAGGCTGTTTGTGACACGATTTCTTCTCCTCTCGGCGCAACCCTGCTCCCCTCCTTCCTCCTCCTCCCACGGTGCTTGGTGAAGCCCTGCCGGGAGACCTCGTCTCTCCATCGACACCACGCCATTGTGCTTCCGGAGATCTTACCCAACCTCTCCCTCCTCCTTGCTGGATCAAGGTGCGCGAGACATCACCGGGCTTCACGTGTGTTGAACGCGGAGGTGCCGTGGTTCGGCACTAGATCAGAATCTCACCGCGATCTGAATCGCCGCGAGTAGGACTCCATCAACCGCGTTCTAGCAACGCTTCCGCTTAGCGATCTTCAAAGGTATGAAGATGCACTCACCCCTCTTTCGTTGCTGGTCTCTCCATAGGAAGATCTGAATATGCGTAGGAATTTTTTTGAATTTATGCTACGTTACCCAACAGTGGCATCAGAGCCAGGTTTTCTATGCGTAGATTCTATGCACGAGTAGAACACAAAAGGTTGTGGGCGATGATTTGTAAATTTCTTGCCGCTACTAGTCTTATTCTTTTCCGGCGGTATTGTGGGATGAAGCGGCGCGAACCGACCTTACACGTACGCTTACGTGAGACTGGTTCCACCGACAGACATGCACACCATGCATAAAGGTGTCTAGTCGTATTGGATTTTATGAAAAGGGTCCTTATGAAGGGTAAATAGCTTTGGCATATCATCGTTGTGGCTGTCACGTAGGTAAGAAGGCGTTCTTGCTAGAAACCCAAATCAGCCACATAAAACTTGCAACAACAATTAGAGGACGTCTAACTTGTTTTTGCAGGGTTTGACATGTGATGTGATATGGCCAAAGTTGTGATGTTGCATGTATGATGTATGAGATGATCATGTTATTGTAATAGGTTTCACGACTTGCATGTCGATGAGTATGACAACCGGCAGGAGCCATAGGCGTTGTCTTAATTTATTGTATGAGATTCAACGCCATTTGCTTACTACTGTTACTTCATTGCTAACGGTTAGCTATAGTAGTAGTGATACTAGTAGTTGGCTTGACGACTTCACGGAGACACGATGATGGAGATCATGATGATTGAGATCATGGTGTGACGCCGGTGACAATGATGATCATGCAATGCCTGAAGATGGAGATCGAAAGAACAAAGATGATAATGGCCATATCATGTCACTATATGATTGCATTGTGATGTTTATGATGTTTTTCATCTTATTGCTTAGAATGACGGTAGCATAATAAGATGATCCCTCTTGAAATTTTTGAGAACATATTCCCCTAAGTGTGCACCGTTGCGAAGGATCGTTGTCTCGAAGCACCACGTGATGATCGGGTGTGATAGATTCTAACGTTCGCATACAACGGGTGTAAGCCAGATTTACACACGCGAAACACCTAGGTTGACTCGACGAGCTTAGCATGTACAGACATGACCTCGAATACAAGAGACCGAAAGGTCGAACATGAGTCATATGGTTGAATACGATCAGCATGAAGTTGCTCACGGTGATGACTAGTCCGTCTCACGTGATGATCGGACACGGGTTAGTCAACATGGATCATGTATCACTTAGATGACTAGAGGGATGTCGATTTAAGTGGGAGTTCATACTTAATTTGATTAAATGAACTTAATTGTCATGAACTTAGTCTAAAAGTTGTCTTTATAAATATTGTAGATGGCCAACGTCAACCTCAATTTCAACGCATTCCTAGAGAAAAACAAGCTGAAAGATGATGGTAGCAACTATGCGGACTGGGTTCGCAACTTGAAGCTCATCCTTGAAGAAGCTAAAAAGGATTATGTCCTTGATGCACTGCTAGGTGACCCTCCCGCTCCCGCAGCAGCCCAGGACATTCTGAACGTCTGGCAAACGCGGAGTGATGACTACTCTCTGGTTAGGTGTGGCATGTTATACAGTTTGGAAACGGGGCTCCAAAGGCGTTTTGAGCAACACGATGCATATGAGATGTTCCAAGAGATGAAACTGGTTTTTCAAGCTCATGCCCGTGTCGAGAGATATGAAGTATCCGACAAGTTCTTTAGCTGTAAGATGGAGGAGAACAGTTCTGTCAGTGAGCGCATACTCAAAATGTCTGGGTTACACGGTCGTCTGACTTCACTTGGAGTCGAACTTCCAGATGATGCTATAATTGTGTAACATCCCAAATTTTCCTAATTTGGAATGTTCTACAATTGTAGCTAAGCATCTATGCATATTGAATGAAATAAAGATTTGCATTTGAATTCTTTCAAATTTTGCTTTTGCATTTCTATTTTTTTCACACGAGAAATGCCGAAAAATAATTCTTGCAAGCAAGAAAGAGAGGAGGAATATGACCCTCCCAAAATCAGGGGCATTTTTCAAAATATTTGAGCCAAAAAAAACCAAAGTTTTATGGAGAAAATAATTGCAAAAAGAAAACAAAGCTTTTAGGGTTTTTCTGAAAAACATTTTTTTAAGTTTTTATTTTTGCTTTGGAAAAATGTTAAACGGATAGAGATTTTTTTTCTGAAAATTTTGATATATAACATCACTATTTTTAGATTTTATTTACTTGCCTTTTTCTTTGATTTACTTTCTGTTTTAAAAAAATAGAAAATAGGAATTTTTTTAGGAAAGCGCCCGGGGCGCCTTTTAGTGTCTGGGCCGAATCACCCCATCGCAAGATCCGCAGGGATTACGGATCGTCCGCCCGCTGCTTGACCCTCGCCTATCTCTCTTTGGCCGTGGGCCCCATGCCCGATCTCCTTCCCTCCCTCGACCATCTTCTTCCTTCCCGAGCCCCTTCTCTTTCCTTCCTCATCTGCAGCACCACGGGGCCCGATCGGACCCGATCTCTTTCCCCCTGAGAGCCGATCTCCTCCCCCCCGAGCGACGCCCCTCTCCTCTATATAAATAGCCCCCTCCGTACCTCCCCCCCGCCCCCGTAGCCACCCATCGCCGCCCCTGCCCTGCTGCTCGCCGGAGCAAAGCTCCAGGGAACGACTTCGCCCCGCCCCGGCCACCACCTCGCCTCCCCGCACCAACCAAGCCCACCAGAGAGTTCGCCGCCTCCACCACACCCCATCCCCCCCCTAAACTGCCCCCTTGCTGCCACACGCCTCACCTCACTCCTCGCCGGAGTTCGGCCTGCAAACCGAAGCCAGGAGCCTCCCTGCTGCTCACCCCTGACGCTCCCTCGACTCCCCGACGCTGCCACTCGACGTCGGAGCCCCGCCGGAGCTCGCCGGAGGCCCATCCACGTCGACCTCCACTTCCTGCCTCGCCGGAGTCAACCCCAACCCCCTGGAACCCACGGTGAGCACCCCCCACCTCCTGTAGCCGTTAGATCAAAGATCAACGCCCGAGATAATAACCCGCGTACCCCTTCAGTTTTTAGTTAAAAACCGACTGGTTTTCTTCCCAACTTAACACTAGCCGATGCGGTTTGTTTAGTTATTGTCCGTTTGCTAGTTAGCCCCGCAGCACACACCACCTGAGCCAATCAGGAGCTGCCACCTACCCCCTGTTTACTAGATCTAATTTTTTCCTTTTTCCTGTTTTAGTTAGAAAATAGAGAGAGTTTCAATTTTGTTTCCTCTATAACTTTTGATCCAGGACTGCAATGGAGTTGAATCTTTTTGCAGTAGATTCCAATTTCCTTGTAGGTTCTGAAAACATATTATTTGACTATGTTTGAAATTTCAAAATTTGAATTATATCAGATTTAGTTTAAACCTTGTTTTTCTTATTCCAGGAGTTTAAAATAGATTTTAATTTGATTCTTTTTGCTACTGCTTCCTAGTGATAGTATATTTCAGTAGTTTAAGTTTCAATGTTTTTTAAATATTTTTAGTTGGGGTTTTCTCAAAAACAGTTTCTGTTTTGATTAGGTGAAGTGAATTTCTTCACTTTATGCAATAGTAGTTTTATGCTAGTGATGTTATTTTGCTTGCTAATGATTGTAGTGCTTATGGTGTGTATTTGTTTGTATTGATAGATCACCCGGAGTGCAAAGCGTGCTACTTAGAAGCGCTTGATAACGACAACTATCAGCAAGGCAAGTCATTTGATCATGTATGACCTATGTTTTATGCATTGTAGTTCTACCCTTCAAACACCCTATTGCATGCTGGGTAGGTACTTGGAAATATTTGTTACTTGTTGTAGTATCATGTGGTAGGCACCCAACAACCCCGTTACTTGGCCCGGGACGACAAATTCTATTTTTCTATGCTTGTGTAGACGGGGTTCTGGTTGAGAGTTTATCACGAGTGATGCGAGAATAATTTAATAACCAAGACCGGTTAAGACAAGACTTTTCAAGACCTCGTGATGCAATGCAACTCTGGGTGAAGGACGGTTTAGATGGGCTCCCTGGAGGAACCAGTGGACGACCCGGGATGCATGGGGAAGTGCCATGACATCTTGCCGAAAGCTTCACCCAGGTTTGAAGGGATGGACGGAGGCTTCAGGACCCAAGGCTTACCTGCACAGCCACCAGTCATTATGGGCTCTGGCTTGGTTGGACAACGCGGCGACTCTGGACAGGCGGTGCTAGCAGATGTAGAAGAACGGTAGGATTGGATGGGCACCGACAGGGGATCAGAGGGACCCGTTGAAAGACCATGTTTTGATCATCCGGTCTTCAAACACCGTGATGTGCGAGGACATTCCCGGAGGCGATCAAATCTTGTGGGTAACGTGTGCAAAACTCTGCAGAGTGCCCAAACCTAATCGATTAGCCGTGTCCACGGTCATGGACAACTTGAGCCGAAGGCATTGAAATTTTCCAGAACTCTCAACACAATTAATAATGATGTGGGAATTATCGACAACTCGGGTACGAGAATTGGTTGGCGGAACCATCTCGTTAACAACCAACAATGTAGTAACATTTTTCTTTTAGCCCTCTCTTGATGTAGGAGAAAACTTGCTTTTCGCTAAAAACTTGTAGCTCCACCTGCCATATATGCATGTAGAATAGATGATTATTATTTCACCCCTCTCTTTGATGACTTGCCGGCATATTCCATATGCTGACCTACACGGCTGCAACGTATCATTTTGCAGAGTATTTTTCCGACCAGGAGTGAGGCTACGATATACGCTCGGTGATATGCCCTAGAGTCGGATGGACTCATCTACCTTTGAAGCTTCCGCTAGTCTTCGTTAGTTATCTCATGAGATGGACTTTATTGTAATTCATTATTGTAATAAAGTACTCGATATGAGATTTTGATTAATAAAGCTGTGTGATTGAACTCTCGATATATACATTGATGTACTATGTGTGTACCAGCATGATCTTGGGATGGTACGAAAACACCAGAGACTTGGCCGTTTCAGGTCAGGTCGCTACAGATATGGTGTGAATGGCGGGAAGTTTAAAGGTTTTCGTGAGGATGAACACGGAACTTCATGGTTTTAGGATCGCATCTATGTGCCCAATGATTCAGAACTCAGGAAGTTGATACTTCAGGAGGCCCACGATTCCCCGTACTCGATACACCCAGGCAACACCAAGATGTATCTGGACCTGAAGGAAAGTTTCTGGTGGACAGGAATGAAGAAAGACATTGCCGAGTTTGTAGCAATATGCGATGTTTGTCAGCGAGTGAAGGCCGAGCATCAGAAGCCAGCAGGATTGCTTCAACCTCTGCCGATACCCGAGGGGAAATGGGAAAAACTTGGTATGGACTTCATCACAGGATTACCCAGGACCCGTTCTGGTTATGATTCTATCTGGGTTGTGGTCGATCGTTTGACCAAGGTAGCTCACTTCATTCCCGTGAAGACTACCTACACGAGTGCTAAGCTGGCCAAGATCTATATGACCAGGATCGTATGTCTACATGGAGTACCGAAGAGTATTGTGTCAGATAGAGGGACCCAGTTCACGTCAAAATTCTAGCACCAACTACACGAAACCTTGGGAACAAGATTGGAGTTCAGTACAGCCCTTCACCCTCAGACCGACGGACAGACCGAGAGAGTGAATCATATTCTGGAGGACATGTTGAGGGCTTGCGCACTAGACTATGGGTCTAGCTGGGATGACAATTTACCTTATGCCGAGTTCTCATACAACAACAGCTATCAGACCAGTCTGAAGATGGCCCCTTTTGAAGCTCTATACGGAAGGAGGTGCAGAACACCGTTGATGTGGGATGGAGTTGGAGACCGACAACTTTTTGGTCCCGACCTTATCCGAGATTCTGAAGCGAAGGTCAAGCTGATTCGTGACCGACTCAAGATAGCTCAGTCCAGACAGAAGAGTTATGCTGACAGCAAGCGCAAGGAAGTAACGTACGAAGTGGGAGACCAAGCATATCTTCGGGTGTCTCCACTTCAAGGAATCAAGATATTTGGTGTAAAAGGAAAGTTAGCACCCCGATTCATTGGCCCCTACAAAATTCTTGAACGTAGAGGCGAAGTTGCATATAAACTGGAATTGCCGGAAGGATTGTCCGGAGTTCATGATGTCTTCCATGTTTTGCACTTGAAGAAATGCCATGCTGAGATGGCTGATGTTCCGTTGAGAGATACAGTGCCCCTAGAGGCCATACAACTCGACAGTGATTTGACGTATGAGGAGAAACCCGTCAGGATTCTCGAGACTGCCAACAGAGTTACCCGCAGCAAGATCATCAAATTCTGCAAGGTTTTGTGGAGTCACCACACCAAGGAAGAAGCCACCTCGGAACGAGAAGAGCATCTTCGTCGAGACCACCCACACCTATTTGCTAGCCAACCCGAATCTCGAGGGCGAGATTCATCTTAAGGTGGGTAGGTTTGTAACATCCCAAATTTTCCTAATTTGGAATGTTTTACAATTGTAGCTAAGCATCTATGCATACTGAATGAAATAAAGATTTGCATTTGAATTCTTCAAATTTTTCTTTTGCATTTCTATTTTTTTTCTCACGAGAAATGCCGGAAAATAATTCTTGCAAGCAAGAAAGAGAGGAGGAATATGACCCTCCCAAAATCAGGGGCATTTTTTAAAATATTTGAGCCAAAAAAAACCAAAGTTTTATGGAGAAAATAATTGCAAAAAGAAAACAAAGCTTTTAGGGTTTTTTCTGAAAAAGCATTTTTTTAGTTTTTATTTTTCCCTTGGAAAAATGTTAAACGGGTAGAGATTTTTTTTCTGAAAATTATGATATATAACATCACTATTTTTAGATTTTATTTACTTGCCATTTTCTTTGATTTACTTTCTATTTAAAAAAAAATAGAAAATAGGAATTTTTTTAGGAAATCGTCCGGGGCGCCTTTTAGTGTCTGGGCCGAATCACCCCATCGCCACATCCGCAGGGATTACGGATCGGCCGCCCGCACCTTGCCCCCTCGCCTCTCTCTCTCTCTCTCTAGCCGTGGGCCCCACGCCCGATCTCCTTCCCTCCCTCGGCCATCTTCTTCCTTCCCGAGCCCCTTCTCTTTCCTTCCTCGTCTGCAGCACCACGGGGCCCGATCGGACCCGATCTCTTTCCCTCTCGGAGCCGATCTCCTCCCCCCCCCCGAGCGACGCCCCTCTCCTCTATATAAACAACCCCCTCCGCACCTCGCCCCCCCGTAGCCACCCATCGCCGCCCCTGCCCTGCTGCTCGCCGGAGCAAAGCTCCAGGGAACGACTCCGCCCCGCCCCGGCCACCACCTCGCCTCCCCGCACCAACCAACCCCACCAGAGAGTTCGCCGCCTCCACCGCACCGCATTTTCCCCCTAGACCGCCCCCTCGCCGCCCCACGCCTCACCCCACTCCTTTCCGGAGTTCGGCCTGCAAACCGAAGCTAGGAGCCTCCCTACTGCTCGCCCCCGACGCTCCCTAGACTCCCCGATGCCGCCACTCGACGCCGGAGCCCCGCCGCAACCTCCCCGACACCTCGGACGCCGCCGGAGCTCGCCGGAGGCCCATCCCCGTCGACCACCACTTCCTGCCTCGCCGGAGTCAACCCCAACCCCCTGCAACCCACGGTGAGCACCCCCACCTCCTGTAGCCGTTAGATCAAAGATCAACGCCCGAGATTATAACCCACGCACCCCTTCAGTTTTTAGTTAAAAACCGACTAGTTTTCTTCCCCACTAAACACTAGCCGACGCGATTTGTTTACTTATCGGCCGTTTGCTAGTTAGCCCCGCAGCACACACCACCTGAGCCAATCAGGAGCTGCCACCTACCCCCCCTATTTAATAGATCTATTTTTTTCCTTTTTCCTGTTTTCGTTAGAAAACAGAGAGAGTTTCAATATTGTTTCCTCTATAACTTTTGATCCACGACTCCAATGGAGTTGAATATTTTTGCAGTAGATTCCAATTTCCTTGTAGGTTCTGAAAACATATTATTTGACTATGTTTGAAATATCAAAATTTGAATTATATCAGATTTAGTTTAAACCTTGTTTTGCTTATTCCAGGAGTTTAAAAATAGATTTTAATTTGATTCTTTTTGCTACTGCTTCCTAGTGATAATATCTTTCAGTAGTTTAAGTTTCAATTTTTTTTAAATATTTTTAGTTGGGGTTTATCAAAAACAGATTCTGTTTTGATTATATGAAGTGAATTTCTTCACTTTATGCAATAGTAGTTTTATGCTAGTGATGTTATTTTGCTTGCTAATGATTGTAGTGCTTATGGTGTGTATTTTTTTGTATCGATAGATCACCCAGAGTGCGAAGCGTGCTACTTAGAAGTGTTTGATAATGACAACTATCAGCAAGGCAAGTCATTTGATCATGTATTACCTACGTTTTATACATTGTAGTTCTACCCTTCAAACACCCTATTAAATGCTGAGTAGGTACTTGGAAATATTGGTTACTTGTTGTAGTATCATGTGGTAGGCACCCAACAACCCCGTTACTTGGCCCGGGACGACAAATTCTATTTTTCTATGCTTGTGTAGACGGGGTTCTGGTTGAGAGTTTATCACGAGTGATGCGAGAATAATTTAATAACCAAGACCGGTTAAGACAAGACTTTTCAAGACCTCGTGATGCAATGCAACTCTGGGTGAAGGACGGTTTAGATGGGCTCCCTGGAGAAACTAGTGGACGACCCGGGATGCATGGGGAAGTGCCATGACATCTTGCGGAAAGCTTCACCCAGGTTCGAAGGGATGGACGGAGGCTTCAAGACCCAAGGCTTACCTGCACAACCACAAGTCATTATGGGCTCTGGCTTGGTTGGACAACGCGGCGACTCTGGACATGCGGTGCTGGCAGATGTAGAAGAATGGTAGGATTGGATGGGCACCGACAGGGGATCAGAGGGACCCGTTGAAAGACCATGTTTTGATCATCCGATCTTCAAACACCCTGATGTGCGAGGACATACCCGGAGGCGATCAAATCTTGTGGGGAACGTGTGCAAAACTCTGCAGAGTGCCCAAACCTAATCGATTAGCCGTGTCCACGGTCATGGACAAATTGAGCTGAAGGCATTGAAATTTTCCAGAACTCTCAACACAATTATTAATGATGTGGGAATTATCGACAACTCGGGTACGAGAATTGGTTGGCGGAACCATCTTGTTAACAACCAACAATGTAGTAACATTTTTCTTTTAGCCCTCTCTTGATGTAGGTGAAAACTTGCTTTTCGCTAGAAACTTATAGCCCCACTTGTCATATATGCATGTAGAATTGATGATTATTATTTCACCCCTCTCTTTGATGACTTGCCGGCATATTCCATATGCCGACCTACACGGCTGCAACGTATCATGTTGCAGAGTATTTTCCCAACCAGGAGTGAGGCTGTGATCTACGCTCGGTGATATGCCCTGGAGTCGGATGGACTCGTCTACCTTTGAAGCTTCCGCTAGTCTTTGTTAGTTATCTCATAAGATGGCCTTCAGCCACTTTATTGTAATAAAGTACTCGATATGAGATTTCGATTAATAAAGCTGTGTGATTGAACTCTCGATATATACATTGATGTACTGTGTGTGTACCAGCATGATCTTGGGATGGTATGAAAACACCAGAGACTTGGCCGTTTCAGGTTGGGTCGCTACAAATTGACAGAATCCTCCAGTCTCTCCCACCAAGCTACAAAGGTTTTGTGATGAACTACAACATGCAAGGGATGGATAAGACCATTCCTGAGCTGTACTCAATGCTCAAGTCTGGAGAAGTAGAAATCAAGAAAGAGCATCAAGTGTTGATGGTCAACAAGACCACCAGTTTGAAGAAGGGCTAGGGTAAGAAGAACTTCAAGAAAGACGGCAAAGCCGTTGCCGCGCCCGGTAAGCCAGATGTCGGGAAGAAGAAAAAGAATGGACCCAAGTCTGAGACTAAGTGCTTCTATTGCAAGGGAAAAGGTCACGGGAAGCGGAACTGTCCCAAATACTTAGCGGACAAGAAGGCCGGCAATGTTAAAGGTATATGTGATATACATGTTATTGATGTGTACCTTACCAGCGCTCGTAGTAGCTCCTGGGTATTTGATACCGGTGCTGTTGCTCACATTTGCAACTCAAACCAGGAACTGCGGAATAAGCGGAGACTGGCCAAGGACGAGGTGACGATACGCGTCGGGAATGGCTCCAAGGTCGTTGTGATCGCCGTCGGCACGCTACCTCTACATCTATCGTTGGGGTTAGTTTTAAACCTTAATAATTGTTATTTAGTACCAGCTTTGAGCATGAATATTGTATCAGGGTCTTGCTTAATGCGAGACGGCTACTCATTTAAGTCAGAGAATAATGGTTGTTCTATTTATATGAGTGGTATGTTTTATGGTCATGCTCCACTGGTGAA
Organism: Hordeum vulgare subsp. vulgare; assembly: GCF_904849725.1. Lineage (NCBI taxonomy): Eukaryota > Viridiplantae > Streptophyta > Magnoliopsida > Poales > Poaceae > Hordeum > Hordeum vulgare. The sequence continues at coordinate 67,981,242 of NC_058524.1, forward strand.
TGGTTTATTCTTGATGAATCTCGATCGTGATGTTACACATATTCATAGTGTTAGTACCAAAAGATGTAAAGTTGATAATGATAGTCCCACATACTTGTGGCACTGCCGCCTTGGTCATATCGGTGTTAAGCGCATGAAGAAGCTCCATACTGATGGACTATTATTAGAGTCTCTTGACTTTGAATCATTTGACACATGCGAACCGTGCCTCATGGCCAAGATGACTAAGACTCCATTCTCAGGAATAATGGAGAGAGCGACCGACTTATTGGAATAATACATACTGATGTGTGTGGTCCAATGAACGTTGAAGCTCGCGGTGGCTACCGTTATGTTCTCACTCTCACCTATGATTTGAGTAGGTATGGGTATATCTACATGATGAAGCACAAATCTGAGATGTTTGAAAATTTCAAGGAATTTAAGAGTGAGGTTGAGAATCAACGTGACAGAAAAATTAAGTGTCTACGATCTGATCATGGAGGAGAATATTTGAGTCACGAGTTTGGCACACACCTAAGGAAGTGTGGAATCGTTTCACAACTCACGCCGCCTGGCACACCGCAACGCAACGGAGTGTCTGAACGTCGTAATCACACTTTATTAGATATGGTACGATCTATGATGTCTCTTACCGACTTACCTCTATCGTTTTGGGGATACGCATTAGAAACTGCAGCATTCACTTTAAATAGGGCACCGTCTAAATCCGTTGAGATGACACCGTATGAACTATGGTTTGGCAAGAAACCTAAGTTCTCGTTTCTTAAAGTTTGGGGCTGCGATGCTTATGTGAAGAAACTTCAACCAGAGAAGCTCGAACTCAAAGTGGAGAAATGCGTATTCATAGGATACCCTAAGAAAACTATTGGGTATACCTTCTATCTTAGATCCGAAGGAAAAACCTTTGTTGCCAAGAATGGATCCTTTCTAGAGAAAGAGTTTCTCTCGAAAGAAGTGGGAGGAAAGTAGAACTTGATGAGGTAATTACACCCACTCTCGAACAGGAAAGTAGCGCAGCGCGGGAAATTGTTCCTGTGGCGCCTACACCAACTGAAGAAGAAGTTAATGATAATGATCATGAAGCTTCAGATCAAGTTACTACTGAACCACGAAGGTCCACAAGGGCACGCTCCGCACCAGAGTGGTACGACAACCGTGTGATGGAAATCATGTTGTTAGACAACGGTGAACCTTCGAACTATGAAGAAGCAATGGCAGGCCCGGATTCCAACAAATGGCTTGAGGCTATGAAATCCGAGATAGGATCCATGTATGAGAACAAACTATGGACTTTGGTGGACTTGCCCGATGACCGGCGAGCCATAGAAAATAAAGGGATCTTCAAGAAGAAGACTAATGCAAACGGTAATGTGACCGTTTATAAAGCTTGACTTGTCGCAAAGGGTTTTCGACAAATTCAAGGAGTTGACTACGAAGAGACTTTCTCTCCCGTAGCGAAGCTGAAATTAGTCTGAATCATGTTAGCAATTGCCGCCTTTTATGATTATGAAATTTGGCAAATGGACGTCAAAACGGCGTTCCTTAACGGGAATCTTAAGGAAGAGTTGTATATGATGCAACTAGAAGGTTTAGTCGACCCTAAGGGTGCTAACAAAGTGTGCAAGCTCCAGCGCTCCATCTATGGGCTGGTGCAAGCATCTCGGAGTTGGAACATTCGCTTCAATGAGGTGATTAAAGCGTTTGGGTTCATACAGGTTTACGGAGAAGCCTGTCTGTACAAGAAAGTGAGTGGGAGCTCTGTAGCTTTCCTCATACAGTATGTGGATGACATATTATTGATGGGGAGTAATATAGAGATGTTGGAGAGCATAAAGGCCTATTTGAACAAGAGTTTTTCCATGAAGGACCTTGGAGAAGTTGCATACATATTTGGCATCAAGATCTATAGAGATAGGTAGAGACGGCTCATAGGTCTTTCGCAAAGTATATACCTTGACAATATATTGAAGAAGTTCATTATGGAAAACTCAAAGAAGGGGTTCTTGCCAGTTTTGCAAGGTATGAAATTGAGTAAGACTCAGTCACCGACCACGGCAGCAGATAGAGAGAAGATGAGTACGCTTCAGCCGCAGGCTCTCTAATGTATGCCATGTTGTGTAACAGACCTGGTATAAACCTTGCCATAAGTTTGGTAGGGAGGTACCAAAGTGATCCTGGTCTGGAACACTGGACATCGGTCAAGAATATGCTGAAGTACCTGAAGAGGACTAAGGAGATGTTTCTCGTTTATGGAGGTGACGAAGAGCTCGTCGTAATGGGTTACGTTGATGCTAGCTTCGACATAGATCCGGATGACTCTAAGTCACAGACCGGATACGAGTATGTTTTGAATGGTGGGGCAGTGAGCTGGTGCAGCAACAAGGAAGAAGTCGTGGCAGTATCTACATGTGAAGCGGAGTACATAACTGCTTCAGAAGCGGCTCATGAAGGAATTTGGATGAAGGAGCTCATCACCGACCTTGGAGTGGTTTCAAGCGCGTCGGGTCCAATGACACTCTTCTATGGTAACAGTGGGGCCATTGCCATAGCCAAGGAGTCCAGGTTTCACCGGAAGACCAAGCACATCAAACGTCGCTACAACTCCATCCAGGACCATGTACATAGTGGAGTAACAGAGATTTGTAAAGTACATACGGATCTGAATGTTGCAGACCCGTTGACTAAACCTCTTCCTCGAGCAAAACATGATCAACACTATAATGCTATGGGTGTTCGATACATCACAATGTAACTAGATTATTGATTCTAGTGCAAGTGGGATACTGTTGGAAATATGCCCTAGAGGCAATAATAAAATGGTTATTATCATATTTCCTTGTTCATGATAATCGTCTGTTGTTCATGCTATAATTGTATTAACAAGAAACAGTAATACATGTGTGAATAAATAGATCACAATGTGTCCCTAGCAAGTCTCTAGTTGGCTAGCTCTTTAATCAATATATAATCATGGTTTCCTCATCATGGACATTAGATGTCATTGATAACGGGATCACATCATTGGGAGAATGATGTGATGGACAAGACCCAATCCTAAGCATGCACTAGATCATATTGTTCATATGCTAAAGCTTTTCTAATGTCAAGTGTCTTTTCCTTCAACCGTGAGATTCTGCAACTCCCGGATACCGTAGGAGTGCTTTGGGTGTATCAAACATCACAACTTAACTGGGTGACTATAAAGGTGCACTACGGGTACCCCTGAAAGTGTCTGTTGGGTTGGTACGAAACGAGATCGGGATTTGTCACTCCGTGTGACGGAGAGGTATCTCTGGCCCACTCGATAGAACATCATCATGAGCTCAATGTGACTATGGAGTTAGTCACACGATGGCGTGCTACGGAACAAGTAAAGAGACTTACCGGTAATGAGATTGAACAAGGTATAGGTACACCGACGATCGAATCTCGGGCAAGTTCCATACTGACACACAAAGGGAATTGTATACGGGATTGATTGAATCCTTGACATCGTGGTTCATCCGATGAGATCTTCGTGGAACCTGTGGGAGCCACCATGGGTATCCAGATCCCGCTGATGGTTATTTGCCGGAGAACGTCTCTGTCATGTCTGCATGCTTCCCGAACCCGTAGGGTCTACACACTTAAGGTTCGATGACGCTAGGGTTATAGGGAATTGTTATACGAGGTTACTGATAGTAGTTCGGAGTCCCGGATGAGATCCCGGACGTCACGAGGAGCTCCGGAATGGTCCGGAGGTAATGATTAATATATAGGATGGATGGTTTTGGACACCGGAAATGTTTCGGGCGTCACCGGTAGCGTACCGGGACCACCGGGACCACCGGAAATGGTCCCGGGGGTCCACCGGGAGGGGCCACCAGGCCCAAGAGGTAGCATGGGCCAAAAGGGGGAGGGCAACCAGCCCAAAGTGGGCTGGTGCGCCTCCCACAAGAGGCCCAAGGCGCAGGAGGGAGAGAAGGGGGGGGGGGGGGAACCCTAGGCGCTGGTGGGCCTAAGGCCCACCTAAGGGGTGCGCCACCACCTCCCCCTGCCCTAGCCGCCGCACCTCCCATCTGGGGGGGGGGGGGCTGCCGTACCACCTAGGGGGGAAACCCTAGGGGTCGCACCCCCTCCCCTTCTCCTATAAATACCTAGGGGTTTGGGGCTGTTTGCGACACGGTTTCTTCTCCTCTCGGCGTAGCCCTGCTCCCCTCCTTCCTCCTCCTCCCATGGTGCTTGGCGAAGCCCTATCGGGAGACCTCTTCTCTTCATCGACACCATGCCGTCGTGCTTCCGGAGATCTTCCCCAACCTCTCCCTCCTCCTTGCTAGATCAAGGTGTGGGAGACGTCATCGGGCTGCACGTGTGTTGAACTGGGAGGTGCCGTGGTTCGGCACTAGATCGGTATCTCACTGCAATCTGAATCGCCGCGAGTACGACTCCATCAACCGCGTTCTAGCAACGCTTCCGCTTAGCGATCTACAAAGGTATGAATATGCACTCACCCCTCTCTCGTTGCTGGTTTCTCCATAGGAAGATCTGAATATGCGTAGGAATTTTTTTGAATTTATGCTACGTTACCCAACACTATATCCATGGCTCACGCTCATGTATTGCGTGATAGTTGTAAAAGGTTTGAGAAAGTAAGAGTGCGAAAACAATTACTTGGACAATACCGGGGTTGTGCATGATTTAAATTAGTTGTGTGGGGATGATGGAGCATAGCCAGACTATATGATTTTGTAGGGATAACTTTCTTTGGCCTTGTTATTTCAAAAGTTCATGATTACCTTGCTAGTTTGCTTGAAGTATTATTGTTTTCATGTCAATAGAAAACTATTGTTTTGAATCTTACGGATCTGAACATTCATGTCACATGAAAGAAGTTAAAAAGGACAACTATGCTAGGTAGCATTCCACATCAAAAATTCAGTCTTTATCACTTCCCTACTCGAGGACTAGCAGGAGTTAAGCTTGGGGATGTTTGATACGTCTCCAACGTATCTATAATTTTTTATGGTTTCATGTTATTATCTTGTCAAACTTTGGATGTTTTGTATGCATTTTATATATTTTTTGGGACTAACTATTAACTAAGTGCCAAGTGCCAGTTCTTGTTTTTTCCGTGTTTTTTACCCTTTTCAGAGGAGGATTTTAAACAGAGTCCAAACGGAATAAAACTTCCGAAAAGATTTTTCCGAAATAGAAGACGATCGGGAGACTTGAGAACCAAGGCACAGGGTCACCAAGGACCCCACAAGCCCTCATGGCATGGCCAGGGGGGCCTGCGCCTCCCAGGCTTGTGGTCTCCCTCGGCCTCCTCTGCCCTAGCTCCTTCACCTATATATTGTTGGGTGCAAGGTCTTTTGTGTTTGCGCAGGTACTCTGGACTTGACGAGATTCTCCTACTGGATTGATACCTTGGTTCTCAAACTGAGGGAAATACTTACTGCTCCTGTGCTGCATCACCCTTTTCTGTTCAAGGGAAAACCAGCGAAGCCAAGTCTCCGTCAAAGTGCCAATTTCCGGCGCTGTTGTCTGTTGCCGTAGCAGTAACCTAGTGACTATTCAAAAATTCTCCGTTTCCTTTTGCGATTCGAAAAAGTTTGTCAAGGAGACTTGATCAACCTCATTGACGGATTTCTTTCGATGAGCATGAGACAGATGAATCAAGGAGTCACAAACCTCTATTCCAAGCCTTTACCTGAGGTTGCTTAGAAAAAAATGATAGATTTAGCTTTAATTTTCCCTGTTTCCTGCTTTTTGCGTCTCGTAGAAAAGTGTCCTGAAAATAAAAGTTCTCCGAATGCCGTGAAAATCAAGTATGATTTTTTCTGGAATTTTTGAAAAATTCTGAGATGGAGAGCTAGTCAGGGGGATGCACCAGTGGGCCACACGCCCTAGAGGCGTGGGCACCCCCCCGGCTGCGCCTACCAGGCTTGTGGGGCCCACGTGTCCCACCTCCACTTATTCCAGCTCCCATCTCCTTCTCCTACCTCCAGAAAAAATCGTTTCCTAGCTCAAACCCGTGTTCTTGCTCTTCTTGCTGCGATTTTCGATCTCCTTGTGCAAAGCCCCATTCACCAAACTGTTTTGGGGAAATTGCTCCTTGGTATGTGACCCCTCCATTGGTCCAATTAGTTTTTGCTCTAGTGCCTTATACGTCGCGTATTTTTGATAGGTAGATGCATTAATGGCAAGATTAAGCATTGTCACCTCTGTGCACCTGACCTTAGTATTCTTAAGAGCGCAGTAACGGGTGATAGAAGTTTCAACATGGGAGCTATAATAGCAAGGATGCCGAATAATAATGCTAATGAAGGGGATTTCTTTGGTGGGATCTATGCCACTCGCATAGCAAATTTTCTTGGAGTACCCATCCGCGAAGGAGATCCCCCGCTCCATACAACTTTCCTTGATTGCGCCGCTATGACACGCTATCAGTTCCTTGAGAGGGATAATGAATCCCTCCTATACCGGTTAATATTTAACCGACAACGTGTTTTCCATATTACCCTTCCTGCTCCTGCCTTCTTTGACTTTCAGGTAAAACGGAGATATTACATAACGAGAGGAGAGGCGGAGGAGTATGAGAGGGAGGCAAAGGATGCTCGCCTCCGTGAGGCAGCTATTCAGGTAGTGGCTGCCACGCTCCCGTACAACCCCCATTATGATTTCAGATATCACCCGGACCATCCATGGGAGTAGAACAACTTAGGCCAAAAGCCTAAGCTTGGGGGAGTACGTGTTTCTCACCGACTTTATATTCATGCTCACACTTTCACTTTGTTAGTCGGTCTTCACACTTTGCCACTGTATCATCCATGCTAGTTTATTTCTTTTTTTCGCTTTCTTCTCGTGTGTTTGTCTAGTTTGAGAAAACCCAAAAAAATTTCTTGTTCTTCTTTTGCTTGTTGGGAGCTTTCCCATGTAAATAGTTTTCTTTTTCTTTGGGTCAAGGTAGAAGACCATGGTTACAACGTTTAGTGGCTCTCGCATGCTTATCTGTTTATCTGTCAAAGAGCCATATTACTTTGTCTTATCCTTTGCGTTTGCTTGCAGATTCCAGCTTAGTCCAATGCACGAGCACTCTTATTATTGTTCACATCATTCGGTCGTGCAAGTGAAAGGCAATAATGACGACATATGATGAAGTGACTGAGCCTGGAAAAGCTGGTATGAACTCGATCTATTTTGTTTTTGTAAATATGACTAGCTCATCGTTCCAGAGTCAGCTTTGTTGTGAGAGAAACATCTTTGCAATGACAACTTAGAGATCATAGTTTCTGATGTCATGCTTAATTAGCTAGGAGCTTATAATGGTTTGTCTTGGATGCCAACATGAATTTTGAGATGATTATGATGTAGTATGATAGGATGGTATACTCCTTTGAATGATTCAAGTGGCTTGGCTTGGCGCATGTTTACGCATGTAGTTGAAACAAATCAACATAGCCTCTATGATATTCATGTTCATGGTGATTTATGTCTTACTCATGCTTGCACTCAATATTGGTTAATTTCAATGCATTTTCATGACTGTTGTCGCTCTCTAGTTGGTCGCTTCCCAGTCTTTTGCTAGCCTTCACTTGTACTAAGTGGGAATACTGCTTGTGCATCCACTTCCATAAACCCGAAGTTGTTCCATATGAGTCCACCATACCTACCTATATGTGGTATCTACCTGCCGTTCCAAGTAAATTTGCATGTGCCACTCTCTAAACCTTCAAGAAATAATCTGTTTGCATGCCCGAACCGCTCATGTGGTGACAGGGGGCTATCAGTATCTTCCATGCTAGGCGTGTTATCCTCGATATGTGTTTATTCACTATCATTCACGAGAAAGGGGCCGGTAATTGGAATGCCCAGTTCCATGCTCAAATCGAAAAGATAATTGCAAACAAAACTCCCCTGGATTGTTGTTGGTATGGACGACAACTGAGTATTCGGTTAGTCGTGGAGTTTGATTGATCGGTGGTGGGGGAGTGATAACCCACAAGTATAGGGGATCACAACACTTTTTGAGGCTAGAGTATTCAACCCAAAATTATTGATTCAACACAAGGGGAAGCAAGTATTAGCAGTTGAGTTGTCAATTCAACCACACCTGAAAGATTTAGTATCTGCAGCAAAGTATTAGTAGCAAAGTAGCGTGATAGCAACAGTAACCATTAGCAGCAAAGTAACAGTAACAACAAAGTAACATAGAAAGGACCAGTAGGAAAAGACTCGTAGGCATTGGATCGGTGATGGATAATTATGTCGGATGCTATTCATCATGCAACAGTTATAACACGGAGAGATATGTAACTAGCTCCAGTTCATCAATGTAATGTAGGCATGTATTCCGTATGTAGTCATACGTGCTTAGGGAAAAGAACTTGCATGCCATCTAGTGACCATCCCTCCCGTGGCAGCGGGGTCCTAATGGAAACTGTGGGATATTAAGGTTCTCCTTTTAATAAAGAACCGGACCAACGCATTAACACTTGGTGAATACATGAACTCCTCATACTATGGTCATCTCCGGGAGTGGTTCCGGCTATTGTCACTTCGGGGTTGTCGGGTCATAACACATAGTAGGTGACTACAACTTGCAAGATAGGATCAAGAACACACATATATTGAAGACAACATAATAGGTTCAGATCTGAAATCATGGCACTCGGGCCCTAGTGACAAGCATTAAGCATGGAAAAGTAGTAGCAACATCAATCTCAGAACATAGTGGATACTAGGGATCAATCCCCGTCAAAACTAACTCTATTACAGGATAGACCTCATCCAACCGATCACCGTCCAGCAAGCCTAGGATAGGATTACTCGCGAACGGTGAAGAGCATCATGGAATTGTCGATGAAGGAAGGTTGGTGATGACGATGGCGACGATCTCCCCTCACCGGAGCCCAAACCGGACTCCAGATCTGCCCTCGAGAGGAAGAACAGGAGGTGGTGGCGCCTCCGTATCATAAAACGCGATGAAATCTTCTCCTTGATTTTTTTCGGGACGAAAGGGACTAAATAGAGCTGAGATTGGAGGCGGTGGAGCAATGTGGGCCCCACAAGCCTGCCAGCCGCGGTCATTGGGGCCCGTGCCTGGTGGGCTTGTGGGCTCCACGCTCCACTTCCCCCGTTGATTCTTGCGCAAGTATTTTTTATATATTCCACAAAAATACCCGTAAATTTCCAGGTCATTCCGAGAACTTTTATTTCTGCGCAAAAACAACACCATGGCAATTCTATTGAAAACAACGTTAGTCCGGGTTAGTTCCATTCAAATTATGCAAATTAGAGTCCAAAACAAGGGCAAAAGAGTTTGGAAAAGTAGATACGACGGAAACATATCAACTCCCCCAAGCTTAAATACTTGCTTGTCCTCAAGCAATTCAGTTGACAAACTGAAAGAGACAAAAGAAAAACTTTTACGAACTCTGTTTGATCTTGTTGTTGCAACTATGTCTAACTCATATCCATAATTTCAGCAAGATCACAAGCTAACCACATAAGAAAATGACATCTAGGTCTCACGGTAAACTCATATCAATGGCATAATCAACTAGCGAGCAATAATAATAAGTCTCAAATGTCAACACTTCAATCAAAACAATCATGAAGCAGTATGAACAGATGTTATCTCGCTAGCTCTTTCTGAGACCGCAAAACATAAATGCAGAGCACCTTCAAAGACCAAGGGCTGACTATACATTGTAATTCATGGCAAAGAAGATCCAGTCACAGTCATACTCAATCACAGTTAAAAGCAAAGCATAAAAATGACAGAGGTGCTCTCTAATTGGTGCTTTTATAAGAAGAGGATGACTCAACAGGAACATAAATAGATAGGGCCTTCGCAGAGGGAACCATTGATTTGCAGAGGTGCCAGAGTTCAAGCTTTGAAAACAGAGATAATAATTTTGGGTGGCATGCTTTCATTATCAACGCAATGACTAAGAGTTCTCACCATCTTCCATGCTACACATGCTATAGGCGGTTCCCAAACAGAAAAGTAAAGTTTTGACTCCCCCACCACCAATCAATCACACTCCACGACTAGCCGAATACTCGGGTGCCGTCCATACCAACATCAATCGAGGGGGAGTTTTGTTAGCAATTATCTTTTCGATTTGAGCATGGAACTGGGAATTCCAATTACTGACCCCTTTCTCGTGAATGATAGTGAATAAACACATATCGAGGATAACACGCCTAGCATGGAAGCTACTGATAGCCCCCAGTCACCACATGAGCGGTTCGGGCATGCAAAACATATTATTTCTTGAAGGTTTAGAGAGTGGCACATGCAAATTTACTTGGAACGGCAGGTAGATACCGCATATAGGTAGGTATGGTGGACTAATATGGAACAACTTTGGGTTTATGGAAGTGGATGCACAAGCAATATTCCCGCTTAGTACAAGTGAAGGCTAGCAAAAGACTGGGAAGCGACCAACTAGAGAGCGACAAGAGTCATCAAAATGCATTGAGATTAACCAACATTGAGTGCAAGCATGAGTAGGACATAAATCACCATGAACATGAATATCATAGAGGCTATGTTGATTTTGTTTCAACTACATGCGTGAACATGCGCCAAGTCAAGCCACTTGAATCATTCAAAGGAGGATACCATCCTATCATACTACATCATAGTCATCTCAAAATTCATGTGGACATCCAAGACAAACCATTATAAGCTCCTAGCTAATTAAGCATGGCATTAGAAACTATGATCTCTAAGTTGTCATTGCAAACATGTTTCTCTCACAACAAAGCTGAATTAGGAACGATGAGCTAGTCATATTTACAAAAACAAAATAGATCGAGTTCATACCAGCTTTTTCAGGCTCAGTCACTTCATCATATATCGTCATTATTGCCTTTCACTTGCACGACCGAATGATGTGATCAATAATAAGAGTGCTCGTGCATTGGACTAAGCTAGAATCTGCAGGCAAACACAAAGGAGAAGACAAAGTAATATGACTCTTTAACAGATAAACAGATATGCATGCGAGAGCCACTAAACATTGTAACCATGGTCTTCTAACTTGACCCAAAGAAAAAGAAAACTATTTACACGGGAAAGCTCCCAACAAGCAAAAGAAGAAAAATAAAATCTTTTTGGGTTTTTCTCAAACTAGACAAACACACGAAAAGAAAAAGAGAAAAAGAAATAAACTAGCATGAATGATAAAGTGGCAAAGTGTGAACATCGACTAACAAAGTGAAAGTGTAAGCAAGAATATAAAGTCAGTGAGAAACACGTACTCCCCCAAGCTTAGGCTTTTGGCCTAAGTTGGTCTACTCCCAAGGAGGGTTCGGGCGATACCCAAAATAATAATGGGGGTTATACGGAAGCGCTGCAGCCACTGCCTGAATAGCTGCCTCACGGAGACAAGCAGCCTTTGCCTCCCTCTCATACTCTTCTGCCTCTCCTCTGGTTATGTAATATCTCCGTTTTACCTGAAAGTCAAAGAAGGGAGGAGCAGGAAGGGTAATATGGAAAACACGCCGTCGGTTAAATATTAACCGGTATAGGAGGGATTCATCATCCCTCTCAAGGAACTGATAGCGTGTCAAAGCGGCGCGATCAAGGAAAGATGTATGGATCGGGGGATCTCCTTCGCGGATGGGTACTCCAAGAAAATTTGCTATGCGAGTGGCATAGCTCCCACCAAAGAAATCCCCTTCATTAGCATTATTATTCAGCCTCCTTGCTATTATAGCTCCCATGTTGAAACTTCTATCACCCGTTACTGCGCTCTTAAGAATACTAATGTCAGGTGCGCAGAGGTGACAATGCTCAATCTTGTCGTTAATGCAGCAAGAAGAGCGAGCTGCGAAACGATTTTTTTTTGGAGGTAGGAGAAGCAGATGGGAGCTAGAATAAGTGGAGGGGGTACACGTGGGCCCCACAAGCCTGGTAGGTGCGGCCAGGGGGTGCCCGCACCTCCAGGGCTTGTGGCCCACTCGTGCAGCCCCCTGACTGCTCTTCGTCTTAGTATTTTTCAAAAATTCCAGAAAAAATCATACTTGATTTTCACGGCATTAGGAGAACTTTTATTTTCGAGGTACTTTTCTACGGGACCCTAAAAGAAGAAAACAGGGAAAACTAAACTAATCTATGATTTTTCTTCTAAGCAACCGAAGGTGAAAGCTTGGAACACAAGTTTGTAACTCCTCGATTCATCCATCTCATGGCCATCGAAAGAAATCCGTCAATGAGGTTGATCAAGTCTCCTTGACAAACTTTTTCAAATCGCAAAAGGAAATAGAGAATTTTCAAATAGTCACTAGGTTACCTCAATGGGGATGTGGATATCCCCAACAAGCAAATCATACTTCATCTTGACAGTAGGTATACGGCATTCAAAGCTCCCAATAAGAATCGATGAAGTTTTTTCGATAGCATTGATGCAATGTAATATTGTTTCTTCGGAAAGTGCACCGTATGCTCATTACCGTTGACATGGAAAGTGACATTGCCTTTGTTGCAATCATTAACAGCCCATACAGTGTTTAAAAAGGGTCTTCCAAGGATGACCGCCATGGCATCATCCTCAGGAATATCGAGAATAACAAAGTCTGTTAAGATAGTGACGTTAGCAACTACCACAGGCACATCCTCGCAAATGCCGATAGGAAAAGCAGTTGATTTGTCGGCCATTTGCAGAGAAATTTCAGTGGGTGTCAACTTATCCAGTTCAAGCCTACGATAAAGAGAGAGAGGCATAACACTAACACCGGCTCAAAGGTCGCATAAAGGAGTTCTAACATAGTTTCCTTTAATGGAGCAAGGTATAGTGGGCACTCCGGGATCACCTAGTTTATTTGGAGTTCCACCCTTGAGGGTATAATTAGCGAGCATGGTGGAAATCTCAACCTCAGGTATCCTCCTCTTATTAGTCACAATATCCTTCATGTACTTAGCATACAGAGACATTTTGAGCATATCTGTCAAACGCATTTGCAGAAAGACAGGTCTAATCATTTCAAGAAATCCCTGAAAATCCTCATCATCCTTTTTATTGGATGGTTTGGGAGGAAAGGGCATGGGTTTCTGAACCCATGGTTCCCTTTCTTTACCATGCTTCCTAGCAGCGAAGTCATTCTTATCATATCTCCTAGTATTAGGTTGTGGGTTATCAAGATCAACAGGTTCAATCTCCACATCCTTATCATTGCTAGGTTGAGCATCTTCATGAACATCACTATTGATATTATCATTAGGCTCATGTTCAACACCAGATTGTATGTCAGCATCAGAGGCAGAGACATCGTTTGGATTCTCAGGTGTAGCAGCATCAGGGTTGCTAGCGCGCAAGTTCCTATCATCTTTCTTCTTCTTCCTAGGATGACTAGGTGCATCAGTGCTAACTCCTTGAGAATCTTGTTCAATTCTCTTAGGATGACCCTCAGGATACAAAGGTTCCTGGGTCATTCTACCGCCTCTAGTGACGACTCTGATAGAATTGTCATTCAACTCATTGAGCAAGTCATTCTGAGCTTTAAGTACTTGTTCTACTTGAGTAGTAACCATAGAGGCATGTTTACTCAGAAGCTTAAGATCATTGACATTTCTGTCCACACAAGCACTTAAATGACTAAGCATACGAGCATTCTGTTCCAATTGTCTGCTAACATAATCATTGAAGCTTTGTTGTTTGGCAACAAAGTTATCAAATTCATCCAGGCATAAGCTAGCAGGTTCATCAAAAGGAATATCACCCTCATCGAATCTACGAAGAGAATTTACTTCTACTACCTGTATCGGGTTATCAAGACCATGGATCTCTTCGATAGGTGGTAGATTTTTGACATCTTCAGATTTAATGCCTTTCTCTTTCATAGATTTCTTAGCTTCTTGCAGATCTTCAGGACTGAGGAATAGAATACCTCTTTTCTTCGGAGTTGGCTTAGGAGGTGGTTCGGGAATAGTCCAAGCATTCTCATTGCACAAGATATTATTCAATAGGATCTCAGCTTGTTCTATGGTTCGTTCCCTAAAAACACAACTGACACAACTATCTAGGTGGTCTCTAGAAACATCGGTAAGTCCATTATAGAAGATATCAAGTATTTCGTTCTTCTCAAGAGGGTGATCAGGCAAAGCATTCAGTAGCTAGACGAGCCTCCCCCAAGCTTGTGGGAGACTCTCTTCTTCAACTTGCGCAAAGTTGTATATTTCCTACAAGGCAGCTTGCTTCTTATGGGAGGGAAATATTTTTCAGAGAAGTAGTAGATCATATCCTGGGGGCTACGCACACAACCAGGAGCAAGAGAATTGAACCAGGTCTTAGCATCATCCTTTAGTGAGAAAGGAGATAACTTGAGGATATAGTAGTGGCGGATCTTTTCCTCACTCGTGAATAGGGTGGCTATATCGTGTCGTTTGATAAGATGGGCTACAACCATTTCAGACTCATAACCGTGAAAAGGATCAGATTCAACCAAAGTGATTAACTCAGGGTCGACAGAGAATTCATAATCCTTATTGGTCACAAAGATAGGCGAAGTAGCAAACTTCGAGTCATATTTCATCCTAGCGTTCAAAGATTTTTCTTTCCAGTTGCGCAGCAATTTCTCGACATCATAGCTATCATGACAAGCAAGAAAGTCCTCAGCTATCTCTCCCTCCATAACATAACCCTCAGGCATATCAGGCAATTCATATCTAGGAGAGCTAGTTCTAACAGGCAAAATAGCAAGTTCTACTTCAATAGTATCAGCAGTTTCAGAAGTATCATCACATCTAGCAGCAACTCTAGCAATTTGTGCATCAAGGAATGCACCTAGTGGCAAAGGAGTATCAAGCATAGCATCATCATAAGCATCATGGACAGCAGAAGTAGCATCATCAAGCACATGCGACATATCAAGATTTCTAGCAGGAGGTGGTGTCGTAAACTTACTCATAACTCAAGGTGAATCAAGTGCAGAGCTAGATGGCAGTTCCTTACATGTCCTCGCAGTTGAGGGCAAGAGTTTAGTTCTTGGATCTTTCGGATTCCTCATAGTGACCAGCAGACGTAAATCCCAAGTGACTCAGAGAATATAGCTATGCCTCCCCGGCAACGGCGCCAGAAAATAGCACGTTGACGGGAGAATATTCTTGACTTGGCTTCCCCGGCAACGTCGCCAGAAAATAGTCTTGATAACCCACAAGTATAGGGGATCACAACAGTTTTCGAGGGTAGAGTATTCAACCCAAATTTATTGATTCGACACAAGGGGAAGCCAAAGAATATTCTCAAGTATTAGCAGTTGAGTTGTCAATTCAATCACACCTGAAAGATTTAGTATCTGTAGCAAAGTATCAGTAGCAAAGTAGTGTGATAGCAACAGTAGCAATAGTAACCAGTAGCAGCAAAGTAACAGTAGCAGCAGTGACAGTAGTAGCAGCGAAGTAACGTAGCAAGGACCAGTAGGAAAAGACTCGTAGGCATTGGATCGGTGATGGATGATTATGCTGGATGCTATTCATCATGCAACAGTTATAACACGGAGAGATATGTAACTAGCTCCAGTTCGTCAATGTAATGTAGGCATGTATTCCGTATGTAGTCATACGTTCTTAGGGAAAAGAACTTGCATGACATCTATTGTCCATCCCTCCCGTGGCAGCGGGGTCCTAATGCAAACTACGGGATATTAAGGTTCTCCTTTTAATAAAGAACCGGACCAATGCATTAACACTTGGTGAATACATGAACTCCTCATACTATGGTCATCTCCGGGAATGGTTCCGGCTATTGTCACTCCGGGGTTGCTGGGTCATAACACATAGTAGGTGACTACAACTTGCAAGATAGGATCAAGAACACACATATATTGGCGACAACATAATAGGTTCAGATCTGAAATCATGGCACTCGGGCCCTAGTGACAAGCATTAAGCATGGCAAAGTAGTAGCAACATCAATCTCAGAACATACTGGATACTAGGGATCAATCCCCGTCAAAACTAACTATATTACATGATAGATCACATCCAACCCATCACCATCCAGCAAGCCTACGATGGGATTACTCATGAACGGTGAAGAGCATCATGGAATTGGCGATGAAGGAAGGTTGGTGATGACGATGGCAACGATCTCCCCTCTCCGGAGCCCAAAACGGACTCCAGATCTGCCCTCCAGAGGAAGAACAGGAGGTGGCGGCGCCTCCGTATCGTAAAACGCGATGAACTCTTCTCCTTGATTTTTTTCCGGAGGAAAGGGACTAAATAGAACTGAGATTGGAGGCGGTGCAGCAACGTGGGCCCCACAAGCCTGCCACGTGCGACCTGGGGGGACCCTGGTGGGCTTGTGGGCTCCACGCTCCACTTCCTCCGTTGATTCTTGCGCCAGTATTTTTTATATATTCCACAAAAAATCCCTGTAAATTTCCAGGTCATTCCGAGAACTTTTATTTCTGCGCAAAAACAACAGCATGGCAATTTTGCTGAAAACAGCGTTAGTCCGGGTTAGTTCCATTCAAATCATGCAAATTAGAGTCCAAAACAAGGGCAAAAGAGTTTGGAAAAGTAGATACGACGGAGACGTATCAGGGAGTCAAAACTTTACTTTTCTGTTCGGGAACCGCCTATAGTATGTGTAGCATGGAAGATGGTGAAAACTCTTGGTCATTGCGTTGACAATGAAAGCATGCCACCCAAAATTATTATCTCTGTTTTCAAAGCTTGAGCTCTAGCACCTCTGCAAATCAATGATTCCCTCTGCGAAGGGCCGATCTATTTATGTTTCTGTTGAGTCATCCTCTTCTTCCAAAAAGCACCAATTAGAGAGCACCTCTGTCATTTCTATGCTTTGCTTTTAATTGTTATTTAGTATGACTGTGACTGGATCTTCTTTGCCATGAATTATAATGTTCAGTCAGCCCTTGCTCTTTGAAGGTGCTTTGCATTTATGTTTTGCGGTCTCAGAAAGAGCTAGCGAGATACCATCTGTTCTTATTGCTTCATGATTGTCTTGATTGAAGTGTTGACGTTTGAAAATTATTATTATTGCTCGCTAGTTGATTATTCCATTGATATGAGTTCCTCTTGAGACCTAAATGTCATTGCTTATGTGGTTAGCTTATGATCTTGCTGAAAATCTGAATATGAGTTAGACATAATTGCAACAACAAGATCAAACAGAGTTCGTAAAAGTTTTTCTTTTGTGTCTATCGGTTTGTCAACTGAATTGCTTGAGGACAAGCAAGGCTTTAAGCCTGGGGGAGTTGATACGTCTCCGTCGTATCTACTTTTCCAAACTCTTTTGCCCTTGTTTTGGACTCTAATTTGCATGATTTGAATGGAACTAACCCGGACTAACGCTATTTTCAGCAGAATTGCCTTGGTGTTGTTTTTGCACAGAAATAAAAGTTCTCGGAATGACCTGGAAATTTATGAGGATTTTTGTGGAATATATAAAAAATACTGGCACAAGAATCAACCGGAGGGGTGTAGCGAGGAGCCCACAAGCCCACCAGGCGCGGCCCCCCTAGCCGCGCCTAGCAGGCTTGTGGGGCCCACAAAGCTCCACCGCCTCCAATTCCAGCACTATTTAGTCCCTTTCATCCAGAAAAAAATCAGGGAGAAGAGTTCATCACGTTTTACGATACGGAGGCGCCGCCACCTCCTATTCTTCCTTTGGAGGGCAGATCTGGAGTCCATTCTGGGCTCCAGAGAGGGCAGATCGTCGCCATCGTCATCACCAACCTTCCTTGATTGCCAATTCCATCATGCTCTTCACCATTCGTGAGTAATCTCATCGTAGGCTTGCTGGACGGTGATGGGTTGGATGAGATCTATCATGTAATCGAGTTAGTTTTGATGGTGATTGATCCCTAGTATCCACTATGTTCTAAGATTGATGTTGCTACTACTTTGCCATGCTTAATGCTTGTCACTAGGGCCCGAGTGCCATGATTTCAGATCTGAACCTATTATGTTCTCGTCAATATATGTGTGTTCTTGATCCTATCTTGCAAGTTGTAGTCACCTACTATGTGTTATGACCCGGCAACCCCGGAGTGACAATAGCCGGAACCACTCCCGGAGATGACCATAGTATGAGGAGTTCATGTATTCACTAAGTGCTAATGCTTTGTTTCGGTTCTCTATTAAAAGGAGAACCTTAATATCCCGTAGTTTCCATTGGGACCCCTGCCACGGGAGGGATGGCCAATAGATGTCATGCAAGTTCTTTTCCCTAAGCACGTATGACTACATACGGAATACATGCCTACATTACATTGACGAACTGGAGCTAGTTACATATCTCTCCATGTCATAACTGTTGCATGATGAATATCATCTGGCATAATCATCCATCACCGATCCAATGCCTACGAGTTTTTCCTACTGGTCCTTGCTACGTTACTCTGTCACTACTGCAGTCACTTCTACTACTGTTACTCTGTCACTACTGCTGTCACTGCTTCTACTATTACTGTTGCTACTGTTGCTATCACACCACCTTGCTACTGATACTTTGCTGCAGATACTAAGTCTTTCAGGTGTGGTTGAATTCACAACTCAACTTCTAATACTCGAGAATATTCTTTGCCTTCCCCTTGTGTCGAATCAACAAATTTGGGTTGAATACTCTACCCTTGAAAACTGTTGCGATCCTCTATACTTGTGGGTTATCAAGACTATTTTCTCGTGCCGTTGCCGGGGAGGCATAGCTCTATTCTCTGAGTCACTTGGGATTTACGTCTGCTGATCACTATGAGGAATCCGAGAGGTCCAAAAACTAAAGTCTTGCCCTCAACTACGAGGACAGGTAAGGAACTGCCATCTAGCTCTGCACCTGATTCACCTTCAGTTATGAGTAAGTTTGCGACACCACCTCGTGCTAGAAATTTTGATATGTCGCATGTGCTTGATGATGCTACTTCTGCTGTCCATGATGCTTGTGATGATGCTTTGCTTGATACTGCTTTGCCACTAGGTGCATTCCTTGATTCACAAATTACTAGTGTTGCTGCTAGATGTGATGATACTTTTGAAAGTGCTGAGATTATTGAAGTAGAACCTACTATTTCGCCTGTCAGAACTAGCTCTCCTAGATATGAATTCCTGATATGCCTGAGGGTTATGTTATGGAGGGAGAGATAGCTGAGGACTTTCTTGCTTGTAAGGATAGCTATGATGTTGAGAAGTTACAACGCAAGTGGAAAGAAAAATCTCTGAACGCTAGGATGAAATACGACCCGAAGTTTGCTACTTCGCCTATCTTTGTGGCCGATAAGGATTATGAATTCTCTGTCGACCCTGAGTTAATCACTCTGGTCGAATCTGATCCTTTTCACGGTTATGAGTTTGAAACGTATGTAGTACATCTTACCAAACTACACGATATAGCCACCCTATTAACGAGTGAGGAAAAGATGCGCCACTACTATATCCTTAAGTTGTTTCCTTTCTCGCTAGAGGATGATGCTAAGACTTGGTTCACTTCTCTTGCTCCTGG
This sequence comes from Hordeum vulgare subsp. vulgare, assembly GCF_904849725.1. NCBI lineage: Eukaryota > Viridiplantae > Streptophyta > Magnoliopsida > Poales > Poaceae > Hordeum > Hordeum vulgare. Next base: position 68,000,696 of record NC_058524.1, read on the forward strand.
TTGTGCGTGTAGCCCCCAGGATATGATCTACTACTTCTCTGAAAAATATTTCCCTGCCCATAAGAAGCAAGCTACCTTGCAGGAAATATACAACTGTGCGCAAGTTGAAGAAGAGAGTCTCCCACAAGCTTGGGGGAGGCTCGTCCAGCTACTGAATGCTTTGCCTGATCACCCTCTTGAGAAGACTGAAATACTTGATATCTTCTATAATGGACTAACCGATGCTTCTAAGGACCACCTAGATAGTTGTGCTGGTTATGTTTTTAGGGAATGAACCGTAGAACAAGCTGAGATCCTATTGAATAATATCTTGTGCAATGAGAATGCTTGGACTATTCCCGAACCACCTCCGAAGCCAACTCCTAAGAAAAGAGGTATCCTATTCCGCAGTCCTGAAGATATGCAAGAAGCTAAGAAATCTATGAAAGAGAAAGGCATTAAATCTGAAGATGTCAAATATCTACCACCTATCGAAGAGATCCATGGTCTTGATAACCCGATATAGGTAGTAGAGGTAAATTCTCTACGTAGATTCAATGACTACATACAGAATACATGCCTACATTACATTGACAAACTGGAGCTAGTTACATATCTCTTCGTGTTATAAATGTTGCATGATGAATATCATCCGACATAATCATCCATCACCGATCCAATGCCTACGAGTTTTTCCTACTGGTCCTTGCTACGTTACTCTGTCACTACTGCTACTGTTACTCTGTCACTAGTGATGTCACTGCTGCTACTGTTACTGTTGCTACTGTTGCTATCACAGCACCTTGCTACTGATGCTTTGTTGCACATACTAAGTCTTCCAGGTGTGGTTGCATTGACAACTCAACTGCTAATACTCGAGAATATTCTTTGGCTTCCCCTTGTGTGGAATCAACAAATTTGGGTTGAATACTCTACCCTCGAAAACTGTTGTGATCCCCTATACTTGTGGGTTATCATCGACCTCCACGGTGTAGGACCCCATTGGAGCACTGAAGATCATAGTCTCTCCGGTCAGCTCATTGAATTTCAATCTCACATTGCATGAGACGGTCTATGTAAGAAAAAAAAGGAAAGACACACATATAATGCATTAATATAAATAGCAACAAAAACAAAATAAATAATGGTTAGAAGTTTGTATAATTTGTTACCATTGTAGAAACAAAACTCGGTAGAAGTAGATGTCGAACAACGTGCCACTTGGAAGGCTGCTGGTGCACCTTGACTTGCACACTCAACACGGTGATGGTTGTTTCATTCTACACAAAACATATTGAACACTAAGTACAATCGTACTCTAGACTACTAAATCAACACTAAAAATACAATTGGTTTCAACACTAATAAATCAATTTCTACTAGCAATGTCTATCCATTGGCAATCACACTAGCAATAAGAATTTAGCAAATCATCTATCTACACAGTAGCATTGAGCATTCAAAGTACTAAAATTCATCCATACATCTATAAAAAAGTAGACCATTCATTCATATATCAAGCAAAAAATCTACTCCCTACCAAACCAACATACATTCACAGCACCAAAATTTGTCCATGCCATCCATTCATTATCCATCCATGTACAGAGAAGAAGCCTCATCGGCTCGGACCCGCCACTAGAGGGAGACGTTAGGGTGGGGAGGAAGACGCGTGAGAGGAGAGGGGAGATCTCACCTTCTGACTAGGAGGTGACGGCGGCCATGATGGGCCGACGATGACGAGCGACATGGTCGGGAGGTGGGGCGGTGGTGCTCGTCGAGGAGGGGGCGAAGGTGAAAAAGATGTGGGTGATGGGGATTGGTATTTTTTATTGGGTAGGGTAATTACAAAATGAACTCGTACTGTTGTGGGCCCAATGGGCGACTCCATAAAAAATGTAGCAAATAGGCATAAACTCAAAAAAAAACTATGGCGTGAAAGAAAACTTCCATGCCAGAACAAAGATCATAGAAAAATATTGTTCGTGTTGACGGGAAATGGAGAACCACCAACAAAAGTTATGGCTAGTCATTTCTTCACTACTTATAACCTACATAGTCAACACTGCATATTGGAACTTCAGCCACAAGAAAATTTGAATCTTTAAAGGGACTTTAGCATCCCCTATCCACTTATAATTAGTACAACCGCTTGAACATAGATTTATTGGAGTACTTGGCATTCTTATTCAAACGACATTACACATTTTGTCATTTGTATCAGAATTATGTAAGCCTGCCATTGATTAGTCAACTCGGGACTCAACCTTCTTCCAAAAAAATACGAGGTGTCAACAACATCAACTTGTTTAATACTGTAGTCCCGCTCCTTGCATATATCAAAGGAATATGTCCCACAATAGCATCTTTCCACAACCTAGCAACATCACCAGCTCCTTTATGGATTTTCCACCCCACTATGTATAAGCCTTTGACTTTCAGAATGGCCTTCCAACATGGGGAATCATAAAATCTAGGTTGTACAATGGCAACGGTCTAGTTCCTGAATTGACAACACAACATGTTGCCCATACTTGTCATCCTTGTTTTCAACCTTGTGTTGGGCGGAGGTGACTCAGGCGACCTAGGGTTTCCATCCTCCCACTCCCGCTGCCGCCAACCACCGGCCACCGGCCAGGCTCCCCCGCCCCCGTCCCCCCCTCTTCCCAGATCCGCTCCTGCGCCGCCTCCCCGGGAGGTGGCTGGGGTGGCACGTGAGCTCCTCTCCCGTGGGCGTCTTCCTCCCTTGTCTCCTCCCTCGTTGTCGCCGACGGTCGCCCTTGGCGTTGGCCCGGTTGGTGCCATCGACGGTGGGCCCTCCTTGTGTTGGAAGTATGCCCTAGAGGCAATAATAAAATGGTTATTATCATATTTCCTTGTTCATGATAATCGTCTATTGTTCATGCTATAATTGTATTAACAAGAAACAGTAATACATGTGTGAATAAATAGATCACAATGTGTCCCTAGCAAGCCTCTAGTTGGCTAGCTCGTTAGTCAATAGATGATCATGGTTTCTTGGTCATGGGCATTAGATGTCATTGATAACGGGATCACATCATTGGGAGAATGATGTGACGGACAAGACCTAGTCCTAAGCATAGCACTAGATCGTATTGTTCGTATGCTAAAGCTTTTCTAATGTCAAGTGTCTTTTCCTTCGACCATGAGATTGTGCAACTCCCGGATACCGTAGGAGTGCTTTGGGTGTATCAAACGTCACAAAGTAACTGGGTGACTATAAAGGTGCACTACGGGTACCTCTGAAAGTGTCTGTTGGGTTGGTACGAATCGAGACCGGGATTTGTCACTCCGCGTGACGGAAAGGTATCTCTGGGCCCACTCGGTAGAACATCATCATGAGCATAATGTGACTAAGAAGTTAGTCACACGATGATGTGCTACGGAACGAGTAAAGAGACTTACCCGTAACGAGATTGAACAAGGTATAGGTATACTGACGATCAAATCTCGGGCAAGTTCTATACCGACAGACAAAGGGAATTGTATACGGGATTGATTGAATCCTTGATATCGTGGTTCATCCGATGAGATCATAGTGGAGCAAGTGGGAGCCAACTTGGGTATCCAGACCCCGCTGATTGTTATTGGCCGGAGAGGTGTCTCAGTCATGTCTGTTGTCTCCCGAACTCGTAGGGTCTACACACTTAAGGTTCGATGACACTAGGGTTATAGGGAATTGTAATACGAGGTTACCGAAAGTTGTTCGGAGTCCCGGATGAGATCCTGGACATCACGAGGAGCTCGAGAATGGTCCGGAGGTAAAGATTGATATATAGGATGGATGGTTGTGGACACCGGAAATGTTTTGGGCGTCATCGGTAATGTACGGGGACCATCGGTAATGGTCCCGGGGGTCCACCGGGAGGGGCCACCAGCCCCAAGAGGTAGCATGGGCCAAAAGAGGGAGGGAAACCAGACCAATGTGGGCCGGTGCGCCTCCCACAAGGAGGCCCAAGGCGCAGGAGGTGGTGAGGGGGGAACCCTAGGCGTTGGTGGGCCTAAGGCCCACCTAGGGGTGCGCCAACCACTCCCCCTGCCCTGGCCGCCGCACCTCCCATCTGGGGGGGGGGGGGCTGCCGCACCACCTAGGGTGGGAACCCTAGAGGTGGCACCCCCTCCCCTCCTCCTATGTATAGTGGGGGTTTTGGGGCTGTTTTGCACGCAGTTTTCCCTCTCCCTCGGTGCAGCACTGCCCCCCTTCTTCGTTCTCTCCCACGGTGCTTGGTGAAGCCCTGCCGGGAGACCTCGTCTCTCCATCGACACCACGCCGTCGTGCTGCCGGAGATCTTCCGCAACCTCTTCCTCCTCCTTGCTGGATCAAGGTGCGGGATACGTCACCGGGTTGCACGTGTGTTGAACGCGGAGGTGTCGTGGTTCGACACTAGATCGGAATCACACCGCGATATGAATCGCCGCGAGTACGACTCCATCAACCGCATTCTAGCAACGCTTCCACTTAGCGATCTTCAAAGGTATGAAGATGCACTCACCCCTCTCTCATTGCTGGTCTCTCCATAGGAAGATCTGAATATGCGTAGGGAATTTTTTGAATTTATGCTACGTTACCCAATAGTGGCATCTGAGCCAGGTTTTCTATGCGTAGATTCTATGCACGAGTAGAAGAGAAAAGGTTGTGGGCGATGATTTGTCAATTGCTTGCCGCTACTAGTCTTATTCTTTTCCGGCGGTATTGTGGGATGAAGCGGCCCGGACCGACATTACACGTACGCTTACGTGAGACTGGTTCCACTGACAGACATGCACACCGTGCATAAAGGTGGCTGGCGGGTGTCTGTCTCTCCTACTCTAGTCGGATTGGATTTTATGAAAATGGTCCTTATGAAGGGTAAATAGCTTTGGCATATCATCGTTGTGGCTGTCACGTAGGTAAGAAAGCGTTCTTGCTAGAAACCCAAATCAGCCACGTAAAACTTGCAACAACAATTAGAGGACGTCTAACTTGTTTTTGTAGGGTTTGACATGTGATGTGATATGGACAAAGTTGTGATGTTGCATGTATGATGTATGAGATGATCATGTTATTGTAATAGGTTTCACGACTTGCATGTCGATGAGTATGACAACCGGCAGGAGCCATAGGAGTTGTCTTAATTTATTGTATGAGATGCAACGCCATGTGCTTACTACTTTTACTTCATTGCTAATGATTAGCTATAGTAGTAGTGATAGTAGTTGACGTGACGACTTCACAGAGACACGATGATGGAGATCATGGTGTCACGCGGGTGACAATGATGATCATGCGATGCCTGAAGATGGAGATCGAAAGAGCAAAGATGATAATGACCATATCATCACACTATATGATTGCATTGTGATGTTTATCATGTTTTTCATCTTATTGCTTAGAACGACGGTAGCATAATAAGATGATCCCTCTTAAAATTTTGAGAACGTATTCCCCTAAGTGTGCACCATTGCAAAGGATCGTTGTCTCGAAGCACCACGTGATGATCGGGTGTGATAGATTCTAACGTTCGCATACAACGGGTGTAAGCCAGATTTACACACGCGAAACACCTAGGTTGAGTCGACGAGCTTAGCATGTACAGACATGACCTCGAATACAAGAGACCGAAAGGTCGAACATGAGTCGTATGGTTGAATACGATACGCCTTAAAGTTACTCACCATGGTGACTAGTCCGTCTCACGTGATGATCGGACACGGGTTAGTCAACATGGATCATGTATCACTTAGATGACTAGAGGGATGTCGATTTAAGTGGGAGTTCATACTTAATTTGATTAAATGAACTTAATTGTCATGAACTTAGTTTAAAATTTGTCTTTATAAATATTGTAGATGGCCAACGTCAACCTCAATTTCAACGCATTCCTAGACAAAAACAAGCTGAAAGATGATGGTAGCAACTATGCGGACTGGGTTCGCAACTTGAAGCTCATCCTTGAAGCAGCTAAAAAGGCTTATGTCCTTGATGCGCCGCTAGGTGACCCTCCCGCTCCCGTAGCAGTCCAGGACATTCTGAACGTGTGGCAAACGCGGAGTGATGACTACTCTCTGGTTAGGTGTGGCATGTTATACAGTTTGGAAATGGGGCTCCAAAGGTGTTTTGAGCAACACGGTGCATATGAGATGTTCCAAGAGCTAAAGCTAGTTGTTCAAGCTCATGCCCATGTCGAGAGATATGAAGTCTCCGACAAGTTCTTTAGCTGTAATATGGAGGCAAACATTTCTGTCAGTGAGCACATACTCAAAATGTCTGGGTTACACGGTCGTCTGACTTCACTTGGAGTCGAATTCCGGATGATGCCATAATTGACAGAATCCTCCAATCTCTCTCACCAAGCTACAAAGGTTTTGTGCTGAACTACAACATGCAAGGGATGGAGAAGACCATTCCAGAGTTGTACTCGATGCTCAAGTCTACAGAAGTACAAATCAAGAAAGAGCGTCAAGTGTTGATGGTCAACAAGACCACTAGTTTCAAGAAGGGCAAGGGTAAGAAGAACTTCAGGAAAGACGGGAAAGCCGTTGCCGCGCCCGGTAAGCCAGATGCCGGGAAGAAGAAAAAGAATGGACCCAAGCCTGAGACTGAGTGCTTCTATTGCAAGGGAAAAGGTCACTGGAAGCGGAACTGCCCCAAATACTTAGCGGACAAGAAGGCCGGCAACGTTAAAGGTATATGTGATATACATGTTATTGAAGTGTACCTTACCAGCGCTGGTAGTAGCTCCTGGGTATTTGATACCGGTGTTGTTGCTCACATTTGCAACTCAAAGCAGGAACTGTGGAATAAGCGGAGACTGGCCAAGGACGAGGTGACGATGCGCGTCGGGAATGGCTCCAAGGTCGATGTGATCGCCGTCGGCACGCTACCTCTACATCTACTGTCGGGATTAGTTTTAAACCTTAATAATTGTTATTTAGTACCAGCTTTGAGCATGAATATTGTATCAGGGTCTTGCTTAATGCGAGACAGCTACTCATTTAAGTCAGAGAATAATGGTTGTTCTATTTATATGAGTGATATGTTTTATGGTCATGCTCCGCTAGTGAATGGTTTATTCTTGATGAATCTCGATCGTGATGTTACACATATTCATAGTGTGAGTACCAAAAGATGTAAAGTTGATAATGATAGTCCCACATACTTGTGGCACTGCCGCCTTGGTCATATCGGTGTTAAGCGCATGAAGAAGCTCCATACTGATGGACTATTAGAGTCTCTTGACTTTGAATCATTTGACACATGCGAACCGTGCCTCATGGGCAAGATGACTAAGACTCCATTCTCAGGAATAATGGAGAGAGCAACCGACTTATTGGAAGTAATACATACTGATGTGTGTGGTCCAATGAACGTTGAAGCTCGCGGTGGCTATCGTTATGTTCTCACTCTCACCGATGATTTGAGTAGGTATGGGTATATCTACTTGATGAAGCACAAATCTGAGACGTTTGAAAAGTTCAAGGAATTTCAGAGTGAGGTCGAGAATCAACGTGACTGAAAAATTAAGTGTCTACGATCTGATCGTGGAGGAGAATATTTGAGTCACGAGTTTGGCACACACCTAAGGAAGTGTTGAATCGTTTCACAACTGACGCTGCCTGGCACACCGCAACGCAACGGAGTGTCTGAACGTTGTAATCGCACTTTACTAGATAAGGTATGATCTATGATGTCTCTTACCGACATACCGCTATCATTTTGGGGATACACATTAGAAACTGCAGCATTCACTTTAAATAGGGCACCGTCTAAATCCATTGAGACGACACCGTATGAACTATGGTTTGGCCAGAAACCTAAGTTGTCGTTTCTTAAAGTTTGCGGCTGCGATGCTTATGTGAAGAAACTTCAACCAGAAAAGCTCGAACCCAAAGCGGAGAAATGCGTATTCATAGGATACCCTAAGGAAACTATTGGGTCTACCTTCTATCTTAGATCCGAAGGTAAAACCTTTTTGCCAAGAACGGATCCTTTCTAGAGAAAGAGTTTCTCTCGAAAGAAGTGGGAGGAAGGTAGAACTTGATGAGGTGATTACACCCCCTCTCGAACAGGAAAGTAGCGCAGCGCGGAAAATTGTTCCTGTGGCGCCTGCACCAACTGAAGAGGAAGTTAATGATAATGATCATGAAGCTTCGGATCAAGTTACTACTGAACCGCGAAGGTCCACAAGGGCACGTTCCGCAGCAGAGTAGTATGGTAACCCTGTGATGGAAATCATGCTGTTAGACAACGGTGAACCTTCGAACTATGAAGAAGCAATGGCGGGCCCAGATTCATGTATGAGAACAAAGTATGGACTTTGGTGGATTTGCCCGATGACCGGTGAGCCATAGAAAATAAATGGATCTTCAAGAAGAAGACTGATGCAAACGGTAATGTAACCGTTTATAAAGCTCGACTTGTCGCAAAGGGTTTTCGACAAATTCTAGGAATTGACTACGAAGAGACTTTCTCTCCCGTAGCGAAGCTGAAATCAGTCTGAATCATGTTAGCAATTGCTGCCTTTTATGATTATGAAATTTGGCAAATGGATGTCAAAACAGCGTTCCTTAACGGGAACCTTAAGGAAGAGTTGTATATGATGCAACCAGAAGGTTTTGTCGACCCTAAGGGTGCTAACAAAGTGTGCAAGCTCCAGCGCTCCATCTATGGGCTGGTGCAAGCATCTCGGAGTTGGAACATTCGCTTTAATGAGGTGATTAAAGCGTTTGGGTTCATACAGGTTTACGGAGAAGCATGTCTGTACAAGAAAGTGAGTGGGAGCTCTGTAGCTTTCCTCATACTGTACGTGGATGACATATTATTGATGGGGAATAATATAGATATGTTGGAGAGCATAAAGGCCTATTTGAACAAGAGTTTTTCAATGAAGGACCTTGGAGAAGCTGCATACATATTAGGCATCAAGATCTATAGAGATAGATCGAGGCCCCTCATAGGTCTTTCGCAAAGTACATACCTTCATAAGATATTGAAGAAGTTCAATATGGAAAACTCAAAGAAAGGGTTCTTGCCAGTTTTGCAAGGTATGAGATTGAGTAAGACTCAGTCACCGACCACAGCAGCAGATAGAGAGAAGATGAATACTGTCCCCTACACTTCAGCCATAGGCTCTCTAATGTATGCCATGTTGTGTACCAGACCTGATATAAACCCTGACATAAGTTTGGTAGGGAGGTACCAAAGTGATCCCGGTATGGAACACTGGACAGCGGTCAAGAATATCCTTAAGTACCTGAAGTGGACTAAGGAGATGTTTCTCATTTATGGAGGTGACGAAGAGCTCGTCGTAAAGGGTTACGTCGACGCTAGCTTCGACACAGATTCGGATGACTCTAAGTCACAGACCAGATACGTATATGTTTTGAATGGTGGGGCAGTGAGCTGGTGCACCAGCAAGCAAGAAGTCGTGGCAGCATCTACATGTGAAGCGGAGTACATAGCTGCTTCAGAAGCAGCTCATGAAAGAATTTAGATGAAGGAGCTCATCACAGACCATGGAGTGGTTCCAAGCACGTCGGGTCCAATGACACTCTTTTGTGATAACACTGGGGCCATTGCCATAGCCAAGGAGCCCAGGTTTCACCGGAAGATGAAGCACATCAAACGCCGCTACAACTCCATCCAGGACCATGTCCAGAGTGGAGTAATAGATATTTGTAAAGTACATACGGATCTGAATGTTGCAGACCCGTTGACTAAACCTCTTCCACGAGCCAAACATGATCAACACCATAATGCTATGGGTGTTCGATACATCACAATGTAACTAGATTATTGACTCTAGTGCAAGTGGGAGACTGTTGGAAATATGCCCTAGAGGCAATAATAAAATGGTTATTATCATATTTCCTTGTTCATGATAATCGTCTATTGTTCATGCTATAATTGTATTAACAGGAAACAGTAGTACATGTGTGAATAAATAGATCACAATGTGTCCCTAGCAAGCCTCTAGTTGGCTAGCTCGTTAGTCAATAGATGATCATGGTTTCCTGGTCATGGGCATTAGATGTCATTGATAACGGGATCACATCATTGGGAGAATGATGTGATGGACAAGACCTAATCCTAAGCATAGCACTAGATCGTATTGTTCGTATGCTAAAGCTTTTCTAATGTCAAGTGTATTTTCCTTCGACCGTGAGATTGTGCAACTCCCGGATACCGTAGGAGTGCTTTGGGTGTATCAAACGTCACAATGTAACTGGGTGACTATAAAGGTGCACTACAGGTACCTCTGAAAGTGTGTGTTGGGTTGGTACGAATCGAGATCGAGATTTGTCACTCCGCGTGACGGAGAGGTATCTTTGGGCCCACTCAGTAGAACATCATCATGAGCTCAGTGTGACTAAGAATTTATTCACACGATGATGTGCTACGGAATGAGTAAAAAGACTTACCGGTAACGAGATTGAACAAGGTATAGGTTTACCGACGATCGAATCTCGGGCAAGTTATATACCGACAGACAAAGGGAATTGTATACGGGATTGATTGAATCCTTGACATCGTGGTTCATCCGATGAGATCATCGTGGAGCAAGTGGGAGCCACCATGGGTATCCAGACCCTGCTAATGGTTATTGGCCGGAGAGGTGTCTCGGTCATGTCTGCCTATCTCCCGAACCTGTAGGGTCTACACACTTAAAGTTCGATGACGCTAGGGTTATAGGGAATTGTTATACGAGGTTACCAAAAGTTGTTCAGAGTCCCGGATGAGAACCCGGACGTCACGAGGAGCTCCGGAATGGTCCGGAGGTAAAGATTGATATATAGGATGGATGGTTTTGGACAGTGGAAATGTTTCGGGCGTCACCGGTAATGTACCGGGACCACAGGGACCATCGGTAATGGTCCCGGGGGTCCACCGGGAGGGGCCACCAGCCCCAAGAGGTAGCATGGGCCAAAAGAGGGAGGGCAACCAGCCCAAAGTGGGCTGGTGTGCCTCCCACAAGGAGGCCCAAGGCGCAGGAGGTGGAGAGGGGGGGGGGAAACCCTAGGCGATGGTGGGCCTGAGGCCCACCTAGGGGTGCGCCAACCCCTCCCCTGCCCTGGCCGCCGCACCTCCCATCTAGGGGGGCTGCCGCACCACCTAGGGTGGGAAACCTAGGGGTGGCACCTCCCCTCCCCTCCTCCTATATATATTGGGGATTTTGGGATTGTTTTGCACGCAGTTTTCCCTCTCCCTCGGTGCAGCCCTGCCCCCCTTCTTCCTCCTCTTCCACGGTGCTTGGCGAAGCCTTGCCGGGAGACCTCGTCTCTCCATCGACACCACGCCGTTGTGCTGCCGGAGATCTTCCTCAACCTATCCCTCGTCCTTGCTGGATCAAGGTGCGAGAGACGTCATCGGGCTGCACGTGTGTTAAACGCGGAGGTGCCGTGGTTCGGCACTAGATCGGAATCACACCGCGATATGAATCGCCGCGAGTACGCCTCCATCAACCGCGTTCTAGCAACGCTTCCGCTTAGCGATCTTCAAAGGTATGAAGATGCACTCACCCCTCTCTCGTTGCTGGTCTCTCCATAGAAAGATCTGAATATCCGTAAGAATTTTTTGAATTTATGCTACGTTACCCAACACCTTTTCCCGCATGCGGGTTCCCCTTCCCGGGGCAGGGGACGACGGCGGTGTAGCTCGGCCGGCTGCGGTCCAGCGACCCGGTGGTGGTGGTCGACGGCGGCTGAGGTGGCGATGCTGCTCCTTGGCGGCAGGGCGACATGGTGGTGCGGGGTGGCCGGCGGCGCACCCGGGCCCAGATCTGGGCCCTGCGGGCCCCATCTGGGTCCTAGCAGGCCGGCTCCCGGCGTGTCTACGGTGTCTTCTTCGTGGCGGTGAGGAGGAGCAGCTGGGACGGGGGGCTGCGTTGCTGACGGCGTGCCTATTGCAACGTGATTGCGGGAGCATTACGGGGGGTCCCGACCGGGCCTGTGGGCCCACGGGCCTGGTATGCTCCTGCTATTGCGTCTGGTTGGCTATCATCCTTGAGGGGGGAGCTTGAGCCCTCCCACGTGCCGAAGGTGCTGTTGCTCCTAGTCCCGGCTCCTCTTCATTGTTGTGCAGGTTTCTCCTTACGGTGCAGTGGTGAGATGGCGCAGGGGCCTCAAGACCGTGTTAGTGCGGGGTGTAGGACGGTTTGGTGGCAGGCTTCGGAGCGCGCGAGGTGCAGGTTGGGATCGGGGGAAACCCCTGTCAGCCCGGCCGACACTGATGCGGTGACGCCTTTGGGTGTCGCCGAACCTTCCTGGAGGGCGTCAGGGCTACCCTTCCTTGCACCTCGTCGCGTACCGGGGGGAACCCTTGGCAGCAGCTCGTCATCGTCGCATTCCTTCTTGAAGGTGTTGATGGGTACCGGTGCTCTAGAGTCCTGGATCTTGGTGAATGTCTCTTGGTGGGCGAAGCGGTCGCGAGTCTTTTGCAGTTTCTATTGATTCGCCGGTGTCGGCATTTATTTATTTTGTATTTTCTTTTCCATTTCTTTTGGACATGCATGTGTTGTTTCCACCCTATCACCTATCGTGGGATGTTCTGATTCGTTGCATTGTAATATTAAGCGGGGAACCCTTTTTAGTCAATGGTCTGGTTCCTCAAGTACCTTGCCTTCACGATGTATTGTCAAATACCCTTTTGGGTATCTAGCTTCCACCACACTTCACTATCAAGCTATTTTTTTTGTTTTCTTAACTCTTTAACCCCAAATCCTATTTATTTTTAGATCTACAAATCATGCTCCACTTGACAAGATAGTACCTTTTTTCCTTATTAGGACCCTGCCAGAAAAAATCACCTTGTGTTTATTAAGTTTCTTCATAAATGTATTATTCATCAACCACCTGGACATATGGTACAAGTATATTTGAGAGAGTACAACATTAAGAAGATTATGCCTTCCACGAGTGGATACAACATTATCCACCACCCAGAAGATCTAGAGAAATCACCGGAGGAATAGGAGAGTCTAGCGAAACCCTAGGGGGTAATACTAATAAAATAAGAGTTACGGCTGGATATAATACCAAATCCGATTTAGCCCAGTAAGAAAACAATATCAGTCCTGTCTACGAATATGGATGATCCGAGATGCGCGACGACGGCACACCCAAGCTACTAGTACATGACATTGGGGACTTTGTGTTGTTATATCTCTAGACAAACTGATGAAAGGCGTCGTCATTTCTGAAGAACCTGGAATGATGCATTCTTTGATGCCTCCCATGTCTATTCTACACTAGGACATGCACCCAAGGATAGTGGTGCCTAAATGAACTTCAAGTCGATCAGCTTTATCGAAGTGCAAAGGCAGCATTCCCTCTCCCTATTTTATATAGGTCGAGCAATGGAGCTATGCTTGATTTGATTTGGTTCACCAACCTCACAACCATACATGGTTCAAGAATGGTGTACTCGGTTAGTCATTCTCACAACCATACATTTCTGACAACATCATAGTAATTCTCAGTTGTATTATAGTATGCATTGATTATACCGTTTGCTGAAAAAAAATTATATGATAAAGAAGTTACTGCATGCCGCGGATTCTCTACATGAATAAGGCTCACTACATCTATCGGAAAACCGTGATGCAAAAGCTTTAGAGAAAAAGACAATCATGAAAAATTGCATGCTCTACTAAGCTCGTGTGTTAGTTAGCTTAATTGTCGGTCAAAGTTACCAATGCCAGAACCGTTAATATATTCTGAAGGATGTGAAACAAAGTTTTCGTAGCTAATTAAGCACACTAACACTCATAGGGATAGAGTGTACGTGTGTGGGTTTGTATAAATAAGTGTATGCGTGTTTATATGAACGCTTGCGTTTGTACTGTATTAAAAAAAACTTTTTTTAAAAAAATGCTTGTTTCCGCTTTAAGGCTTTCTGCCGCGAAAGCCCATATTTGATGCTTGCTGCTGCGAAACCCACAAGCCGCTGCCTGTTCGGACGGGCTACTCCAGCGATGTGTGTAGCACTTTGTGTCGCTTTCACACCTTTTCTTAGCTGATTTTCTGTTCAGTTGGTTTCTCTCATAAAAAATACCATCTGATGTAGAAAGAACAAAAATATATCATCTGATGTATCTTCAAATTACTACATTAAGTAATTTCTGAGAAAATAACCTATATGATAAATGAGCATGTCATACGTAATTATCAACAAAATCATACACTTCAGTTCACATATATCATTGTATCCAACACTATGCATATCAACAAATAATAGATTCTACACTAAGCATATTATCAAAATTACTACACTAAGTATCTTAAAATTATTACACTAAGTATTTTCTGAGAAAAGAACATATATGATAAATGAGCATGTCATGCGCAGTTGTCAACAAAAAAATAAAATTCAATTCACACATATCATCGGATTCAACACTGTGCATATCAACAGATTCTACATTAAGCATATCATCAAAATTACTACACTAAGTAGCACACCATGACACGACGGCTAATATTCATCTCTGACAGACGGGTCATGAATGCATCACGATGAAGGCACCACGTGATGGAAATATGTACCAGAGGTTGCCGATTCCTCCTCGCTCAACCTCATTCTTTGGGCATAGAGTGCTTCATTAAGTGGGTCCTCATCATCCTCGTTCGTGTTGATATAGCTAATAGTCCTTGTGGGTCTTTCTCCTCGGAATGAGAAGCTGGTCAATTCATCCCCGATGAGACGTATGTGGGCGATGATACGATCCTATCGCTCTCCTCCAATCTGAGACATCTTTCGTCCCTTATCGACCTCCACGGTGTAGGGCCCCCAGGAGCACCGAAGATCATAGTGTCTCTCGTCAGCTCATTGAATTTCAATCTCACATTGCATGAGACGGTCTGTATAAGAAAAAAAGGAAAGACAAACATATAATGCATTAATGGAAATAGCAACAAAAACAAAATAAATAATGGTTAAAAGTTTATATAATTTGTTACCATTATAGAAACAAAACTCGGCTAGAAGTAGATGTCGAACAACGTGCCAGTTGGAAGGCTGCTGGTGCACCTTGACTTGCACACTCAACATGGTGATGGTTGTTTCATTCTACACAAAACATATTGAACACTAAGTACAATCGGACTCTAGACTACTAAATCAACACTAAAAATACAATCGGTTTCAACACTAATAAATCAATTTCTACTAGCAAAGTCTATCCATTGGCAATCTCACTAGCAATAAGAATTTAGCAAATCATCAATCTACACAGTAGCATTGAGCATTCAAAGTACTAAAATTCATCCATCCATCTATCAAAAAAGTAGTCCATTCATTCATCTATCAAGCAAATCATCTACTCCCTACCAAACCAACATACATTCACAGTACCAAAATTTGTCCATGCCATCCATTCATTTATCCATCCATGTACAGAGAAGAAGCCTCATCGGCTCGGACCCGCCACTAGAGGGAGACGCTAGGGAGGGGAGGAAGACGCGTGAGAGGAGAGGGGAGATCTCACCTCCTGACCCGGAGGTGACGGCGGCCATGCTGGGCCGACGATGACGAGCGGCATGGTCGGGAGGTGGGGCGGTGGTGCTGGTCGAGGAGGGGGCGAAGGTGAAAAAGATGTGGGTGATGGGGATTATTTTTTTTTTTGATTGGGTAGGGTAATTACAAAATGAATTCGTATTGTTGTGGGTCCAGTGGGCGACGCCATAACAAACTGTAGCAAATAGGAAAAAACTCCAAAGAAAAACTATGGCGTGAAAGAAAACTTCCATGCCAGCACTAAGGTCATAGAAAAATATTGCTGGTGTTGACGGGAAATGGAGAACCACCAAAAACAGTTATGGCTAGTCATTTCTTCACTACTTATAACCTACATAGTCAACGCTGCATATTGGAACTTTTGCCACAAGAAAATTTGAATCTTTAAAGGGACTTTAGCATCCCCTATCCACTTATTATTACTACAACCACTTGTACATAGATTTAGTGAAGTACTTGGCATTCTTATTCATACCACGTTACACATTTTGTTATTAGTATCAGACTTATGTAAGCCTGCCATTGATTAGCCAACTCGGGATTCAGCCTTCTTCCAAAAAAAAAGACGAGGTGTCAACAACATCAACTTGTTTAATAGTGTAGTCCTCCTCCCTGCATCTATCAAAGGAATATGTCCCACAGTACTATCTTTCCACAACCTAGCAACATCACCAGCTCCTATATGGATTTTCCACCCACTATGTATAAGTCTTTGACTTTAAGAATGACCTTCCTAATGTCAAAAAAAAAAGAGAAAAAAGAATGGCCTTCCAACATGGGGAATCATAAAATCTAGGTTGTACAATGGCAATGGTCTGGTTCCTGAATTGACAACACAACAAGTTGCCCGTACTTGTCATCCTTGTTTTCAACCTTGTGTTGGGCGGAGGCGACTCGGGCGACCTAGGGTTTCCACCCTCCCCCTCCCGCCGCTGCCGATCGTCGGCCACCGGCCAGGCTCCCCCGCCCCCATCCCCCCTTCCCGGATCCGCTCCTGCGCCGCCTCCCCGGGAGGCGGCCGGGGTGGCACGCGAGCTCCACTCCCGCGGGCGTCTTCCTCCTCTGTCTCCTCCCTCGCCGTCGCCAGCGGTCGCCCCCGGCGTTGGCCCGGGTGGTGCGAGCGGCGGTGGGCCCTCCTTTTCCCGCGCGTGGGTTCCCCTTCCCGGGGCAGGGGACGGCAGCGGTGCAGCTCGGCCGGCTACGGTCCGGCGACCAGGTGGTGGTGGTCGACGGCGGCTTCGCGGCAGGGCGACATGATGGTGCAGGGTGGCCGGTGGCGCGCCCGGGCCCAGATCTGGGCCCTGCGGGCCCCATCTGGGTCCTAGCAGGCCGACTCCCGGCGTGGCTGCGGTGTCTTCTTCGTGGTGGTGAGGAGGAGGAGCTCGGACGGGGGGCGGCGTCGCCGACGGCGTGCCTGTTGTAGCGTGATGGCGGGAGCTTTACGGGGGGTCCCGGCTGGGCCTGTGGGCCCACAGGCCTGGTATGCTCCTGCTATTGCGTCCGGTCGGCTATCGTCCTTGACGGGGGAGGTTGAGCCCTCCCACATGCTGACGGTGTTGCTGCTCCTAGTCCCGGCTCATCTTCATTGTTGTGCAGGTTTCTCCTTACGGTGTTGTGGTGAGACGGCGCAGGGGCCTCAAGACTGTGTTGGTGCGGGGTGTAGGACGGTTTGGTGGCAGGCTTCGGAGCGCCCGAGGTGCAGGTTTGGATCGGGGGAAACCCCTGTCGGCCCGGCCGACACTGATGCGATGACGCCTTTGTGTGTCGTCGAACCTTCCTGGAGGGCGTCGGGGCTACCCTTCCTTGCACCTTGTCGCGTACCGGGGGGAACCCTTGGCAGCAACGTTCTCATCGTTGCATTCCTTCTTGAAGGTGTTGATGGGTACCGGCGCTCTAGAGTCCTCGAGCTTGGTGGATGTCTCTTGGTGGGCGCAGCGGTCACGAGTCTTTTGCAGTTTTTGTTGATTCGCCGGTGTCGGCATTTATTTATTTTGTAATTTTTTTAATTTCTTTTGGGCATGCATGTGTTGTTTCCGCCCTATCACCTATGTCGGATGTTCTGATTCATTGCATTGTAATATTAAGCGGGGAACCCTTTTTAGTCAACGGTCTGTTCCTCAAGTACCTTGCCTTCACGATGTATTATCAAATACCCTTTTGGGTATCTAGCTTCCACCACACTTCACTATCAAGCTTTTTTTTGTTTTCTTAAGTCTTTAACTTCAATCCTATTTATTTTTAGATCTAGAAATCATGCTCCACTTGACAAGATAGTACCTTTTTTCCTTATTAGCACCATGCCAGAAAAAATCACCTTCTGTTTATTAAGTTTCTTCATAAATGTTTTATTCATCAACCACATGGACATATGGTACAAGGATATTTGAGAGAGTGCAACATTAAGAAGATTATGCCTTCCACGAGTGGATACAACATTATCCGCCACCCAGAAGATCTAGAGAAATCACCGAAGGAATATGAGAGCCTACCGAAACCCTAGTGGGTAATACTAATAAAATAAGTGTTACGGCTGGATAATACCAAATCCGATTTGGCCCAGTAAGAAAACAATATCAATGTTGTCCACAAATAGGGATGATCCGAGAGGCACTACGAAAGCACACCCCAGCTACTAGTACATGACATTGGAAACTTTGTGTTGTTATATCTCTAGACAAAATGATGAAAGGCGTCGTCATTTCTGAAGAACCTGAAATGATGCATTCTTTGATGCCTCCCATGTCTCTAATTAAAAGTATTCATATTTTGCATACAATTAAAAACAGTCTCTAATTAAAATGGGGCACATTCAGATATTGCTGCAGATGACTTCGATCTTCACTCAATCCGACAACAGAATCATAATGTTCATTCAGGATGCATGGCCATTTTAGACCGGCGCAAGACAAAAACATTGCAGTTTTTATTAGACTACAATGGGACTGGAAACAGCAAAATAAATTGTGATCCTATAGATCCCAACAACTCCTTGCCCTCCAATGCACTCTCTACGGAACAGAAGAACTAGTGTTTGTTTGTACATGAAAAATTACACGAAAACAAGTAGAATCGACTGCATGCGATGCAGAAGATTACACGGCATTCTCAAATCTAATCGGATATGGGTGTATCTATGATGCAATGGACCTTGGATCCTCCGATCATTGTAATGTTGCTCGTTTTCATACCAACGGTTGCTTCCCGACAGTAGCGGAGCTAGAATCAAACCGTGTCCCAAAAGGCTGTATAGCTACAATCTAATGCAGCGTGCTACAGTGAATATTTTGCTACAGTCAACAAAGATAGTCATCAGCACACCCCAGGCCGGGACCCTGGCTGCCTGGGGCCTGGGGCCGCCTCTGCTTCTCGCAAGAAAACATATCCAAGATAATTAGGAGCTTCTTGAAAAAACATTCGTTGTTCTGGCAAAGATTTTTGGAGCATGTACTGCATTAAGGCTTGAATGGGGCAAATACGACCACCGAGATACCTGGATTGTGATACCAAAACTAACATGAAGAGAGGAATGGGAAATATGGAACGGTATGGAGAATACAACATTAAGAAGAATATGCCTTCCACCCATAGATGCATCATTATCTGCCGCTCACAAGATCTCGAGAAATCGTCGGAGGTAGGAGACGTCGGCGAAACCCTAGGGGACAATACTAATAGAACAAGTACTCCACCTAGATAATACAACATCCGATTTTGCCCAATAGGAAAACCATATCGATGTTGGACAGACATATGAAAGATCCAAGAGGCACGCGAAGGCACACCCCACTTGCTAGTACATGACATTGGGGACTTTGTATTACTATCTCTAGACAAACTGATGAAGGGCATCGTGCTTTTTCTGAAGAGTGTGAAACGATGCCTTCTCTGATGCCTCCCATGTCTATTATACACTAGTACATGAATCCAAGGATGTTTTTTTTTGCGAGACGAATCCAAGGATGTTGGCTAAATGAACTTCGAGTCGGACAGGTTTAGTGAAGTGCAGAGGCATGCACTCCCTCTCCCTATTTTATATAGGACGGGCAATGGAACTGTACTTGATCTGATCTAGTTCACCAACCTCATAACCATACATGATTCAAGAATTATGTACTCGGTTAGTCATGCTCACGACCATACATTTACCGCGCCATAGTGATTCTATGGTCGTATTGAAGTCTGCTTTGATTATACTGTTTGGTGAAAAACATTACTAGTACTCGTGTAATGGTTGTATGAGTTATTATGCATTATATTCTCAAATAATTAGACATCGTGTGGTTATTGTATGAACATTTGCAAAAAAAAAAAAAAAAAAAGAATCAATCAAGATTCATCTTGGTCCCAGAGATGGCTCATGCGTGCCTTTTAAACCATGACGGAGGGAGTATATGATTGATAAAAAGGTTACTGCATGCCGCAGATTCTCTACATAAATAAGGCTCACTACGTCGATCGGAAAACCCTGTGGTGCAAAAGCTTTACACAGAAAAGATAATCATGAAAAAATTGCATGTTCTACTAAGCTTGGCATGTTAGTTAGCATAATTGTGGGTCAAAGTTACAAATTCCAGAACCGTTAATGTATTCTCAAGGAGGTGAAACAAAGTTTTTAGACACTTAAACACATTAAACATCTCTTTCAAAATGCTTCCCTGCCGCTTTGACGCTTGCTACCACGAAACTCACAAGGGGCTGCCTGTTCAACATTCCTACTTCAGCGATGTGTGTAGGGCTCGCTATCAACTTGACGGCTTTTCTTTCATTTGATTTTTTTTCAGTTTTTTCTTTGCGCAGATTTTCGTTTCAGTTGGTTTTTATCAGGAAAAAACTATCTGCAATAGAAAAGTTTAAAAATATTCACAAATTTGTAAGAATGCCTAAAAATAAAAATAGAAGTCAAATTTTAAAATTGGCCATAAATTTTGAATTTTGTGCTTTTAAAAAGTATTTGGTGTATTTTATAAGATATTCATAAAAAATTAAAGGTGCACAAATTTTAAAATATTTTCATTTACAAAATCAATTGTAAAAATGGATGGATCTAGCAGGCGGTTGTTACTTGTTAGTCTAACGAAGCGGACACTAAATTCGGAAAGATCTCCTACCATCCCTCCAACATGTTCCACCCCTTTCCTTTGACGCGCAATCCACCAGAGTATTATTTATATCTATATTATTATTTAACAAATGAGCATATTCATCGTTAAGTATACCGAGCTTTTTTAGGTTTGAAAAAAAATAGATTACCTCCAGCCTCTGCATCAGCACGATGCATACGACCCCTTTATTAATAAAAGACAAACAAAACGTAGTTCCACAAAGTCTTCGACAAATTCATGTAAATGTAAAGGTAAAGGAAAATGTGCCACAACCGGTAAAAATAGGCCTAGAAGACTACTCATCTATCCTATTACTGGACTGTCATCCAAACCGATTGAAGATATCCCGCGCTACCGTCTCCCATCGGATAGACCGAGTAACCAAAGGCTCCCTGGTTTCCGTAGGAGTGAGTAATGACCATGTACGAACTAATGCCGCCACTCTGTGTAATACCTGCAAAAAATGCATGTTCGTATGTCTGTCAAAAACCACATCATTCCTACAGTTCCATATAGCCCACAACAGTGCACAAACTCCAATACGAATGTGTCTAGCAATAATCGTATCAACTCCATCAAGCCACGTTCAAAATAATGTGTCAATGCTTTCCGGAGGTCTAACATTAAAGGCTATACGAACCGTCTGCCAAAGAACTCTCGCAAGTGGGCATTTGAGAAAGAGGTGTTTAATGTTCTCCTCGTTATCACAGAAACTACACCGATTACTACCCCCCCCCCCCCAATTACGTTTAGCCAAGTTATCCTTAGTTAGAATCACCTTCTTGTGCACAAACCACATGAAGACCTTGATCCTTAAGGGTACCTTAACTTTCCAAATATTCCTGGACTTGGGGATACTAATAGTGTCAATAAGACTGAGATACATCGATTTGACTGTAAAAAATCCGCTATTCGTAAGCTTCCAATGCATCCTATCAGGTTCCTCCGATAACTGGACATCCATGAGTCTCCTAACAAGGTGTAACCAATCATCCCATCGATGCCCTATCAATGACCGTCTGAATTGGATATTTAGAGGATTTGACTATAAGATTGTTGTTGCGTTCGCATCCTTGCGTTGCACAATATTGTAAAGAGCTGGATATTGAATGGCTAGAGGTATCTCCCCCAACCACGAATCCTCCCAGAATCTAGTACCCTCACCATTTCCAATAATGAATTTGGTTCTATGGAAGAAAGCTGACCTTACTTTCATCAAACCCTTCCAGAATGGTGAATCATTGGGTCTGACATTTACGTTGGCTAAGGTCTTAGAATGTAGGTACTTATTTTGCAAAATTTGTACCCACATGCCTTCTGTCTCTACTAACAGCCTGAACAACCACTTACTCAGAAGACATCTATTCTTCACCTCTAAATTCTCAATTCCTAGACCTCCTTGGTCTTTGGGCCTACAGATAATATCTCATCTAGTTAATATGTATTTCTTCCTATCCTCATCACTCTACCAAAAGAATCTAGATCGATAAAAGTCCAATCTTTTTCGTACCCCTACTGGTACCTCGTAAGAACCGAGTTAATCAAAATTAGTCTTCCTCCATATGAAAGCAGCTTGCCCTTCCAGCAACTTAGCTTTTTCTCAAATCGATCTTCTATGCTTTTCGACTCGGCATTGGAAAGCTTCCGATGGTGAATATTTATGCCTAGATAGCTGAACGGTAGGATCCCCATTTCACATCTGAACAATTGTTTATAGGTGTTTTGTTCATCTTTGGCTTTCCCAAAGCAAAACAACTCACTCTTATGAAAATTAATTTTCAGGCCAGACAATTGTTCAAAGAGGCATAGTATAAGTTTCATATTCCTAGCTTTTGCTACATCATGATCCATAAACAGGATCGTATCATCCGCATATTGTAGGTTAGACACGCCACCGTCCACCAGATGTGGCACTAGTCCTCCTACCTAGCCTCCCTGTTTAGCCCTTCCTATTAGTATCGCCAACATATCGGCCACTATGTTAAATAGGATGGGTGACATAGGATCTCCCTGCCTGAGACCCTTGAAAGTTTGGAAAAAAATGACCAATATCGTCATTGACTTTGATTCCAACACTCCCTTTTTGTAAAAAAGATTGAACATGTCTCCTCCATATTTCATCGAATCCTTTCATACGTAATGCCTGTTGCAGGAATGGCCATTTGACCTTATCGTATGCCTTCTCAAAATCCACCTTGAAGATAACCCCATCTAGTTTCTTCGAGTGAATTTCATGTAGCCTTTCATGCAGGACTACGACACCCTCCAGTATGTTCCTGCCCGGCATAAAAGCAGACTGACTAGGTTGCACTACTTCATGTGCAATCTGCGTCAACCTATTTGTGCCTACGTTGGTGAAGATTTTGAAACTGAAATTGACAAGGCAAATAGGTCTAAATTGCCCTATACGCACCGCCCCTTCCTTCTTCGGCAACAGTGTCACTGTTTTGAAATTTAGATGGAATAGTTGCAAGTTTCCTTCAAAAAGTTCTCGGAACATAGGTAACAAATCACCCTTGATAATGTGCCAACATCTCTTATAAAACTCAGCTGGAAACCCGTCTGGTCCTGGTGCCTTATTGTTCTTCATTTGCGCTATAGCTTCAAACACCTCCTTCTCCGTAAAAGGCGCGGTTAATAACTCATTCTCGTCCGTCCCGAGCTGAGGTATGTCACCGACCATATCCTCATCCATGGATACAAAGTTATCCTCCGGAGCCCCGAATAGTTTTTTGTAGTATTCAGATATATATACAATTTCAGATTCTCATGTCCTACTATTGTACCCTCATCTTGCTCGAGCTGGTATATTTTTTCTTTCTATGTTTTCCATTTGCTATCAGATGAAAGAACTATGTGTTGTCATCCCCTTGTACAACCTGTCGAACTTTTGCTCTAAGAACCCACTTCAACTCCTCCTCTCTGAGCAGTTGTTTTAATTTTAGTTCAGCCTCCGTTTTCAATGACCTCTCATTGTCATCTAATAACGAATTTTCGGCCATAATGTCTAGCGAATTTATAAGTTCGAGTAACCTTTGTTTCTCTTTCTTATAAATTCCACTTTCATGTTTTGCCCATCCCCGTGAAAATTAACGCACATGTATTATCTTATTCTGCCACCTGTCAACTCTGGAGGTACCCCCCATGTCTATAGCCCATTCTCTGGCTATTAGGTCCACGAAACCTTATTTTTCCAGCCAGCCTAGCTCGAAAGAAAATAGGTTTTTATTCCCCATATGAGTTGCCTCTCCTGAGTCTACTAACAATGGGATGTGGTCAAATATAGCTCTAGGCAAAGCTCGTACCGTGACATGAGCGAATTTCTGCTCCCAGTCCACACTCGTGAGCACCCTATCCAACTTCTCATACGTTGGGTTAGGTAGACTATTTGCCCACGTAAATTTTCTACCTTAAATCTCAATTTCTCTCAAATCAAGGATTTCAATGATAGAGTTGAACATAAAGGCCCATCTGCCGTCAAAGTTATCATTGTTTTCTTCATCTCGTCTTCCGATGATATTAAAATCTCCCCCTACTAAAATTGGCATCCTCTCATCCCCACAAATCCAGACGAGGTCAACCAGGAAATCTCTCTTGAGCTCAGGCTGGGCCACCCCGTACACTGCTATGAGGGCCCATTGGAACCCATCCACCTTCGAGCGAACTCTAAATTTGACAGCGAAGTCCCCGAACACTACATTCCGGACTTCTAGTGCGTCACACCTAACTCCAAGCAAGATTCCCCCGAATCTTCCTCTTGGAGGTAAACAGTGTTGGAAATATGCCCTAGAGGCAATGATAAAACAATTATTATTATATTTCCTGTTTAAAGATAACCGTTTATTATCCATGCTATAATTGTATTGAATGAAAACATAGATACATGTGTGGATATATAGACAAAACAATGTACCTAGCAAGCCTCTAGTTGGCTAGCCAGTTGATCAAGGAAAGTCAAGGTTTTTCTGACTATATGCAAGTGTTGTCACTTGATAACTGGATCACATCATTAGGAGAATCATGTGATGGACTAGACCCAAACTATGAACATAGCATGTGATCGTGTCATTTTGTTGCTATTGTTTTCTACGTGTCAACTATTTATTCCTATGACCATGAGATCATATAACTCACTGGCACCGGAGGAATACCTTGTGTGTATCAAACGTCACAACATAACTGGGTGTCTATAAAGGTGCTCTACATGTATCTCCGAAGGTGTCTGTTGAGCTGGCATAGATCAAGACTGGGATTTTTCACTCTCTGTGACGGAGAGGTATCTCGGGGCCAGCTCGGTAATGCAACATCATAACAAGCCTTGCAAGCAATGTGACTAAAGAGTTAGTCACGGGATTTTGTATTACGGAACGAGTAAATAGACTTGCCAGTAACAAGATTGAACTAGGTATAGAGATACCGATGATCAAATCTCAGGAAGGTAACATACCGATGGACAAAGGGAATAGTATACGGGAATAACCGAATCCTTCAGATAGAGGTTTGACCGATAAAGATCTTCGTAGAATATGTAGGAGCCAATATGGTCATTGCTACGACAACAAAAGTCCTTCCCTAGCAACGTCAGGAATTCTTCTTGCTACTTCTCTTATTTGCGTCGTTTTTCCCTTGAAGAGGAAAGGATGATGTAGCACTGGAGCAGTAAGTATTTCCCTCACTTTGAGAGCCAAGGTATCAATCCAGTATGAGAATCTCGTCAAGTCCAGAGTACCTGCGCAAACACAAAAGAGCTTGCACCCAACGCTATAAAGGGGTTGTCAATCCCTTCAAGATTGTCTGCAAAGTGAGATCTGAAGGCTGAAAGTGCAACGAAGTAAAAAGATTAAAGCTGAAAATATGGTGTGGAGTAGACCCGGGGGCCATAGTGTTCACTAGAGGCTTCTCTCAAAATAGCAAGTATTACGGTGGGTGAACAAATTACTGTCAGCAATTGATAGAACCACGCAAAGTCATGACGATATCTAAGGCAATGATCATACATATAGGCATCACGTCCGAGACAAGTAGACCGATACTTTCTGCATCTACTACTATTACTCCACACATCGACTGCTATCCAGCATGCATCTAGTGTATTGAGTTCATGACGAACAGAGTAACGCCTTAAGCAAGATGACCTGATGTAGAGGGATAATCTCAAACCAATGATGAAACCCCCATCTTTTTACCCTTGATGGCAACAACACGATGTGTGCCTTGCTACCCCTTCTGTCACTGGGTGAATTCACCGCACGGTATGAACCAAAAACCAAGCACTTCTCCCATTGCAAGAATCAGAGATCTAGTTGGCCAAACAAAACCCACAACTCGAAGAGAAATACAAGGATATGAAATCATGCATAAGAGAGATGAGAAGAAACTCAAATAAGATACATAGATAATCTGATCATAAATCCACAATTCATCGGATCTCTACAAACACACCGCAAAAGAAGATTACATCGGATAGGTCTCCATGAAGATCATGGAGAACTTTGTATTGAAGATCCAAGAGAGATAAGAAGCCATCTAGTTACTAGCTATGGACCCATAGGTCTATGGTGAACTACTCACGCATCATCGGAGAGGTCATGGTGTTGATGAAGAAGCCCTCCGTGTCTGAATCCCCCCTCCAACAGGGCACCAGAACGTGCCCCGGATGGGATCTTGCGGAGACGGAAGCTTGCGGCGGCGGAAAAGTACTTTCGATGATCTCCTCATTTTTTATGGAATTTTAGGGAATATTGTTGGGGAACATTGCATGGGAAACAAAAAATTTCCTACGCGCACGAAGACCTATCATGGTGATGTCCATCTACGAGAGGGGATGTGTGATCTACATACCCTTGTAGACCGTACAGCAGAAGCATTAGTGAACGCGGTTGATGTACTGGAACGTCCTCACGTCCCTCGATCCGCCCCGCGAACCGTCCCGCGATCAGTCCCACGATCTAGTGCCGAACGGACGGCACCTCCGCGTTCAGCACACGTACAGCTCGACGATGATCTCGGCCTTCTTGATCCAGCAAGAGAGACGGAGAGGTAGAAGAGTTCTCCGGCAGCGTGACGGCTCTCCGGAGGTTGGTGATGATCTCGTTTCAGCAGGGCTCCGCCCGAGCTCCACAGAAACGCGATCTAGAGGTAAAACCGTGGAGATATGTGGTCGGGCTGCCGTGGCAAAGTTGTCTCAAATCAGCCCTAAAAGCCCACTATATATAGGAGGGAGGGAGGGGAGGAGGCAGCCTCAAAACCTAAAGGTTTGGCCGAAATTGGAGGTGGAGGAGTCCTACTCCAATCCTACTTGGAGTAGGATTCCACCTTCCCACTTGGAAACTCTTTCCACCTTGTGTTTTTTCCTTCTCAAACCTTACGGGCCTTAGTGGGAACTTATTCCAGCCCACTAGGGGATGGTTTATCTCTTCCCATAGCCCATGAGACCCCTTGGGGCGTGACACCCCTCCTGATGGTCCCCGGCACCCCTCCCGGCACTCCGATGAGCCCGAAACTTTTCCGGTAATGCACGAAAACCTTCCGATAACCAAATGAGGTCATCCTATATATCAATCTTCGTTTCTGGACCATTCCGGAAACCCACGTGACATCTGTGATCTCATCCGGGACTCCGAACAACATTCGGTAACCAACCATATAACTCAAATACGCATAAAACAACGTCGAACCTTAAGTGTGCAGACCCTGCGGGTTCGAGAACTATGTAGACATGACCCGAGAGACTCCTCGGTCAATATCCAATAGCGGGACGTGAATGCCCATATTGGATCCTACATATTCTACGAAGATCTTATCGTTTGAACCTCAGTGCCAAGGATTCATATAATCCCGTATGTCATTCCCTTTGTCCTTCGGTATGTTACTTGCCCGAGATTCGATCGTCAGTATCCGCATACCTATTTCAATCTCGTTTACCGACAAGTCTCTTTACTCATTCCGTAATACAAGATCCCGCAACTTACACTAAGTCACATTGCTTGCAAGGCTTGTGTGTGATGTTGTATTACCGAGTGGGCCCCGAGATACCTCTCCGTCATACGGAGTGACAAATCCCAGTATTGATCCATACTAACTCAACGAACACCTTCGGAGATACCTGTAGAGCATCTTTATAGTCACCCAGTTACGTTGCAACGTTTGATACATACAAAGCATTCCTCCGGTGTTAGTGAGTTATATGATCTCATCGTCATAGGAACAAATACCTGACACACAGAAAACGGTAGCAACAAAATGACACGATCAACATGCTACATCTATTAGTTTGGGTCTAGTCCATCACATGATTCTCCTAATGATGTGATCCCGTTATCAAGTGACAACACTTGCCTATGGTCAGGAAACCTTGACCATCTTTGATCAACGAGCTAGTCAACTAGAGGCTTACTAGGGACAGTGTTTTGTCTATGTATCCACACAGCAGTGTGTTTCCAATCAATACAATTATAGCATGGATAATAAACGATTATCATGAACTAAGAAATATAATAATAACTAATTTATTATTGCCTCTAGGGCATATTTCCAACAGTCTCCCACTTGCACTAGAGTCAATAATCTAGTTCACATCACCATGTGAATCCAACGAATCCAACACCCATATAGTCATGGGGTCTGATCACGTCTTACTCGTGAGAGAGGTTTTAGTCAACGGTTCTGAAACTTTCAGATCCGTGTGTTCTTTACAAATCTTTATGTCATCTTATAGATGCTGCTACTATATACTATTCGGAAATACTCCAAATATCTACTCTACTATACGAATCCGTTTCACTACTCATAGTTATCCGGATTAGTGTCAAAGCTTGCATCGACGTAACCCCTTACGACGAACTCTTTAACCACCTCCATAATCGAGAAAAATTCCTTAGTCCATTTAGTTACTAAGGATAACTTTGACAGCTGATCAGTGATTCAATCCTGGATTACTCTGTGTACCTCTTAACAGACTTGCTGCAAGACACACATCAGGAGCGGTATTCAGCATGGCATACTTTAGAGTCCATGGCTAAGGCATAGAAGACGACCTTCGTCTATTCTCTTTATTCTGCCGTGGTCGGGTTTTGAGTCTTACTCAAATTTACACCTTACAACGCAACCAAGAACTCCTTCTTTGCTGATCTATTTTGAACTCCTTCAAAAAACTTGTCAAGGCATGCATCTTGTTGAAACTTCCATTAAGCGCTTTCGATCTATCTCCATAGATCTTTGATGCTCAACGTTCAAGTAGCCCAATCCAGGTATTCCTTTGAAAACTCCTTTCAAACAACCTTGTATGCTTTACAGAAATTCTACATTACTTCTGATCCACAATATGTCAACCACATATACTTATCAGAAATTCTATAGTGCTCCCACTCACTTCTTTGGAAATACAAGTTTCTCATAAACCTTGTACAAACCCAAATCTTTGATCATCTCATCAAAGTGTATATTCCAACTCCGAGATGCTTGCACCAGTCCATTGAAGGATCACTGGAGCTTGCATACTTGCTAGTATCTTTAGGATCGACAAAACCTCCTCGTTGTATCACATACAATGTTTGCTCAAGGAAACCGTCGAGGAAACAATGTTTTGACATCCTATGTGCAATATTTCATAAATAATGCAACAACTACTAACATAATTCTAACAGACTTTTAGCATCGCTACGAGTGAGAAAGTCTCATCATAGTCAACTGTTTGATCTTGTCGAAAACATCTTTGCGACAAGTCGAGCTTTTCTTAATAGTGACTTATCACCATCATCGTCTGTCTTCCTTTTAAAGATCCATCTTTACTCAACAGTCCTATGACCATCAAGTAGTTCTTCCAAAGTCTACACTTTGTTTTCATACATGGATCCTCTCTCGGATTTCATGGCCTCCAGCCATTTGTCGGAATCCGGGCCCACCATTGCTTTCTCCATAACTCGTAGGTTCACTGTTGCTCAACAACATGACCTCCAAGACAGGGTTACCGTACTACTCTGCATTAGTACACGACCTTGTCGACCTACGAGGTTTGTAGTAACTTGATTCGAAGCTCAATGATCACCATCATCAACTTCCACTTCAATTGGTGTAGGCGCCACAGGAACAACTTCCTGCGCCCTGCTACACACTGGTTGAAGTGATGGTTCATTAACCTCATCAAGTTCTACCACTCTCCCACTCAATTATTTCGAGAGTAACCTTTCCTCGAGAAAGGATCCGTTTCTAGAAACAAACACTTTGCTTTCGGATCTGAGATAGGAGATGTACCCAACTGTTTTGGATATCCTATGAAGATGCATTTTTCCGCTTTGGGTTCGAGCTTATCAGACTGAAACTTTTTCACATAAGTGTCGAAGCCCCAAACTTTCAAATAACGACTGTTTAGATTTCTCTAAACCTCAGTCTATACTGTGTCATCTCAACGGAAATACGCGGTGCCCTACTTAAAGTGAAT
This sequence comes from Hordeum vulgare subsp. vulgare, assembly GCF_904849725.1. Taxonomy (NCBI): domain Eukaryota; kingdom Viridiplantae; phylum Streptophyta; class Magnoliopsida; order Poales; family Poaceae; genus Hordeum; species Hordeum vulgare. The sequence goes on from NC_058524.1 coordinate 68,030,730, forward strand.
GTGGTTGTCTCTAATGCATAACCCATAAACGATAGTGGTAATTCGATAAGAGACATCATAGCATGCACCATACCAAATAGTGTGTGGCTATGACGTTTAGACACATCATCACACTATGATGTTCTAGGTGGCATGAACTACGAAACAATTTCCACATTGTCTTAACTGCGTACCAAAACTTGTAACTCAGATATTCATTTCTATGATCATATCGTAGACAGTTTATCCTCTTGTTACGACGAACTTCACTCCGAAACAGAATTGAACTTTTCAATATTTCAGACTTGTGATTTATTAAGTAAATACTCTAGTATCTACTCAAATCGTCATTGAAGTAAGAACATAATGATATCCACTGTGTGCCTCAGCACCCATTGGACTGCATACATCAAAATGTATCACTTCCAACAAGTTACTATCTTATTTCATCTCAATGAAAACAAGGCCTTGCTCATGTGGTATGATTTGCATGTCACTAGTGATTCAAAATCAAGTGAGTATAAATATCCATCAGCATGGAGCCTCTTCATGCAATTTATACCAACATGACTCAAGCGGCAGTGCCACAAGTAAGTGGTACTATCATCATTACCTCGTATCTTTTGGCACCAATATCATGAACATGTGTAACACTACGATCGAGATTCAATAAACCATTTGAAGGTGATTATTCAAGCAAATAGAGTAACCATTATTCTCTTTAAATGAATAATCGTACTGCAATAAACACGATCCAATCATGTTCATGCTTAACGCAAGCACCAAATAACAATTATTTAGGTTTAACACCAATCCCGATGGTAGAGGGAGCGTGCGACGTTTGATCATATCAACCTTGGAAATACTTCCAACACGTATCGTCACCTCGCCTTTAGCTAGTCTCCGTTTATGTCATAGCTTTCATTTCGTGTTACTAATCACTCAGCAACCGAACCGGTATCCAATACCCTCATGCTACTAGGAGTAATAGTAAAGTACACATCAACATCATGTATATCAAATATACTTCTTTCGACTTTTTCCAGCCTTCTTATCTACCAAGTATCTAGGGTTGCTCCGCCTCAGTGACTGTTCCCCTCATTACAGAAGCACTTAATCTCGGGTTTGGGTTTAATCTTGGGTCTCGTCATTAGTGCAGTAACTGTTTTGCCGTTTCACGAAGTATCCCTTCTAGCCCTTGCCTTTCTTGAAACTTAGTGATTTTACTAACCATCAACTATTGATGCTCCTTCTTGATTTCTACTTTCGCAGTGTCAAACATCGCGAATCGCTCAAGGATCATTGTATCTATCCTTGATATGTTATAGTTCATCACGAAGCTCTCACAGCTTGGTGGCAGTGACTTTGGAGAACCATCACTATCTCATCTTGGAAGATTAACTCCCACTTGATTCAAGTGATTGTCGTACTCAGACAATCTGAGCACACGCTCAACGATTGAGCTTTTCTCCTTTACTTTGTGGACAAAGAATCTTGTTGGAGGTATCGTACCTCTTAACAAGGGCACAAGCATGAAATCACAATTTCATCTCTTTAGAACATCACTTATGTTCCGTGACGTTTTAAAACGCTTTCGGCGCCTTGCTTCTAAGCCATTAAGTATTTTGCACTGAACTATCGTGTAGTCATCAGAAACGTGTATGTCGGATGTTCACAGCATCCACAGACGACGCTCGAGGTGCAGCACACCGAGTGGTGCATTAAGGATATAAGCCTTCTGTGCAGCAACGAGGATAATCCTCGGTTTTACAGACTTAGTCTGCAAAGTTTGCTACTATCAACTTTCAACTAAATTTTCTCTCGGAACATATAAAAACAGTAGAGCTATAGCGCAAGCTACATCGTAATTCGCAAAGACCATTAGACTATGTTCATGACAATTAGTTCAATTAATCATATTACTTAAGAACTCCCACTCAAAAAGTACATCTCTCTAGTCATTTGAGTGGTACATGATCCAAATCCACTATCTCAAGTCCGATCATCACGTGAGTCGAGAATAGTTTCAGTGGTAAGCATCTCTATGCTAATCATATCAACTATACGATTCATGCTCGACCTTTCAGTCTCATGTGTTCCGAGGCCATGTCTGCACATGCTAGGCTCGTCAAGCTTAACCCGAGTGTTCCGCGTGTGCAACTGTTTTCACCCGTTGTATGTGAACGTTGAGTCTATCACACCCGATCATCACGTGGTATCTCGAAACGAAGAACTGTAGCAACGGTGCACAGTCGGGGAGAACACAATTTCGTCTTGAAATTTTAGTGAGAGATCACCTCATAATGCTACCGTCGTTCTAAGCAAGATAAGGTGCATAAAAGGATTAACATCACATGCAATTCATAAGTGACATGATATGGCCATCATCGCGTGCTCCTTGATCTCCATCACCAAAGCACCGGCACGATCTTCTTGTCACCGGCGTCACACCATGATCTCCATCATCATGATCTCCATCAACGTGTCGCCATCGGGGTTGTCGTGCTACTCATGCTATTACTACTAAAGCTACATCCTAGCAAAATAGTAAACGCATCTGCAAGCACAAATGTTAGTTTAAAGACAACCCTATGGCTCCTGCCGGTTGTCGTACCATCGACGTGCAAGTCGATATTAACTATTACAACATGATCATCTCATACATCCAATATATCACATCACATCGTTGGCCATATCACATCACAAGCATACCCTGCAAAAACAAGTTAGACGTCCTCTAATTTTGTTGTTGCATGTTTTATGTGGTGACCATGGGTATCTAGTAGGATCGCATCTTACTTACGCAAACACCACAACGGAGATATATGAATTGCTATTTGGATCGCGGGACGGATCGTGATGAATTCGCGGGACGGATCATGATGGGATCACGGGACGAATTGCGATTTGGATCGCGAAGATGTTCGACTACATCAACCGCGTTATATACGCTTCCGCTTAGTGATCTATAAGGGTATGTGGATCTAATATCTCCTCTCGTAGATGGTCATCACCATGGATAGTTCTTATGTGCGCATAGGAAATATTGTAATCCCATCCGACGTTCCCGAGCAGTGGCATCATGAGCTAGGTCTATGCGTAGATGACATCTCGAGTAGAACACAAAGGAATTTGTGGGCGTTGATATTCAGATTGCTTCCCTCCTTAGTATTTTCTTGATTCGGCGGCATTGTTGGATGAAGCGGCCTGGACCAACGTTACTCGTACGCTTACGAGAGACCGGTTTCATCGACTAGCATGCAACTTGTTGCATAAAGATGACTGGCGGGTGTTTGTTTCTCCTACTTTATTGAATCGGATTTGACCGAGAAGGTTAAATAGCAACTTGTATATCACCGTTTTGGTTTTGCGTAAGTAAGATGTGATCATGCTAGATACCCACAGCAACCACGTAAAACAAGCAACAACAAATTAGAGGACGTCTAACTTGTTTTGCAGGGTATGTTGTGATATGATATGGCCAAAGACATGATATGATATATTTGATGTATGAGATGATCATGTTGTAATAGTTAAATATCGACTTGCACGTCGATGCTACGACAACCGGCAAGAGCCGTAGTGTTATCTTTAATTATTTTGCGCCTGGTTATGCTTTGCTTTATCGCTACTTCAGTAGCTTTTGTAAAAACAACATAGTTGGCGCGACAACCTCGATGGCAGCACAACGATGGAGATCATGATTATGGAGATCATGGTGTGTCACCGGTGACGATGGAGATCATGCCTGTGCTTTGGAGATGGAGATCAAAAGCACAAGATGATGGCCATATCATGTCACTTATGATTTGCATGTGATGTTAATCCTTTTATGCACCTTGTTTTGCTTAGTACGATGGTAGCATTATAAGGTCATCCCTCACTAAAATTTCAAGCTAAAATTGTGTTCTTTGCGAGTGTGCACCGTTGCGACAGTTCCTCGTTTCGAGACACCACGTGATGATCGGGTGTGATAGACTCTATATTCACATACAATAGTTTTGCTCACGCAGAACACTTGGGTTAAACTTGACGAGCCTAGCATGTACAGACATGGCCTCTAAACACAAGAGACTCAAAGGTCGAACATGAGTCATATAGTAGATATGATCAACATAGAGATGTTCACCATTGAAGACAACTTAACTCACGTGATGATCAGACTTGAGTCGGTGAATTTGGATCATGTACCACTCGAATGACTAGAGGGATGTCAACTATAGTGGGAGTTCTTAAGTAATATGATTAATTGAACTCATTATCATGAACATAGTCAAAATGTCTTTGCAAATTATGTTGTAGATATTAGCTTGCGATGTAGCTCCCCTGTTTTTTCATATGTTCTTAGAGAAAACTAAGTTGAAAGATGATAGTAGCAATTGTGCAGACCAGGCCCGTAAACTGAGGATTGTCCTCATTGCTGCAGAGAAGGCTTATGTCCTTAATGCACCGCTCGGTGTGCTAATTGTCCTCATTGGTGCGAACATCTGGCATACACGTTATTTGATGACTACGTGATAGTTCGGTGCGTAATGCTTCGGCACCTCAATGGATATCTTACCCTTACTTCCAACAAAAGTAAACACACATCGTCACCTCACCCTTACTTCCAACGAAATAAACGAATACTAGCAAGGGTAAGGTGAAGATGTGTGTCGGAAGTAATTCCAATGTTGATATGATCAAACATCACACGCTCCCTCTACCATCTGTCTTAGTGTTGAACCTAAATAAATTTTATTTGGTGTTTGCGTTGAGCATGAACATGATTAGATAGTGTTTATTGCAATACAATTATTTATTTAAAGAGAATAATTGTTACTTTGTTTACTTGAATAAATACCTTCAATGGTTTATTGAATCTCAATCGTAGTGATACACATGTTCATGATATTGATGCCAAAAGATACAAAGTAGTAATGATAGTACCACTTACTTGTGGCACTGCTGCTTGAGTCATGTTGGTATAAAATGCATGAAGAAGCTCCATGGTGATGGATCTTTGGACTCACTTGTTTTTGAATCGTGTGAGACATGTGAACCATGCCTATTGGTGTAATCGCATGAAGAAACTCCATGCAGATGGATTGTTTGGACTCACTTGATTTTGAATCACTTGAGACATGCAAATCATGCCACATGGGCAATATGACTGAAGACCTCGTCTTCCTGTGATGGAACGAGCAAGTGACTTGATGGAAATAATACACTTTGATGTATGCAGTCCAATGAGTGATGAGGCACGCATTGGATATCGTTGTGTTCTTACTTCACTCATGATTTGAGTAGATACATGTGTATTTACTTGATGAATCACAACTCTGAAATATTGAAAAGTTTAAGCAACTTCAGAGTAAAGTTGAAGATCGTCGTGACAAGAGGATAATATGTCTACGATAAGATCGTGGAGGTAAATATATATCTGAGTTGCTAGTTTGGTATACATTTAAGACAATGTGAAAATTGTTTCCCAACTCATGCCACCCGGAACACCATAGTATGATGGTGTGTCGAGCGTCATAGTCGCACCCTATTGGATATGGTGCATATTATGATGTCTATTGTTGAATTACCACTATCGTTTTGGGTTAGGCATTAGAGACAATCACATTCACTTTAAATAGGGAATCACGTAATTCCATTGAGATGACACATTATGAACTATGGTTTGGAGAAACCTAAGGTGTCGTTTTTTAAAGTTTGGGGCTACGATACTTATGTCAGAAGGCTTCAGCCTGATAAGCTCGAACCCAAAGAAGATAAATGCATCTTCATAGGACACCCAAAACAGTTGGGTATACCTCCTATCTCAGACCCGAAAGCAAAGTGTTTGTTCCCAGAAACTGGTCCTTTCTCGAGAAAGAGTTTCTCTCGAAAGAATTAAGTGGGAGGATGGTGAAACTTGATGAGGTTATTGAACCATCACTTCAACCAAAGAGTAGAAGGGCGCGGGAAATTGTTCCTATGGCGCATACACCAGTTGAAGTGGAAGCCAATGATGGTGATCATGAAGCTTCAGATCAAGTTACTTCCATACCTCGTAGGTCGACAAGGAAACATACTGCTCTAGAATGGTACAGTAATCCTGTCTTGGAGGTCATGTTGTTAGACAATAATGAACCTACGAGCTATGGAGAAGCGATGGTAGGCCTGGATTCCGACGAATGGCTAGACGCCATAAAATCTGAGATAGGATCCATGTATGAAAACAAAGTGCAGACTTTGGAAGAACTACTTGATAGTCGTAAGGTTGTTAAGTAGAAGTGGATCTTTAAAAGGAAAACAAACGATGATGGTGAATGTCACCATTTAGAAAGCTCGACTTGTTGCAAAGAGGTTTCCGACAAGTTCAAAGAGTTGACTATGATGAGACTTTCTCGCTCGTAGCGATGCTAAGAAGTCTATTGTAATTATGTTAGTAGTTGCTGCATTTTTCAATTATGAAATCTTGCAGATGGATGTCAAAACATTGTTTTCTCGACGGTTTCCTTGAGGAAAGGTTGTATGTGATACAACGAGAAGGTTTTGTCGATCCTAAGGATGCTGACAAGTATGCAAGCTCCAGCGATCCTTCTATGGACTAGAGCAAGCATCTCGGAGTTGGAATATACACTTTGATGAGATGATCAATGCTTTTGGTTTTATACAAAGTTTATGACAAACTTGTATTTCCAAAAAAGCGAGTGGGAATACTATCGAATTTTTTATAAGTATATGTAGTTGACATATTGTTGATCAGAAATGATGTAGAATTTCTGGAAAGCCTAAAGGGTTGTTTGAAAGGATTTTTTCAAAGGAAACCTGGATTGAGCTACTTGAACATTGAGCATCAAGATCTATAGTGACAAATCAAGACGCTTGATATAACTTTCAATGAATACATACCTTGATAAGATTTTCAAGGAGTTCAAAAGGGATCAATCAAAAAAGGAGTTCTTGACTGTATTGTAAGATGTGAATTTGAGTAAGACTCAAAGCCCGACCACGACAGAAGAAATAGAAAGGACGAAGGTCGTCCCCTATGCCTTAGCCGTAGGCTCTATAATATGCCATGTTGTGTACCGCACCTAATGTGTGCCTTGCCATGAGTTTGTCAAGGGGTACAGAGAGTGATCCAGCAATGAATCACTGAACAGTGGTCAAATTTATCCTTAGTAATTGGTGGACTAAGGAATTTTTCTTGATTATGAAGGTGATAAAAGAGTTCGACATAAAGGGTTTCGTCGATGCAAGCTTTGACACTAATCCGGATGACACTGAGTGGTAAACCGGATTCGTATGGTGCAGCAGTCATTTTGAATTGTTCCAAGTGAAGCGTGGTAGAAGCATCTGCATTATGACATAGAGATTTGTAAAGTACACACGTATCTGAATGTTTCAGACCCGTTGACTAAAAACCTCTCTCACAAGGAAGACATGATCAAACCCGAGAACAGTATGGGTGTTAGATTCATTACAATCACATACTGATGTGAACTAGATTACTACCTCCAGTGCAAGTGGGAGACTGTTGGAAATATTCCCTAGAGGCAACAATAAATTGGTTATTATTATATTTCTTTATTCATGATAATCGTTTATTATCCATGCTAGAATTGTATTGATTGGAAACTCAAATACATGTGCGGATACATAGACGACACACTGTCCCTAGTGAGCCTTTGAAGGACTAGCCCTTTGATCAAATATGGTCAAGGTTTTCTCGCTATAGACATGAGATGTAGTTTGATAACGGGATGACATCATTAGGAGAATGATCTGATGGACAAGACCCAAACTATGAACGTAGCATATGATTGTGTGAGTTTATTGCTACTGTTTTCTCCATGTCAAAGTATCTGTTCCTATGACCATGAGATCATGCAACTCTCGGACACAGGACGAATACCGTGTGTGTATCAAACATCACAACTTAAATGAGTGACTATAAAGGTGCTCTATAGGTGTCTCGGAAGGTGTCTGTTGGCTTGGGCTCCGGAATGGTTTCGGGCATTTCTGGTAGTGTACCGGGAATGGCGAATGGGTTCCATGGGTCCATCCAGAGAAATCCACTGACCCCATGGGACAAATGGGCCTAAGAGGTGGCGCACGAGCCCTTAGTGGGCTGGGTAGTGATGTCTACTATGCAACCTTCTCCTTGTAGACGTTGTTGGGCCTCCAAGTGCAGAGGGTTGTAGGACAGTAGCAATTTTCCCTCAAGTGGGTGACCTAAGGTTTATTAATCCGCGGGAGGCGTATGATGAAGATGGTCTCTCTCAAGCAACCCTCCAACCAAATAACAAAGAGTCTCTTGTGTCCCCAACACACCCAATACAATGGTAAATTGTATAGGTGCACTAGTTCGGCGAAGAGATGGTGAAACAAGTGCAATATGGATGGTAGATATAGGTTTTCGTAGTCTGAAATTACAAAAACAGCAAGGTAACTAGTAACAAAAGTGAGCACGTACGGTATTGCAATGCGTGGAAACAAGGCCTAGGGTTCATACTTTCACTAGTGAAGTTCTCTCAACAAAGATAACATAATTCGATCATATAAGTAGCCCTCAACATGCAACAAAGAGTCACTCCAAAGTCACTAATAGCGGAGAACAAACGAAGAGAATATTGTCGGGTACGAAACCACCATAAAGTTATTCTTTCTGATCGATCTATTCAACAGTTCGTACTAGAATAACACCTTAAGATACATATCAACCAAGACCCTAATGTCACCTAGATACTCCATTGTCACCTCAAGTATCCGTGGGCATGATTATACGATATGCATCACACAATCTCAGAATCATCTATTCAACCAACACATAGAACTTCAAAGAGTGCCCCAAAGTTTCTACCGGAGAGTCAAAACGTGTGCCAACCCCTATGCATAGGTTCCCAATGTCACGAACCCACAAGTTGATCACCAAAACATACATCGAGTACTCACATGAATCGACGTGTGCTAACCCATATGCATAGGTTCCCAATTATCACAAACCCGCAAGTTGATCACAGCATATAGACATGTGCAAGACATACATCAAGTGTTCTCAAAGACTCAATCCGATAAGATAACTTCATAGGGGAAACTCAATTCATTACAAGAAGGGAGAGGGGGGAAGAACATCATAAGATCCAACTATAGTAGCAAAGCCCACGGTACATCGAGATCAAGACATCTCAAGAACACGAGAGAGAGAGAGATCAAACACATAGCTACTGGTACATACCCTCAGCCCCGATGGAGAACTACTCCCTCCTCGTCATGGAGATCGCCGGGATGATGAAGATGGCCACCGGAGATGGATTCCCCCTCCGGCAGGGTTCCGGAACTGGCTCCAGATTGGTTTTTGGTGGATACAGAGGCTTGTGGAGGCGGAACTCCGATCTAGGTTTCTTTTGGGGGTTTCTGAATTTATAGGAATTTATGGCGGTGGAATTGCGTCAGTTGGGCCCACGAGGAGGTCACAAGCCTACATGGTGCGACCAGGGGGGTCGGCCGCGCCCCATGGGCTTGTGACTTCCTCGTGGCTCTTCTGGCCTTCTTCCAAAGCTTCGGGGGTCTCTTTTGGTCCAAAAAAATCATCGTAAAGTTTCATTCCATTTGGACTCCGTCTGAAAAAGGGTCAAAAACACGGAAAAAACAGAAACTGGCACTTGGCACTGAGTTAATAGGTTAGTCCCAAAAAAGATATAAAATAGCATATTCATGCATATAAAACATCCAAAGTTTGACAAGATAATAGCATGAAACCATCAAAATTTATAGATACGTTGGAGACGTATCAAGCATCCCCAAGCTTAACTCCTGCTCGTCCTCGAGTAGGGAAGTGATAAAGAATGAATTTTTGATGTTGCATGCTACCTAACATATATTGTGGCATGAATATTCAGATCCATATGATTCAAACCAATAGTTTGCTATTGACATGAAAACAATAATACTTCAAGAAAACTAGCAAGGTAATCATGAACTTTCAAAATAACAAGGCCGATGAAAGTTATCCCTACAAAATCATATAGTCTGGCTATGATCCATCATCCTCACACAACTAATTTAAATCATGCACAACCCCGATATTGGCCAAGTAATTGTTTTCAAACTCTTACTTTCTCAAACTTTTTATAATTATCACGCAATACATGAGCGTGAGCCATGGATATAGCACTATAAATGGAGTGGAGTGTGGTGGTGGTTGTGAGACAAAAAGGAGGAGATGGTCACATTGAGTCGGCATATCAAAAGGCTATGGAGATGCCCATAAATAGATATCAATGTGAATGAGTAGGGATTGCCATACAAGAGCTGCACTAGACCTATAAGTATGTGAAAGCTCAAGAGTAGAACTAGTGGGTGTGCATCCAACTTGCTTGCTCAGGAAGACCTAGGGCAATTTTGAGGAAGCCCATCATTGAAATATACAAGCCAAGTTATATAATGAAGATTCCCACTAGCATATGGTAGTGACAAAGCAAGAAGCTCTCAATCATGAAGAACATGGTGCTATCATGAAGCACAAGTGTGGAAAAAGATAGTAGCATTGTCCCTTCTCTCTTTTTCTCTCTTTTTTTCACTTGGGCTCTTAGGCCTCTTTTTTTTCTTTTCTTTTCTCTCTTTTTTTTGTTTTTGTTTTTGCGCTCTTTGGCCTCTTTTTTTTTATTTCCTCACATGGGACAATGCTCTAGTAATGATGATCATCACACTTTTATTTACTCACAGCTCAAAGATCACAATGATGATGACTCCATAGGAAATGCCTCCGGCGGTGTACCAGCATGTGCAACAATCTAGCATGGCGTATGACGTTGAAACATCTCGCTAGCTATCTTACGATCATGCAAAGCAATATGACAATGATGGCACAAGTCATGAGACGGAACACTGGAAGTTGCATGGCAATATATCTCGGAATGGCTATGAAAATGCCATAATAAGTAGGTATGGTGGCTGTTTTGAGGGAGGCATATGGTGGTTTTGTGCACCAGCGAGAGTTGCACGGTACTAGAGAGACTAGCAATGGTGGAAGGTGAAAGTGCATCTATACCATGGACTCACATTAGTCATGAAGAACTCACATACTTGTTGTGAAAGTTTTTATTAGTAATCGAAACAAAGTGCTAAACGCATACTCCGAGGGGAAGAGTTAGTAGGTGTTAACCATTGCGCGATCCCGACCTCAACACAAAGGATGACAATCAATAGATCAATTATGCTCCGACTTCCTAACATAGCGGTTCACCATACGTGCATGCTACGCGAATCACTAACTTCAACACAAGTATTTCTAGATTCACAACACCCTACTAACATAACTCTTAATATTACTGAATCCACGTCTCAAAACTAATTGAGAGGAATCAAGACTTCTCTTTCTACTCAATGCACATGAAGATGGAGGTTTTTGTATCCTCTTTGGGTACCTATCACATTTGGGACTACTTTCATAGCATAAGCCAACTACCAAATCACGCACCGCCGTGCTCTAAAGATATAAGTGAAGCACAAGAGCAAAAGTATCTAGCTCAAAAGATATAAGTTAAGCACAAGAGCAAAATTATCTAGCTCAAAAGATATAAGTGAAGCACAAGAGCAAAAGTATCTAGCTCAAAAGATATAAGTGAAGCACAAGAGCAAAAGTATCTAGCTCAAAAGATATAAGTGAAGCACTATGAGCATTCTTGCAAAATCACGATGAGTGCATGTCTCTCTCTCTCAAAAAGGTGTGCAACAAGGATGATTGTGACCAAAAAAAAAGACTCCTAAGATACAAGACGCTCCAAGCAAAACACATATCATGTGGTGAATAAAAATATAGCTCCAGGTAATGTTACCGATGGATTGAAGACGAAAGAGGGGATGCCTTCCCAGGGCATCCCCCAGCTTAGGCTTTTTGGTGTCCTTGAATTTGGCTTGGGATGCCTTGGGCATCCCCAAGCTTGAGCTCTTTCCACTCCTTATCTCATCGTCCATGAGAACATCACCCAAAACTTGAAAACTTCACAACACAAAACTTCAACAGAAACTCGTGATAACATTAGCACAAGAAAACAAACTACCACTTATTTTGGTACTGTAGCAAACTTGAATTCTACCTATATTGATGTTGGGATACTGTATTCTCACTTTTCCATGGCTAGTACCCTTCGATACTAATCATAGTTTCATCAAAACAAGCAACCAACTCAACAAAAACAGAATCTGTCAAAAACATACCAGTCTGTAGCAATCTGTATACTTCGTATACTTACGGTACCTCAAAAACTTTGAACAATTACGACGGCCTGGCAAAAAGCATATCAATCAGCACCAAAAAGAATCAACTCAAAATCTCTTTCTGAATAAAAATGAAAAATCATCTCGTGAGCGAAAAGTTTCTGTCTTTATCCAGCAGGATCAAACAACCATTACCGAGACTAGTCATAAAGGTTTTTCTTGGCTCAAACACAAAAGGAAACACAAAAAACACAATCACAACAGAATTATGAAAGTGTTGGAAAATCAAAACAGAAATAAAAAGCAAAAATAAACTCATTGGGTTGCCTCCCAACAAGCGCTATCGTTTAACGCCCTTAGCTAGGCATTGATTTCAATGATGCTCACATAAAAGGTAAGGATTGAAACACAATGAGAGCATCATGGAGCATATGGCTAGCACATTTAAGTCTAACCCACTTCCTATGCATAGGGATTTTGTGATCAAACTATTTATTGGAGCAAGAATCAACTAGCATAGGAAGGCAAAACAAGCATAGCTTCAAAAATTTCAACACATGGAGAGGAAGCTTGATACTATTGCAATAAGTAGAAGCATATGATCCTCTCTCATAGTAATTTTCAGTAGCATCATGAATGAATTCAACAATATAACCAGCACCTAAGGCTTTCTTTTCATGATCTACAAGCATAGGAATTTTACTACTCTCCACATAAGGAAATCTATACTCAAGAATAGTAGTGGGAGTATCGTAAAAGACTTGAGCACTACAAATTGTGTCCACAATGAAAAAGCAAGGTTTAGCAAAGGGGTTCTCGAGAGTATGACAAGTTTTATCATCCCTCTTCTTTAAAGCATAAGTATCCTCACAATAATCATCATAGATAGGGGGCATGCTTTCATCAAAATGATTTTGATCATTCAAAGTGGAAGAACTAAAAAGATCATCTTCATCAAATATAGCATCCCCAAGCTTGTGGCTTTGCATATCATTAGCATCATGGGTGTTTAAAGAATTTGTGCTAACAACATTGCAATCATGCTCATCATTCACATATTCTATGCCAAGCATTCTATGTAATTCTTCTTTCAGCACTTGAGCACAATTTTCCTTCCCATCATGCTCACGAAAGACATTGAAAAGATGGAGCATATGAGGCATCCTCAATTCCATTTTTTTGTAGTTTTCTAGTGAAAGAACAAGAAACAAAAATATTCTATTGCAAGATCTAAAGATATACCTTCAAGCGCTAACCTCCCGGGCAACGGCGCCAGAAAAATGCTTCGTTGACGGGATGTTAGCGCCGCTTACCTAGCCTCCCCGGCAACGGCGCCAGAAAAATGCTTGATGTCTACTACGCAACCTTCTCCTTCTAGACGTTATTGGGACTCCAAGTGCAGAGGGTTGTAGGACAGTAGCAATTTTCCCTCAAGTGGGTGACCTAAGGTTTATCAATCCGCGGGAGGCGTAGGATGAAGATGGTCTCTCTCAAGCAACCCTGCAACCAAATAACAAAGAGTCTCTTGTGTCCCCAACACACCCAATACAATGGTAAGTTGTATAGGTGCACTAGTTCGGCAAAGAGATGGTGAAACAATTGCAATATGGATGGTAGATATAGGTTTTCGTAATCTGAAATTACAAAAACAGCAAGGTAACTAGTAACAAAAGTGAGCACGAATGGTATTGCAATGCGTGGAAACAAGTCCTAGGGTTCATACTTTCACTAGTGAAGTTCTCTCAACAAAGATAACATAATTGGATCATATAACTAGCCCTCAACATGCAACAAATAGTCACTCCAAAGTCACTAATAGCGGAGAACAAACGAAGAGATTATTGTCGGGTACGAAACCACCATAAAGTTATTATTTCTGATCGATCTATTCAAGAGTTCGTACTAGAATAACACCTTAAGATACAAATCAACCAAGAACCTAATGTCATCTAGATACTCCATTGTCACCTCAAGTATCCATGGGCATGATTATACGATATGCATCACACAATCTCAGAATCATCTATTCAACCAACACATAGAACTTCAAAGAGTGCCCCAAAGTTTCTACCGAAGAGTCAAAACGTGTGCCAACCCCTATGCATAGGTTCCCAATGTCACGAACCCGCAAATTGATCACCAAAACGTACATCAAGTACTCACATGAATCCACGTGTGCCAACCCATAAGCATAGGTTCCCAATTGTCACAAACCCGCAAGTTGATCACAGCAGATAGACACGTGCAAGACATACATTAAGTATTCTCAAAGACTCAATCCGATAAGATAACTTCAATGGGGAAACTCAATTCATTACAAGAACGGAGAGGGGGAAGAACATCATCAGATCCAACTATAGTAGAAAAGCCCACGGTACATCGAGATCAAGATATCTCAAGACCACGAGATGGAGAGATCAAACACATAGCTACTGGTACATACCCTTAGCCCCGAGGGAGAACTACTCCCTCCTTGTCATGGAGATCGCCGGGACGATGAAGATGGCCACCGGAGATGAATCCCCCTCCGGCAGGGTGCCGGAAAAGGCTCCAGATTGGTTATTGGTGGCTACAGAGGCTTGCGGCGGCGGAACCCCCGATCTAGGTTTATTTTCGGGGTTTCTGAATTTATAGGAATTTATGGCGGTGGAATTGCGTCAGTTGGGCCCACGAGGAGGTCACAAGCTTGCACGGTGCGACTAGGGGGGTAGGCCGTGCCCCATGGGCTTGTGACTTCCTCGTGGCTCTTCTGGCCTTCTTCCAAAGCTTCGGGGGTCTCTTTTGGTCCAAAAAATCATCGTAAAGTTTCATTCCATTTGGACTCCGTCTGAAAAAGGGTCAAAAACACGGAAAAAACAGAAACTGGCACTTGGCACTGAGTTAATAGGTTAGTCCCAAAAAAGATATAAAATAGCATATTCATGCATATAAAATATCCAATGTTTGACAAGATAATAGCATGAAACCATCAAAAATTATAGATACATTGGAGACGTATCACGTAGCCAGCCCCTAAAGCCCTTGCGCCAAGGAGATGGGAGGAGGCCAATTTGGGAGGAAATCCTACTAGGAGTAGGACTCCAGCTCCCTTAGTGGAGGAGGATTCTTCCTCTCTTGGTGCGCCACCCCTTCCCCTTCCTCATATTCCAAGGCGCAGCCCCTCTCCCTCCCTCTAGTTCGTTCTTCCTCTAGAATAGGATCGATAGTGCACGGCGAAGCATTGCGGGATCAGCTCCACCACCATCACCACCACGCCGTTAGGCTATCGAAGAACTCAACTACCTCTCTGCTCCCACTTGCTGGATCAAGAAGGCGGAGATCGTCATCGAGTTGTACGTGTGCTGAATGCGTAGGTGCCATCTGTTCGGCACTAGATCAGGATGGATTGTGATGAGATCGCGGGACGGATCTTGATGAGATCGCGGGACCTGATCATGATGAGTTAGCGGGACAGATCGTGATGGGATCATGGGACATATCATGATGGGATTGCGGGACGGATTGCGATTTGGATCTCAAAGATGTTCGACTACATCAATCGCGTTATATATGCTTCCGCTTAACGATCTACAAGGGTATGTGGATCTAATCTCTCCTCTCATAGATGGTCATCACCATGGATAGATCTTATGTGTGTGTAGGAAAAAATTTGTTTCCCATGCGATGTTCCCCAACACCTAGACCATGCTCTCGGGATCCATGGATTCGTCCATATCTTCATGTTTGTGCCATCACCAATGCACCATATATATCTCTGCGTTACCAATTCCGCTCCTTGAATCATGCTTCTCCAAGTGTATGATATACCATCTTTTGGTTCAACACCAAAATATGCCATTCTGGATAGTACTTCGCCTTAAGCACCCGGACACATAAACTCTCTAGGAATTGTATCACGTGCCAAACCTGTTTTGACAGTATGGCCACATTGAAAATGTACATGTCCTGAAAGCTCAAGCCACCCATGGCCTTCGGCATTGTTAGCTTTGCCCATCTCAAAAAATGGATAGGATTCCTCTTGTCTTGCTGGCTCCACCAAAACTTTGTGATCATTGCACTCACCTCCCCACAGAAAGTTTTTGTGAGGTAGAAACATGACATGGCATATGTTCGTACCGCCTGAGCTACCACCTTCACTAGAGTCTCCTTCTGTGATTTATCAAGAAGCCTTTCTAGCCATCCTTGCATCCGTTCCCAAATTTTATCTCTCACATAGGCGAATGCTTTCTTCTTGGATCTAGACACATACACGGGGAGGCCTAAATATTCCTCATTCCATGATTCACTATTAATTGATAGTGCTTCCTTGACCTCGCACGAGCTTGTTGAGTAGTACCTGGGCTAAACATGAGTGCAGATTTCTCGACATTACTTCTTTGTCCCGAGAAGTTTTCATAAAGGGTTAGTACATTGCATAGCACTTGATCTTCCTCCTGCTTGTCCTTCTGTAGCAAAACATAGTCATCTGCAAATAACAAGTGTGACACTGTAGGTTCCCATGGGCAAACTTCAATACCGCTGATTGTTCCTTTCCTCTCAGCATCTTCTAGCGGGGCAGACAATCCTTCGGCACAAATTACAAATAGGTACAGTGACAATGGGTCACCTTTCCACAGTCCACGGGAGGGGCTGAATTGCTCTGACAAAACCCCAATTGATCTTTATTTGGTACCTCACCGAGGACACACACTTCATTATCAGATCAACCCATGACCCGTTGAATCCCATCTTGCACATCATTGCTTCTAGGAAATTCCACTCGATCCGATCATAATACTTGCTCATATCAACTTTAACGGCCACCACTCCTTCCTTTCCTCTCTTCTTTTTTCATTAAGTAATGAGAAATATCATAAGAAACCAACACATTGTCCATGATCAACCTGCCTGGAACAAACGCGCTTTGGCTGTTAGAAATGAACTACCGAGTCTATTTTACACATAACAACAAGGATTAATTACAGCCTCATGATTGGACCACTTAATTTGATCTAACCATTAATATTAGACTAACCATCATACAAAACTGCGTTTAGCAATTTGCCTCGGCAGACGAAAAATCTGCCACATGAAATCGTTCCACGCCCAGCATCCACTCCTAATACATCGTTTCCCTAATCCAAGGAGGAAAAACAAACACAACCCGATCGCAAACAGATACCTCATCGCAGGCTAGCAATGCATTAAATGTGGCGTGGTGGCGGTAGCTCGACGCTGGGAACGTTGACGGTCAAGGCGTGAGCTCCGGCGAGGCTGGCATGGATCTGACGGATGGCAGCTGGTTCGGGTCGATGACGGGCGACTCCGGCGAGTTGGAGGGACAGCGGGGGTGGCTCATCTACTCGATGGGCTGTTGTGCTTCCACGGAGAGAGAGCATCAAACTGAGTAGTAGATAAGAAGAACAGAAGGAAGGGAGATGAGGAAACGCAAGGGCGTGGCGGCCTCAACGGTGAACCTTCTCCGATGGCGATGATTACCGGCGAGAGGCGGCCTCCCTTCCAAATTAGATCCAAAATCTCCACGTGAGGCATGGCTGGTTGCGCACTGGAGGGCATTTCCCAGCTGTGTGCTAACCATTGTCTGCATCCATCGTTCATTGGTGCTGCACCGAGAGGAGTAGCAATGGGGCCGAGGGCCTTCGTGCTCTCCAGGATGGAGGCTGGTGTACAATCCGGGATGGAGGTTGGCGTTTCATCAAGGGCGGGACAGCCTTCGGCTGTCGGGGTTTGTCTCCAGGACGAGGCCTCGCCACATCGGGGTGTGTCACTAGGGGGACGCGTGGTGATGAGCGCAGGATAGTGACCCAAACACACGCACGTGCAAGTTGATCTAGGCACGGACTTTGTGTTGGGCATCGACGGGACTACCGTCGACAACACGCTTTCCTGCGGGGTCCTGTGCGGGAGGGGTCAATAGCTCCTGTGCAACATATTTCGTGTGAATTGGAAAGTGGGCGACGTTGTTCGATCAAATAGCTAGAGTGCGACATATTTGAGCATGTAAATAGCCCAGGTCCACACAGGTGCTAAATGGTATTAAACTGTTTATGTTAAGATATGTAGGTCCAACTTAGTGAACACTGCATCGGGTCAAAACAATTATTTGTGCCCGGCCGCCAGTCCATGCCCCCACTCCTACTCTTCTCTGGCGGCTGTGGATCTTGCGTTCTCGGTGGCGACGGCGGCATAGCCCTCATTCTCAGTGGCGGCGGATCTTGCGTTCTCAGTGGTGGCGGCATAAATATTGAGTGGATTCGAACCCTAGTCCCGTTCCCCTCTCGGGCCCATACATGTGAGCTCATTTCCTTTGTCTTCGCTGGTTGAACTGATAGATTGTGAGGGGGGCGTGGGCATATTGAGATGGAGCCGCCAGATTCAACTGCTAATAGGTAATGTGCCTCTCTCCGATCCAATTTTGAATGCAATTAGGACCTCATCGGATCTTTCTCACACTGGTCGCCACTGACAAAGGGGATGCTGCCGCTCGGACCTTTCAGATAATGATCAATTTCTTTCCATTGAAGGCAAATTAGTTGATGGTAGCATACAAAACATTGACAGAGACACAATTGTGAAATGGGAGGTTGAATTTACAGAGATTGATCCACAAGTTATATATAACATGGGAGAGAAGGCGGTGGAGAAATGGGTGGAGAAAACTGGGGAGGATATTGTTTGTGGTCCAGAGCAAGAAGTATCACTATTGTGGTTCAATGATTGGAAAGGAGAGTATGTCAGAATAGAAGATGGTGAAGAGATTGTTGAAGAAATCGATCGGCAAAATAGTTGGACAGGCAAACGGGCTAAAAAATTTGCTTAACTCATTGATCTGAATATTTATCCGAATGTCGGATATGTGCCATCACACTTGGCTGCGCTGATGGTAGATGATGATTGGGCTTCACAGAGGCCATGTTTACTGAACTGACAGTGATAGCTGAAGAGGGACAGAGGAACTGAACCTACAGCTACTGTTGATTGGAATGCGGTTTAATTAGATGAGCCTACTAATTTGGTCATTGTACCAATGCCTGACACTGAGATGGCCAAACTTTTTGGTATTCCAGTCGATGACACAGATAAGAAGAGGGGTGAATCTAGTATGTATGCAAATGGTGGTGAAGATGTATATGGAAAGTTGATGAAACAGGCTGGAGATGATGTAGATGATGCACATGATGATGAGCGGGTGCATGTGTATGACAAGGAAAACCATGTCATTGAAGTAGGGAAGTTGTGGCCAAACATGTATGAGTTTAGGATGTGTTTTCTAGACTTATGCACTGAAACATCAGTTTGATGCCAAGACTGTTTGGACTGAGAGAAAGAAGTTTTATACGAGGTGCAGAGGATTTGATGGTAGTGTCAAGCCTTGCAAGTGGTACATATCTGCTAGACTCCAACCTGATGGAGGTACTGTCAGGGTTAACCAAATCCCCAATCAACATACTTGTATTACAAGTTCACATAGAGTATCAACCATGACATCACAACTTTGGGTTGCAGAAAAGATCACCCCAGTTTTAGCTAAAACACCAAACACTACTGCTAGGAAACTCAAAGTAGACTTGGAAAAGATGTACCCCATTAAACTGAAATATACCACAGTGTGGAAGGAAAAACTAAGGGCAATGAAAAAATTATATGGTGATTGGGCAAATACATTTAGGACGCTTTACAACTTCAAAGCAGAGGTGGAGAAGAGGTCACCTTGAAGTGTTGTGGAGATAGGTATTAAGGTATCAGAGGAAGGTGAAGTCAAGTTCTCCAAGTTCTTTATGGCTTTGAAGCCTTGCATCGATGGCTTCAAAGCAGGGTATCGTCCGTATTTGAGCATAGACTCATCTTTTTTTACAAACAAGTGGAATGGTCATTTGGCACCATGCAATGCTCTAGGTGGACACAACTAGATGTTCCCTGTTCTTGTTGGCTTGTTTCAGTCAGAAACAGAGCCTTCATGGACATGGTTTATGATGCGGTTGAAAATATACCTAGGGCCAGTGTCACCTTTGTCTATACACACAGGTGCATATAAGGATGTGGAAAATGCAGCGAAATATGTTTTCCCACATGCCTAGCAGAGGAAGTGTTTCGGCCATTTGTGGATGAATTTGATCAAAAAATCAGAGGAGAAGAATTTGTGCGCATGTGGCCAGCAGCAAGATCTTACACTAGACAGACACACACACATATCATCTTGGTAATATAATGGCAGCATGCGATGAGTTTGGTCCATGGCTGAACACCTATTGTTCTTTGTTATGGTATAGGTTAGGATTCAACACTGCCATCAAGTGTGATCATATCAACAACAATTTGGCAGAAAGTTTCAACAACAAGGTGAAGCGGTTAAAAGATTTGCGTGTGCATGACATGGTTGGCCAAATCAGTATCATGCTCATGCGGTTGTGGGAATTGAGAAGAAGGATAGGTGATTGTCTACAAGGTGCTAATCTTCCAGTAGTGGTATAATAGGTGGTCAACAGGAGCAGAAGCCTTTCACATTTGTCTGTTGAAAAATATTCACTTTAGTGTGATGAAGTTAGAGATAACAAAACTGGAAGAAGGCATGTTGTTAACACTGAATTGCATGATTGCACTTGCCTCGAGTGGCAACACACTGGTAAACCATGTGAGCATGCATGAATATTATTTGGTAGCAAAATTCAAAGTTTCTTATGCTACTCCAATTCCAACACTTACAGATCGGTCTCGGTGGCCTGAAGTGGAGATTGAATTTTCCATGTGTCCTCCCTTGACGAAAAGTAAGGCTCGCAGGCCTAAACGGAGTAGATTCAAGGCATGGTTTGAGAAAGATGGGAGTAGTAAGAAGGGAAAGACAGATGGAAAGCCAAAAAGGACCCAAAATGGTAACAAAAAAAGATGCAAGTTATGCCAGGAACTTGGGCACATAATGGGATCTGTCAAATGTCGTTACACTCCTCAAAAGCCAAAGTATTTTCTTGTTTATTAGTATGTGTTTTGATTTGGTGCTTTTTTCCAATTACTAATCCATGACATGCTTTTTCCAATGGCCAAGAGGAAGTGTGCAAGTCAACCTCTTGTTGCTGAAGAGTGTTGGCCAACAAAAAAACAAGAGTCAATGGCTACAGAAAGAAGACAAGTGTGTCTGCCGAAACTGAACCTCTTTTGGATGTTTTGCAAACTGAACCTGAGTGTGTCGAGGTGCACGCTGAACAAAATCCTACTGCAGTCGAGTTTCAGATTGAAGAAACTCATGTCCATGTGCACGCCAAAGAAATTGTACATGAGCGTGTGGACGTGCAGACTGAAGAAACTCATGTCCACGTGCACACTAATGAAATTGAAACAATTGTCGACAATCAGACTGAAGAAATTGCTCTCGAAGTTGAAAGTGAAAAAATTGATTCACTTGTGTGTGGTAATGAGGTGTTGAAACCAGTCAAGAAAACCAAGATGATCACTGAACTTGTGTGTGTATTAGAACCAAAAACAAGAAGTGCCAAGGCGAAGAAAGGCACACGACGTGGTAGGAAGAGGTAGAGGTGATAACTGTTTGAAAATGTGTGTCATGTAATAATATTTGTAACTTCGTGCGTACTGGTATGCACAATGTATCCCCATATATCTATTCGAACTTGTTTGGCCATTGTTTTAAAACTCAAATTGAATCTTAAAGCAAGATTTAAATTTCGGATTAAATTCAAATTTGGCCTCAAATTCAAATTACGGTTGAGGTATTGATGTTTCAATGATATCTCAACTCCCTCAACTCAAATATGTTTGTTAGCTAATCAATCCGAGCCCTTTTGCTAAGTTAAACTCATAGTCATGAAAAATGTGACCTCCAAAGGTAGGGTAAATGGCCTCATTTCTAAGCAGGGTTATTTTGCACCTTGTCCAAATGAGCCAAATAAATTTTCTACACATCTATTAAATCTATATAGTGTAAATTTGAAGCCTCACTATATATAGAATTAAACTTATATTATTTTATTTTATTTTTGAAAAAACATGGTTTAATAGAAAATCATGTATAAAATAGGTTTAAAACATGAAAATGAGAAATTAAGTTCGAATCTTTCTTAGTCGCTCCAAAATGAAGCTTTGGTGAGGTTTTGACACTTTTCATTTTGAAAAACCAACCTACTCTCTCCCTTGAAATTCATACTACATTGTTCGAGGAATGACAATTGACTGAAGGTTTTTTTGTGCAAATGTATATAAACCATATTTTTTTTCTCTCTCTTTACCATACAACATAATAATACTATGTGTGCAAGTCCTATATTTTTTTGATTTTTTAATTAGTTATGCTGAAAGTGTTTGAGGTCTCTCACTTGTTTTAAGCCTTTTTCGTTAAAATATATGTAAACCATATTTATATTTTATTTTTTTCCTTGTTACTATACGACATAAGAAGACTATGTGCGCAAGTTTTATATTTTTTGATTTTTCTTTAATTAGTTATGCTCAACCTTAATCAGACAAACCTTCTCAAAACCCCGCATAGCCCCGCACCCTTTCGGACCGTCGTTCGTTGTGCGTGGATGGTTGAGATCAGGCTCTAGGGTTACCTACATCTCCATCGATCTCCATGGGACGCGCTGATTGGCTGAATCTGTGGGGTTTGGATCAGCCTCTCTCTTTGGCGCATCACGGCAGTTCATTTATATCCCATGGAACGGTTTGACGCGGTGCATGGACCAACCTTACGCGCGCACCGCCCGTTCCATCGCTGCATGCATGCCCGCTCACGGCGCCCGTTGCAGCATGCATGCCCACGTGCAACGCCCATGCAACACTCGTGACCGCCTATCGTTGCATGCATGCCCGCTCGCCCACGCGCAGCACCCTGGAATTCCACTAATATACAGAAACAGAAGAATAGATAGAGGGTATCAAGAATTTTTGCTTTAAATAAATAGAAATATCATCATATAGAGTTAGGGAATGGAATAGAGTCAATGAATAAAGCATATTTGTTAACATCTCCATTTACAGATCAAAAATGAAAAAAAAAACATTGCCTTCTTTACTATATCTTGTATTTATCGTACTTTTGCCTTGGAAGGTCTCTTCCTCATTTAACAAATGTCTGGAACTTTGGATTAAGAATTGGTGGAATACCAGGCAATCTGAAACTCTCTTAACTGATATTCAAGAGAAAAAGATTCTAGAAAGATTCATGGAATTAGAAGAACTTTCTCTCTTGGACGAGATGATAAAAGGGACACTAAAGACACATGTAGAAAAACCTCCTACAGGAATCCACAAGGAAATAATACAACGGGTCAAAATAAATAATGAGGATGATCTGGATATCATTTTGTGCTCTGTCGTGCCCTCAACGTAGCCCTGCTACATCACCCCTCTCGACGCAGTAAAGTGTCGCATGCCTACCATTAGCACCAATGCAGCGTCGGAGCAAGGCGTGTAGACCACCCGAGATGCCCAAAACATCAGCGGGCAACCCCCCCCCCCCCCTCGTTACATCAATGCAGTAAGGCATGCATGGCGTGCTCCTCGTTCCATGACACACTACTGTCACGATAAGTGTCGATGCAACTCAAACGGCATGCTACGCGTTACACGATGGGAAAATTAAGGCGTCCATTATTCTCACGTTTCTCAGCAGGCGCCCTTTCACACCACGATGAAGGGCAAATGGCGTGCAACATGTCCCTATTTAACCCCACCACTTCTACCTCTAGCCATCGCACCTCTCTCCCATATCAATCCCCAAACTCCACACTCGAATCTCAGATCTAACCCATGCCTCACCCCACCGTCACAATGCAGTACGTCGGGACGACCTTCCTCCTGCCGAATACCGTGTCGGAGGGGGAGTACCTTGTTGTGGTCATGGTCGAGAACGAGCACCAGGTGTGGGCAATCTCGAGGTGGAAGGGTGCGATGGAGTTTGTGACCATGTTCATTAGGGCCAGTTACCGTCACTTACGTCCCGGCTCTCCGCTCATGTTCACCATCAAGGAGGATCGCAGGAGAGGAAGTTGTTGGAAATATGCCCTAGAGGCAATAATAAAATAGTTATTATTATATTTCCTTGTTCAAGATAATCGTTTATTATCCATTCTAGAATAATATTGATTGGAAACACAAATACATGTGTGGATACATAGACAACACACTGTCCCTAGTAAGCCTCTAATGGACTAGCTCGTTGATCAAAGATCGTCAAGGTTTCCTGGCTATAGACAAGAGTTGTCATTTGATAAAGGGATCACATCATTAGGAGAACGATGTGATGAACAAGACCAAACTATGAACATAGCACGTGATCGTGTCAGTTTATTGCTACTGTTTTTCTACAAGTCAAGTATTTGTTCCTATGACCATGAGATCATGTAAATCACTGACACCGGAGGAGTACCTTGTGTGTATCACACGTCGCAACGTTACTGGATGACTATAAAGGTGCTCTACAAGTATCTCCGAGGATGTCTTTTGAGTTGGCATGGATCAAGGATGGGATTTGTCACTCCATGTGACGGAGAGGTATCTCAGGGCCCACTCTGTAATACAACATCACAACAAGTTTAAGCAATGTGACTAAAGAGTTAGTCACAGGATCTTGTATTATGGAACGATTAAAGCGACTTGCCGGTAACGAGATTGAACTAGGTGTAGAAATACCGACGATCGAATCTCGGGCAAATAACATACCAATGGACAAAGGGAACAACATACGGGATTAACCGAATCCTTGACATAGAGGTTCAACCGATAAAGATCTTCGTAGAATATGTAGGAGCCCATATGGGCATCCATGTCCCGCTATTGGTTATTGACCATAGAGTGTCTTGATCATGTCTGCATAGTTCTCGAACCCGTAGGGTCTACACACTTAAGGTTCGGTGACGTTTCGGTATAGTTGAGTTATGTATGTTGGTGACCGAAGGTAGTTCGGAGTCTCGAATGATATCTCAGACGTCATGAGGAGTTCCGGAATGGCCCAGAAATGAAGATTGATATGTAGGAAAGAGG
Organism: Hordeum vulgare subsp. vulgare; assembly: GCF_904849725.1. Taxonomy (NCBI): domain Eukaryota; kingdom Viridiplantae; phylum Streptophyta; class Magnoliopsida; order Poales; family Poaceae; genus Hordeum; species Hordeum vulgare. The sequence goes on from NC_058524.1 coordinate 68,055,894, forward strand.
TAAACAGGTTCCGTAATGGTTTCGGGCATTACCGGTAAAGTACCGGGAGTAACGAATGGGTTCCGAGGGTTCACCGGGAGGGGCCACCCACCCCGGGGGGCACATAGGCCTAAGAGGTGGCGCACCAGCCCCTGGTTGGCTGGGTGGCCAGCCCCTATGGGCCTATGCGCCCGAATTGAGGAGGTGGGGAGGAATCCGACTAGGAGGAGGACTCCTCCTAGCGCCTCCAACAAACCCAATTGGAGGAGGAGGAGGACTCCTCTTGGAGCGCCACCGGATAACCCTAGGGATTTTCCCTAGGGCGCCACCCCTTCCCTCCCTCCTATATATATTGGAGAGGACAGAGGACAGCCGCACCTACGCCACGACGCAGCTCTCTCTCACTCCTCTAGTCTGGTAGTGCACGGCGCAGCCCTGCCGGATCAGCTCTACCAATACCGCCGCCACGCCGCCGTGTTGTCAGAGAACTCGTCTACTTCTATGTCCCCTCTTGCTACATCAAAAAGGCGGAGATCTTCATCGAGCTATACGTGTGCTGAACGCGGAGGTGCCATCCGTTAGGCACTAGATCGTGATTGGATCGCGGGACGGCTTGCGATTTGGATCGTGAAGACGTTCGACTACATCAACTGTGTTTCTTAACGCTTCTCGCTTACCGATATACAAGGTTATGTGGATCCGATCTCCCCTCTCGTGCATGGTCATCACCATGGATAGGCCATGTATGTGTGTAGGAAAAATTTTGTTTCCCATGCAACGTTCCCCAACAGAAGTGGCCTCATCGTCCACTTCACCAATCCCTTTGATGCCTGCCATCTCCTCGGTCGGGCCTTCTTTTTTGGATGTGACTTCATCGCATTCTCGACAAACAACATATTTGTCAATCTCGACTAGACCTTCCCCACCACGGACCACATGCACTCTCTCTGCTACCACTTCCCGGAGCCGGAGGATGAGGAGTGAAGACGTCTCCATGTCATCCCCCCGTCGTTGATGATGTGCAAGCTATGCCTATATTATGCTTTGGTTTATCATGTATTTACGTAGTTTTTTTAATTATTAGTAATGGGTTGTAAGGGTGTGTTGTCATGGGGCCCGTTGGCATGAGTTGTAAAGGGGGGGACTTGAAAGTTCTAAGTTGTGAGAGCCCAAGTTATAAGGGTGATGTCCGTGCTACTATTTATCTATGTTATGTTCATGCTAATACATGTATGTTTCATTTAAGTAATAGTGTGTTTTTTGTTTATCTATACTCCTTGCATTTTTTGATATGTTTCATATGTTGTACGAAGCAATATTATTTGCGTTCTATGAAGTACATAATAGAGACAAGTAAAAAGTAAAACAAATAATATTGTAGGAGTAACAAATATTTTCGTGAACCATTCAACACTTAACAGAAGTATTATTTTTCAAAGGTTAAATTAATAAATAATTTGTTTGAGTTAAGACAAGTAAAACAAGTAAACCATGTGCTAACTTATTGCATTTTTCCGTATTCTGATTTACATTATTCCATGAAAATTTGGCCAAAGTAAAAACAAGTAAAGAAGTATATGTTTGTTAGAGGTTTATTTGCCAAAGAAACATTTTATTTAGAGGCTTTAGTCCAAGTATTTTTCGCTAAACATGGGTGCCTCTATGCTATAAAAAAGGGTTGTTGCCCCTATGCGGGTGGGCTGGTTTCTCTTTGGGCCTGGTTATTTTCTCACAGTCCAACATCTATTCGGCAGCCCAGATTATTTTACTAGAAACTAAATTTGGGTCTGCACTCTTAACTAAAGAACAAAAACAAGGGCATGAACACTGAATAATTTTCCAAATGTTGCTTCGGTTCATTTACATGAACCTGGCATGGCGCACAGATTGTGTCATCTCCTCTAATAGGCCTAAATGTCCATTCTAATGATGGATGAACAACAAGTAAAAGAAAAACTAAGCAATGAAGCAAGAATAGAACCCCACTCCCATGATATTTGGTTGCTTCTGCAAATCGATCATGTGCATTAGATGTTTCTTGATCTTCCTCAGTTCCTCGTTCAGTTCGGACTCCGTGTATAGTTCAGCATTGCGCGGATACCTCGCCATCGGCAGGACTCTACCCGGCCTTGTGTCTGAGCTTCCCAAATTTTTCACAGCAATCGGCGGCTCCCCGCCCAAATTGATCTCCCAGGTTGCGGTCCCGCTCGAATCTATGTAGCCCTTGAACCGAAACCTCTCAATATAATTATCCATCCACTCAAAATGGGTACATTTCTTCAAGATCTAAAAACAACAACATGAACCCTAAATCCCAAATTCAACAAGAAAAAACAAAATATGAAGAAATCAGAGCAAATGGCAGCGAAAGAATGGGCTGAGAATTGAGATCTAACCTTGTCATCCCTTCCTGTCATTGTTTTGCTCGAGCATTTCACAAATTCACGCCCAAGATTGTCATTGTCATCAGTCTTACTGACCCACCATTTAAGAGGCTCTGGGCGTGGGCAGCCAGGGCACCTTGTGAGCGGCACTGGACCACACTGTCGCCATTTTGAGTGCGTGGCGGAGGAGGTAGACATCTGCGCTAGGTCGCCGGAGAAGAGAAAGATTGGGGAAAGGGGAAACAATGGCCGACGGCGGGCGAACGAGCACGGGTGCTCGTCTCTTCTAGCTGCTAAGAGGTGGGTCCAGCGCTTACATGGACAAGTGTTGGGTCCCGCGCTTACGTGGGTAAGTGGTGGATCCAACCTCTGGCAGCTAACGAATGCATTAATTCAGTTTAAGTGGCATCTTATGCCTAGGCTATTTACGCGCTCAATTATGTCGCACCAGTCATTCGCTCGAACAACGCCTCACTCCTTTCAATTCCCACAAAATACGTTGCATAGGAGCTATTGGCCCTCGCGGGAGATGCAGCACTATTACTGGTTGCACGGGTTAGCTCGTAGCATGCGTGCACTTTGGTGGCGGCAAAAACGAGGTCGGCGCATACCACACCAAAATCAAGATCAGATGCCTGTACTGGATGGTAAGACTTTTCTGCAACTCCCATCTTCTCTTTTCACTTTTCTCTGTTGCGATGTGACCATTGAAATGATGACCAAATTTCAATTTAGATTTAGCGCATTAATGGTTCACTTTCGGAAGGTTGCTCAATGTATCTGATATGATGGCGTGTACTCGAGTTAAAACGTTAACACTGGTTGCTACTGTTTAGGAATCCAATACTTATGCTAAGAGAATTGTTTTGCAAGGGATACAAAGAGAATTTTACAACCATTTGTTTATTGTCTTGAAGTAGCTGTCCAAATCCCCCTTTCTTGATTGACAGTATCAGAACAAATCTCAATTTATGTGCAAGACACATCTATGCATTCTTCAGTGACGCAAATAAAACAATAATAATACCCCTCATGAATATGATTTCACCACAAAGAATTGAGAATACAAAAAGTGGAACTACAAGAGAGCAATAGATAAACCAATATTACTTTGCAAGCAGATGGAGCTTTTGGTGTAAATTCGAAGCATGACATGTCTATGCATATCTGGCAAACTTGAAAATTCAGTGGAAAGGTTAATTGTTATGTTCCTTTTTCCATGATACTCCGTTTACCATACGCCCTAGGAAACCCCCATCCCACGCTCCTCATATCTTGAGTCAAGGATTTTCCGATCTTCTCATTATAGAATAGCAAATTGGATATTTGTGTTCATGTCTAAGCTATAGAAGAGCATGGAGTACAATGATGGTTGTTCATGCAGCTACGGCAGTAGGGATGGGGGCATGAAAGTGAGTACCAGACTAGCACTTTGCATGAGTCATGGGTCTCCATGATTGATGTACACACACTTTGACTGAATATTGTGTCAATAACTCTTGGACTTTCATTTTTAATGACTCGATTAATAAAGGGGGTCTCATGGAAACTAAGATTGCAAACAGGGTTTTTATCTGGAGCAATAATCAAGACAACCATGTTTTTGTTGTGATAGATAGAGTTTTCTCTTCTATTGATTGGGACAGCCATTTTCCTCTTACTATGCTTTGTGCCCTACCCAGAGTACGGAGTGATCATGCCCCCCTCCTTTTGGATACTGGTACTAGGCGTAGTACTATTGAGAAACCTTTTAGGTTTGAAAAATGGTGGCTAAATTAACCAGATTTCCCCTCCTTAGTGGAGAAGATTTGGCCTACCACTTCTCCTTTTACTTCAGCCATTGATAGTTGGCAGTTTAAAACTAAACTGCTAAGGAAAATAGATCAAGGGATGGAGTATTAATTTAGAAGCTGCCATGAAGAAAAAAAAGTTTTGATACAAGAATTTTATATTTTAGATGTTTTTTCTTAACAGAGTAGAGTCTCGAATGAGGATATCCTCGGAATGAAAGAGATTACGACTAGATTGGATGATATATGGAGAAAAGAGGAAACTGCCATGTGGCAGAGATCTAGAGACACGGAGATTTTAGAAGGAGATGAAAATACCGCATATTTTGATGCAATGGCTAACCAACACAGAAGGAAGAACTATCTTTATGTGCTCGAAGGCCCGAATGGCCCTGTTCATTCTACGAATGAGATGTTGGCGGTGGCAACATATTTTTATAAGAATATGTTTGGTCATGAGGATAAGCATAATATACACTCAGATGATCATTTTTGGTCAGAGGAGGAAAAAGTCACGGATGAAGAAAATGAAAATCTAGAAAAACCTTTCTCGGTGGAGGAAATTAAGGAAGCCATTATGGGTTCATACGCTTGCGGTGCCCGTGGCCCCGATGGCCTTTCCTTCCTTTTCTACCAAAAGTATTGGGAATTAATTAAGAAGGACTTTATGGCCCTGGTTAGATATTTTGAAAACGGGTCTTTAGACATACAACGCCTCAACTATTCCATAGTTACCCTTATTCCGAAAGAAGAAAACGCTAGGCATATGAATAAGTTTAGACCTATATGTCTAAGCAATGTTTCAGTAAAAAAAATCAGCAAGGCCATGACCAACAGAGTTTCTCCACTTGGTCATCGCCTAGTGTCACCTTGCCACACTACGTTTGTCCGTGGACGTTTCATTCTTGAAAGCGTTGTTATAGCCCATGAGGCGATCCACGAGGTGCACTGGTGTGGTAAACCAGGTGTTGTCCTAAAATTGGACTATGAGAAAGCATATGACAGGGTGAACTGGGATTTCCTTTTGGAAATGCTAACATCTAGAGGTTTTGGTAGTAAGTAGATTAATTGGATTTTTTTCCTTGCTTAAACAAAGTTATTTTGCTATCAAAAGTAATGACATTGTGGGCCCATATTTTGTGGGTGGTAAAGGTTTAAAATAGGGGGGCCATCCTCTCCCATGTTGTTTAACTTGGTGGCGGGCGTGTTTTCATGCATGCTAGCCAAAGCGACTAAGGGAAACATCATTGCAAGGATTCTCCCGGATGTGATTCCCAATAGTTTAATTAGCGTGCAGTATGTGGATGACACAATCTTGTTTTTAGATCCAAATCCGGAGTATGCTAAAAACCTTAAATGGCTTTTGGCTTGTTTTGAAAATCTGTCTGGTTTGAGAATCAATTAGGATATATGTGAACTGGTTTCGATCAATTTAGGCGAACATGAGACTAAGACACTCTCTCAAATTTTTTGTTGTAAAGTTGGGGATTTCCCCTTGAAATACTTAGGAGTGTTGCTTCATTACCTAAAATTGAGAAGGGAAGATATACAACCTATTATTGACAAAATTATCAAAAGAATATGTGGGTGGAGAGGTAGGCTGCTTGGTTATGAGGCCAAACTAATCGTGCTTCACACTTGCATTGCAAGTATTCCTATGTGTTTGATGTCTGTGATCAAATTTCCAAAATGGGCAATTAAGGCCATTACATCACAAATGTCCCATTTTTCTGGGGAAATATAGGAGAGGTTCACAAATACCATCTTGCCAATTGAGGCTTACTTTCCCAGAAAAATAGCTCTTGGGGGCTGGGGGTCATAAATTTAAGAGAATTTAACATGGCCCTGCATGCTTCCTGGTCTAAGAGGTTCTTGCAGGAACTCGAGAATCACTGGATGACCTCGATTAATTATAAATATAATACCATGAGGCCTAATATTCTATGGTCTAGAGAAAGAGTGGGTTCTCCCTTTTGGAAAGGAGTCATGTGGGCTCTTGCCGGGGCTCGACCTTTCTATAGATGGAGTCTGGGTAATGGAGTTCACATCCGTTTTTGGGATGATATTTGGGCAGGGGAATCTACTTTAAAAACTCTATTCTGGGAGGTTTATGAGATTTGCCAACAAAAAATAGTACAATTGCTCAAGTTTGGGATGGTGAGGAGCTGAGATTGACTTTCAATAGATGTGTTGATGAAAATTTCATGAAAGTCTAGCAAGAACTTCTGTTAGCACTTACCAATTTTGTTCCAAATGATGGGAATGATAAACCTATCTGGATGTTGGAACACAATGGTGTGTACTCTGTTAAATAATTTTATAACACCATCAACTGGGGAGGGGTTTCTTGTTGGGAACGTTGCATGGGAAACAAAAATTTCCTACGCGCACGAAGAACTATCATGGTGATGTCCCTCTACGAGAGGAGATTTGGATCTACGTATCCTTGTAAATCGCACAGCAGGAAGCGTTAAGAAACGCGGTTGATGTAGTGGAACGTCCTCACGTCCCTCGATCCGCCCCGCAAACCCTTCCACGAACCGTCCCACGAGCCGTCCCACGATCCGTCCCGCGATCCGTCCCACGAACCGTCTTGCGATCCATCTCACGATCCGTTCCGATCTAGTGCCGAACGGACGGCACCTCTGCGTTCAGCACACATACAGCTCGACGATGATCTCGGCCTTCTTGATCCAGCAAGAGAGATGGAGAGGTAGATGAGTTCTCCAGCAGCATGACGGCACTCCGGAGGTTGGTGTTGATCTATCTCAGCAGGGCTCCGCCCGAGCTCCGAAGAAACGCGATCTAGAGGAAAAACCGTGGAGGCATGTGGTCGGGCTGCCGTGGCAAAGTTGTCTCAAAAACCCTCAATACCTCTAGTATATATAGGAGGGAGGGAGGGGAGGAGGCAGCCTCAAACCCTCAAGGTTTGGCCGAAATTGGAGGTGGACGAGTCCTACTCCAATCCTACTTGTAGTAGGATTCCACCTTCCCACTTGGAAACTCTTTCCACCTTGTGTTTTTCCTTCTCAAACCTTATGGGCCTTAGTGGGAAGTTATTCCAGCCCACAAGGGGCTGGTTTATCTCTTCCCATAGCCCATGAGACCCCTTGGGGCGTGACACCCCTCCCGATGGTCCCCGGCACCCCTCTCAGCACTCCTGGTACACTACCGATGAGCCCAAAACTTTTCCGGTAATGCGAGAAAACTTTCCAGTAACCAAATGAAGTCATCCTATATATCAATCTTCGCCTACGGACCATTCCGGAAACCCTCGTGATGTCCGTGATCTCATCCAGGACTCCGAACAACATTCGGTAACCACACATATAACTCAACTATACTAAAACATCGCCGAACCTTAAGTGTGCAAACCCTTCGGGTTCGAGAATTATGCAGACATGCCCCGAGGTACTCCTCGGTCAATATCCAATAGCGGGACCTGGATGCCCATATAGGATCCTACATATTCTCCTAAGATCTTATCGGTTGAACCTCGGTGTCAAGGATTCATATAATCCCGTATGACATTTCTTTTGTCCTTCGGTATGTTACTTGCCCGAGATTCGATCGTCGGTATCCGCATACCTATTTCAATCTCTTTTGCCGGCAAGTCTCTTTAATCGTTCCGTAATACAAGATCCCGTGACATACACTAAGTCACATTGCTTGCAAGGCTTGTGTGTGATGTTGTATTACCGAGTGGGCCCCGAGATACCTCTCCGTCACACGGAGTGACAAATCCCGGTCTTGATCCATACTAACTCAAGGGACACCTTCGGAGATACCTGTAGAGCATATTTATAGTCACCCAGTTACGTTGCGACGTTTGATGCACACAAGGTATTCCTCCGGTGCCAGTGAGTTATATGATCTCATGGTCATAGGAACAAATACTTGACACGCAGAAAACAATAGCAATAAAACGACACTATCAATATGCTACGTTCATAGTTTTGGGTCTTGTCCATCACATGATTCTCCTAATGATGTGATCCCGTTATCAAGTGACAACACTTGCCTATGGCCAGGAAACCTTGACCATCTTTGATCAACGAACTAGTCAACCAGAGGCTCACTAGGGACAGTGTGTTGTCTATGTATCCACACATGTATTTGAGTTTCCAATCAATACAATTATAGCATGGATAACAAACGATTATAATGAACAAAGAAATATAATAATGACTAATTTATTATTGCCTCCAGGGCATATTTCCAACAGTCTCCCACTTGCACTAGAGTCAATAATCTAGTCCACATCACTATGTGATTCTAACGAATCCAACACCCTTACAGTTCTGGGGTTTCATCACGTCTTGCTTGTGAGAGAGGTTTTAGTCGACGGTTCTGAACCCTTTCAGATATGTGTGAGCTTTACAAATCTTTATCTCATCTTATAGATATTGCTGCTATGTGCTATTCGGAAATATTCCAAATATCTACTCTACCATACGAATGTGTTTCACTACTCATAGTTATTCGGATTAGTGTCAAAGCTTGCATCGACGTAACCCCTTACGACGAACTCTTTAACCACCTCCATAATCGAGAAAAATTCCTTAGTCCATTAGTTACTAAGGATAACTTTGACCGCTGCTAGTGATTCAATCATGGATCACTCTCTATACCTCTCAACAGACTTGAGGCAAGGCACACATCAGGTGCGGTACTCAGCATGGCATACTTCAGATTCTACGGCTAAGGCATAGAAGACGACCTTCGTCTATTCTCTTTATTCTGCCGGGGTCGGGTTTTGAGTCTTACTCAAATTAACACCTTACAACACAACCAAGAACTCCTTCTTCGCTGATCTATTTCGAACTCTTTCAAAAACTTGTCAAGGCATGCATCTTGTTGAAACTTCTATTAAGCGTTTCGATCTATCTCCATAGATCTTGATGCTCAACGTTCAAGTAGCGCAATCCAGGTATTCCTTTGAAAAACTCCTTTTAAACAACCTTTTATGCTTTACAGAAATTCTACATTACTTCTGATCCACAATATGTCAACCACATATACTTATCAGAAATTCTATAGTGCTCCCACTCACTTCTTTGGAAATACAAGTTTCTCACAAACCTTGTATAAACCCAAAAGCTTCGATCAACTCATCAAAGCATATATTCCAACACCGAGATGCTTGCACGAGTCCATAGAAGGATCGTTGGAGCTTGCATACTTGTTAGCATCCTTAGGATCGACAAAACTTTCCGGTTGTATCGATACAACCTTTCCGTCGAGGAAAACAATGTTTTGACATCCTATGTGCAATATTTCATAAATAATGCAGCAACTGCTAACATAATTCCAACAGACGTTTAGCATCGCTATGAGTGAGAAAGTCTCATCATACTCAACTCTTTGAACTTGTCGGAAAACATCCTTGCGACAAGTCAAGCTTTTTTAATGGTGACGTTTCACCATCAACGTATGTCTTCCTTATAAAGATCCATCTTTACTTAATAGTCCTACGACCATCAAGTAGTTCTTCCAAAGTCTATACTTTGTTCTCACACATGGATTCTCTCTCGGTACTTCATGGCCTCCAGCCATTTGTCGGAATCCGGTCCCACCATTGTTTCTCCATAACTCGTAGGTTCATTGTTGTTCAACAACATGACCTCTAAGACAGGGTTACCGTACCACTCTGTAGTAGTACGCGACCTTGTTGACCCACGAGGTCTGTAGTAACTTGATCCGATGCTTAATGATCACTATCATCAGCTCCCACTTCAATTGGTGTAGGCGCCACAGGAACAACTTCCTGCGCCCTTCTACACACTGGTTGAAGTGACGGTTCAATAACCTCATCAAGTTCTACCACCCTCCCACTCAATTCTTTCGAGAGAAACCTTTCCTCGAGAAAGGACCCATTTTCTAGAAACAAACACTTTGCTTCCGGATCTGAGATAGGAGATTCTCCCAACTGTTTTGGATATCCTATGAAGATGCATTCATCCGCTTTGGGTTCGAGCTTACCAGACTGAATTTTTTTTCACATCAGCGTCGCAACCCCAAACTTTCAAGAAACGACAGTTTAGATTTCTCTAAACCTCAATCTATACTGTGTCATCTCAACAGAATTACGCGGTGCCCTATTTAAAGTGAATGCGGTTGTCTCTAATGCATAACCCATAAATGATAGTGGTAATTCGATAAGAGACATCATAGTATGCACGATATCAAATAGGACGCGGCTATGACACCATCACACCAAGGTGTTCTTGGTGGCATGAATTGCGAAACAACTTCCACATTGTCTTAACTGTGTACCAAAACTCGCAACTCAGATATTCATCTCTATGATCATATCGTAGACAGTTTATCCTCTTGTTACGATGAACTTCACTCTGAAACAGAATTGAACCTTTTTCAATATTTTAGACTTGTGATTAATTAAGTAAATACTCCTATATCTACTCAAATCGTCATTGAAGTAAGAACACAATGATATCCACTGCGTGCCTCGGCACCCATTGGACTGCATACATCAAAATGTATTACTTCCAATAAGTTACTATCTTGTTTCATCTCAATGAAAACAAGGCCTTGCTCATGTCGTATGATTTGCATGTCACAAGTGATTCAAAATCAAGTGAGTATAAAGATCCATCAGCATGGAGCCTCTTCACACAATTTACACCGACATGACTCAAGCGGCAGTGCCACAAGTAAGTGGTACTATCATCATTACCTTGTATCTTTTGGCGCCAATATCATGAACATGTGTAACACTATGATCGAGATTCAATAAACCATTCAAGGTGATTATTCAAGCAAATAGAGTAACCATTATTCTCTTTAAATGAATAATCGTATTGCAATAAACACGATCCAATCATGTTCATGCTTAACGCAAGCACCAAATAACAATTATTTAGGTTTAACACCAATCCCGATGGTAGAGGGAGCGTGCGACGTTTGATCATATCAACCTTGGAAACACTTCCAACACGTATCGTCACCTCGCCTTTAGCTAGTCTCCGTTTATTTCGTAGCTTTCATTTCGTGTTACTAATCACTTAGCAACGGAACCGGTATCCAATACCCTCGCGCTACTAGGAGTACTAGTAAAGTACACATCAACATCATATATATCAAAATATACTTCTTTCGACTTTGCCAGCCATCTTATCTACCAAGCATCTAGGGTAGCTCCGCCTCAGTGACCGTTCCCCTCATAACAGAAGCACTTAGTCTCGGGTTTGGGTTTAATCTTGGGTCTCTTCATTAGTGCAGCAACTGTTTTGCCGTTTCACGAAGTGTCCCTTCTAGCCCTTGCCTTTCTTGAAACTTAGTGGTTTTACTAACCATCAACTATTGATGCTCCTTCTTGATTTCTACTTTCGCAGTGTCGAACATCGCGAATCGCTCAAGGATCATTGTATCTATCCTTGATATGTTATAGTTCATCACGAAGCTCTCATATCTTGGTGGCAGTGACTTTGGAGAACCATCACTATCTCATGTGGAAGATTAACTCCCACTTGATTCAAGCGATTGTCGTACTCAGACAATCTGAGCACGCGCTCAACGATTGAGCTTTTCTCCTTTACTTCGTGGACAAAGAATCTTGTCGGAGGTCTCATACCTCTTAACAAGGGCACGAGCATGAAATCAAAATTTCATCTCTTTAGAACATCTCTTATGTTCCGTGACATTTCAAAAACGTCTTCGGCGCCTTGCTTTTAAGCCATTAAGTATTTTGCACTGAACTATCGCGTAGTCATCATAAACGTGTATGTTGGATGTTCACAACATCCACAGACGACGCTCGAGGTGCAGCACACTGAGTGCTGCATTAAAGACATAAGCCTTCTGCGCGGCAACGAGGACAATCCTCAGTTTTACAGACTCAGTCCGCAAAGTTTGCTACTATCAACTTTCAACTAAATTTTCTCTAGGAACGTATAAACACTGTAGAACTATAGCGCAAGCCACATCGTAATTTGCAAAGACCATTAGACTATGTTCATGATAATTAGTTCAATTAATCATATTACTTAAGAACTCCCACTCAAAAAGTACATCTCTCTAGTCATTTGAGTGGTACATGATCCAAATCCACTATCTCAAGTCCGATCATCACGTGAGTCGAGAATAGTTTCAGTGGTAAGCATCTCTATGCTAATCATATCAACTATACGATTCATGCTCGACCTTTCGGTCTCTTGTGTTCCGAGGCCATGTCTGCACATGCTAGGCTCTTCAAGTTTAACCCGAGTGTTCCGCGTGTGCAACTGTTTTGCACCCGTTGTATGTGAACGTTGAGTCTATCACACCCGACCATCAAGTGGTGTCTCGAAACGACGGACTGTCGCAACAGTGCACAATCAGGGAGAACACAATTTGAGCTTGAAATTTTAGTGAGAGATCACCTCATAATGCTACCATCGTTCTAAGCAAGATAAGGTGCATAAAGGATAAACATCACATGCAATTCATAAGTGACATGATATGGCCATCATCAAGTGCTCCTTGATCTCCATCACCAAATCAACGGTATGATCTTCTTGTCACCGGCGTCACACCATGATCCCCATCATCATGATCTCCATCATCGTGCCGCCATCGAGGTTGTCGTGTATGCTATGCTATTACTACTAAAGCTACATCCTAGCAATATAGTAAATGCATCTGCAAACACAAACGTTAGTTTAAAGACAACCCTATGGCTCCTGCCGGTTGACGTAGCATCGACGTGCAAGTCGATATTAACTATTACAACATGATCATATCATACATCCAATATATCACATCACGTCGTTGGCCATATCACATCACAAGCATACCCTGCAAAAACAAGTTAGACGTCCTCTAATTGTTGTTGCATGTTTTACGTGGTTGCCATGGGTATCTAGTAGGATTGCATCTTACTTACGCAAACACCACAACAGAGATGTATGAATTGCTATTTAACCTCTCTCCAAGGACCTCCTTGGTCAAATCTGATTCAACTAAATTTGGAGAAACCGACACTCGCAAGTCATCTTTGAGCAACGGGGTTGCTCGTAGCGATGAAACCAGTCTCTCGTAAGCGTACGAGTAATGTCGGTCCGAGCCGCTTCGATCCAACAATACCGTAGAATCAAGAAAAGACTAAGGAGGGCAACAAATCGCACATCACCGCCCACAAAAACTTGTGTGTTCTACTCGAGGTAACATCTACGCATGAACCTAGCTCATGATGCCACTGTTGGGAACGTCGCATGGGAAACAAAAAATTTCCTACGCGCATGAAGACCTATCATGGTGATGTCCATCAACGAGAGGAGATTTGGATCTACGTATCCTTGTAGATCTCACAGCAGGAAGCGTTAAGAAACGTTGTTGATGTAGTGGAACGTCCTCACGTCCCTCGACCTGCCCCGCGAACCGTCCCACGAACCGTCCCGCGATCCGTCCCACGATCCGTCCCGCGATCCGTCCCACGAACCTTCTTGCGATCCATCTCACGATACGTTCCGATCTAGTGCCGAACGGACGGCACCTCCGCGTTCAGCAAACGTACAGTGTTAGGGCATATTTCTCCTAAGTGGTTTTAGTGATTGATGACAATTGTTGTGCGGACTAATCTTGTGTCCTGAGCATTTCATAATATTCTCTTCTAGGCACAAGATGACTCGACGCCCCTCGGAGGATCTCGAAGACGGTTTTTCTTCTACATTTCTCTTCCTAGTTTGAGTCATAGGAAAGTCTTCTTACCAAGAGGGGGTCCGCGTCGGAAAGGTTTGGGTGGAATCCTCACGCACACACCTCATGCACCCACCCATATTTTAGCTTCAATGGAGCACCATTGTGTTTTCCTTGCCTATCAGAAAAAGGGTAAGCGGTAGTACCGCTGTACCAGCGATAGTACCGCTGGCACAGCGGTAGTACCGCTCTCAGAGCGGTAGTAAATTTTTACTACCGCTCCAGGAGCGGTACTACCATCCCACGTGCGGTAGTAAACATTTACTATCGCTCCAGGAGCGGTACTACCGCCCGAAGAACGGTAGTAGTTTTTTACTACCGCTCCAATGGCGGTACTACCGCCCTTAGTGCGGTAGTTTTATTTTACTACCGCACCGACGGGCTTTTTCTCACATACTTTCCCACGGAGGGGCTGGCATGGTAGTACCCCCCAGTACTACCGTGGTTGGTGAGGAGCTGAGCGGTAGTACCGCTCCCAGGAGCGGTAGTACCGCTCTGGGAAGCGGTAGTACCGCTCGAGGAGTGGTAGTACCGCTCGTGCATTTATGTGGTAGGTGGGTAACGGTTGGATCTGCCCCCCCCCCCACTATATAAATGCATCTTCTTCTTCCTAGAGCCTACCTTTTAACCTCTCTAAGCTCCATTGTTGCTCCACAAGCTCATTTTAGCCCGATCTCTCTCCCTAGCCAATCAACCTTGTTGATTTTCTAGGGATTGCTTGAGAAGTCCTTGTGAAAAGGATCGAGAAGGACCTAGAGGGGGTGAATAGGTACAAATCCAAATTTTAATAATTACTTAGCAATTTTAGGCTAAAGTGCGGAATATGAGTGTAAGCCTAATAATTTCTATGACAATGAGTAAGCTATTTGGAGTGAAGTAAGACAAGTGGTCAACAATAATCAAATACAAGTATGTAATAAGGATTAACACAAGTAGAGAGTTAGGGTTAGGAATAACCGAAACTACGAGAGAGACAAGGATGTATCCCAATGTTCACTTCCTTGGAGGGAAGCTACGTCACCGTTAGAGGGGCGGATGTTACCACGAAGGCACACCAACGCCACGAAGGCTCAGCCTATTCTCCCTTTGAGATAACTCCACGAAGGCGTTTCTCAACCACTAGTGGTAAGCCTTGAGGTGGCTTCCAAACCTTCACAAACTTTCCGGGGGATATCACAATGGTTTGATTCCTCTCCGAAGACTCCTGCCGCCTAGGAGTATCCAACCTCCAAGAGTAACAAGATCACGGGGATTGCTCAAAACTTGCTCAAATCACAAATCACTTTGGTGGGAAGGAGGAGAGGGAGACGATCTATCTTTTGATTGGAACAACACTCAAAAGGACTCACAAATGCTCTTGGGATCTAGGATTTGGTGTAGACAAGAGTGAGTGAGAGGAAAGGTGTTCTTGGGTGTATTCTAGTTGTGTTGAACACCCTTTCACGAGGTGGGAGAAGAGTATATATAGTGTGGAGTGAAATCTAGCCGTTGGAGGTGCTTAAGTCACACAGGGTCCGGACGTCCGACAGTTGCCGAAAGTCCGGGCATCCGCGAGGGGCCGGACGTCCGACAGGGGTCGGTCGTCCGAGGCCTGTGGGCACGACTTGAACTCTTTTGAATTTATCAGCGACCGGACGTCCGACAGGGGTCGGTCGTCCGAGGCCTGTAGATACGACCGAACCTATTTTGAATTTATCAGCGTCCGGACGTCCGGAGTAGACCGGAATCCATGTTATACAGCTCAACATCTACTGGTGGTAGTTTCCGGATTTCCAACGGGGGTCGGACGTCCGGCGCTCGGACATCCGGAGGGAGCCGGATTTCCGAGTTATAGAACACAAATTCTACTGGTGCAGGCTTCCGGATTTCCGGGGCTTGGTCGGACGTCCGGCCCTCGGATGTCCGGAGAGAGCCGGTTTTCCGAGTTATACGCCTCACAAACTTCTGGTGACGGACTGCGGATTTCCGAAGCCTGCCGGTCGTCCGGCCCTCGGACGTCCGGAGGGAGCCGGATGTCCGAGGCAATAGACCTGTTTTGAATTGAGAAGAGAGTGGATATTGTGTGGTGTTTGGTATGATAGTAAAGATGTGGTATGAGCAAGTTCATCGCAAAACCTGTGATCCCCTCTTAATAGTGCGGGATCCCTATACTCAATATCAGTAAACTCAAAAGACTAATCTACATCATCTCTTCTTAATCCCGAGCCTTCTCGAAATATAACTCCCCAATCTTTTCAGACAACCTTTGGCACATAATTCTCAATCTACTAAAGTACTTGCCATCCTGAGATACACTCAACAAATAGGATTAGTTTCCTATGTATGTGTTGTCATTAACTCCAAAAGACGATTAGGGGCATGCACTTTCAATCTCCCCCTTTTTGGTAGTTGATGACAACATATACATAGGTCTCAAAAAGATTTAACATACATTATAGTCTAGGAGATATTCAGTATGGAGCTCCCCCTTAAGATATGCATGATAAAAAAATCGAAGCTCCAATGGATCAACATGTAGAGATAATAGATCATCATAGGAATAGTGAATCAAGACATGATAGTCTATGATGATATCATAGCAATCCATAGCAAGTCACAACCATTCATAAGTAGCCATACATGAGTTTATCCATTACATTTAATCTCCAAAGACTAAAAACTACGATACATTACTCCCCCTTTGGCACCAAGTACCAAAAAGGGAGCCACCAATAGTACCAATCACACTCAGAGCTCATCAGCATCATCAACCAAACCACTGCCACCAGCCTCGTCAAGGAAATCAGACCACTCAGGACCAGGAGGGAAGCCAAAATCAGTAGGAGGAGCAGCAGGAGGGGCCTCATCATCACTCACATCAAGAGCGCCCGAGGCTCTCAGAAGAGCCTTGAGGGCATTCTTGGAGGAGACTAAGCGGGAAACCACATCATGGGTTTGACCACACTGGAAGGAGACGACCTTCATCAAAGCAGAATGTGCCTTGCCAAGGAATTTGGCAATGCGACCGAGAGGAGCGGAGCTAGATGAGGGGGTGGCGGCCCGTGCAGCAGTGCGGCGAGTGGATGTGGAGGAAGAAGGGGCTTTCTTGGGAGCATGGTCATCCGCCATGTGAGCGGGAATGACCCACGTGCGATGTATGTGAGTGACAGCCACAGAGAAATCAGCAACATGGTTAATAAGAGCCTGGATGAAAGGAGCGTGAGGAAAGGCTCGCTTGTACTAAAAGCTAGCAAGCCGAATCTCATGCCATAGGAAATGGGGCACATTGATTTTGCCCTTGGGGTGCTCGAACAAGTGATACATGATGTCGATACAATAGCCACTGCAAGAACCCTTATCACCCATCTTGGGATAGATGGTGCGGATGACACACTGAAAAATAATGAAGTAAGGTGAGCGCCACATGGATACCTGGTTAAGGTCCTTCATGCGCTCATCCGCATCAAGCTCACGTAGTGGCTTGAGAAGATGCCCACACACGTCAATAGACTTAGGTGCATGGTTAGGATCATCCCTATGTATTTTGAAACCGGAATTGGGGAAACCCAGTGCGGCAACAAATGTAGCATAAGAAGCTTTGAAGCGAATGTCACAGGTGATCTAGCTGACAGTGTTGTCTGAGCCAAAATGGCATGTGGCATAGAACTGGTGAATGGCAGCAGCATTAAAGTCGCAATGAAAGGCAAACGGGGCGGCAAGCCCCGAAGCCTCAATAAGCTCAATGGCACCCGGATATTTCGCCGGGTGCATGCGAATATGCTCAACATCAATAGAGTGATGAATAGATAACCCCTTACGAACTATGACTGTGGTAAAGATGTCCGCCTGGACGTTTGTGCGGAAACGTGAGTCCGTAGAGTCACGTGCGACCTCGTATTGATCAATGTCGCGGCGGAAAGTGAGATATGAAGTTGCGCCAAGTATGGTGAAATTTTGTTGGAAATATGCCCTAGAGGCAATAATAATTAGTTATTATTATATTTCTTTGTTCATGATAATCGTTTATTATCCATGCTATAATTGTATTGATTGGAAACACAATACTTGTGTGGATACATAGACAAAACACTGTCCCTAGTAAGCCTCTAGTTGACTAGCTCGTTGATCAAAGATGGTCAAGGTTTCATGGCCATAGGCAAGTGTTGTTACTTGATAACAGGATCACATCATTAGGAGAATCATGTGATGGACTAGACCCAAACTAATAGACGTAGCATGTTGATCGTGTCATTTTGTTGCTACTGTTTTCTGCGTGTCAAGTATTTGTTCCTATGACCATGAGATCATATAACTCACTGACACCGGAGGAATGCTTTGTGTGTATCAAACGTCGCAACGTAACTGGGTGGCTATAAAGATGCTCTACAGGTATCTCCGAAGGTGTTCGTTGAGTTAGTATGGATCGAGACTTGGATTTGTCACTCCGTGTGACGGAGAGGTATCTCGGGGCCCACTCGGTAATACAACATCACACACAAGCCTTGCAAGCATTGTGACTTAGTGTAAGTTGCGGGATCTTGTATTACGGAACGAGTAAAGAGACTTGCCGGTAAACGAGATTGAAATAGGTATGCGGATACTGACGATCGAATCTCGGGCAAGTAACATTCCGAAGGACAAAGGGAATGACATACGGGATTATATGAATCCTTGGCACTGAGGTTCAAACGATAAGATCTTCGTAGAATATGTAGGATCCAATATGGGCATCCATGTCCCGCTATTGGATATTGACCGAGGAGTCTCTCGGGTCATGTCTACATAGTTCTCGAACCCGCAGGGTCTGCACACTTAAGGTTCGACGTTGTTTTATGCGTATTTGAGTTATATGGTTGGTTACCGAATGTTGTTCAGAGTCCCAGATGAGATCACGGACGTCACGAGGGTTTCCGGAATGGTCCGGAAATGAAGATTGATATATAGGATGACCTCATTTGGTTACCGGAAGGTTTTCGTGCATTACCGGAAAAGTTTCGGGCTCATCGGTAGTGTACTGGGAGTGCCGGGAGGGGTGCCGGGGACCATCAGGAGGGGTGTCACGCCCCAAGTGGTCTCATGGGCTAAGGAAGAGATAAACCAGCCCCTAGTGGGCTGGAATAAGTTCCCACTAAGGCCCATAAGGTTTGAGAAGGAAAAAAAACAAGGTGGAAAGAGGTTCCAAGTGGGAAGGTGGAATCCTACTCCAAGTAGGATTGGAGTAGGACTCCTCCACCTCCAATTTCGGCCAAACCTTTAGGTTTTGAGGCTGCCTCCTCCCCTCCCTCCCTCCTATATATAGTGGGCTTTTAGGGCTGATTTGAGACAACTTTTGCCACGGCAGCCCAACCACATACGTCCACGGTTTTACCTCTAGATCGCGTTTCTGCGGAGCTCGGGCGGAGCCCTGCTGAGATTAGATCACCACCAACCTCCGGAGCGTCGTCACGCTGCCGGAGAACTCATCTACCTCTCCGTCTCTCTTGCTGGATCAATAAGGCCGAGATCATCGTCGAGTTGTACGTGTGCTGAACGCGGAGGTGCCGTCCGTTCGGCACTAGATCGGAGCGGATCGTGGGACGGATCGCGGGATGGTTCGCGGGGCGGATCGAGGGACGTGTGGACATTCCACTACATCAATCGCGTTCACTAACGCTTCTGCTGTGCGATCTACAAGGGTACATAGACCGGAAATCCCCTCTCATAGATGGACATCACCATGATAGGTCTTCGTGCGCGTAGGAAAAATTTTGTTTCCCATGCGACGTTCCCCAACAAATTTGTGATAGCACGACCTAACGTGGCAGGAGGTTCTAGTGAGATGCGGCGAGCTTCACCTGCGGGCTGGGCAGGAGGAGGTTGTGGCATGTAGGACGCCCTGCGAGTCCCGGGCTTTGGCTTGGACCTTCGTGCGACGTGCTCGACAGGAAGGTCCTCAGCGGCAAGCTCCTCCTCGAAGTCGGGGTCAGCACCATCAGACGACGAGGAAGACGGAGAACGCCGGGCAGTCCGTTTGAAGGGACGAAGTGGCTCATCCGAGTCCGACCCCGTGTTCATAGGGGCGCGAGAGGATGAGTCGGCCACGGTCTTCCGAGCGGTGTGCTTGGTCTTGCCCATGGAGCTCCAACACCTATGCGGATGAAAAATCCCCAAATGAGGAACGAACATGGAGATACATGGGAGAGAGAGAGAGAAACTCAAATCCAACGCGAAAGGAGACGGAGGAGCGACCTGAGGATGGATCCCGCGAAGAATACGGAGGAAGAAGTGGGGGATCCGCGGAGGAGATCGGCCCGATCTCGAGGTTGGTGGCGTAGGACAGGAGCTCCTCGAGCTGGCGGCGGCGGCTGGGGGAAAAGGGGCGCTGAGGGTTAGGGCAAGAGCCCAGCCCCGCGCCCAGCTATATATATAGGCCCCGAGACGTCGGACGTCCGGAGGTTATTTTGGCGTCGGACGACCGACACTGGTCGGACGACCGAAGGGGATTTTGCCGCCGGACGTCCGAGATCAGTCGGACGTCCGAGAAGGAGGAGGAGGCAGAGACTGATTCTGTTTTTTTTATGATGATGAGATGATTACTTGCATGGTTTCGCACACACACAAAAAATACGAACATGGTTTTGCTACAAGCATTACATGCATGAATTGATCTATGCGTACTTTGTAAGCTTAAAAACATAGAATTAAGACTCACTCCCCCTAAATACATGCCCACATCAAGACACCAACATAATGTGAGTGTGTGTATGTGTGCAAGATTCCAAGATATGTTGTCAAGCTCCAAGATACCAAGTTCACGCCTAAGTTGACAGAACCTAGCTACGCTAAGTGGCTTGGTGAAAATGTCGGCTAACTGCATGTCGGTACCCACATGGGTAATATCAATGTCACCCTTTTGCACATGGTCTCTCAAGAAATGATACCTAATATCAATATGTTTTGTGTGAGGGTGATCAATGGGGTTCTCGGAGATCTTGATGGCACTTTCATTACCACAGAGAAGAGGAATGTGTCGATACGTGATACCATAATCCTTTAGTGTTTGCCTCATCCATAGCAGTTGGGTTGCACAACTTGCGGCTGCAATATATTCGGCCTCGGCCGTGGAGAGAGAAACACAGTTCTGCTTCTTCAAGGACCAACTTACCAAGGAGCGTCCAAGAAACTGACATGCACCGGAAGTGGATTTCCGTCCCACTTTATCACCGGCCCAATCCGCATCGGAATACCCAATAAGATCAAACTTTCCATCCTTAGGGTACCATAAACCTAACTTTGGGGTGTGAACAAGGTATCTAAGAATATGCTTAACCGCCGTGTGATGGCTTTCCATAGGGGAAGCTTGAAATCTAGCACATATTCCTACACTTAACATGATGTCCGGTCTAGATGCGCAAAGACAAAGCAGCGAACCAATCATGGAGCGGTAAGTAGATGGGTCAAAAGGAATACTGTTTGAGTCTTCATTTAGAACTACATCGGTGGCCATAGGTGTCTTCATTGGTTTAGCATTTTTCATATCAAATTTTTCAAGAATGTCCTTGAGGTACTTAGTTTGAGACAGGAAAATCCCTTCTTGAAATTGTTGTATTTGAAAACCAAGAAAGAACTTCAAGTCCGTGTTGAGTGACATCTCAAAGGTCTTGGTCATGGAGGCCGCAAACTTCTTGCACAAATGGATGTTAGGAGAACCAAAAATGATGTCATCTACATAGATTTGGCATAAGATCAAATCACCATTTTCCCTCTTAGTAAAAAGAGTGGGATCGATCACCCCCACCACAAAGCCATCATCGAGTAGGAACTTCTTAAGATGATCATACCAAGCACGGGGTGCTTGTTTAAGACCATACAGAGCCTTGTGAAGTTTATATACATGGTCTTTGTGATGAGGGTCAACAAACCCAGGTGGTTGTGATACATATATCTCTTCTTGTAGAGGACCGTTAAGAAAAGCACTTTTCACATCCATTTGATGCAAAGTAAAACCATTGAAAGCAGCATAGGCCAATAAAATGCGAATGGACTCAAGACGAGCAACACGGGCGAAAGTTTCACCAAAGTCCAAACCTTCAACTTGGGAGTACCCCTGTGCGACTAACCTTGCCTTGTTTCGTAGGACAGTCCCGTTCTCATCTTCCTTGTTCTTGAAAATCCATTTAGTTCCAATGACATTATGTTCCTCAGTTGGTCGTTCTACCAATGACCATACTTCGTTGCGTGTAAAACTGTTTAGCTCCTCTTTCATAGCAAGTAGCCAGTCATTGTCACACAATGCATCCTGAACCCTGTGTGGCACGGTACTAGAGACAAACGAAAAGTGAGCACAAAAATTTGTTAACTGTTTACGAGTCACTCTACCTTCCGACACGCCTGTGAGGATTTGATCAATATCAACACGACCGGCCACACGTGGCATGATGGAGGTCAAGGTTTCACGAGGTTCGACTTCGTTTCCATCATCAACGTCCTCAACATATGGATCATTTATGTGCGGAGGAAGATATTCCTCTTCGCGTTGCACCTGTTGAGGTTCATCATCAAGTATACCCATACTTTGGTCTACATCTTGAAGATCAACTTGTTCTTGAGTGTCATCAGGGTGAGAGACATTTTCTCCCACTTGATCCTCAACAACTGGCATGATGTGTGTGCTAGTATCTTGTGGAGGTACGGGCAGTGAACTGTCTTGAGGATGAGAGATACTCTCATCGTCTTCATCAGCATCATGGGGTCTTTGTTCCATGGGAAGAAGTGCACCTTATCCCATATTTAAGATATCTTGTGGGGAGTCTTCTTCACCTGCATCATCTAGATCAACTTGCTCCCCATGGGAGCGGTTAAATTCATCAAACGTCACGTCACAGTTTTCTATAACACATCCAGTGGATTTGTTGTAGACTCTGTAGGCGTGAGAGTTTGACCCATAGCCAACAAAAATCCCTTCAGTTGTTTTGGATTGAAATTTTCCTAACCGTTCCCGTTTGTTGAGGATGAAACATTTGCATCCAAACACATGAAAGTACTTAACATTGGGCTTGTTCCCAGTTAGGAGCTCATATGGAGTCTTTTCCAATATTGATCGGAGGAAGAGCCGGTTTGATGCATGACATGCTGTGTTGACGGCCTCAGCCCAAAAACTATGTGGTGACTTGTATTCATCTAACATGGACCTTGCCATTTCCACAAGTGTCCGGTTCTTCCTCTCTGCCACACCATTTTGTTGAGGGGTGTAAGGTGTGGAGTACTGATGTTCAATTCCCTCATCACTAAGAAATTCTTCTAGGATGTAGTTCTTGAACTCAGAGCCATTATCACTTCTTACTGCCTTGATGTCCTTGTCAAACTTCCACTAGGCTTGTTTGGCAAAGTCAATGAAAGTGATCTTCGTCTCGTCCTTGGACTTGAGAAAGAACACCCATGTATATCTTGAGTAATCATCAACAATGACTAGGCCATACTTTTTCCCTCCAAGACTTGCCCATGAAGGAGGCCCAAACAGATCCACATGAAGGAGCTCTAACGGCCTCGAAGTGGATACAATGTTCTTGGGTGGATGTCTTGTTTGATGTTGTTTCCCAGCTATGCATGCACTGCACACACGATCTTTCTTAAAAGATACATTTGTTAGTCCAAGGATGTGATTGTCGTTTAAGAGATTTTGAAGATTTTTCATGCCAACATGGGCGAGCCGGCGATGCCACAGCCATCCCATGTCGGCCTTGGCCATTAGACAAGTTGTATGGAAAGTGCTCTCTTTCGAGAAATCGACCGTGTAAAGGTTGCCATCCAACTCTCCAACAAAGGCCACTTCAAGAGTGTCTCTCTTAAAGACTTTCACATCCGTTAGTCCAAATAATGTGTCATAACCGACGGAAGCCAATTGGCGAACTGAAAGTAAATGATATTGAAGAGATTGGACAAGCATGACATTTGCAATAGACATGTCATTAGTGATTGCCACCTTGCCCAACCCAATTACCTGCCCTTTCGACCCTCCACCAAATACAATGCTCATGTATGGTTGAATGGCTTGCATGAAGTCATAGAGCAATTTACTATCTCCGGTCATATGATTGGTGCATCCACTGTCGATCACCCATTTGGCTCCTCCGGAGAAAACAGCCTGTAACGAATTAAGACTTGGTTTGAGGTACCCATTTTGTCATGGGGCCTTTCACATTAGTTACAAGAGTCTTAGGGACCCAAATAGCATAGAATCGAAATGCATTACGGGGACCAACGAATTTAGCATAGACCTCTCCTTCCTTTGATTTGCGGAGTACATAGGATGGAGGCATGAATTCGGTTGTCTTGTTGTGAGTAGACGAACCCCTAGTGGCCGATCCACTCACGACCTTACCTTTCTCCGTGTGTCCCTCTCGTACAAATATTTCTTTAAGCGGAGTGGTACACTTGAGAGGAGATGCACTGTTCTTGGCAGTGCGTGGGTTGAACCCAAGCCCTTCCTTGGCGAAACCTCCATTGTGTCGACTTAAGATCTCATTGAGAGTATTTTGTCCTTGTGCACATGTCATGAGACCTTTGTCTAGCTGTGCCTTTAACGAACAACTTTCCTCAAGTATAGATGTCAGTTCACTACTAGAGTTAGTAGTGCAGGTATCAACATTGATAATAGGTGAGGAGTAGGCCTTAGCTAGAGTGTCAAGATAAGTGACCTTAAGTGCCTCAAAGCTCTTTGTAAGAACAGTGAGTTTCTTTTCCTTGTCTTTGAGAGACAAGGATAGACGCTCACAGTCCTTAGAAAGGGAAGCATGAGAGTTCACAAGTTGGTCTTTATCATTTAGTAATTCTTTGCACACATATTCAGCCTTTTTCAGGGAGGCAAGATCATTAGCATGTTTATCAAGGTTTTCACCTACTTTTGAACATAGTGCATCATTTTGTGCTTCCTCATATAGGACTTTCTGCTCAAGGAGTTCATTTCTCTCCTTCTCCTCAGTGACGAAGGTTTCGAGTTCCTTGATGGTATTGGTGTGCTTACTCACCATTTCCATAAGTATGCGAAACATAGTGAGCTTCTTTCCTTTAAGAGAGCACATAAATTTGTTTATTTTAGCAAACATGGGATGATCTAAATCATTATCCTCATAGTGATCTTCCACATCAAGATACTCATCAGAAGGAGTAGAAACTAGACTGAAGGAGTTTAACCATGGAGTTACCTTAACCTTATCATGGGAGCTTTGGTCTTCCTCATCTCCCATGGCAGTCTTTGCCATCAAACACTTGTGAGTGTTGCCCTTGTAGTCCTTCATATAGTTGTAGTGAACAACATCACCACTTTTGTTGACTAGCCTCAAGGTGCTTTGTGCATCTTGAGCTACTCCGGCAACTCCACCAACATCTTCTGGATCTGATTCTTCTTGTGCAACCATTGCTCTTCCATCTGTCCTCTTGAACTTGGAGTTCATAGGGTTTGGCAACTTCTTCTTTACAAAGGTCTTTGGGAACCTTGGTTTGTCTTCTCTCTTCTCATAAGGGCAGACATTGGAGAAGTGGTTGGTTTCCTCACAGTTATAGCATTTCCTTACCTTCTTCTTTGGGAATCTTCCCTTGAACTTCCCTGCACTGAACTTCTTTACAAAGAGAGCAATGTCCTCATAAGATGGGCTTTCATCAGAGTCAACATCATCACCATCTTCGCAGTCATCATCACCCTCTTCTTCTTCACTTTCTTCTTCGTCACACTCATGCTTGGCTTTCAAGGCAAGATTGATCTTTGATGTTGAAGTGCCATGCATAGCTAGGTGCTTTGTTGCATTTGCCTTTGACTCTTCAAATAATTGGAAGGTGGATATGATGTCATCCGGAGTCATTTCTTTGAAACCATGATGCTGCCTCATGTCTCATACCATTTGATGGTGATACGGAGCAAGAGCATGAAGTAACTTGTCCACAAGAAATCTCTTGGTCAGATTGAAGCCATCTTGCGTCTTGTCACAGTCACATGACTCAATGTCTGCGGCGGGAGTCATGAGCCGTTCTAGTAGTTGCTTGGGAGATTCACCCTTTTCCATACGGAAATTCTGTAATTGCCCCTTGGCAATTTCATATTGAGCAAGCCGAAGAGTGGAGGTACCGGTCTTGGTCCTTATGATGTTGTCCCATAATTCCTTGGCACTTGTGATGTGAATGTATGGTCTTCGTTGTTTGTCATTCATTCCTTTTCTTATGCACATGATCGCAGTGTCATTGAGATGCTTGTCATAAGTTTCTCTGGGCGTGAGGCATCTTGGATCTACAGGATTGTACCCATGCTCGAGGATGTCCATCATCTCATCATTGGCATACCTAAGATGATCCTGCATACCAACTCTCCACAAAGCAAAATCGGAATTGTCATCAAGCAAGGGAGGTTTTCCTCCAGGATTGTACTTAGGTTTCTCAATTTGAGATCTAGCATAAAGCCATGGAACACTGGTTTGGTTCCTCTCCGGAGGTGGTTGGCCAAATGAAGTACCATGCACGTGGGGCCCTGAGGCCCTCGGGGACGTGGTTGTCCCCGTGGTTAGTGATGCTAGTCTCATTTGAATCATGGCCTCAAGAGAAGCATCATGCTCCTCTTTTTTCTTGGCAAGGGCCCGTTCTAGGTCCTCAGAGGTGAAAGACTTGACTTCCGAGGAAGTCACGTCCCTCTGCACTGGAGCTACCGTAGCTGGATCCACGTCCATCTCGCTCTAGGGCGGTTAAGCCACAAAATTAGAGCACGAGGCTCTGATACCAATTGAAAAGGATCGTGATGGACCTAGAGGGGGGGTGAATAGGTACAAATCCAAATTTTAATAATTACTTAGCAATTTTAGGCTAAAGTGCGAAATATGAGTGTAAGCCTAATAATTGCTATGACAATGAGTAAGCTATTTGGAGTGAAGTAAGACAAGCGGTCAACAATAATCAAATACAAGTATGTAATAAGGATTAACACAAGTAGAGAGTTAGGGTTAGGAATAACCGAAACTCCGAGAGAGACAAGGATGTATCTCGATGTTCACTTCCTTGGAGGGAAGCTACGTCACCGTTAGAGGGGCGGATGTTACCACGAAGGCACACCAACGCCACGAAGGCTCACCCTATTCTCCCTTTGAGATAACTCCACGAAGGCGTTTCTCAACCACTAGTGGTAAGCCTTGAGATGGCTTCCAAACCTTCACAAACTTTCCGGGGGATATCACAATGGTTTGATTCCTCTCCGAAGACTCCTACCGCCTAGGAGTCTCCAACCTCCAAGAGTAACAAGATCACAGGGATTGCTCAAAACTTGCTCAAATCACAAATCACTTTGGTGGGAAGGAGGAGAGGGAGACGATCTATCTTTTGATTGGAACAACACTCAAAAGGACTCACAAATGCTCTTGGGATCTAGGATTTGGTGTAGACAAGAGTGAGTGAGAGGAAAGGTGTTCTTGGGTGTATTCTAGCTGTGTTGAACACCCTTTCACGAGGTGGGAGAAGAGTATATATAGTGTGGAGTGAAACCCAGCCGTTGGAGGTGCTTAAGTCACACAGGGTCCGGACGTCCGACAGTTGCGGGAAGTCCGGGCATCCGCGAGGGGCGGACGTCCGACAGGGGTCGGTCGTCCGAGGCCTGTGGGCACGACTGGAACTCTTTTGAATTTATCAGCGACCGAACGTCCGACAGGGGTCGGTCGTCCGAGGCCTGTAGATACGACCGAACCTATTTTGAATTTATCAGCGTCCGGACGTCCGGAGTGGACCGGAAATCCGTGTTATACAGCTCAACATCTACTCGTGGTAGTTTCCAGATTTCCGACGGGGGTCGGACGTCCGGTGCTCGGACATCCGGAGGGAACCGGATTTCCGAGTTACAGAACACAAATTCTACTGGTGCAGGCTTCCGGATTTCCGGGGCTTGGCCGGACGTCCGGCCCTCGGATGTCCGGAGGGAGACGATTTTCCGAGTTATACGCCTCACAAACTTCTGGTGACGGGCTGCGGATTTCCGAAGCCTGCCGGTCGTCCGGCCCTCGGACGTCCGGAGGGAGCCGGGCAATAGACCTGTTTTGAATTGAGAACAGAGTGGAGGTTGTGTGGTGTTTGGTATGATAGTAAAGATGTGGTATGAGCAAGTTCATCGCAAAACCTGTGATCCCCTCTTAATAGTGCGGGATCCGTATACTCAATATGAGTAAACTCAAAAGACTAATCTACATCATCTCTTCTTAACCCCGAGCCTTCTCGAAATATAACTCCCCAATCTTTTCAGACAACCTTTGGCACATAATTCTCAATCTACTAAAGTACTTGCCATCCTGAGATACACTTAACAAATAGGATTAGTTTCCTATGTATGTGTTGTCATTAACACCAAAAGACGATTAGGGGCATAGCATGCACTTTCACCTTGATCCAGACTTCCACCAAAGGATATTTGATTCCCCTTACTAATCCCTTGCGGATCTTGTTACTCTTGGGTGTTAGAGCACCCTAGACGGTTGAGGTCACCTCAGAGCCACATTCCATTATGGTGAAGCTTCGTGGTCTTGTTGGGAGCCTCCAAGCTTTGTGTGGAGATTGCCCCAACCTTGTTTGTAAAGGTTCGGTCGCCGCTTTCAAGAGCACCTATAGTGGAATCACGGTACCTTGCATTGTGCGAGGGCATGAGGAGAATACGGTGGCCCTAGTGGCTTATTGGGGAGCATTGTGCCTCCACACCGCTCCAACGGAGACGTACTTCCTGTCAAAGGGAAGGAACTTCGGTAACACATCCTCGTCTTCATCGGTTCCACTTGTGGTTATCTCTTACCTTTACTTTGTATTTGTTTGTGTTGTAGAGTATCTCCTACGTGCTTATTTACTCGTTGCTAAGTAGCATCATATAGGTTGTCCTCCTAGTGTCATGTTAGTGAACCTTTATGATTGCTACTCCGTATTTATTTAGAAAAGCTAAAAATTGGTAGTTGCCTATTCACCCCCCCCCCCTCTAGTCAACCATATCGATCCTTTCAATTGGTATCAGAGTCACGTCTCTTTATTAAGGGTTTCACCACCCGAAGAGTATGGAAGGCGAAGAGGGAGTTCCCCATGGGCAACCCGAGGCCATGGACTTGACTTCGGCCACAAGGGACAATTTGAATATGGCTATGACCGCCCTCAAGACGTCCTTGACGAACGAAGTTAAGACCATGCTTAAAGAGTTAATTGAGGGAATTAAAAGTCCACCCGAATCAGCGTTAGTGGTTAAACCCACCATCACCGATTAGGAGGCCAATTCCTCTAAGGAAGCGGCTAAAGGTATGTGACCTTCCTCATCTCTCGAAAAGGATGGGACTGGAACCTATGCCTTAGTACCACCTCCCATGGTCTATGGAGGACCTGTTCCCACACCGCGTCTTAATCCTGTTGGTCCTCCTCCTAAGCTTGTTAAGGGTGATTTTGCTAACTGGGTGTTTTCTATTAAGTCTCATTTGAATCACAGCTCAACAAACTTATGGAGAATCATCGAGCAAGGCTACTATCCTCATGACCCAAGCAACCTCACTCAAAGAGAAGAAGCGGACAATCAATATAATCACTCCGCATTGTTTATTCTACAGTCCGCAGTACCGCCTGAAGATCTTCCTCACTTGCGCCCCTTCTCTCTGGCCAAGGACTATTGGGAGCACATTATGGTGCTATACAAGGGAAGCTCTAGCATCCAATGGTCAAAGTATGAAGTGGTACTTGATAAGGCCGATGAGTTTGTAATGAAGGAAGATGAGGACCCTCGTGATCTCTATCGGAGGGTGACTGCTATTGTTGTTGCTCTCAAGGATCATGGGAGCAAGGATGTGGATGACACATGGGTCAAGCGCAAGTTTCTTAAGGCCATCATGCCTTTCAATAAAGCCATGTCATCAGTCATTCGCCAACGACCAGATTTCCACTCCTTGTCTTCCAGTGAGGTGTTGGATGAATTCATTGCAATGTCAATCATGAATGAGACCGCTAACAATGCACTTGCTCGAGTTCGGTCAAAGACAGCTTCACCTAACCTTGCTTTGAAGGCAAAGGCTACTTCTGAAGAAGAAGAGGAGGATGAGGAAGAGGAGAGCTGTCCGGAAGACACTAAGTATGCTTATCACGAGCACATGGCTCTTGCGTCGAGGCAATTCTGGGGCAACAAGAGGAACTCAAGACCCAACTTCACCAAGAACAACTCAAGTGGGTTCAAACCCAAGCAACGAGTGAGGACATGCTATAACTGTGGTAATGTGAGCCATTTCATGGTGAAATGTCCTTATGAGAAGAGGGAAGACAACGGAGGCAAGCTCATTCGCAAAGACAAAACAAAGTCATTCCCAAGCAAGAACAACGTTGTCAAGAAACCCCATCCAAAGGGTATGGTGGCACTTGAAGAGTACCCCTCCGATGATGATGATGATGATGATATGGTGGCAACTGCGACTGCCGCTATTGCCACTCCTTCTCCCAAGAAGGTGTCCCTCTTCAACGCTCCCAACGATAATCACATCGCCAAGTGCCTCATGGCCAAAGGTATCACTCAGGTAACACCCAGCATTAAGACCAACATCACTAGTGCTCCCTCATTGTTGAACTGTGTTGATGATAGTGATGTTGTGGAACTTAATGAGCATGATCTTGACAAATTTATGTGTACTATCAAAGGAGAAACCAAGAGGCACTTTGTTTCCCTTTTGGAACAATTGGGTGAGGTTAATGACCTCATCGAGTCTCATGAGGAGACCATCTCCGAGATGCAAGGTCATAGTCGTGACTATGCCGATGAAATTGCTAAACTTTCTATTGCTCTAGAAACGGAGCGCACTTTTCGTTTGGCTCCTGAGGAGTCATACAACGATGACTGCGCTAAATTGCAAAAGAAACTAGATCATGCTACTGTTCTTACTCGTATGCTTAAGTCTGAAAAGAATGCTCTTGGGGTTGACCATGACAGACTCAAAATGGAGTTTGACACACTTGACAAGGCTCACAAGGTCTTGAAAGGTAGTCATTTCTCCCTGAAAGAGTCTCATGATCAACTTCAAGCAAAGCTTACCAAGGAAATATCTACTTGTCCTCCTTTTGTTTTAATTGATAATGCTTGTACAACTAACCCTTGTTGTGAGCATGTACATCTTATGGAGGAAAATGCCAAGTTGAAGGATAAACTTGAGAAGGGCCTTGTGTCATGCATCCAAGGCAAGAAGATACTGAACGACCTTTTGAGCAATCAAAAGGGTGTGGTAGGAAAGGAGGGGCTTGGACTTACATCTAAGTCTAAAAGAAAAAGAAACAACAGGAACAACAGATCCCCCACCCTCATGGACATCTTTGTCAAAGAGGGTGAAGGGACTCAGGAGGTGAACAGGAACAAGGTGGAAAATGGGAGCATCAAGCAGGGCAAAACCATTCCTACCAACACAGTCGGCAAACTAAATCCTTCCTATGTTTTATATCGTGCTGGTGATGGGCATGTTTATGCCAGATTTATTGGTTCTTACTATGAGTACATTGAATGTGCTATTTGGGTTCCTAAGACCCTTGTCTCTAACATTAAAGGACCCATTCAAAAATGGGTACCTAAAACCAAGCCTTGATCTATTGCAGGAGTTTGCTTCCGGAGGGGTGTCACGGTTTCTCGATAGTGGAGCAACAAATCATATGACCGGAATCAAGGAATTAGTGGTGGATGTGCATCCTTCCCCATCTATGCCCACCCATGTCCAATTCGCCGATGCATCGTCGTCAAAGGTATTGGGATTTGGTAAGGTGGTCATCTCTCAAGAGTTATCTATTGAGAAGGTCATGCTTGTTGAGTCCCTTGCTTATAATTTACTTTCGGTTCGTCAACTTGCAATTATGGGCTTTTCCACATTCTTTAATCTTGATATTGTGGCCCTTTTGTGGAGCAAGACTCTTAAAGTAGCCTATGTTGGACATGTCGAAAATGGTCTCTATGTGGTGAACTTTTCAAAGCGACCCACTAAGACTGCGACATGTCTAATGGCTAAAGTTGATGTGGGCTGGCTGTGGCATCGCCGACTAGCTCATGTCAATATGAGATCTTTGCAAAGTCTTCTTATAGGGGACCATATTCGTGGACTAACAAATGTGAGTTTTGCCAGAGATCGTGCTTCCAGTGCCTGCATTGAAGGAAAAATCCATGAAACTTCTCATCGTCCAACGACTCTCATTTACACTAAGAGACCGTTGGAGCTCCTTCAGATGGATCTCTTCGGTCCCCATCATTTGATAGTCTTGGGGGCAGAAAGTACTGCTTGGTGATTGTTGATGATTACTCAAGATACACTTGGGTATATTTCTTCAAGAGGAAGAGTGAGACTCAACAGACTGTTATCAACTTTGCTAATGAAGCTCAACGTCAACATGAAGCAAAGATTTTGATGATCAGAAGTGACAACGGCACCGAGTTCAAGAACTACACCTTGGATGAGTTTCTAGGTGATGAGGGAATAAAACATCAATATTCGGCACCATATACCCCTCAACAAAATGGTGTGGCGGAAAGGAAGAACCGGACACTGATGGATGCTGCAAGAACAATGATGGCGGAATTCAAATCTCCATATAACTTTTGGGCCGAAGCCATCAACACGGCATGTCATGCGTCCAATCGGCTCTATATCCGCAAAGGCTTGAACAAGACCCCATATGAGATTCTCACCGGAAACAAACCCAATCTCAAGTACTTCCGGGTATTCGGGTGTAAGTGTTTCATTCTCAAGAAAGGTGCACGTTTAGCTAAATTTGATTCTAGAGCACATGAGGGCATCTTTGTTGGTTATGCTACAAACTCTCATGCTTACCGCGTCCTCAACAAGTCCACCGGACTCATTGAGGAGACGTGTAACATGGAGTTTGATGAAAATAATGGCTCCCAAGTGGAGCAAAGTGGTCTTTGTGATGTAGGTGATGAAATTCCTCCCCAAGCCATAAGAAGAATGGGGATTGGCCAATACTCCCCATTGAGGAACCCCTTGTGGCCGAAGGAGAAGGACAATGCTCTACTCAAGTGGAGCCATCATCCTCACAAGTCTCACACGCTTCCGATGAACAAAGAGAAGACCCTCAACAAGTTGAACAAACTCAAGAACAAGACCAAGTGCCTAAAGATGGTGACGTGTCCCATGAAGTACAAGCACTCACCCAAGGTTCCGAACCGGCTCAAGATCAAGATCAAGTGCAACCACATGATCCAGACCAAATAGAAGCACAAGATCAAGATCAAGAGCAACCACAAGAACAAGGACAAACTAGTGAACCTGCTCAAGACGAAGATCAAGTTGATCAGGATGCTGTCTCCCAATTCCCTTCTGTGGCGCCTAAAAGGGGTACTGGTGCCAAGGGAGGATCAAAACGCAAGGGCAAGCAAAGCAATCAAGTCGATGTTCCCAGTTATCCAATGAAGAACTCTTGGAGCGTCGCGCAGCCAAGATTGCGAACAAGCTGAGAGTCAAGTCACATCTTATGAAGAATGTACTTGGTAGTTTCAAAAGGGGAGTATCCACTCATCAACAAATTTGGAATTACTGTGAGCATCACGCGTTTGTTTCGTATTGTGAACCTCAACAGGTACAGGAAGCACTCAATGATGAGGATTGGCTTATGGCCATGCATGAAGAACTCAACAACTTCGAGCGCAATCAAGTCTGGGATTTAGTGCCAAGGCCAAAGGAGGAACATAATGTCATCGGGACCAAATGGATCTTCAAAAACAAGCAAGATGCCAATGGGATTGTGATTCAAAACAAGGCAAGATTGGTGGCTCAAGGCTACTCCCAAGTCGAGGGTATCGACTACGGTGAAACCTTTGCCCCTGTTGCTCGTCTAGAATCTATTCGCATGATGCTTGCATTTGCTTCTCATCATAATTTCAAATTACAACAAATGGATGTGAAAATTGCCTTTCTTAATGGCCCTTTAAATGAGTTGGTCTATGTCAAACAACCCCCGGGGTTCGAACATCCCAAGCTCCACAATCATGTGTACAAACTTAATAAGGCACTCTATGGCCTTAAACAAGCCCCACGTGCGTGGTATGAGTATCTTACTGAGTTGTTACAAGATCGTGGGTTTGAAATTGGGAAGATTGATCCCACTCTTTTTACTAAGAGGGTCAAAGGGGATTTGTTCATATGCCAACTATATGTTGATGACATCATTTTTGGTTCTCCTAACGAATCTTTCAATGAAGAATTTGCTGCACTGATGACCGAGAAATTTGAGATGTCTATGATGGGTGAGTTGAAGTTCTTCCTCGGGTTCGAGATCAAACAAGGCTTAGAAGGGACTTTCACTAAACAAGCCAAGTACACTCAAGACATGCTCAAGAGGTTTGAGCTAGAGGATGTCAAGCCGGTCAATTTTCCCATGCCAACACGATGCAAGCTTGACAGTGATCCCAATGGTAAAGCAGTGGATCAAAAGGTATATCGCTCCATGATTGGATCCCTCCTTTACCTTTGTGCATCTAGACCAGATATCATGTTGAGTGTAGGGATTTGTGCACGGTTTCAATCCACACCAAAGGAAAGTCATTACATGGATGTCAAACGAATCTTTCGATATTTGGCTCATACCCCAAACTTTGGTCTATGGTATCCCAAAGGAGCAAACTTTAACCTAGTAGGCTATTCTGACTCATATTGGGCAGGAGACTGTGTGGAGAGGAAGTCAACCTCTAGAGGATGCCAATTCCTTGGTCATTCACTGGTAAGTTGGTCTTCAAAGAAGCAGAATTGTATCTCACTATCCTCCACCGAAGCTGAGTATGTAGCAGCTGCAAGTTGTTGTGCCCAGTTGCTATGGATGAGGCAAACTTTAAAGGACTACGGTGTCACTTGTGACAAAGTGCCTCTCCTATGTGACAATCAAAGTGCTATCAAGATTTCTCTCAATCCGGTTCAACACAGCAAGACCAAGCACATTGATATTCGCCATCACTTCATTCGTGAACATATCAAGCTAGGTGATATTGAGATTCACTTCATCAACACTAAAGAGCAACTTGCAGATATTTTCACTAAGCCCCTAGATGAAGCAAGGTTCCGGGAGTTAAGGCATGAGCTAAATATCATTGATTCAAGTAATGTGGATTGAAACTAGGCACTTTGCACCTCACTCTACATTACATCTTGCTCTAGATGTAGGCATGGACATAAGGGGAGTGTTGTTCTCTCAATGAACTTTCCCTCCCCCCATTATGCATAAATCGATCAAGTCTTTCACTTTGGCCATCACCAAATGGCACTTGTGCTTCAAAGACGAGATATGGTCATGAACCCAAGGATAATTCTTCGTGGTGTCATACCATTTGTCTCAAACATAGGTGGCCTAGGCCACCACCCTCTCCCCTGGAGTCTCTGTGTTGTTTCTCTTTCCTTCGGTGTGTCTTTCTTGCTTCCGTGTTTTGTTTTCTCTTGGCTTGATCAAGTTTTTCCACCACCTAAGGAGTAGAGAGCTCTTTTGTGGCCATTTTGTGACTTCAAGCACGGTACTACCGCCCACAGCACGGTAGTAAAATTTTACTACCGCTCACCATGCGGTACTACCGCCCCCAGCACGGTACTAATTTTTTACTACCACTGTGGGCGCGGTACTACCGCATGTAGAGCGGTACTACCGCGATGACTGTGGTACTACCGCGCCGCCTCGCCCAGGGGACTATTTAAAGGGCCGGGAGGCCTTTATCTTTTCCCCTCAGCCTCGAGTTCTTCCCTATCCCTCTCTCTCCTCTCCTCAAAAACTGCCCTAAGGCATCGCCGGATCTCCCTATCCGGCCATCGTCCTCCGATTCCACCCGGTGGGACTCTTCCCCACGCGCCATGGACACCGGCACTACCCCTCATCCGCACTCTTATGCTTTGTTCGTTGATTCAATCTAGGTTAGGGCATATGGTCTCATGGCATCGTGATTGGGATTTAGTGGCAGCTTTTTGGTAATACGATTCCTTGCATATGTGGTGTGTGTGCCTAGGCCTGCATAGGATCCAGATCTACGGTTTTCAATCTACTCCACAAGTTTTTCCCTGTCAAATTTGCTTAGATCTGTGATTAGGTCGTCCTGTGCGGTACTACCGCTTGTAGAGCGGTAGTCAAATTTGACTACCGCTCCACCTGTGGTACTACCGCTCCCCTTTGTGCACACACACTGATCTATTGTGTTTTATGGGTTTTTTGGTCTTTCTTGTTCATTGCCTTGACTTGTTTCTCCCTTCTTTCGTGTTTTGTGTGTTGTTTGTGTGTCCGAGGTGGTGGTTCCCGTCGTTCCAACCCGTCTCGCACTGGCAGTTCCAAGCGACCTTCCTCTGATCCGTCTGAAGGCTCCAATGCCCCCAAGCGCTCGTTCAAGAAGCCTGCTCCAAAGAAGCCCTCAGTCAACTGGAACACTATGCTGCTTGCCGAGTTCCAACACCGTCGCAAGCTCAACCCATATGCCAACAATAGGGAGGATTTCCCTGGCGGTGAAGAGTTTTGGAATCGCGATCAATTCTTAATCTATGAAGACGTTCTCAGATAAAAGAAGAACCTCTATGTCCTGGTGAAGTGGATTGATCTTGAACATCTGAGGAAGGACATGTCTTATTTTGGGGAGGCCATTGCTATGGTGGAGCAACTTCAGATTGCGTACCTCATCTCGTTTCACCAGGATTTTGATATTTCCATTGTAGCTCACTTCTTTGCTACAGTGCACTTTCACCATGATGACGCTCGTACTATGACTTGGATAACAAATGGAATGCAGCTGACTGCTACCTGGAAAGACTTCATGGATCTTCTTCAGGTCAGGGATGAGGGCCTCACTACTGCTGTTGGCTTGTGCCCCCATGCCAAGGCTTAAGCCGCTCCAAAGGAGAAGCTGCTCCCGTACCTCTCTGTGAAGCAAACCCCCACTGGCGAGGTATCCTATGTCATGAACCCTTTCTTGGATGTGATGCACCGAATTTTTCGCAACACGTTGTTTCCCAGGGTTGGCAACAAGGACCAGGTGCACTCTTACCTGGTAGACATGCTTCTCATGTGTCAGAAAGCGAAGAATCGTCAGTGTCAGCCCCTTGATGTTTCTCATGTCATGTGGACTAAACTCTACTTTGCAGTCATTAACCGTAAGGTCCCAATCTACGGTCCCTACCTATTCTACTTTATCAAGGCCACTTGGACCAAGACCTTCCCTGGGGCTGAGTTTGTTGCTCCTGATTGGGTCCGCCATGAGCCCATCAAGTTGCGTCAGAAAGACAAATGGGCCAACACCTCCTCTCGTCAGGCTGCCCCAAGGGATTCTGATGACGATCTGCCAGGCGCTGAGGATGAGGCCCCTCCAGAGGCTCCTCGACAGGGTGAGGGTTCCCACACATCTGCGGAACCGTCTTGGGCCACACGTCTCACTGACATGATGAAGACCCTGTTCTGTATGCAGGCCAAGGGCCAGTACAGCACACATGTTGCTCAGAAGGAGAGTCGCTAGCGCGACAAGTTGATCATGAGGAAGCTTGACATACCCTTCTCCAGCGGTTCTGAGAGTGAGATCACCCCCGAGGCTGAATGGATGGAGAAGCATCGACTTCAGTGGGCTGCATCTGAGGAGGACACTGATGATGGCTCAGATGAGGAGTATCGTGATGAGGAGGACACCGACTGATGTTTCTACCACCTGGGTGTTAGGGCTCCTCTCTACCTTTTTGGTGTTTCGATGCCAAAGGGGGAGAGAGTGTAGGATTTGCTCGTTCTCTAGTTTTTCTGGTCTATTGGTTTGATAAAACTTTGTTGCTTTCGTTCGCTACTTTTTCTTTATGTTGAGACTGAGTCGTCAGATCCTATCTTAATGTGAGATATATGTTTTATCTTGCTTATCTTCTGTCTCAGTATTATCAGTTTTATCATTTTATTATTAACCTGTGAGACATAGTATCTTGTGCCAGTATTCCTTTGCTCACATGCTTTGCCATGCTTCAATATTCTTCATCCCTCATACGTATGTAGTAAGGATGGCTTAGTCTATATAATCTAGGAGGAGTGTTCTCTCTGTGGTTAGTTGTTGGTATGCACATACCCAGAGGAAACTAGCCCCCTTGTGATATCTTTGAAGTTTGCACATGCCTGTCTCTATTTTTTGTGCAAATCCAACATTGTTATCAATCCACCAAAAAGGGAGAGATTGTTAGGGCATATTTCTCCTAAGTGGTTTTAGTGATTGATGACAATTGTTGTGCGGACTAATCTTGTGTCCTCAGCATTTCAGAATATTCTCTTCTAGGCACACGATGACTCGATGCCCCTCGGAGGATCTCAAAGACGGTTTTTCTTCTACATTTATCTTCCTAGTTTGAGTCATAGGAAAGTCTTCTTACCAAGAGGGGGTCCGCGTCGGAAAGGTCTCACGCACACACCTCATGCACCCACCCATATTTTAGCTTCAATGGAGCACCATTGTGTTTTCCTTGCCTATGAGAAAAAGGGTAAGTGGTAGTACCGTTGTACCAGCGGTAGTACCGCTGGCAGAGCGGTAGAAAATTTTTACTACCACTCCAGGAGCGGTACTACCGTCCCAGGTGCGGTAGTAAACTTTTACTACCGCTCCAGGAGCGGTACTACCGCCCGAAGAACGGTAGTAGTTTTTTACTACCGCTCCAAGGGCGGTACTACCGCCCTCAGTGCGGTAGTATTATTTTACTACCGCACCGACGGGCTTTTTCTCGCATACTTTCCCACGAAGGGGGTGGCACGGTAGTACCCCCCGGTACTACCATGGTTGGTGAGGAGCTGAGCGGTAGTACCGCTCTGGGAAGCGGTAGTACCGCTCTGGGAAGCGGTAGTACCGCTCGTGCATTTATGTGGTAGGTGGGTAACGGTTGGATCTGCCCCCCCCCCCCACTATATAAATGCATCTTCTTCTTCCTAGAGCCTACCTTTTAACCTCTCTAAGCTCCATTGTTGCTCCACAAGCTCATTTTAGCCCGATCTCTCTCCCTAGCCAATCAACCTTGTTGATTTTCTAGGGATTGCTTGAGAAGGCCTTGATCCACACTTCCACCAAAGGATATTTGATTCCCCCTACTAATCCCTTGCGGATCTTGTTACTCTGGGGTGTTAGAGCACCCTAGACGGTTGAGGTCACCTCGGAGCCACATTCCATTGTGGTGAAGCTCCGTGGTCTTGTAGGGAGCCTCCAAGCTTTGTGTGGAGATTGCCCCAACCTTGTTTGTAAAGGTTCGGTCGCCACCTTCAAGAGCACCTATAATGGAATCACGGTACCTTGCATTGTGCGAGGGCGTGAGGAGAATACGGTGGCCCTAGTGGCTTATTTGGGAGCATTGTGCCTCCACACCGCTCCAACGGAGACGTACTTCCTGTCAAAGGGAAGGAACTTCGGTAACACATCCTCGTCTTAATCGGTTCCACTTGTGGTTATCTCTTACCTTTACTTTGTATTTGTTTGTGTTGTAGAGTATCTCCTACGTGCTTCTTTACTCGTTGCTAAGTAGCATCATATAGGTTGTCCTCCTAGTGTCATGTTAGTGAACCTTTATGATTGCTACTCCGTATTTATTTAGAAAAGCTAAAAATTGGTAGTTGCCTATTCACCCCCCCCCCCTCTAGTCAACCATATCGATCCTTTCATACAGCTCGACGATGATCTCGGCCTTCTTGATCCAGCAAGAGAGACGGAGAGCTAGATGAGTTTTCCGGCAGCATGACGGCACTCTGGAGGTTGGTTTTGATCTATCTCAGCAGGGCTCCGCCCAAGCTCCGCAGAAACGCGATCTAGAGGAAAAACCGTGGAGGTATGTGGTCGGGCTGCCGTGGCAAAGTTGTCTCATAAACCCTCAATACCTCTAGTATATATAGGAGGGAGGGAGGGGAGGAGGCAACCTCAAACCCTCAAGGTCTGGCCGAAATTGGAGGTGGAGGAGTCCTACTCCAATCCTACTTGGAGTAGGATTCCACCTTCCCACTTGAAAACTCTTTCCACCTTGTGTTTTTTCCTTCTCAAACCTTATGGGCTTTAGTGGGAACTTATTCCAGCCCACTAGGGGCTGGTTTATCTCTTCCCATAGCCCATGAGACCCCTTGGGGCGTGACACCCCTCCCGATGGTCCCCGGCACTCCCGGTACACTACCGATGAGCCCGAAACTTTTCCGGTAATGCCAGAAAACTTTCCGGTAACCAAATGAGGTCATCCTATATATCAATCTTCGTCTCCGGACCATTCCGTAAACCCTCGTGACGTCCGTGACCTCATCCGGGACTCCGAACAACATTCGGTAACCACACATATAACTCAACTATACTAAAACATCGTCGAACCTTAAGTTTGCAGACCCTGCGGGTTCGAGAACTATGCAGACATGCCCCGAGGTACTCCTCGGTCAATAGCCAATAGCGGGACCTGGATGCCCATATTGGATCCTACATATTCTCCGAAGATCTTATCGGTTGAACCTCAGTGTCAAGGATTCATATAATCCCGTATGTCATTCCCTTTGTCCTTCGGTATGTTACTTGCCCGAGATTCGATCGTCGGTATCCGCATACCTATTTCAATCTCGTTTACCGGCAAGTCTCTTTACTCTTTCCGTAATACAAGATCCCGTAACATACACTAAGTCACATTGCTTGCAAGGCTTGTGTGTGATGTTGTATTATCGAGTGGGCCCCGAGATTCCTCTCCGTCACACGGAGTGACAAATCCCAGTCTTGATCCATACTAACTCAACGGACACCTTCGGAGATACCTGTAGAGCATATTTATAGTCACCCAGTTACGTTGCGACGTTTGATGCACACAAGGTATTCCTCCTGTGCCAGTGAGTTATATGATCTCATGGTCATAGGAACAAATACTTGACACGCAGAAAACAATAGCAATAAAACGACACGATCAATATGCTACGT
This sequence comes from Hordeum vulgare subsp. vulgare, assembly GCF_904849725.1. NCBI lineage: Eukaryota > Viridiplantae > Streptophyta > Magnoliopsida > Poales > Poaceae > Hordeum > Hordeum vulgare. Next base: position 68,096,618 of record NC_058524.1, read on the forward strand.
TCATAGTTTTAGGTCTTGTCCATCACATGATTCTCCTAATGATGTGATCCCGTTATCAAGTGACAACACTTGCCTATGGCCAGGAAACCTTGACCATCTTTGATCAACGAACTAGTCAACTAGAGGCTCACTATGGACAGTGTCTTGTCTATGTATCCACACATGTATTTGAGTTTCCAATCAATACAATTATAGCATGGATAATAAACGATTATCATGAACAAAGAAATATAATAATGACTAATTTATTATTGCCTCTAGGGCATATTTCCAACATTTCTACCCCTATTTGGAAAAAAATCTGGAAAAACAATGTCCCTAATAGATATTTGGTGTTTGTTTGGCTGGCTTATCACAATAAGATTCTGAGTAGAGACAATTTAGGAAAGAGGCAACAAGTAGATGATGAAACATGCTTATATTGCAATGAAAAAAAAACTATACACCACCTCTTCTTTGATTGCATTGTTGCTAGAGTCAGTTGGCATGTTATTGCTGAGATTTTTAAATTTAACCAACCTAAGAATATGGAAGAATATTCTGGAATGCTAACAATAAGAAAAATGTGTTTAATATTGCTTGTGTTGCTACCATTTGGAGCATTTGGTTTATGCGTAACAAGATGTGTTTTCAGGGCTTTTCGGTGGACAAGTACTCATGTTGTCCTGGGGATGATCAGCTCGTTTGTTCATCAATGGAAGATTCCATGCGAGGGGGATCAGTCTATCCTTCTGCAGTGTTGTCTCCGGCTCATGGACCATCGAAGAGGAGAACTACTACGCATCGCGTGGAGATGAAGGGCCGAGCTGGAGACGTCCCTGGATCTGGAGGTTGTTTCCTTAGGGCGCATTCTGGTTGACCACGTTCCAGAAATTGGCGGCTAAGGACTCACTCCAGCTATGGAAAAAACCTTATTGATTCTATGGCTGCGAGGTTTTGGTATTGCTGAAATTTGTAATAAGTAGATTTCTTATGCCCTGGCTGGCTGGAGTTTTACATTTTGGATGACTGAATGTTGTTCTAAACTCTGTGCTCCGTTTTATGCAATAAAATGGAGCGGGGGGAAACCCCTTTTGATCAAAAAAACAATACTTGTGTTCACCTTATCAAGATATCTGTCCATGCATATCTTCTTGAGGAACAGAACATAAAACTGTGCATATCTTCTTGCTTTGACAGATGCTATGCATACAAAAATAATTCTAGCTGCATCCGTATTAGCAGAGAAGGCCAAGCGTAGGTTGCATGGACATGTGAATCACTAAACATGCCTCATCGTTCTTCTATATATGCGTCAAAGTAAAACTCTACAATACAAAGCAAACCAAGATACTTGGCATTAGTGAGATTCATAGATCACGTAGATAAGTATAAAGCTACGAATTTTCATTTCATGTATCTATGTAGTTTGTGAAAGTTTTCCTGATGTTTCTTACTTGTCAGTCTATAAATATGTTACTATCCAGAGAACTTGTACACCCGACGTATTTTCCCTACCCTAGCCGCCGTCATGAGCAGGCGACTAGAGAGGCAATCTTCTTCCATCGATCTCAACTGGCCAGGGCGCTGGCCCCCTCTCCCTCCGGCTGCTGCTCCGGCGGCAGAAGGGAGGGGGGACCATTGAGATAATTACTTATGTTGTTGCTCTATGCATACAGTGTTAAATTATAGTGTTTCTTGAAACTCATTTAAATTATAGGCTGAATCATACCATTTTTAGTGCTATTAGAATGCATTATATGCTTGTGAATTCTCACATTTGATTGTAATTTTTGTTAAGACGTGTGTTGCACGTTCACGCTTACTAGTAGTAGAAATTATCTAACATCTAGGGAAAAAATCAGTCAATTTTATTTTGGATTTTTTTTAAACAAACTTTCAAACCGCACGTCATAAATCATTATCTGTTTTTACCGTTCAAAACCTCATGATGAGCTTTTTGAAACCAGACCCCATTTGTACATTTTTGACAAACTTTTTTAGAACCAACTTTCATGCTACAACATCCAACTTTAGTGCTACAGGATTGGATCAATGGCATTTTGACCGCCTTCTAAAAAACTATAGGGCATGTGCTGTCATACAAATACATGGCACATTAACTGGGTAAGATGTTTTATTAAGAACAAAAGATATATTAACTGGGTAAGATGTTTTATTAAGAACAAAAGTATTCAGATTCTACGTACAATTTGGAACAGTTTCTCAGCAAAATTCGACACATTCAGATGTGGCTGCAAAGGACTTCGATCTCAGCTCAGTCCGACAACAGAATCAAAAATTTCATTCAGGATGCAGGACCATTTTTGACCGAGCGCCACCCGTAAGACTGAAACATTACAGTTTTTATTAGACAACAAAGGGACTGGAAACAGCAAAAAACTTCTGATAGTATAGATTTCCCCCAGATCAAGTAGTACAGACAAACAGCTCCTTGCCTTCCAATGCACTCTCTCTACGGAACAGAAGAACTAGTGTTTGCTTCTACATGATAAATTACACGAAAACAAGTAGAACAACTGCAAATAATGCAGAAGGTTACACAGCGCTCTCAATCTAATCGGAGATGGGTGTATCTAAAATGCAATGGATCTTGGATCCTCTGTTCACTGTAATGTTGCTGGCAGTCAAATCGACAATTGCTTCCCGTAAGAAAACACATCGAAAATAACTCGGAGCTTCCTGAAAAAAACATTCGCTGTTCTGACCAAGATTTCTGGACCATGTGTCGCATCAAGGCTTGAATGGGGCGAATACAACCACCGAGTTGTGTCCTCCAAATCCAAAGGAATTCGAGATACCTGCATGGCAACACCAAAACTAACATGAGGGAGAGGGAGGGGAAAGATAGAACAGTACAATTGTGCTACAAAGCAGAGGATTTGCTACTCACCAACATTGATTTCATGTTCGGCCTTTACGTTGGGTACCGTGTCAAATTCAACCGCAGGCTCCCGGTCCTGCAGTTAACATATTTCAGCTCTTTAGTTTTTCAAGTCATGATGTGCCTCAGAAGGATTACGCTGGCCTGCTAACTAAATTAGCTGTGACATTGTGAACAAGACTTACAAACTGGTTTATGCTCGGATGCACCAATCCAGTGTTTATCGCTTTAATAGTAGCAATGGCTTCCAAACCACCTGCTGCACCTAGGCAATGCCCTATCATGGACTGCAAAAGGAGAAGGCGGTAATATTAAGACGGGGCAATAAATCAATATCCTTCAAGTAACAAAGGCAGGACAGTAACGCACCTTGGTTGCGTTTACTTTTATCCCAGATGGGTCCTTAAAGACTTGCTTGATGGCATTCATCTCTGCCAAATCACCAGCAAGGGTGGATGTTGCATGAGCATTTATGTAGTTAACCTGCAAATAGTCATTTGGGATTTATTCCAGTCAAATGGAACTTCTTTATAAGCATTTGCCAATCAAAATAAGAAATTTACAGTATGTGCCAGAATCAATATACGTCAAACAGACAATAACAATTAGAGGCTACTGCTGTAATTCTATAACAGCAACGCAAAAACCTTTCAAGCACAAGGTACGGAAAGATGATTGGAACAAGCATTAGTAATTTACAATTACATGCCAGCCATGATGACTTTTTATTGCATAAAAAGATTTGAGTCTGAATAAAAAATAGCCAAATTATACAACTGGAAACAATATTTTGAAGGATCGTGCATAACTGTCAAACTATTAAGGTAGCAAATATCATTTTTGAGGGAACTAAACAATATCATATTTGAGGGAACTAACCAATATAAATGAGAAAAGAAGAATTGTGGAAATGATGTCATAAGGTTGAAATGTTCCAGTTACCTCTTCAGGTGCCACACCAGCATCTTGAAGACTCTGTCTGATGCAAGATGAAACACCGAGACCATCGGCTCTCGGATCAGTCATATGGTAAGCATCACAGTTCACAGCACCTCCTAGATACTCTGCTACTATTGGAGCACCACGTTTCATTGCATGTTCTAAGCTCTCCATGACCTGTTTCAATTGAAAAAAATTAAGGGATTAGAAGCCGAACGAATAAAAATTTCACAGTAGAATGTATAGTACATGAAATGTTATTATCATTTCTTCTATGACAGGATGGTCGGAATATTGTAGGTGATAAAACAAGAACATCAAAACTTCAATATGTTATCAATTTGAAGTATTTAGAGGTTGAATCGAGTACCTCAACCCAAGGAAAATTACTATTGAAGAGATCACTCAAACAAACAAAAAAATCAGTCCCGCTTAGGGGGTGTTTGGTTCCAAGGGACTAGACTATTTTTAGTCCCAGGGACTAAAGAAAAAAGACCCTCCAGTAGAGTATTTTTCTAGTCCCTTAAGAAAAAGTCCCTCCTGTTTGGTTACATAGGGACTAAAAGGGACTTTTTCTAGTCTAGTCCCTGTAACCAAACAGGGCCTTAGTACCTAAACACAGTCATCACTATACGAAAGTTTCTAGTGAAGTTACGACACCAGCTTGTAAGCTCAATGTATAATCTGTTCTAGAATAATGTCCGCAAAGCATCTAGATTCATTAACGGTGTTCTTGAACAGATTCTTGCAAATAAAATATTTTCAGTGTACAGGCTGCAGGATACGATAAGAAGATTTCAGTGAAGATATGATATCAGCCTAATTCTAATACATAATCTGGATGAGAATAATGTTCATAAGGCATACCAATACTCCAGCTCCTTCACCCATAACGAAACCATCACGCTCCTTGTCCCAAGGCCTAGATGCTGTTTTAGGGTCATCGTTCCTCTGTGATAGTGCTCTACATGCAACAAACCCACCAACACCAATCGGAATAATGGCGGCTTCAGTTCCACCAGCAATCATCATATCTGCTTCACCTTTGCGAATATGGTTTGCTGCCGCATAGAAACAATAGTTCGAAGTAGCACAGGCAGTTGAAATAGAGTAGTTTGGACCCATGAAACCAATGTCCATGCCAAGCAGGGCAGATCCCATATTTGTTATGGCATATGGGATGAAGAAAGGGGTTATCTTTCTGTAGCCCTTCTCGAGAAGATTCTGAACACCATCAGAAAACACTTGGAGGCCACCCATACCAGTCCCCACAAGTACACCAGCACGGGCCTTGTCAATCTGTCAGAGAACATTTACTAATTAGCAACAAACATTATTTTTCTAAAATATAGTAAGAATGGTGAAAGCAAATGTATCAGCATAGGCAGTATTAAATAGAAGGAATGAAGCTAATATCAACCTTACGAAAAGTCAATACGTTTGGTATTATAAAATGCTATCCTGACTTAGTCCCAGTGTGCATATTTGCCCAAAAAATGTGGAAGTGAGATCAAATGACAAAACAGATTTATGTTAGTTAATAATCACTTACTTTCTAATTAGATATACACGAGAGCAAAGCAGAGGAAGTGACATTCTTAATAACGAGCATATTGGCTCATAATTTACTACTGTATGAAGCTAGTATGCTACTACCCATATAGATCAATTTATTACTTTTGCCAATCCAAATAGAACTGTACCACTCCATCTGCCCACCACAAAGTCTGAAGAACGCAGTGACATTGCTAATATACTGGCACGAGTGTTTCACTGCTGATGTTACATGACACCTTCAAGAGGACACGTTCTTGATAACTTCCTTTAAGATTTAAGAGAGTACGCATCTGGATTCTAATGACTGAATTTAACTACTGCCCTTTTAGGCTTTTACAGTGAGAAGAAAAGGTTATGGCCATTTACTCCCAAAGTGTTAAATAAATTCTGCATCCTCTGTTTTGCATCGAAGAACAGGAATATAAGATCATCACACTCAACCTACAAATCACAAGCCGCAATGCCAAACTATACTTCTTTAACTGCTCAAGATCTACTCCTCTGGGGTCATTACTGGTAACTTGCTCCAGCTGTTGGTCTTTGCAAAGATCAGATGGCACGTCACCGTCACAATTCAAATTCCAACGTCCCCATCTCACTATCAGCTCATTCTTCTTGGATTTGCACTAGCACTCTGCTATACTCGCAGGTAGCATCTCAGCAGAAGAAGAAAAGGGGAGAAAACGGCCATCCGATCTATCAAACGTAGTATTACTCAACCGCACGAGCACTTTCCAAGAGCGAAAGCTGCCGGGTTTACTGACTAGAAATTTGGTAGTAGGAAAATGCAAGGCGCTAGATTATCACTAATCCGCGTCTGATCTGGCTAGCTAGGCAACAGGCGCGGCGTTCGTTTGAATCGGGGCTGGGGTAGGCGAGCGTGCGATTGGAGGTACCTTGGCCATGGCGTCGGAGCCGAGCGGGAGCCCGGCGGACTCGAGCGCCTTCTTGCCGCTGACGATGCAGTAGCGGAGGCAGTCGTCGAGCCTGCGGTCGTTCTTGCCGTCGATGTACCCCTCGGAGGAGAAGCCCCGGATCTGGCCGGCGAAGCGCGTGGGGAACTTGGAGGCGTCGAAGCGGTCGATGGGGCCCACGCCGCTCTCCCCAGCGAGCAGGCGGTCGTAGTAGGCGTCGACGTCGTTGCCGAAGACGGAGACCAGCCCCATCCCCGTGATCACCACCCGCTTCTTCGGATCCGTCTCCCGCCGGGGCGGGGCGGCCGCCGCCGCCGCCGCCGAGGCGCGCACGGAGATGCGGCCCGGCCGGGGGCGCCGGGCGGACGCCGACGACGGCGCCGCGCAGGCCGCGGCGGTGGGGACGAGGAGGCTCTGCATGGCTGCGGCTGGGGGCGGCGGGGGTGGCGATGGAAACGAGGCGGGGAGGGCTCCCTCTGGTGTGGTGTGCTGGCTGCGGGGTGGGAATGGAGGTGTGAGCGCGTATGTATGTATGTATGTATGGAGGGTGGGGCTGGCTGGTGGTGGTGGGGTTTGGACGGGACCTGGGCACGGCGGGCACGGGGGGGCTTTGGAGGCGACGGAGAGGGGCGGTGGGTTTCGCCGCGATAAATGGGCGGACTTTGCGATGCCCATTTTCTTGCTCTTGTTCCACCAGCTTTTGCCCCAAGGAAATCTTTTACGAGCTTGCAAGAAAACCAAAACCTGGGCACCAGAACGTCCAAAGCTGTTCGAGTTTGCCGAGCTCTGGTTTTTGTATTTTGTTGGAGGAGCTCCTCCCCAAGTCATGTCCACACGTAATTTGCAAGCTCCTGGAGAATTTCATCATCTTTAGTATCGAAATATTATGCCCGCGAAAAAACGATCTTTTTAACAATCTTTTTACTATTTATTTTTTGCGGAACAATCTTTTTACTAACTGTTGTAAGTTTACTGTTCATGCGGGGAGCAGATGAGCATGTTTGATTGTGGACGGAGAAAACGAAGGATTCTTTACATGAGTGTGAAGCGGGTAAAAGAAATCTCTTGGAAATAAAAGGAAGCGAGTAAGAAATTCCTTTATGAAATCTGAAACTAATGAGTCCTATAAGAAAATCCCATTGGATTACAATCCTATGAAAAAAATCTCTCGCAAAAAATGGAAGCGAGTATAATTATGTTTCTGAGGAATAAAACTTACTTGATCCCGCAAAAGACAATCATATGAATAAAAACGCACATAGGATAAAAATCTTACAAATTAGGAGCTCCAAAATTTCTATAGAAAATCCTTTCATTCAGAGGGCCCTCTATTGTGGATGAAATTGGTTAGGAGTTGTGTTGTGTATTGGACGTGGCTATAGTACGACCGTGTCTTTGTGCTGTCCATACAACTGCATATTTGACCTATCAGTTGCGCATGTGCAATGAAAGACACACATGACACATTGAACATAGTAGGGACTCCAAAGTTTATTCATTATTCTTCACGTTCAAGTGTTGTATTTCTTCTGTTTTTGTGTAGGTTGTAAACCATGGGAACAACATTTTGGCTCCTAAATGTGTATTTCTGCTTGGGGGGAGGGGGGATATAAATACGCACCAATAATAACAAACTATAGAAGGTACGGTTTATGAAAGTTAAAATATTTAACATGTTTGCAAACTTTCATATAAAGGGGTAGTTTTGGGTTCAATAAACAAATTTTAACATTTAAACAATGTCTTCCATGCACTTCGCATGATTACATGTCTTTCATGAAAATTTGCAAGCACGTTGAATTGCACGTATGTCGTAATCCTTTTAGTAATCCTTTTAATTACAGATATAGAAAGGACAAAATTGAGAGGTTACAATGTATCTTAATTTAGCCAAAATGGTTGCTTGGGGTTTGTGTGGGGTAGAATTTTTATTAAACATGGCAAAAAATGTCATTTTAATTAAGAAAGAAGTTTAGTCAAAAGCCGCAAAGCGGGGAAATAAAAGCTACTCTAGTAGTATTACAACACTCAAGTGTTTAGTGCCCGCCGAAGCCTAGAGCGATACCTCCTGTTTAATGTTGGGAATAATGACCAACAAAGGAGCGACGGAATTGCGGAAAACTCTATCATTTTTCCATATCTCCCATGAAATTAGCATGATCAAGGAGGCAGGCGCTTTGTAAGGTCCGCCTAGAATCTAAAGGTTTACATGCCACCAATCAGTTAGTGGAGCCGATAAAACGCCACGCATGCCAAGCCAAGGAAAGATCTCGGTCCGAGTGTGAATCGTGAAGTGATATTGGGAAAGAAGATGGGTCACCAACTCTTGGCTTCGCTTGCAAAGGGGACAAATACCGCAGTAGGTCATCCTCGACAAAGTAATCTGTCAAAAGTCCAAACATGTTATCTATGACCAACCAAGCAAAAATTATTGCACCTTGGGGATCCCTAACCTTCCACACTAAATGAACCATATTTTAAGAAGCGAGACCCTCAAAATGCATCTAGTTGACCGAAGAAGCGGTGCACATTCCATCCTTAGTGAGCTTTGAGATTGTTGTCTTATTGACATCTTGGACAAGGGTGACAATGGAGAGCCTCACCTCAAAATTGGGAACTAAATGATGTGGGAAAGAGTGAAACAATTGCTCATGTCAATGACAGTTATACCAAAGTTTCTATATAAACCTTGCTGGACCGAGCTGTTTTTCTTGCGGGCGAGGTCAAAGATCTTGGGTCCAATGTCGTGAGGTCAAATGTGATGCAGCTAAGATGAGTTCCGGAACCTGGCAGTGAGCCCATTACCAACGGTGACATGAGAGGTCGTCGTGAATAGGTGAGGATCGTCCTAGGTGCAAGACGTACCCGAAGGAATCCAAGGCTTAGTGTTATCCATACATTCCAACCAAACAACCCAAAGACAAAAAGAATTAGCAAACTTATCAAGCTTGAGTAAGCCCAAACTTGTCCACATTAATTATCCACCGAAGAGATCTCAATTAATTTTGCACTTGCCTCCAGAGATCTTGTCGGTGCCCACCCAAATAGGCGTAGTGAATCCTATAGATCTTCTTTATAACCTCCATCGAAATGTCCAAGAGGCGTAAGATGATAATATAGCAATGGCGAAGGGCAACTTTAACCAGGACAATCTAACTCACAAAAGCAACATACCTTCCTTGCGTGGGGGAGGGAGGGAGCTTGTGTGTGACCTTATCCTCAAAATGTTTAAAATGGATTCTCTTTAGGCGCTTGACCGGCAATGGGAGGCCAAGATATCTTACCGGAGAGGATGTAAGCATGTCCGGGAAGAATGGTAGAACCTGGTTGTGCTCGTCCCTTGCAATACTTTTCCTCTTTACAATGACCTCTGTTTTTTCTTTTTTAACCTATTTTTATTATTATACTAAATGTATGGTCATTCTTTCCTGCATCATAATTGCAATGCCCCCACACAACTCTCCAACGCATTCACCTCTTGGGGTTTGTTGTAAAAGGAGCACCATCATCGGAAGTGGTGGCTTTGCTCGAGAACAAATTAGGTTTACGTCGAACCATCACCGACATTGGAATCTGCAGTTAAATCTTTGTACTAAGCTCTGGTATACAAAGCCACCCTTAATGATAAGATTATGCAGATTAAAAATACATATAGAAAGTTAAAGATACCATATGGTATCTTTGGAAGGTAGTCACCCTTAGCTTTTTCTAGAAGAAATTACAAAACTGGTATGAAATATTGCTTGTGTGATTTAGAAGGGACAACGAGACACGTTTTCTCTAACTATCTCATCACCCGTGTACATGTCAAACCATGTCGATAGCCTTTGGTTTGTATCCGCTAAAGTATCAAATAATGTTTGGAAACTCCCTTGTTAGATTGGGAGAAAATGTGTCTCTCATTATTTTAACCGAGCGATTGCTTTATATTGAGTTTATGTGGCATAGCCACAACGATGTTATTACCTGTTATAAGGATGTTTTCAATCGCTTTGCAGGTTCATTTTCATTTTTGCATTAGATTCAAAACTAGTTTGCGTTGTAGTGTCCAAACAATTTGTAGTTGTATGATGTTGTTTCCTTGAACTCGTGCGGCGGGTAGTTTTTTTTTTGCGAGGAAACTTCTGATCTAATCATCATCAATCATAGTAGCATAATGAATATCAGAAATAATAAAATATCCACATTCAAATTCGTAGAACACCTATCGACGACCACAAGCACTAGAGCAAGCCAAAGACGCGTCGTCATTATTACCCTTGGATCCGGCCGGGCAACACTTGTTGTAGTAGACAACCGAAAAGTCGTTGTACTAAGGACCTACAAGACCAGCGCACCAGAAGAGCAATCACCGCCAATGAAGAGAAGCATCGATCAAAATGATCCGATTTGAAAAAACACTGGCATAGACAAACAAAGGCCGGATTTGAGTGGATCCACAAAAGACAACCATCGGTGGAATCCTAGGATATCCACCAGAGGCACTCCCCCGCACGCCCTACAATGATAGTAGCGTACCACCAGGACATAGGTTAGGTGAGAAAAATCTTATTCCATCTTTAGGAAGTCGCCATCGTCTTATCTTCTCAAACAGGACACAAACTCTGACAAAACTCAAAAAAACATATAAAAAGGAAGTCTTTCCTCCGGTAAGAGTCGGGATCTACCATGCCCCCATTGCCCTAAGGCCATAGAAGACGAAACAGAGTGACCGCATTGCCGACGAAAGGCAGAAACGCTAGCCCTAGATGGGAAGATTTTTTTAAGGAAATGTCCAAGAAGATTTCTAGTGGACACAAGTCCCGCTTCCCTGCTATGCATTTGTGCCGACTAGTGTATTTATCTTCTTCAATTTATTATCATGGGTTCCAAACGTGTCTTTGCGGCAAGTTATGATTGTGTGCGTATAAGGCAAGTCATAGTGGAAGTTAGGTTAGTACTAACATAGATGTCATATAAACAAATATGTTGATGTAAAATAGAGTGACATAATACGTTACCATCACAAAGAGCTTTTCAATGTAAAATGACTACAGAATAATAAATAAAGTGATCTATTTTATCACACCTAACGGCATCTCCAACCGTTCTCTCTCCCCAAGGGTTTGAAATAGCTCCTCCTGGGGGCTAACATGTGATATTTTTATCGTGGGGGATCTCGTGTTCCCGGTCGTCGTCCCAAGTTCGTCCCCCAGCCACCGATTTCAAATTCAAAGTCGGCCCGAATTCAACAAAAATTACTCAATTTTGGACGAAATATAGGTGGTTTCATTCATATTTATAAATATTTAAACATACATAAAATCCTAAAAAAAACTACGCCATCGTCGCTGCCCGAGCCTAGTTCATGCCGAGTAGTTTGTAGAAGTTGTTGCCGTCGTCCTTGCTGCAACCCTGCCCTTGGTCGCCGTTGTGGACGAGCTTGGTCGGCGCGGTCGCCTCCTCGTCGCTATCGGAGAGGACGATGACGTCGCCCTCGTCACGATCGCGGCGCCGCTCAGCGATCTCCTCCTGAGCACGGCGCTCGCGCTCCATCTCCTCTTTGTGACAAGTCGAGCTTTCTAAATGGTGACATTTATCATCATCGTCTCTCTTGCTTTTAAAGATCCATCTGTACTTAATAGCCTTATGACCATCAAGCAGTTCTTCTAAAGTCCACTCTTTGTTTTCATACATGGATCCTATCTTGGATTTCATGGCCTCCAGCGATTTGTCGGAATCCGGCCCCACCATCGCTTCTCCATAGCTCGTAGGTTCATTGTTGTCCAACAACATGACCTTCAAGACAGGATTACCGTACTACTATGGAGCAGTACGTGTCCTTGTCGACCTATGAGGTTCGGTAATAACATGATGTGAACCTTCATGATCATCATCATTGGCTTCCTCTTCAATTTGGTGTAGGCGTCACAGGAACAACTTCCTGCGCCCTGCTACACTCTGTTTGAAGTGATTGTTCAACAAACTCATCAAGTTTCACTGTCCTCCCACTCAATTCTTTCGAGAGAAACTCTTTTTTGAGAAAGGACCCGTTTTCAGCAACAAATACTTTGCTTTTGGATCTGAGATAAGAGGTATACCCAACTGTTTTGGGTATCCTATGAAATTGCATAGGTTTTTAACTAATAATAACTAATTTATTATTGCCTCTATAGGGCATATTTCCAACAGACACTAGCTGGTCGGCATGGTGACGCTGGAAATACGTCGTCCATAGGGGCTGGTTGTTAGTGGCGTACCTGTGCTACTGGCGCGCGTCCTTGATACGTCTCCATCGTATCTACTTTTCCAAACTCTTTTGCCCTTGTTTTGGACTCTATTTTGCATGATTTTAATGGAACTAACCTGGACCGACGCTGTTTTCAGCAGAATTGCCTTGGTGTTGTTTTTGTGCAGAAATGAAAGTTCTCGAAACGTCCTAAAAATTTACAGAGAATATTTCTGGAAAATATGAAAAATACGTGCGCAAAGATCCACCGGAGGGGATGGGCCAGTGGGCCACAAGCCCTGTAGCCGTCGCCCCCCTGGTGGCGGCTACCAAGCTTGTGGGGGCCACGTGGCTCTACCGCCCCCAAACTCAGCTCTATAAATTTACTTTCGTCCCAGAAAAAATAAAGAGAGAAGATTTCATCGCGTTTGCGATACGGAGGCGCCGCCACATCCTGTTCTTCACCTGGAGGGCAGATCTGGAGTCCGTTTTGGGCTCCGGAGAGGGGAAATCGTCGCCATCGTCATCATCAACCTTCTTCCCTCTCCAATTCCATGAAGCTCTTCATCGTTCATGAGTAATCTATTCGTAGGCTCGCTGGGCGGTGATGAGTAGGATGAGATCTATCATGTAATCGAGTTAGTTTTGATGGGGATTGATCCCTAGTATCCACTATGTTCTGAGATTGATGTTGCTACTACTTTGCCATGCTTAATGCTTGTCACTAGGGCCCGAGTGCCATGATTTCAGATCTGAAATTATTATCTTGTCACCAATATATGTGTGTTTTAGATATGATCTTGCAAGTTGTAGTTACCTACTATGTGTTATGATCCGGCAACCCCGGAGTGACAATAATCGGAACCACTCCCGGTGATGACCATAGTTTGAGGAGTTCATCTGTTCACCAAGTGCTAATGCGTTGTTCCGGTTCTTTATTAAAAGGAGAACCTTAATATCCCGTAGTATCCTTTTGGACCCCGCTGCCACGGGAGGGGTGGACAATAGATGGCATGCAAGTTCTTTTCCCTAAGCACGTATGACGACACACGGAATGCATGCCTACATCACATTGACGAACGGGAGCTAGCCACATATCTCTCTGTGTTATAACTGTTGCATGATGAATGTCATCCAAACAAATCACCGACCCATTGCCTACGAGTTTGTCCCACTGCTGCTGTTACTACTCTTGCTGCTACTGTTACTTGCTCTGCTTTGCTGTTGTTACTACTGTTGCTGCTACTGTTACTTGCTGTTGCTACTTGCTACTGTTGTCACTACTGCTGTTCCTTGCCACTGTTGTTACTCGTTACACTGCTGCTACCTGCTACAATACTTTTTCTCGCACTGTCGCCGGGAAAGAATATTTCCCGTCCACGGGCAACTTCTGGTGCCATTGACACAACAGTTAGGAATAGTCTCCTTCGTCACCAGATCGTTTCTAACACCGTTGCTATCATACTACTTTGCTGTTGACACTTTGCTTGCAGATACTAATCTTTCAGGTGTAGTTGAATGTGACGCATTCATCTGCTAATCTTGAGAGTATTCTTTCACCTCCCATCGTGCGAACCAACAAATTTGGGTTGAATACTCTACCCTCGAAAACTGCCTCGATCCCACGCGCTAGTGGGCTATTGCAAGACAATTTCTAATTCTTGAGCAATCGAGAACATCATTTTTCTAGCTATTGCCAGGGATCTGCTAACATCATTTTTCTGGCACCGTTGCCGGGGAGGAGATTGCTATATTCTCTGAGTTACTTGGGATTTATATCTGCTGATCACTATGAAGAATTTGAAAGATCCAAAAACCAGAGTTTTGCCCTCAACTACGAGGGGATGTAAGGAACTGCCATCTAGCTCTGTACTTGATTCACCTTCAGTTATGAGTAAGTTTGCGACACCACCTCTTGCTAGAAATCTTGATATGTCGCATGTGCTTGATGATGCTTATGATGCTACTATGCCTGATACTGCTAGAGATGCTATGCTTGATACTGCCTTGCCTGATGATGCTATGCCTGATACTGATAGAGATGCTACGCCTGATACTACTAGAGATGCTATGCCTGATGATGCTATGCCTGATACTGCTAGAGATGCTATTTTGCCTGATGATGCTATACTTGATACTGCTAGAGATACTACTTTGCCTGATATGCCATTAGGGGTATTCCTTGATGCTCATATTGCTAGAGTTACTGCCAATGCTCGTGATGCTTCTGAAACTGTCGATACTATTGAGATAGAACCTTCGTTTGCTCCTGCTAGATCTAGCTCTCCTAGATATGAATTGCCTGATATACCTGAGGGTTACGTTACGGAGGGAGAGATAGCTGAGGATTTTCTTGCGTGTAAGGATGCCTATGACGCTGAGAAATTACTTCTCAAGTGGAAGGAAAAATCTCTGAAAGCTAGGATGAAATACGACCCGAAGTTTGCCACTTCACCTATCTTTATCACCAATAAGGATTATGAATTCTCTGTCGACCCTGAGATAATCTCTCTAGTCGAATCTGATCATTTCCACGGTTATGAGTCTGAGACGGTCATAGCCCATCTTACCAAACTACATGATATAGCCACCTTTTCACTAGTGAGGAGAAGATTCACTACTACTATATCCTTAAGTTGTTTACTTTCTCTCTAAAGGATGACGCTAAAGCCTGGTTCACTTCTCTTGCTCCTGGATGTGTGAGTAGTCTCCAGGATATGGTCTATTACTTCTGTGAGAAATATTTCCCTGCCCATAAGAAGCAAGCTGCCTTGCAGGAAATATACAACTTTGCTCAACTCAAAGAAGAGAGTCTCCCACAAGCTTGGGGGAGGCTCATCCAGCTATAGAATGCTTTGCCTGATCACCCTCTTAAGAAGAATGAGATACTTGATATCTTCTATAACGGACTTACCGATGCCTCTAGAGACCACTGATACGTCTCCATCGTATCTACTTTTACAAACTCCTTTGCCCTTGTTTTGGACTCTAATTTGTATGATTTGAATGGAACTAACCCAGACTAACGATGTTTTCAGTAGAATTCCATGGTGTTGTTTTTGTGCAGAAATGAAAGTTCTCGGAACGTCCTTAAAATTTACGCAGATTTTTTTTGGAAAATATGAAAAATACCAGCGCAAAGATCCACCGGAGGGGATGGGCTAGTGGGCCACAAGCCCTGTTGCCGCGGCCACCCCCCTGGCCGCGGCAACCAAGCTTGTGGGGCCCACGTGGCTCTGCCGCCCCCAAACTCAGCTCTATAAATTCACTTTCGCCCAGAAAAAAAATCAGAAGAGAAGATTTCATTGCGTTTGCAATACGGAGGCGCCGCCACATCCTGTTCTTCATCTGGAGGACAGATCTGGAGTCCGTTTTGGGCTCTGGAGAGGGGAAATCGTCGCCATCGTCATCATCAACCTTCTTCCCTCTCCAATTCCATGAAGCTCTTCATCGTTCGTGAGTAATCTATTCGTAGGCTCGCTGGGCGGTGATGAGTAGGATGAGATCTATCATGTAATCGAGTTAGTTTTGACGGGGATTGATCCCCAGTGTCCACTATGTTCTGAGATTGATGTTGCTACTACTTTGTCATGCTTAATGCTTGTCACTAGGGCCCGAGTGCCATGATTTCAGATCTAAAATTATTATGTTGTCACCAATATATGTGGCGTTTTAGATCCGATCTTGCAAGTTGTAGTTACCTACTATGTGTTATGACCCGGCAACCCCGGAGTGACAATAACCGGAACCACTCCCGGTAATGACCATAGTTTGAGGAGTTCATGTGTTCACCAAGTGCTAATGTGTTGTTCCGATTCTTTATTAAAAGGAGAACCTTAATATCCCGTAGTATCCTTTTGGACCCCGCTGCCACGGGAGGGGTGGACAATAGATGTCATGCAAGTTCTTTTCCCTAAGCACGTATGACGACACACGGAATGCATGCCTACATCACATTGACGAACGGGAGCTAGACACATATCTCTCCATGTTATAATTGTTGCATGATGAATGTCATCCAAACAAATCACCGACCCATTGCCTACGAGTTTGTCCCACTGATGTTGTTACTACTGTTGCTGCTACTGTTACTTGCTCTGCTCTGCTGCTGTTACTACTGTTGCTGCTATTGTTACTTGTTGTTGCTACTTGCTACTGCTACCACTATTGTTGTTCCTTGCCACTACTGTTACTCGTTACACTGCTGCTACCTGCTACAATACTTTTTCTCGCACCGTTGCCGGGAAAGAATATTTCCCGTCCACGGGCAACTTCTGGCGTCATTGATACGACAGTTAGGAATAGTCTGCTTCGTCACCAGATCATTTCTGACACCGTTGCTATCATACTACTTTGTTGTTGACACTTTGCTTGCAGATACTAATCTTTCAGGTGTGGTTGAATCTCACACATTCAACTGCTAATACTTGAGAGTATTCTTTCACCTCCCGTCGTGGGAACCAACAAATTTGGGTTGAATACTCTACCCTCGAAAACTGCCTCGATCCCACGCGCTGGTGGGCTATTGCAAGACAATTTCTAATTGTTGAGCAATCGAGAACAGCATTTTTCTAGCTATTGCCAGGGATCTGCTAACAGTCCTTCGGCAAGGACTCCCGAATCCACGCGATCTCGGCATGGCGCTCTGCATTGGAGAGCGGCGGTGGCACGGGGACGCCGCCGGCGCTCAGCCACCATGTGCCTGACACATGCATGTCGAGCGGCGTCGGGTAATTTGCATCGTGGAGAAGGCATGCCTTCCACTCGTGCAGCCACCGACGGCCGAAACCGTTGGTTGCCGCTCCGTTGCCGGGGAATCTTTTCGCCATGGCCTCGGGGGAGTTTTTGGTGGTGGAGGCAAGAGAGATGGGGAAATGGGGATAGTTGGTGAGTGTGCGGCGATGCACGACTTTTATAGCGATGAGAGAATGGTGGGGGTGTTGGAAATATGCCCTAGAGGCAATAATAAAATGGTTATTATCATATTTCCTTGTTCCTGATAATCGTCTATTGTTCATGCTATAATTGTATTAACAGGAAACAGTAATACATGTGTGAATAAATAGATCACAATGTGTCCCTAGCAAGCCTCTAGTTGTCTAGCTCGTTAGTCAATAGATGATCATGGTTTCCTGATCATGGGCATTAGATGTCATTGATAACGGGATCACATCATTGGGAGAATGATGTGATGGACAAGACCCAATCCTAAGCCTAGCACTAGATCGTATTGTTCGTATGCTGATGCTTTTCTAATGTCAAGTATCTTTTCCTTCGACCGTGAGATTGTGCAACTCCCGGATACCGTAGGAGTGCTTTGGGTGTATCAAACGTCACAACGTAACTGGGTGACTATAAAGGTGCACTACGGGTACATCCGAAAGTGTCTGTTGGGTTGGTACGAATCGAGATTGGGATTTGTCACTCCGTGTGACGGAGAGGTATCTCTGGGCCCACTCGGTAGAACATCATCATGAGCTCAATGTGACTAAGGAGTTAGTCACACGATGACGTGCTACGGAACGAGTAAAGAGACTTACCGGTAACGAGATTGAACAAGGTATAGGTATACCGACGATCGAATCTCGGGCAAGTTCTATACCGACAGACAAAGGGAATCGTATACGGGATTGATTGAATCCTTGACATCGTGGTTCATCCGATGAGATCATCGTGGAGCAAGTGGGAGCCACCATGGGTATCTAGACCCCGCTGATGGTTATTGTCCAGAGAGGTGTCTCGGTCATGTCTGCCTGTCTCCCGAACCCGTAGGGTCTACACACTTAAGGTTCGATGACGCTAGGGTTATAGGGAATTGTTATACGAGGATACCGAAAGTTGTTCGGAGTCCCGGATGAGATCCCGGACGTCACGAGGAGCTCCAGAATGGTCCGGAGGTAAAGATTGATATATAGGACGGATGGTTTCGGATACCAGAAGTGTTTCGGGCATCACCGGTAACGTACCGGGACCACCGGGACCACCGGAGGTGGCCCCGGGGGACCACGGAAGGGGGGCAACGACCCCGGGAGATAAGGTGGGCCAAGTGGGGGTGGGAACCAGCCCCTAGGTGGGCTGGTGCGCCTCCTCACTCAGCCCATAGCGCAAGGGAGAGAAAAGGGGGGGCAAACCCTAGGCGAGGTGGGCCTAAGGCCCACCAGATGGTGCGCCACCCCCTCCTCCCCCCTCTGGCCGTCGCACCTCCCATCTGGGTGGGCTGCCGCACCCCCTAGGGTGGGAACCCTAGGGGTGGCACCCCCTCTCCCCTCCCCCTATATATATCGGGCACTTTTGGCCATTGAGACACACGGTTTTCCCTCTCTCTCGGCGCAGCCCCGCCCTTCTTCCTCCTCCTCTCTGCCGGTGCTTGGCGAAGCCCTGCCGGGAGACCTCGTCTCTCCATCAACACAACGCCGTCGTGCTGCTGAAGTTCTTCCCCAACCTCTCCCTCCTCCTTGCTGGATCAAGGTGCGGGAGACGTCACCGGGCTGCACATGTGTTGAACGCGGAGGTGCCGTAGTTCGGCACTAGATCGGAATCGCTGCGAGTACGACTCCATCAACCGCGTTCTAGCAACGCTTCCGCTTAGCGATCTTCAAAGGTATGAATATGCTCCTACCCCTCTCTTGTTGCTGGTCTCTCCATAGGAAGATCTGAATATGCGTAGGAAAATTTTGAATTTATGCTACGTTACCCAACAGTGGTATCAGAGCCAGGTTTTCTATGCGTAGATTCTATGCACGAGTAGAACACAAAAGTTGTGGGCGATGATTTGTCAATTTGCTTGCCGCTACTAGTCTTATTCTTTTCCGACGGTATTGTGGGATGAAGCGGCCCGGACCGACTTTACACGTACGCTTACGTGAGACTGGTTCCACCGACAGACATGCACACCGTGCATAAAGGTGGCTAGCGGGTGTCTGTCTCTCCTACTCTAGTCGGATTGGATTTGATGAAAAGGGTCCTTATGAAGGGTAAATAGCTTTGCCATATCATGGTTGTGTCTATCACGTAGGTAAGAAGGCGTTCTTGCTAGAAACCCAAATCAGCCACGTAAAACTTGCAACAACAATTAGAGGACGTCTAACTTGTTTTTGCAGGGTTTGACATGTGATGTGATATGGCCAAAGTTGTGATGTTGCATGTATGATGTATGAGATGATCATGTTATTGTAATAGGTTTCACGACTTGCATGTCGATGAGTATGACAACCGGCAGGAGCCATAGGAGTTGTCTTAATTTATTGTATGAGATGCAACGCCATGTGCTTACTACTTTTGCTTCATTGCTAACGGTTAGCTATAGTAGTAGTGATAGTAGTAGTTGGCGTGACGACTTCACGGAGACACGATGATGGAGATCATGATGATGAAGATCATGGTGTCACGCCGGTGACGATGATGATCATGCGATGCCTGAAGATGGAGATCGAAAGAGCAAAGATGATAATGGACATATCATGTCACTATATGATTGCGTTGTGATGTTTATCATGTTTTACATTTTATTGCTTAGAACGACGGTAGCATAATAATATGATCCCTCTTAAAATTTCGAGAACGTATTCCCCTAAGTGTGCACCGTTGCGAAGGTTCGTTGTCTCGAAGCACCACGTGATGATCGGGTGTGATAGATTCTAACGTTCGCATACAACGGGTGTAAGCCAGATTTACACGCGCGAAACACCTAGGTTGACTCGACGAGCTTAGCATGTACAGACATGACCTCGAATACAAGAGACCGAAAGGTCGAACATGAGTCATATGGTTGAATACGATCAGCATGGAGTTGCTCACCATGGTGACTAGTCCGTCTCACGTGATGATCGGACACGGGTTAGTCAACATGGATCATGTATCACTTAGATGACTAGAGGGATGTCGATCTAAGTGGGAGTTCATACTTAATTTGATTAAATGAACTTAATTGTCATGAACTTAGTCTAAAAGTTGTCTTTACAAATATTGTAGATGTCCAACGTCAACCTCAATTTCAACGCATTCCTAGAGAAAAACAAGCTGAAAGATGATGGTAGCAACTATGCGGACTGGGTTCGCAACTTGAAGCTCATCCTTGAAGCAGCTAAAAAGGCTTATGTCCTTGATGCGCCGCTAGGTGACCCTCCCGCTCCCGCAGCAGCCCAGGACATTCTGAACGTCTGGCAAACACGGAGTGATGACTACTCTCTGGTCAGGTGTGGCATGTTATATAGTTTAGAAACGGGGCTCCAAAGGCGTTTTGAGCAACACGGGGCATATGAGATGTTCCAGGAGCTGAAGCTAGTTTTTCAAGCTCATGCCCGTGTCGAGAGATATGAAGTCTCCGACAAGTTCTTCAGTTGTAAGATGGAGGAGAACTGTTCTGTCAGTGAGCACATACTCAAAATGTCTGGGTTACACGGTCGTCTGACTTCACTTGGAGTCGAACTTCCGGATGATGCTATAATTGACAGAATCCTCCAGTCTCTCCCACCAAGCTACAAAGGCTTTGTGCTTAACTACAACATGCAAGGGATGGAGAAGACCATTCCCGAGTTGTACTCGATGCTCAAGTCTGCAGAAGTAGAAATCAAGAAAGAGCATCAAGTGTTGATGGTCAACAAGACCACTAGTTTCAAGAAAGGCAAGGGTAAGAAGAACTTCAAGAAAGACGGCAAAGCTGTTGCCGCACCCGGTAAGCCAGATGCCGGGAAGAAGAAAAAGAACGGACCCAAGCCTGAGACTGAGTGCTTCTATTGCAAGGGAAAGGGTCACTGGAAGCGGAACTGCCCCAAATACTTAGCGGACAAGAAGGCCGGCAACGTTAAAGGTATATGTGATATACATGTTATTGATGTGTACCTTACTAGCGCTTGTAGTAGCTCCTGGGTATTTGATACCGGTGCTGTTGCTCACATTTGCAACTCAAAGCAGGAACTGCGGAATAAGCGGAGACTGGCCAAGGACGAGGTGACGATGCGCGTCGGGAATGGTTCAAAGGTCGATGTGATCGCCGTCGGCACGCTACCTCTACATCTACCGTCGGGATTAGTTTTAAACCTTAATAATTGTTATTTAGTACCAGCTTTAAGCATGAACATTGTATCAGGGTCTTGCTTAATGCGAGACGGCTACTCATTTAAGTCAGAGAATAATGGTTGTTCTATTTATATGAGTGATATGTTTTATGGTCATGCTCCGCTAGTGAATGGTTTATTCTTGATGAATCTCGATCGTGATGTTACACATATTCATAATGTGAGTACCAAAAGATGCAAAGTTGATAATGATAGTCCCACATACTTGTGGCACTACCGCCTTGGTCATATCGGCGTTAAGCGCATGAAGAAGCTCCATACTGATGGACTATTAGAGTCTCTTGACTTTGAATCATTTGACACATGCGAACTGTGCCTCATGGGCAAGATGACTAAGACTCCATTCTCTGGAATAATGGAGAGAGCAACCGACTTATTGGAAATAATACATACTGATGTGTGTGGTCCAATCAACGTTGAAGCTCGCGGTGGTTATCGTTATGTTCTCACCCTCACCGATGATTTGAGTAGCTATGGGTATATCTACTTGATGAAGCATAAATCTGAGACGTTTGAAAAGTTCAAGGAATTTCAGAGTGAGGTTGAGAATCAACGTGACAGAAAAATTAAATGTCTACGATCTGATCGTGGAGGAGAGTATTTGAGTCACGAGTTTGGCACACACCTAAGGAAGTGTGGAATCGTTTCAGAACTGACGCCGCCTAGCACACCGCAACGCAACGGAGTGTCTGAACGTCGTAATCGCACTTTATTAGATATGGTACGATCTATGATGTCTCTTACCGACTTACCGCTATCATTTTGGGGATACGCATTAGAAACTGCAACATTCACTTTAAATAGGGCACCGTCTAAATCCGTTGAGACGACACTGTATGAACTATGGTTTGGCAAGAAACCTAAGTTGTCGTTTCTTAAAGTTTGGGGCTGCGATGCTTATGTGAAGAAACTTCAACCAGAAAAGCTCGAACCCAAAGCGGAGAAATGCGTATTCATAGGATACCCTAAGGAAACTATTGGGTATACCTTCTATCTTAGATCCGAAGGTAAAACCTTTGTTGCCAAGAACGGATCCTTTCTAGAGAAAGAGTTTCTCTCGAAAGAAGTAAGTGGGAGGAAGGTAGAACTTGATGAGGTAATTACACCCCCTCTCGAACAGGATAGTAGCGCAGCGCGGGAAGTTGTTCCTGTGGCGCCTACACCAACTGTAGGGGAAGTTAATGATGATGATCATGAAGGTTCGGATGAAGTTACTACTGAACCACGAAGGTCCACAAGGGTACGCTCCGCACCAGAGTGGTACGGCAACCCTGTGATGGAAATCATGTTGTTAGACAACGGTGAACCTTCGAACTATGAAGAAGCGATGGCGGGCCCGGATTCCAACAAATGGCTTGAGGCTATGAAATCCGAGATAGGATCCATGTATGAGAACAAAGTATGGACTTTGGTGGACTTGCGCGATGACCGGCGAGCCATAGAAAATAAATGGATCTTCAAGAAGAAGACTGATGCAAACGGTAATGTAACCGTTTACAAAGCTCGACTTGTCGCAAAGGGTTTTCGACAAATTCAAGGAGTTGACTACAAAGAGACTTTCTCTCCCGTAGCGAAGCTGAAATCAGTCCGAATCATGTTAGCAATTGTCGCCTTTTATGATTATGAAATTTGGCAAATGGACGTCAAAACAGCGTTCCTTAACGGGAACCTTAAGGAAGAGTTGTATATGATGCAACCAGAAGGTTTTGTCGACCCTGAGGGTGCTAACAAAGTGTGCAAGCTCCAGCGCTCCATCTATGGGCTGGTGCAAGCATCTCGGAGTTGGAACATTCGCTTTAATGAGGTGATTAAAGCGTTTGGGTTCATACAGGTTTACGGAGAAGCCTGTCTGTACAAGAAAGTGAGTGGGAGCTCTGTAGCTTTCCTCATACTATACGTGGATGACATATTATTGATGGGGAATGATATAGAGATGTTGGAGAGCATAAAGGCCTATTTGAACAAGAGTTTTTCAATGAAGGACCTTGGAGAAGCTGCATACATATTAGGCATCAAGATCTATAGAGATAGATCAAGACGCCTCATAGGTCTTTCGCAAAGTACGTACCTTGACAAGATATTGAAGAAGTTCAATATGGAAAACTCAAAGAAAGGGTTCTTGCCAGTTTTGCAAGGTATGAGATTGAGTAAGACTCAGTCGCCGACCATGGCAGCAGATAGAGAGAAGATGAGTTCTGTCCCCTACGCCTCAGCCGTGGGCTCTCTAATGTATGCCATGCTGTGTACGAGACCTGATATAAACCTTGCCATAAGTTTGGTAGGGAGGTACCAAAGTGATCCAGGTATGGAACACTGGACATCGGTCAAGAATATCCTTAATTACCTGAAAAGGACTAAGGAAATGTTTCTCGTTTATGGAGGTGACGAAGAGCTCGTCGTAAAGGGTTAGGTCGACGCTAGCTTCGACACAGATCCGGATGACTCCAAGTCACAGACCGGATGCGCATATGTGTTGAATGGTGGGGCAGTGAGCTGGTGCAGCAGCAAGCAAGAAGTCGTGGCAGCATCTACATGTGAAGCGGAGTACATAGCTGCTTCAGAAGCGGCTCATGAAGGAATTTGGATGAAGGAGCTCATCACCGACCTTGGAGTGGTTCCAAGCGCGTCGGGTCCTATGACACTCTTCTGTGATAACACTGGAGCCATTGCCAAAGCCAAGGAGCCCAGGTTTCACCGAAGACGAAGCACATCAAGCGCCGCTACAACTCCATCCAGGACCATGTCCAGAGTGGAGTGATAGATATTTGTAAAGTACACACGGATCTGAATATTGCAGACCCGTTGACTAAACCTCTTCCACGAGCAAAACATGATCAACACCATAATGCTATGGGTGTTCGATACATCACAATGTAACTAGATTATTGACCCTAGTGCAAGTGGGAGACTGTTGGAAATATGCCCTAGAGGCAATAATAAAATGGTTATTATCATATTTCCTTGTTCATGATAATCGTCTATTGTTCATGCTATAATTGTATTAACAGGAAACAGTAATACATGTGTGAATAAATAGATCACAATGTGTCCCTAGCAAGCCTCTAGTTGTCTAGCTCGTTAGTCAATAGATGATCATGGTTTCCTGATCATGGGCATTAGATGTCATTGATAACGGGATCACATTATTGGGAGAATGATGTGATGGACAAGACCCAATCCTAAGCCTAGCACTAGATCGTATTGTTCGTATGCTAATGCTTTTATAATGTCAAGTATCTTTTCCTTCGACCGTGAGATTGTGCAACTCCCGGATACCGTAGGAGTGCTTTGGGTGTATCAAACGTCACAACGTAACTGGGTGACTATAAAGGTGCACTACGGGTACATCCGAAAGTGTCTGTTGGGTTGGTACGAATCGAGATTGGGATTTGTCACTCCGTGTGACGGAGAGGTATCTCTGGGCCCACTCGGTAGAACATCATCATGAGCTCAATGTGACTAAGGAGTTAGTCACACGATGACGTGCTACGGAACGAGTAAAGAGACTTACCGGTAATGAGATTGAACAAGGTATAGGTATACCGACGATCGAATCTCGGGCAAGTTCTATACCGACAGACAAAGGGAATCGTATACGGGATTGATTGAATCCTTGACATCGTTGTTCATCCGATGAGATCATCGTGGAGCAAGTGGGAGCCACCATGGGTATCCAGACCCCGCTGATGGTTATTGGCCAGAGAGGTGTCTCGGTCATGTCTGCCTGTCTCCCGAACCCGTAGGGTCTACACACTTAAGGTTCGATGACGCTAGGGTTATAGGCAATTGTTATACGAGGATACCGAAAGTTGTTCAGAGTCCCGGATGAGATCCCGGACGTCACGAGGAGCTCCGTAATGGTCCGGAGGTAAAGATTGATATATATGACAGATGGTTTCGGATACCGGAAGTGTTTCGGGCATCACCGGTAACGTACCGGGACCACCGAGACCACCGGAGGTGGCCCCGGGGGACCACCGAAGGGGGGCAACGACCCCGGGAGATAAGGTGGGCCAAGTGGGGGTGGGAACCAGCCCCTAGGTGGGCTGGTGCGCCTCCTCACTCAGCCCATAGCGCAAGGGAGAGAAAAGGGGGGGGGGGCAAACCCTAGGCGAGGTGGGCCTAAGGCCCACCAGATGGTGCGCCACCCCCTCCTCCCCCCTCTGGCCGTCGCACCTCCCATCTGGGTGGGCTGCCGCACCCCCTAGGGTGGGAACCCTAGGGGTGGCACCCCCTCTCCCCTCCCCCTATATATATCGGGCACTTTTGGCCATTGAGACACACGGTTTTCCCTCTCTCTCGGCGCAGCCCCGCCCTTCTTCCTCCTCCTCTTTGCCGGTGCTTGGCGAAGCCCTGCCGGGAGACCTCGTCTCTCCATCGACACCACGCCGTCGTGCTGCTGGAGTTCTTCCCCAACCTCTCCCTCCTCCTTGCTGGATCAAGGTGCGGGAGACGTCACCGGGCTGCACGTGTGTTGAACGCGGAGGTGTCGTAGTTCGGCACTAGATCGGAGTCGCTGCGAGTACGACTCCATCAACCGCGTTCTAGCAACGCTTCCGCTTAGCGATCTTCAAAGGTATGAAGATACTCTTACCCCTCTCTCGTTGCTGGTCTTTCCATAGGAAGATCTGAATATGCGTAGGAAGATTTTGAATTTATGCTACGTTACCCAACAGGGAGCGGTATGTACGCGTGGCGGGAAAGGGCGGGACGCGCGACGGTTCGGGTTCACTGCGTCGCCAGACCTTGGAAACCCAACCGGCATGGAAGCCGAGGCAATGAGAACGACGAAGCCTCTCAGAGACGCACAATGACTCGGCGGGTCCACATGGGAGGAATTTGACGTGGTTTGTTTTCACGCCGAATTTCTTTCCCCTGACGCACCCGGATGCCCCTAGTGCGTTGGTTCGACTTGTCCGTCGACGCCAACTTCAGCCCTAACCGGCAAAATTTGGGCTCCTGGAACGCGATTGGGTGTCGGCGATAAAAATGGGGCTTAGGGGTCTATTGGGGGCTGCCGGAGATGCTCTAATGACACTACCACTACTACTATGAATGTAGTACTAATATAGACTAAGAGGGTGCTTGGATACGTTTTAGTCCCATGACTAAAAGTAGTGAGACTAAAACTTGCTAGCCTCACCCATGCTTGGATTCAAGTACTAAAGAGACTAAAATCAAGTTAATGAGCATTTATTATCCTCCAAACCCTCCAATCCAGAACTTGCATGATGAGTTAAATGAGGAGAGAGAGGACTAATGCACATTTTAGTAGGGGTACCCCTGACTAAAAGATTTTAGCCTCAAGACTAGTTTTAGCCTCTCTTTAGTCAGGGGTGCTTGGAACTTTAGCCTCTTAAAGAGACTAGTTTTGGTCAGACTAGTTTTAGTCTCTTGAATCCAAGCATCCTCTAATAACATATATATGCATGTTACTAGTCTAAATTACTCTTCATTATGACTATACCTAATAATATACAAACCAAAGGATACTCGTGTAGGTGATCTTATTAACTTTTGTGATGGCATGTCTATTTCTCCCTTTATGTACGAGTATGAATGAGGGGGGGGGGGGTTGTTTTGGCTACCGGGTGCAAATGCACCTCGATAAACAGTAACAAAAAAAATGTATCCAAATGTTTTCATAAAATTCTATTTTTTTTGTAGGTGTTCCTGTTAGTGTCACAAGCATGCGTGATAACTTTCGTGCAAAATGCAACAGTGTTGTTTCGTCGGTGAAAAAACAAATTTAGAGTAATATCTTGGGGTAACATTTGATGTTTTATTTGGTTTTTTTGCATAGACCAAAATATTTAACCTTTTTGACTAAAAAAATTCAGGTATCATTTCGATATGACGAAGAACACATAAAACTTTTGTTGGGATATTTTTGACATTTCCAAAATTATTTTCCACATGCAGGAGCACGTGCTTTTGAAAGCCGAATTGCATTTCCGAATAAAAAAAGAATTTATGGGTGCCTCAATAAAGAAAGACCCATTTACATCGTCAGGTGACCAAATTTGTAGTCGCTGCGAAGGGCAGAAGAAGAGCTTATTTATGGTCTGCCGTATAAAACTGTGCAAACTCTTTTGTAACTTGCACACAAACACACCTGTTGAATTTCTCTGCTGAGACCGATCTGACGTAACCAAGAACACCTGGACCAGCATCGTCGTTCCTCGGTTTCTCCGTAACCGGAGACTCGGGAGCCACGGCCCACGGATAGCAACACGCCAACCTCGAGGAGACCGAGCAACGTAGGTAGGTGATGAGCCGGAAGTTGGCTTTTGGCGGCTGAGCTTTATGAAGGTCTTCAAATGTACAATTTAAATTTTGTAAAAAATCATATTTAATTATTTAAATTTTTTTTTAAAAAATTACATAGATAAATGAAAGTCATCCTGGGCGTTCGAGTATTTAGGTTATTTCGGTTCCGCTAGTTCAATTTATGGGTAATTCAGGTACTTAAAAATAGGAACTGACATTTTTTCTGTTAAAAAATTACCCGAATCCAAATTACTCAAAAATTTGGTTTCTATAATTCGGATACCCAAAAAACCCGAAATATTGGGAACACACATCAACTTTTGGTATGAATAATTTGAATAGTATGGATATTTTGGATAGTATGGCTATTTTAGCTAGTATGGATAACATGACCGTGCAATAATTTGATGAATAATTTAAATAATATGAATAGTTGAGGTAGTATGGGTATTTTGGGTTTTCTGAACTGAAACTCAAACCCTAGCCCAAAAACCGAATAGCTAAGGAATGAGAATCGAACCCTAACCCGATACCCGAATAAACGACAATTCGGGTAATTCAGTTCGGTTCGGGTTAGAGCATCTCTAGCAGACCCATATAATCGCCGAAACTGTAAAATTCTGGCGACTATACAGGTTTGGGTTGTTTTTTGTGCCAGAGTAGATACTGCAAACGCGGCCCGGCCCGTAGAACTTTTGTAGTGGCTCGTAAACGCGATCGCTCAGACGTTGTTTCTGCGGGTTCGGCCACTGGATGCGGGTTGAAACCCTATCCCTCAGCCGCCGCGAAAAGCCACCCACCTCACCACAGGTGCCTCAGATCCGCCGATGCGCGCCTCCATTCCGCCGCCTAGACGCTCCATTCCATCGCCCTTGATGGCCAACTCCGACGGTCTTAGGAATGACGACCCCGATAGGGCTCACCGCGTCAGATCTGACGCCGTCCGGAAGCGCGCCGCCCGCCGGTACACGCAGTGGGGCATGACGTCGTCGCCGTCACTCCTCCGTCGTGAGACAAAGGAGTACGAGCGCGCGCCCGACCGCCTCTCCTCCGGCAGCTCCTCTGAGGCATCGAGCTCGCGCTCCTCTCTCCCCTCGGTGAAGAGGGAGCGAGAGGAGCTCCCGCCGGTGATGATGGAGCCGGAGGCTGAGGTGGTGCCGCAGCAACCTGCCGGGGGCATCGTTGAAACGGAGGATTTCCTCCCCCCGACGGAGGCGGATAGCGTGTTGCCTGCGCTGATCGCGCGGAGTGCGCGGGAGGCGAAAGAGGACCGCATCACCGCCGAAGGGAAGAGGAGATCGACACCGTGCTCTATGAGTAGGGTGTCGCATCGGCACTCGCCTTTTGACCACAAGCACGAGGAGTGGTGCCGCGAAGCCATTGCGGAGGAGAGCATCTACGTCGAGCTCTCCTCTGACGAGGAGGACGGCTGAGCGATGGAGAGCATCTACTACCGCACGAGCTCGACTCCGGTGAACTAAGTTTTGCGGAGTGCGCTGGATAGTTGCTCCGATGAGCTCCGGTGGGCTCCAGTAGGATAGTTTACCTCTACCCACCACGTAGTATGTATGATCGTCTACTATGTAGAATGAACTATAAAGAAGTCTGCTTCCAATTTCACCCACAAATGTCTTTTTTAAATTATGCAGTTTGATTATACAGGTCTAGTCTACAGCGTAATATTTCGCTTCACAAAACGCAACTTCGACAAATTGTAAAATGGTTTTGCAGGTCGTAAATACCATTTTTTCTTAAACTAAAATTTTTGATTTTTTTTTAAAAACAATTCGCCCTGCCGAGAGCCAAAAACGCCATTCTCGTGATGAGACGGCGAGCAAACCTGCGCCGCATCCTGCCTCGTCGGCGCGCGCACTCAACTCAACGTGGCCGGCCGAGGATCGATCTCGGTCGTAGTTGATTATTGCATATAGCCAATGCCTAAAAATCGGTTTGGAGCCATAGTTTATAACTGCTAATAACCAAACCGTTTAAACCCATAACCAACTATACCCAAACTGGTTTCTCCACATACCCAAACCAAAACCAAACTAAAAAATCTCAGTCCAATAAAACCTAAAACAATCAAACCCAAAATAAGAACCGAACCGTTACATCCGGTTTTTTAATAACCATTTTCACGTTTAGTGATGAGACGGCGAGCAAACCTGCGCAGCATCCTGCCTCATCGGCGCGCGCACTCAACTCAACGTGGCCGGCCGAGGATCGATCTCACATCTGGCTGACAGAGAGACGGCGACCGTACTAGTACTGCACTTCTCGCTTTCGGTTCCATTCACTCGCGCTGAATCAAAGAGCATAAAAGGCCTCCGTTATTCCATCTGCTAAAGCTCACACCCTTTACTTGCTTTATCTTGTTCGAGTTCTTTTTTCTTTTCAGGAAGGGGCGCTGTACCTGTGATCTGCACTTCAGGAAGGGGTGATGTACGTGCCCTGCTTAATAAGGGCATTTCTATCCGATCCCATTAAAAATGATGGAGTAAACATAAATGTGCATAAATTTAACTTAGTTTTAACCGAAATTTGCATACATTTAAACATAAGTTCAATCTAGTCTTGATAAGCGGCCATTAAACATAAATTCAAACTTAATTAACCTATATTGAACTTAAATTACACTAGACTCATCATCATCATCATCATTGCCATGGTGGGGGTCGAGCCAATCTTGCCTCGACACGCCTCCGCCGGTGAGACATGGGTCCGGGTCGGTGCCGTTGATGTCGCAGCCGGGGAAGATGCGCCGCCACTCCTCGACGTCGAACTCATGTTCCTTCTCGCTGCCTTGCACCTCGTCGTCGGAGATAACAATGACCTTCCCACCATGCTCCGCGAAGATGGACCACTTCACCTCCGCGAGCTCGGAGTGCTGCTGGCGGAGCTCCGCCATGTACTCCTCATCGGCGACATCCGTCGTGAGGCGCTCCCTCGCCTCCCGGTCCTCCCTAGCCATCGCAGAGTGCTACAGGAAGTCGGCAAAGCGGGTGGGGCCGGCGCATCAGCCGCGCGGCCGTGGCTCGAGGATGCACCGCTTGAAAACGAACTATGGGCGTGGCGGCGCGAATCTGCGATGCAGATCGGAGGTGGGGAGCGACGAGCCGGCGAGGATGGATCTGGCCATTGGGATGTGTGTGTGGGGTGGGGTGGGGGTGGGGATGGAGGGGGGAGTCACCGGCGAGAGCAGAAGAGGCAGAGAAGGCAAAGTGGAAAAGGAGGCAAAGTGGAAATTTTTTACTTAGCCGTCGAGTGGTGGAGTAAATATATGAAGATAAGCACCGAATCGGTATAACTTTTACTCCTCTAACACCGATTGAGAACGGTTAGAAATACCCAAAGATCTGTGTTTTTGGATCGCCCTTTGGACAGGGCGGTCCGGGCATATTTTTCTCATCCATCGTGATTCTGCATCAGCCCGCGGGTGAGTTCAAACACGTTTCGCGCTGATGTGGGTGTTGGTGGCTCGCAACCGCTGCACACCCAAAACCCTCTTCCTTTGCACGCTTGCTTTTCCGTTTGAGCCCCGCTGTCCGCATTACTGTCGATGTAGAGTGGCCGCTTCGTAGTGACTTCGGTTCAGAGCGGACACAACCTCTTACTACTGACATTGAAGCGGCGAGCCAACCGGCGAGCCAACCGACAGAGCACCTCACGCTGCACGTCCGGTTGAACATGCCTCCTAGCCGCATTCAAACAGCTACAAATTGCCCCTACCTCCACTAAAGACCAGTGTCGGCCCTGGGGCGGGGCGAGCGGGGCGGCCGCCCCGGGCCCCCCAAAAGTTAGGGGCCCCATACAAGGTATATACGTAGGCATACATCTCTTCACCGGCAGCGATTGAGCGAATGTTTTTTAAATCAATCTCAGCGGCAGTGCCTTAGCGCTAAGCCTGTACGACATGCAAAATTGTAAAGTAGATACGATGAGCCTGGCTCATAATTGCACATACGTGAAGAGTGGAGACTGGGTAGAAAGAAAGGAATCATTCGATTCAGTAATCACGATTTGCTCCTGTTAATTAGGATCGTTCGGTCCTTCCCTGCCTCTCGGCTCTGGCTGCGTAAATGACTCGATGACTGCGGTAGCAGGTATGTCTCGTCGAGCCCTCTGTCCCTAGTAGCCTGTTCTTCTTCCTGGTTTTTTATTCTAATCCTCATTCCCAAATTCTCAAACAGATTAACAGGAAATTGTTGATAGGGCGCTGATGTGATGTACTCCCTCCGTTTCTAAATATAAGTCTTTTTAGAGGTTTCACTAGTAGACTACATTGGGATGTATATAGAAATATTTTAGAATATAGATTCACTCATTTTGCTCCGTATGTAGTCTTCTAGTGAAATCTCTAAAAAGACTTATATTTAGAAACGGAGGGAGTAGATCTCTATTTTTTTGCAGGTGATCTCATGTAGATCTTTTTGATCGTGGTTTTGGTTTCGATCATGGCTTCCATATATTTTTAGATGGACTCAGCAATGACGACACCGACGGTCTAATCAACTCTTATTTTCTCATTCGCGCAGTTAGGTATGACTGATTTTGTATTTTCACTGTACTGTTGATTTCGTTTTTGTTGATATAATGGGATTTAATATTTAAACATATGAAGCAATGTTTTTCACGTCATTCATATGGATTTACTTATCAATTTTATATTTTTAATTGCTCTGACACTTTTATTTGGGATAACAAAATTAAAATTAACATTAGTTTGTGCAGAAACTAAACTATATGCAAATTTGTATTCAGACTATATATATATGGACTTAACTTGGCTTATCTACCTAATTGGTATCTGAACCTGTAGTTTACTCCAATAGTTACAGTGAAACTCGGCACTAAATATGGCCTTTTGCACACAATGTTTTCTACTTTTTTTTCATACACCAATATTTCAATGTTTATGTTAAAGGCCTCGTGTTTTATTTTTGCCCCGGGCCCCTAAAATTTTAGGACCGGCCCTGCTAAAGATGTGCGTGTGTCGAGGAATCTACTACAGCCACACGCTAGCATCCACCCGTTATTTAAACGGTGACATATGTCATGCAAGAATTCCACCACACATCCGCTCCTCATCTCCTCATTGCACCATATTCTCCACACTCTCCGTGACATCCGGCAAGCAGGAAAAGGAGTTTTTCAGCATAAAAGCCAGCTAGGTGGCCTGTCGAGCCCGCCGGATACGAGCCAGACAAGTCACTGCCTCACCTCCGTCATCGCTCCACCTCCCTCTTCGCTCCACCTCCCTCCACGCTCGAAGACGTCGGTACCATGGGTGAGCGTGCACGCTGGTGCATGGAGGAGCAAGTGGTCACTCCAAGCAGACGCATGGTTCATCAACTCACCGCTCCAAACCGACGCGTGGTTCATCAACTCGCCGCTCCAAGTTAGCTCGTGGAGGACTGGCGAGTTCCTCCTGGCCGACACGTAGGGGAGCATGGCGGAATGGACATCGTGGCTACCGTGGACGAGGTCGTGTCATACAATCCTCTTGTCCCTGCGTCCGCGCCATCTGCCGTCAATGTTCGCGGAACCGTGCTCTGTCGGCAGAGAAAGAAACCGATTTCATGGAAACCAACACGTTCACGTTCGTGTCAACATCGAGGAAAAGTAGAACATGGGAGGCCGTCGTCGCTTGGGTCCCAGGATGGCCATCGTCGCAACATCGCCGACATGCACAACCGATGTCTTGCCACAACCCTCGAAACCAACACTAATCCATGCTTCGCGGAAGTGGAGGGCACCCTTCTCTTTCGGTTGAACCATATCCCACAGATGTTATACCGATGAGTGGCGTAACCGGGCATAGGGAAGATATGGCGGCGGAAGGGAAGGCTACTCTTGCCATTTTCGCTGAAGCATATACCTCCGGGGCTCATGGCACTCCGATGAGCGGGCTGCTGGACACGGGAAAGATAATGAAGATTTGCCATGACCGGCTATATACTAGTTTAGCGTAGCTATGTCGAGGGAACACAGATCCTCCAAGGCCGTCCGTTGACTAGTTTTACCTTAATCTTGTATAGTTTTTTGTTGAAATATGTATGAGCATAAATGTCTCATCTGGTTTATATGAAATATCATCCGGTTTGCATGAAGTTCGTCCGGATCGTTGAACAATATTTAAAATTTATGTGAATAGCATTGGAAGGCCGACATTTCCATTCGTGCCCGGAGACCATAGTCTGCAGACGGATGAGGTGTCTGCGAGACAGTCTTAGGGCATGATCAATGCATAGCCTCAGGATGATGCCTTGTATGTCATGTAGGATCGGATGTCAGGAAAAATATGTTCGAATGAGGAACCGAGGTCCTTTGCAGGAGGCGGGTGTTTGAAAAGAAAAAACGTGGCCCAGTGTAAAAATATGAAAAAGTTTGAATGGAAAGTAAAAAATGCATGTGTATTAGAGTCTTTATTTTTCATTCTTTGATGAGGCCCACTAGTAATAGCTTGGCTTGCAGTGAGATTTCTTTTAATATAGTTGTCTTAAACTATTTTTTGTTATAAAAGATCCGTATTCATACTCTCTCCGTTCCTAAATATTAGTCTTTTTAAATGTTTTACTAGAGAACTACATACGGATGTATACAGGGCCGTCTCCAAAAATTCGAGGCCCCAGTGCGAAAAGCAAAATGAGGCCCTAACATTTAAAAAAACATAATATAACACTATCATGACCACCTAATTATTTCCCCTTTTTAATAATTTGCAACAAAAACAAAATGCTTTATCAAGGTCGCTGATGTATACAAGCCACTCTCTGTCAAACTTTTCTCCATTTGAAAGAATTCTACTAAACGATAATGCGGAAAATCTTCTAAAGAACTTGTCATAAGGACCATACTCAATATCTTCTCTTTTCGGACCCTTTTGCAGCAAGATATCAATCTTTTTAGGATCAAGTCCATCCCAATTTCTAGGATCAAATATATCAGGTTGAACAGAATTATTCATGTCATCCAAAATATTAGCATCTCGAGTTTGATTTTCAGAATTAGTTTGGGGTCCTTTCACAACATATTTATCAAGAGCACCATACTGAGATTGAGCATCTTCTTCTATTTTTTGTTTCTTCTTGCGCTTGAAGGCAGCAGAATCATACTTTCTTCCAGAACTAGAATTCATGATTATCTCTGTAATTTATATCAAAATCAAGGTCTGTGAATTCAACCTGCACTCGGGTGTCGTCAGCTGTCAGGCCTGGGCGTCATGGGATCGCGGGGGCGCGGGGCTCGACGGTGACTCGCACCGAGATTGGTCTAAATTTCTTACCATTCAGGCAGTCTCTTGTCCTGCAAAATAGCCTACTCCTTGATGAGAGACTCGCTTCATGTGATTTGTACGTATATATTGTAGGCAAAATAAAGCTTTAAGAAAGCTCAATATTCAGAGAGATTCACAAAAAATTTATGAGGAAGTGATCTTTGGAAATCTCACCTAGAAGGGTGTTGTGAGCCAATTGTTCAGCAGTGGTATCTTGATTCACGTAATCAGGTTGAGGAACTTTGTGTACCTCCGCTGGTAGGTCACACACGAGCCACGACACTACGAGCGACGCCGGCGTCGCTTCTGCTCGTCGCCGCATTGCGGCCGACAACCTGCAAAGCGATCTCGTTGTCTCGATCGCCGTCGCCGTTTCAGTCCGAAGGAATGAGTCAGGGGTTGCGACTGGATGATGTGCGTAGCACAGAGCAGAGGGCTGGGACTTCCGTTTCGTATACGCTCGTCCCTGCAAGGCTACAATGTGCGTATATACGCTGGGAAGGCCTGCCCAAACGGCCAAACGTTTGCTGCCTGCATGGCCCAGGTGCGGCCTGCATCTGCTGCCTGCATCGCTCGCACATGCATGGATTGACTCTTGCCTATCTGAAGTATATTTATCTGGCCTAAAATTAAAAAAATTTAAGACTGTATATATACATATGGACCCTAGTTGGGGGGCCCACAATTTTGGAGGCCCTGTGCGAGTGCACAGCTCGCAGAGGCCCCTCAACGGCCCTGGATGTATATAGACATATTTTAAAGTATTGATTCACTCATTTTACTCTCTATGTAAACTCTTAGTGAAATATCTTAAAGACTTATATTTAGGAACGGAGGGAGTATGTTATTATTATACCTACCCTTAAAAGATGCCCTCACGATATGTCCACTTAGAGATAAAAAACAAAAAGAAGAGATGCCCTCACGGCATGTCCACACACTGGACGGTTACAATTAGGATTCACTCTCCTGTCAAGATACGAAGGTGTGGTTTCAGTCGAGCCGTACCACCTATGTTTATAAGCTCGATCGGGACCGGACATGGGAAGGGGAAGTAGTTAAGCTGTCGATGGCCAGAGAAAACTGTAGCGTACGGTCCAAGACTCCAAGTCCACCCAGATTTTGCGTCGCTTCTTAAATCTGAACTACGATTATTATCACCAGAAACTTGCTCAAGAGAAAGATAATGCATCTGGATTTTGACGATTGTGTATTCTGTACAGATTACGCCGAGAAGACTGCTCTTCATCTTTTCTCGGGTTGGAACTTCTCACAGGATTCCTGGTCTACCATTCTACATATATATCACTCTATGATGATGTTTTGCTTCCAACTCCAAGTTCTTCCGACGAAAATTGCAATGGACATAATCATCTTTGGCTGCTGGAATATCTGGGGACGAAGAAATGGGAAACTTTTCAGAAATGTCGTCCTTAGCATTAATACATGAAAAAAAATATAGGATGCCTTGCATTTGACTGATACCCATCTAGGACGAGTGTGTCGTGATCTCTCCCTTTTTTTCCAATAGCCATTATGTTAGAAAAGGCTGACATTTGTTGAACCGGTTTTGTAATAAGTAGCATTGGTCGAACTGATTTTGTAATAATTTGTTGTACATATTCTTAATTCACTCATATATTAAAAAGTATCGTAGGACGCATGTTCTACGATCATGGGTTTCATCTTTTTTCAGAGAGAGACCATTGGACCCTGTGGTTAGATGGTTAGAGGGACAATGATATCCTAGCCCATCAGGTCTCAAGTCCTACTGCTTGCATTATTTCTGAATTTATTTCAGGATTTTCGACGATATGCTTTCCGTGAGGGGAGTCGTCCAGTCAATGACGAGGCGAATTCGTTGACTTCACAAATCTCAAGATGATATGCCGACTAAGTCTTTCGAAGATGCTCATAGGGATAGAATGAATGTGTATGCATTCATAAAAATGAATGTATGCGCGTGTATATAAACGCTTGAAATTTTTTCTATTATCGGTCTCCCCTAGATGAAAACCCACAATCTTCCCTCTTCGGCCAGATCATACTTGGAATGTGAGCGTCATGTCCTTATTAAAGGTGTTGGCTCAAAGCTTGACTTTGAGAATAAAATCTCATGTTCGATGTTGGTTGGACTTGTCAACATCCTCACACATACAACGACCACTTCTCGAAGACTTTGTCTCGCAATAGGATATTATCGTTTAATTCGATCACATGCAGTAGGGTTTGTAATAGGTTTGTGAAGATCATATCACGGGGCATATCCAATTTGAATGGCCTTAGGTTTTCTTTGTTTTTGGTAAGTCAGTCCGTATGATATCGGGATTAACCAACCATGCACGCCATCACCACATCATCAAATTGGAGGGTATAAAAGCATATGCAACCGGGCATTCCAAACTAGTCTCACACGTCCGGCAGACAATCCGGTCAATGAACGGTCACAATAAATTGACCTAGACATGCTTCTTAAACAGGCCTCGGCCGCTCGGGTCGACCGACACTCCTCATATCCAACTGAAATCTGGGATGAATATGGAAGAGGTGGCATCCGCCATGACTATGGGGTCCCATACGCAGAAACCCGACGGTCCAACGGACGTCTCCCCCGTCGCCACCTTGCCCCGTCCTGGTAGGCCGCGTAGTACTCTAGCACGACTATTGAAATCGACCACCGGTATCGAAACCCTACCCATGCCATCGAACAACTTATCTAACGTTGGAGTGCCGGTTGCAGCTCCTTGAACATGTCTTGACAAGGCGCAAAACCGGATAGCCGTGGGGCTACCTCCAGATGCGACAGATCTGTCGGAGGAGGAGCACGAGGAAGGGGAGGAGGAGGAGGAGGTTGGGGACGCTGGAGCCGTGAATCTGCATGTGAAGCAGTAGGCGATCATTGGTTCCCTATCGCTGAAATCGGCGACGGAGGCCAAGCGTCGTCGTCTGCACAAGGTGGAGGGGGAGCACGCCGCAGACATCGACGAGATGCCTGCGGCTATGGATGAGAAGGAAGAGAAGAAGCCGGAGCCTTCCTACACGCCCATCTACTCGACGTCCGGCATACCGCATAAACGTCATGGACATCTTTTACGACACAACTTAGATTTGACTAGCATGGCGCACGTACTACATAAGAAAACTTTGCAATATTTGTATGGATCTAGGGGATAAAATACATGGCCCCTCCAAAATTGTGGGGCCCCCAACTAGGGTCCATATGTATATATATAGTCTGATTTTTTTTTTAATTTTAGGCCAGATAAATAAATTTCAGATAGGCAACAGTCAATCCATGCATGTGCGAGCGATGCAGGCCGCGCCTGGGCCATGCAGGCAGCAAACGTTTGGCCGTTTGGGCAGGCCTTCCCAGCGTATATACGCACATTGTAGCCTTGCAAGGACGAGCGTATACGAAACGGAAGTCCCAGCCCTCTGCTCTCTGCTACGCACATCATCCAGTCGCAACCCCTGACCCGTTCCTTCGGACTGAAACGACGACGGCGATCGAGATGACGAGATCGCTTTGCAGGTTGTCGGCCGCAATGAGGCGACGAGCAGAAGCGGACGCCGGCAGGACGCCGTCGTCGCTCGTAGTGTTGTGGCTCGTGTGTGACCTACCAACGGAGGTACACAAAGTTCCTCAACCCGATTACCTCAATCGAGACACCACTGCTGAACAATTGGCTCACGACACCCTTCTAGGTGAGATTTTCAAAGATCACTTCCCATAAATTTTTTCTGAATCTGTCTGAATATTGAGCTTTCTTAAAGCTTTGTTTTGCCTACAATATATGCGTACAGATCACATGAAGCGAGTCTCTCATCAAGGAGTAGGCTATTTTGCAGGACAAGAGACTGCCTGAATGGTAAGAAATTTAGACCAATCTCGGTGCGAGTCACCGTCGAGCCCCGCGCCCCCGCGATCCCACGACACCCAGGCCTGACAGCTCACGACACCCGAGTACAAGTTGAATTCATAGACCTTGATTTTGATATAAATTACAGAGATAATCATGAATTCTAGTTCTGGAAGAAAGTATGATTCTGCTGCCTTCAAGCGCAAGAAGAAACAAAAAATAGAAGAAGATGCTCAATCTCAGTATGGTGCTCTTGATAAATATGTTGTGAAAGGACCCCAAACTAATTCTGAAAATCAAACTCCCGATGCTAATATTTGAATTTTTGTCCAAAAGGACCACTTGCCGAGTGCATTTGTCCAAAAAGACCACCTATGGCTGAAATCGACGAAAAAGACCCCACCCCTCCCTGGCGGCAGGTGCGCCACGCAACACGTGCCACCTGCCGCCACCGGCTGAGGCGACTGGGGCTTGCCGCCACGGGCGCAGGCGGCCAGCAGGGCTGCCGCCACGAGGCCAGGCGGCCGACGCCAGATCCCGTTCCCACCCCGCTGCAACGTTACGGCGACAGAGAGGTGGGCCCTGCCGCCTCGGCCCCAGGCGGCCAGCCGGGAATCCCGGTTCCTGCGTGAATGGGCCTCGGAGTCAGCGCATTCCCGCCACAAGCAATATTTTCCCGCCACAAGCATGCGGTATTAGGCCCTGCTTTGGATGTAGTCCATCCGTTCCAAAATATAAGACCTTTCACGGAGTAAAATGAGTGAATCTATACTTTAAAGTATGTGTACATACATCCGTATGTAGTTTATAGTACAATCTCTAAATATAAGTCTTTTAAGAGTATTTAAGTCTTTTAATAGTTTCTACTAGAGCAAAATGAGTATTTTTTTTACGAAATATTCCCTCCGTTCCTAAATATAAGTCTTTTAAGAGTTTCTACTAGAAGACTACATATGGATGTATATGGACTCATTTTAGAATGTAGATTCTGTCATTTTGCTTTGTATGTAGTCATCTAGTAGAATATCTAAAAAGACTTATATTTAGGAACGGAGGGAGTACACTTGTAAAAATAATAGACACCTTTGTAAAATATTGCACTTGTAAAAATAGAGCGGCATTCCAAGCAGGGCCTAAAGGCTGATTGCACTAACTGAGGCTGCCTGCTGTATTTGTTCCCGCCACATGCACGCGATAACGACGGACGAGCAGTGCAATTTTTTCCCATCTAAGTTTCCCGCGTTATTTTCCCGCCTAAGTTTCCCGCTGAAGTTTCTCGTTTTCGCGCCGTTTTTCCCGCGTAGACATCCGGCAGAGCCTATAAAAGGAGGCAGGGAGTGAAACTCTCTTCACCATCAGCCAGACTTCAAAGCACCTACACCTCCATAGTCAGTATGAGTTTGCCTTGTTCGAATCAGAGCATTAGGCCTAGGAAAATGCAGAGTGCAAGCTTGCCTCGGGGGGTGGAAACAGTTCGATGTTGGTGCGGAGATGTCTGCAAGGTGAAGGAGGTGACAGATTTTTTAGATTGGTTGGGCATGAAGTTTTTCATGTGCGCCAATTATGAATCTGATCCACCGGAATCTATTTTTGCGTACATCAGGCCTCTGGTATGCTCAAGTCATCCAGATTATTGTTTACTTGATATTATTATTTATTTGAATCTGATCCATCCTTTAGTCTCCTCCTCCTCTCTGCATGTACTATCGTTGGATTGACACGGAAATGCCGGACTGGGCGGTGACCGAGATTCGTGAAAGAGGTCGCCGTGCATGGGCTAGCTTGGACTTGGAAGAGCGTCGCGAGAAGGCTGAAGCATAGGAGAAAGCAGAGCAAAAAAAAGAGTGGGAAGATTACTGTGTGGAGCAGAGGGCTTTTATTGATGAGATGATAAGGAAAAATCAAGAAGAGAAACTTCGGCTGGAGGAGGTTTACAGACAGCGGGAACAGGCCCGTGAAGCTGAGAGGGAGAGAAAGAGAGAAAGGGCTCGTGCTGCCAAGGCAGCAGAAGAAGCTGGTGATGGAACAGGAAAATATCCACGTTGGACTCAGTAGATTTATTTTACTGTATGTTAATTTGTGTTAGTTGTATCTTAATTTCTGCAAGTTGTATCTTAATTTCGGCAAATTGTATCTTATTTTCAGCAATGTCTATCTTAATTTCGGCAAGTTGTATCTTCATTTCCGCAATGGGTATCTTAATTTCAGCTACGTGTATGTTCATTTTATCCCGCCATTTATTTCACGCCTTGCTTTCCCGCCATTTTTTCCCGCGTATAGCTTTGCCGCCATTTTGTTCCCGCCTCACTTTCCCGCCCTCGCTTTCCCGCCTCGCTTTCCCGCCCTCGTTTTCCCGCCATTTCTTTCCCGCCATTAGTTATTTGTCTCGCTCTGCTGCACCTATAAAACCCCCTCCAGACCAAGGTGGGTAAGGAGTGTCCTGAAAATGTCTCATTATCCTTTCGATCGTAGTTTTCACAATGGTATGTCCGAGTTTCCTCTGCGCTTAGCTAGCAATTTCAAGATAGATAATAGAATAGTTTCATGGGACGAACTCATTAGTAGTGACACGCTACTGAATGAGGTTGCCCACGCATTAGCTAGGAAAGGGTGGCCTGCAAGGACATATGAGGAGATTCGGAAAGAACTTCTCCGGTTGAATGAAAGATGGAAGAAGAAAGGCTAACACATACGCGGTGGAGGTGGAGTAAAACATCCCTTTTTATGGATTGACGATAGTGAGGACGAAGACGATATATTCATGCTGAGTACCAAGGCCAAGAGCGCATCATCGACGAAGGCCAAGAGTAGCGCTTCGTCAAAGGGCGAGAGCTCTGCATCGTCGAAGGATGACGACGACTTTATGTAGTTTTTTTATGAACTCTACATCTTAATGTATCTTATTTTATGAATCTTATTTTATGTATCTTATTTTATGGAAGCAACTTTAAATTGGAAAACTGCGTCGAAATATATCAAGAACTTTTATTTCATCAAACTACATAGATGTCTTGTACGTACATTTGAAAGTTTGAAATTGACATAGAGAGATACAATAGTTCACACACATAGATAGACGAATCACCCTATGCGACGACGACCAGCTGGCCTTGCCCGACCACCGGAGGGTGACAAGCGTTCAGGGGGTCTGTGTTCACGAAGACCACGGCCGAACTGTCCCTCGTGTTCCTGTGTCTGCGACTCATGCATAGGTGGTGGAGTCTGAAATCTATATTGAGATGATGATTCTAAATTGTAGGTGAATGGCTGTGACTCAGAATTGATATAATATGGACCAATAACGTCCTCCCCGAAAAAATCATTTAGCATTCCTGGGAGCATGCATTGAGTATCATGGGTTTCTGTGAGTATTTCTTTCTGTAAGCCATGCTGGGTATGTTCATCTCCCCATGATGGATCATTAATTTCCTGCGTCGAAAAATTGTGTGTAAAAAAAATTATGTGTAAATAGAAGTTATGTAATTGCTTATTATATTGTACATACCTGACCGCTGTTGTAGCTTTGTGCTCCCTCGCTTGTCTCAGCCCAATGATTCTCCTCGGGCATCCTAATCCCTCGCGTGGGCAGATATGGCTAAGATCCTTGAGTGTGTGCGACATATGCTGTATATGCATCCTGCTCCATGAAATGAGTCTGTTCGGGCGTCGAACCTAAATCTGGAGCATTTACCTGTGATGTTTGCCCATGTATTGGTAGAGACGAGTCATGTCGTGGAAGTGTCGGCGTAGTATTAGGACCCTCTCCCCACCGCATGGACGACGACGACGCCGCACTAGGTCTAGCTGACCTCGGTTCCGAAATTTTGTGCGCTCCAGTGACAACGTCGTTCTCTGTACCGCATCTCGTAAACCTTGTGCTGACGAATTCGCTAATTATTTTAAAGAAGGACCTGCCTTTAGGATCAATTCCCTGGGCTCGCATTCCTTCCCTCGCCATCGCTTCTACTTGGGTGCAAATATCAATCTGAAAAAAATCGTTGTTCGTTGGTTGAATTGTTCATGAAATGATGGACCTGAATAGCAAGATGTTGATGATTACCGCGGAGTCACGATAGTAAGCTGATGATCTGTCTATCCGTCTCTGCAACTGTTCCATATGCGTTGGATGTGTTGGCATCGTAGGTGGTTCACTCGTCAGTCTAGTACGCGTGCTCATGTGATGCCAATTATAGTACGCTTCTGTCGTAGTTGCATCGTACGTTGTGCATAAATAAATAGTTACATCACAT
The DNA here is from genome assembly GCF_904849725.1 of Hordeum vulgare subsp. vulgare. Classification (NCBI taxonomy): domain Eukaryota; kingdom Viridiplantae; phylum Streptophyta; class Magnoliopsida; order Poales; family Poaceae; genus Hordeum; species Hordeum vulgare. The sequence continues at coordinate 68,139,853 of NC_058524.1, forward strand.
TCTGTATTTTATAAGTACATAACTAAATTAACATTAGTAAAATTACTATTGCTGAGGCACTATATTTTGTAGAGCTTCATTATTCCACTGATTTATCCATTGAATGTTTTCTGCATTCCAGTCGACACCAGATCTGCCCATATTGCTCATCCTGAAATTATAGATAACAAAACAAAAATTCAAGAACCGGTGATGGAATATCTATTTAGCTAGGTCACATCTTACTTAATTATGAGTTTCTTCGTCGATACATCTTGGAACCGGTGGTGGAATATCTTGATATAGACTGAACTGTTTCATGACACTGTCAGGATTGTACGGTTCCACAAACCACAGATAGAGTAAAGTGCAGCGAGTCATCCAGAAGGCACTATCTCTCACGCATTCCACTTGGATGCGTTGCGAACCAAATACCATATCAATGTGCGCCTCAGTCCACGGGTTCCATGTTATCAGTGAGTCGTTAAGAAGCTCAAACTGATCATGGTATATGGGGTAACAATTTTTTGCAATTTTAGTAGACCATTTTTTTCGACCCAGCATCCATCGGCTGGACATAGTTACAACACCCTCACCACAATTGTATGGGGTTGCGGGTTCTACTATATGCGGTCGTCCTACAGGTAAGTATTCCCAGGACCACAACTGTAGAAACTCGTAGGAGACACAAAGTAATGGAGCTTTAGATGTGAATGAAGTTTTTTGAGTGGCATCACACAACCCTCGGTATGTGTGAGAAAGCATAGCAGAACCAAAAATATATGGTGGATTTTAGGGTAAAGGTTCGTCTACTATCTTTGCGGCAAAATAGATGAGATCAGGCAAATTACCTCCCCATGAGAATTAGGAAACATCACACCAAAGAGCCACAACAAATATGCAAACAAGTGTCTCTTCGTTGTCTCAGGATCAGCATAGGTAGATAAAATTTCGAAGTTAGTACGAAGCCAGCTGAGTGGGACACCTCGAGGCGGACCAGAACGATCTGATATGGGCATTTCGAGCCAGAGACGGCCAGAGACATCTACTGGCCAATTAGGAGAAACTCGTGGATGTACCACTGGCACACCTCTAATTGGTAAAGCTGTGATCATTGACACATCTTTTAGAGTAGGTGCAAGCTCTCCACATCGAAAGTGAAATGTGTGGGTCTCCGGTCTCCATCTATCAACGAGGGATGTCAAAAGGGATGGGTCGGCAGTTAAACTACCTCGACGAGCTGCGATTGTTCGCAAAATGAAGGAGTCCATAAGCCTCAAGGTGTTCAAGGAAACGATTATGTATTGACCAGGGCGTCTTTACGGTTCGAAGCCGAAAGGTCTGAGGAGGATTTTCATGATTTGGATTTAAGAAAAGCTGGCAACGGTGGTGGTTGTCGTGATAACCATTCAAAAGGTGGGGCATTTCAGCCATAACCTGCAATCACGATGAAATGAAATTAAATTCCGAATATTACATCACGATGAAATGAAATTAAATATTCCGAATATTACATCACGATGAAATTAAATTAAATATTCCGAATATTACATCACGATGAAATTAAATTAAATATTCCGTATATTACATCACGATGAAACTAAAATAGATATTCCGAATATTACATCACGATGAAATTAAAATACATAGCATGATTACATATTACGCAGTGTTGTTGTTACGATAAGGACACTCCCTACGCGAGTGGCCAACACACCTACATACGCGGCATCGCCTTGGTTCTCCCAACTGGCTGTGGTCCATGTCATTGGGATGACGCCTAGACTGACGCCGTCCCTTGCTGGTTCGCATCAATGCGGGATCTGGAACCCATGTGGTCCCTTCTGACCATAATTGCTTGTAGTTCATATCAATGCCCCATGCCCAAAACTCACCGTTTCAAGTGTTGTACAAATTATGCATGTTGAAGTATGGTGAACGTATGGCTCGACACTAATTTTTTGATCTGCAGCTGCACGCAATACGTGACTGCAAGGATATCCCAGAAGCTTGGGCTTGTTGCAAGTGCACTCACACGAGGTTGTGCCAAGCGTCACAGCTTGTTTTTTTGCTCCCCTGTGGTGACCCTTAACAAACTTTGCTCGCACACTAACTTCCCATTTATTCCTAAGTGCATCTACCTGCCTGCACCCATGTCTTTGGGACTTCTTTGCTTTGTCATCAAGATGTCTTTGCATCTTCTCAGACCAGGGCTTGTTCAAATCAACTAGTGCCTTGGCGACGGTGACTCTGTCTGCAAAGTATGACACAGTCCGGTTCCAAGTATCATCAATTAGTGCTGTGATAGGTAGTGCCCTCACCCCTTTAAGAACACCATTGTACACCTCGGACATGTTGCTTGTCATTATACTGTATCTAGCGCCAGTGTCCTGAGACTGCGCCCACTTGTATAAATTGGGACAATTCTCACTGATCCACTGGCTCAAATTTATTACTGTTTGACGACCCCTCCGGTCTTCTCTCGCCGGGAGGGATGCGTGCTCGATCTCACCATTGATACCTGCCCAGATAGCATTCATTTTTGCTGTAGTTTTCTGCATGCACATCCTCTTGAATAGCATGAACCAATCTTTGTTTTTGAATTTCGAATAAAAATTAGCTGCCAAATGCCTCATGCACCATCTTGTCTCCAGATCGGGCCACCGCCAATCTGGATCTTGTGAAGCCTTAATTATATCGAGCGTGCTTAATAGTCCGGTGTTGCGATCAGAGATGATGCAACCCCTTCCCGATCTTTGATGAACCTCATCTTCAGGCAACACAAGAACCATAGCCAACTATGTTTGTTTTCGCTCTCCACTAGTGCATAGGCAATAGGAAGAAGTTGATTGTTTGCATCAGCTGCCATCGCCACTAAGAGTGTGCCCTTGTACTTTCTAGCGAGAAATGTGTTGGAAATATGCCCTAGAGGCAATAATAAAATGGTTATTATCATATTTCCTTGTTCATGATAATCGTCTATTGTTCATGCTATAATTGTATTAACAGGAAACAGTAATACATGTGTGAATAAATAGATCACAAAGTGTCCCTAGCAAGCCTCTAGTTGGCTAGCTCGTTAGTCAATAGATGATCATGGTTTCCTGATCATGGGCATTAGATGTCATTGATAACGGGATCACATCATTAGGAGAATGATGTGATGGACAAGACCCAATCCTAAGCATAACACTAGATTGTATTGTTCGTATGCTAAAGCTTTTCTAATGTCAAGTATCTTTTCCTTCGACCGTGAGATTGTGCAACTCCCGGATAGCGTAGGAGTGCTTTGGGTGTATCAAACGTCACAACGTAACTGGGTGACTATAAAGGTGCACTACGGGTACCTCCGAAAGTGTCTGTTGGGTTGGTACGAATCGAGATCGGGATTTGTCACTCCGTGTGTCGGAGAGGTATCTCTGGGCCCACTCGGTAGAACATCATCATGAGCTCAATGTGACTAAGGAGTTAGTCACACGATGACGTGCTACGGAACGAGTAAAGAGACTTACCGGTAACGAGATTGAACAAGGTATAGGTATACCGACGATCGAATCTCGGGCAAGTTCTATACCGACACACAAAGGGAATCGTATACGGGATTGATTGAATTCTTGACATCATGGTTCATCCGATGAGATCATCGTGGAGCAAGTGGGAGCCACCATGGGTATCCAGACCCCGCTGATGGTTATTGGCCGGAGAGGCGTCTCGGACATGTCTGCCTGTCTCCCGAACCCGTAGGGTCTACACACTTTAGGTTCGATGATGCTAGGGTTATAGGGAATTGTTATACGAGGTTACCGAAAGTTGTTCGGAGTCCCGGATGAGATCCCGGACGTCACGAGGAGCTCCGGAATGGTCCGGAGGTAAAGATTGATATATAGGACGGATGGTTTCGGATACCGGAAGTGTTTCGGGCATCACCGGTAACGTACCGGGACCACCGGGACCACCGGAGGTGGCCCCGGGGGTCCATCGAAGGGGGGCAACGACCCCGGGAGGTAAATTGGGCCAAGTGGGGAAGGGAACCATCCCCTAGGTGGGCTGGTGCGCCTCCCCACTCAGCCCAATGCACGGGGGAGAGAAAAGGGGGGACAAACCCTAAGCTAGGTGGGCCTAAGGCCCACCAGGGGTGCGCCACACCCCTCCTCCCCCCCTTGGCCGCTGCACCAGCCCCCATCTAGGGCTTCCGCCCCCCCAGGAGAGGGAAACCCTCAAGGGGGCGCAGCCCCTCCCCCCCCCTATATATAGTGGGCACTTTTGGCCATTGGAGATCAGACTTTTGCCTCTCTCTCGGCGTAGCCCTGCCTTTCTTCCTCCTCCTCTCTGCCGGTGCTTGGCGAAGCCCTGCCGGGAGACCTCGTCTCTCCATCGACACCACGCCGTCGTGCTGCTGGAGTTCTTCCCCAACCTCTCCCTCCTCCTTGCTGGATCAAGGTGCGGGAGACGTCACCGGGCTGCACGTGTGTTGAACGCGGAGGTGCCGTAGTTCGGCACTAGATCGGAATCGCTGCGAGTACGACTCCATCAACCGCGTTCTAGCAACGCTTCCGCTTAGCGATCTTCAAAGGTATGAATATGCTCCTACCCCTCTCTTGTTGCTGGTCTCTCCATAGGAAGATCTGAATATGCGTAGGAAAATTTTGAATTTATGCTACGTTACCCAACAGTGGTATCAGAGCCAGGTTTTCTATGCGTAGATTCTATGCACGAGTAGAACACAAAAGTTGTGGGCGATGATTTGTCAATTTGCTTGCCGCTACTAGTCTTATTCTTTTCCGACGGTATTGTGGGATGAAGCGGCCCGGACCGACTTTACACGTACGCTTACGTGAGACTGGTTCCACCGACAGACATGCACACCGTGCATAAAGGTGGCTAGCGGGTGTCTGTCTCTCCTACTCTAGTCGGATTGGATTTGATGAAAAGGGTCCTTATGAAGGGTAAATAGCTTTGCCATATCATGGTTGTGTCTATCACGTAGGTAAGAAGGCGTTCTTGCTAGAAACCCAAATCAGCCACGTAAAACTTGCAACAACAATTAGAGGACGTCTAACTTGTTTTTGCAGGGTTTGACATGTGATGTGATATGGCCAAAGTTGTGATGTTGCATGTATGATGTATGAGATGATCATGTTATTGTAATAGGTTTCACGACTTGCATGTCGATGAGTATGACAACCGGCAGGAGCCATAGGAGTTGTCTTAATTTATTGTATGAGATGCAACGCCATGTGCTTACTACTTTTGCTTCATTGCTAACGGTTAGCTATAGTAGTAGTGATAGTAGTAGTTGGCGTGACGACTTCACGGAGACACGATGATGGAGATCATGATGATGGAGATCATGGTGTCACGCCGGTGACGATGATGATCATGCGATGCCTGAAGATGGATACCGAAAGGGCGAAGATGATAATGGCCATATCATGTCACTATATGATTGCATTGTGATGTTTATCATGTTTTACATCTTATTGCTTAGAACGACGGTAGCATAATAAGATGATCCCTCTTAAAATTTCGAGAATGTATTCCCCTAAGTGTGCACCGTTGCGAAGGTTCGTTGTCTCGAAGCACCACGTGATGATCGGGTGTGATAGACTCTAACGTTCGCATACAACGGGTATAAGCCAGATTTACACACGCGAAACACCTAGGTTGACTCGACGAGCTTAGCATGTACAGACATGACCTCGAATACAAGAGACCGAATGGTCGAACATGAGTCATATGGTTGAATACGATCAGCATGAAGTTGCTCACCATGGTGACTAGTCCGTCTCACGTGATGATCGGACACGGGTTAGTCAACATGGATCATGTATCACTTAGATGACTAGAGGGATGTCGATTTAAGTGGGAGTTCATACTTAATTTGATTAAATGAACTTAATTGTCATGAACTTAGTATAAAAGTTGTCTTTATAAATATTGTAGATGGCCAACGTCAACCTCAATTTCAACGCATTCCTAGAGAAAAACAAGCTGAAAGATGATGGTAGCAACTATGCGGACTGGGTTCGCAACTTGAAGCTCATCCTTGAAGCAGCTAAAAAGGCTTATGTCCTTGATGCGCCGCTAGGTGACCCTCCCGCTCCCGCGGCAGCCCAGGACATTGTGAACGTCTCGCAAACGCGGAGTGATGACTACTCTCTGGTTAGGTGTGGCATGTTATACAGTTTAGAAACGGGGCTCCAAAGGCGTTTTGAGCAACACGGGGCATATGAGATGTTCCAGGAGCTGAAGCTAGTTTTTCAAGCTCATGCCCGTGTCGAGAGATATGAAGTCTCCGACAAGTTCTTTAGCTGTAAGATGGAGGAGAACAGTTCTGTCAGTGAGCACATACTCAAAATGTCTGGGTTACACGGTCGTCTGACTTCACTTGGAGTCGAACTTTCGGATGATGCTATAATTGACAGAATCCTCCAGTCTCTCCCACCAAGCTACAAAGGCTTTGTGCTTAACTACAACATGCAAGGGATGGAGAAGACCATTCCCGAGTTGTACTCGATGCTCAAGTCTGCAGAAGTAGAAATCAAGAAAGAGCATCAAGTGTTGATGGTCAACAAGACCACTAGTTTCAAGAAAGGCAAGGGTAAGAAGAACTTCAAGAAAGACGGCAAAGCTCTTGCCGCGCCCGGTAAGCCAGATGCCGGGAAGAAGAAAAAGAATGGACCCAAGCCTGAGACTGAGTGTTTCTATTGCAAAGTAAAAGGTCACTGGAAGCGGAACTGCCCCAAATACTTAGCGGACAAGAAGGCCGGCAACGTTAAAGGTATATGTGATATACATGTTATTGATGTGTACCTTACCAGCGCTCGTAGTAGCTCCTGGGTATTTGATACCGGTGTTGTTGCTCACATTTGCAACTCAAAGCAGGAACTGCGGAATAAGCGGAGACTGGCCAAGGACGAGATGACGATGCGCCTCGGGAATGGTTCAAAGGTCGATGTGATCGACGTCGGCACGCTACCTCTACATCTACCGTCGGGATTAGTTTTAAACCTTAATAATTGTTATTTAGTACCAGCTTTAAGCATGAAGATTGTATCAGGGTCTTGCTTAATGCGAGACGGCTACTCATTTAAGTCAGAGAATAATGGTTGTTCTATTTATATGAGTGATATGTTTTATGGTCATGCTCCGCTGGTGAATGGTTTATTCTTGATGAATCTCGATCGTGATGTTACACATATTCATAGTGTGAGTACCAAAAGATGTAAAGTTGATAATGATAGTCCCACATACTTGTGGCACTGCCGCCTTGGTCATATCGGCGTTAAGCGCATGAAGAAGCTCCATACTGATGGACTATTAGAGTCTCTTGACTTTGAATCATTTGACACATGCGAACTGTGCCTCATGGGCAAGATGGCTAAGACTCCATTCTCAGGAATAATGGAGAGAGCAACCGACTTATTGGAAATAATACATACTGATGTGTGTGGTCCAATGAACGTTGAAGCTCGCGGTGGCTATCGTTATGTTCTCACTCTCACCGATGATTTGAGTAGGTATGGGTATATCCACTTAATGAAGCACAAGTCTGAGACGTTTGAAAAGTTCAAGGAATTTCAGAGTGAGGCCGAGAATCAACGTAACAGAAAAATTAAGTGTCTACGATCTGATCGTGGAGGAGAATATTTGAGTCACGAGTTTGGCACACACCTAAGGAAGTGTGGAATCGTTTCAGAACTGACGCCACCTGGCACACCGCAACGCAATGGAGTGTCTGAACGTCGTAATCGCACTTTATTAGATATGGTACGATCTATGATGTCTCTTACCGACTTACCGCTATCATTTTGGGGATACGCATTAGAAACTCCAACATTCACTTTAAATAGGGCACCGTCTAAATCCGTTGAGACGACACGTATGAACTATGGTTTGGCAAGAAACCTAAGTTGTCGTTTCTTAAAGTTTGGGGCTGCGATGCTTATGTGAAGAAACTTCAACCAGAAAAGCTCGAACCCAAAGCGGAGAAATGCGTATTCATAGGATACCCTAAGGAAACTATTGGGTATACCTTCTATCTTAGATCCGAAGGTAAAACCTTTGTTGCCAAGAACGGATCCTTTCTAGAGAAAGAGTTTCTCTCGAAAGAAGTAAGTGGCAGGAAGGTAGAACTTGATGAGGTAATTACACCCCCTCTCGAACAGGATAGTAGCGCAGCGCGGGAAGTTGTTCCTGTGGCGCCTACACCAACTGAAGAGGAAGTTAATGATGATGATCATGAAGCTTCGGATCAAGTTACTACTGAACCACGAAGGTCCACAAGGGCACGCTCCGCACCAGAGTGGTACGGCAACCCTGTGATGGAAATCATGTTGTTAGACAATGGTGAACCTTCGAACTATGAAGAAGCAATGGCGGGCCCGGATTCCAAGAAATGGCTTGAGGCTATGAAACCCGAGATAGGATCCATGTATGAGAACAAAGTATGGACTTTGGTGGACTTGCCCGATGACCGGCAAGCCATAGAAAATAAATGGATCTTCAAGAAGAAGGCTGATGCAAACGGTAATGTAACCGTTTACAAAGCTCGACTTGTCGCAAAGGGTTTTCAACAAATTCAAGGAGTTGACTACGAAGAGACTTTCTCTCCCGTAGAGAAGCTGAAATCAGTACGAATCATGTTAGCAATTGCCACCTTTTATGATTATGAAATTTGGCAAATGGACGTCAAAACAGCGTTCCTTAACGGGAACCTTAAGGAAGAGTTGTGTATGATGCAACCAGAAGGTTTTGTCGACCCTAAGGGTGCTAAAAAATTGTGCAAGCTCCAGCGCTCCATCTATGGGCTGGTGCAAGCATCTCGGAGTTGGAACATTCGCTTTAATGAGGTGATTAAAGTGTTTGGGTTCATACAGGTTTACGGAGAAGCCTGTCTGTACAAGAAAGTGAGTGGGAGCTCTGTAGCTTTCCTCATACTGTATGTGGATGACATATTATTGATGGGGAATCATATAGAGATGTTGGAGAGCATAAAGGCCTATTTGAGCAAAAGTTTTTCAATGAAGGACCTTGGAGAAACTGCATACATATTAGGCATCAAGATCTATAGAGATAGATCAAGACGCCTCTTAGGTCTTTCGCAAAGTACATACCTTGACAAGATATTGAAGAAGTTCAATATGGAAAACTCAAAGAAAGGGTTCTTGCGAGTTTTGCAAGGTGTGAGATTGAGTAAGACTCAGTCGCCGACCACGGCAGCAGATAGAGAGAAGATGAGTTCTGTCCCCTACGCATCAGCCGTGGGCTCTCTAATGTATGCCATGCTGTGTACCAGACCTGATATAAACCTTGCCATAAGCTTGGTAGGGAGGTACCAAAGTGATCCCGGTATGGAACACTGGACATCGGTCAAGAATATCCTTAAGTACCTGAAAAGGACTAAGAAAATGTTTCTCGTTTATGGAGGTGACGAAGAGCTCGTCGTAAAGGGTTACGTCGACGCTAGCTTCGACAGAGATCCAGATGACTCTAAGTCACAAACCGGATACGTATATGTGTTGAATGGTGGGGCAGTGAGCTGGTGCAGCAGCAAGCAAGAAGTCGTGGCAGCATCTACATGTGAAGTGGAGTACATAGCTGCTTCAGAAGCAGCTCATGAAGGAATTTGGATGAAGGAGCTCATCACCGACCTTGGAGTGGTTCCAAGCGCGTCGGGTCCAATGACACTATTCTGTGATAACACTGGGGCCATTGCCATAGCCAAGGAGCCCAGGTTTCACCGAAAGATGAAGCACATCAAACGCCGCTACAAATCCATCCAGGACCATGTCCAGAGTGGAGTGATAGATATTTGTAAAGTACACACGGATCTGAATATTGCAGACCCGTTGACTAAACCTCTTCCACGAGCAAAACATGATCAACACCATAATGCTATGGGTGTTCGATACATCACAATGTAACTAGATTATTGGATCTAGTGCAAGTGGGAGATTGTTGTAAATATTCCCTAGAGGCAATAATAAAATGGTTATTATCATATTTCCTTGTTCATGATAATCGTCTATTGTTCATGCTATAATTGTATTAACAGGAAACGGTAATACATGTGTGAATAAATAGATCACAAAGTGTCCCTAGCAAGCCTCTAGTTGGCTAGCTCGTTAGTCAATAGATGATCATGGTTCCGTGATCATGGGCATTAGATGTCATTGATAACGGGATCACATCATTAGGAGAATGATGTGATGGACAAGACCCAATCCTAAGCATAACACTAGATTGTATTGTTCGTATGCTAAAGCTTTTCTAATGTCAAGTATCTTTTCCTTCGACCGTGAGATTGTGCAACTCCCGGATAGCGTAGGAGTGCTTTGGGTGTATCAAACGTCACAACGTAACTGGGTGACTATAAAGGTGCACTACGGGTACCTCCGAAAGTGTCTGTTGGGTTGGTACGAATCGAGATTGGGATTTGTCACTCCGTGTGACGGAGAGGTATCTCTGGGCCCACTCGGTAGAACATCATCATGAGCTCAATGTGACTAAGGAGTTAGTCACACGATGACGTGCTACGGAACGAGTAAAGAGACTTACCGGTAACGAGATTGAACAAGGTATAGGTATACCGACGATCGAATCTCGGGCAAGTTCTATACCGACAGACAAAGGGAATCGTATACGGGATTGATTGAATCCTTGACATCGTGGTTCATCCGATGAGATCATCGTGGAGAAAGTGGGAGCCACCATGGGTATCCAGACCCCGCTGATGGTTATTGGCCAGAGAGGTGTCTCGGTCATGTCTGCCTGTCTCCCGAACCCGTAGGGTCTACACACTTAAGGTTCGATGACGCTAGGGTTATAGGCAATTGTTATGAAGCCCTGCTGGGAGACCTCGTCTCTCCATCGACACCACGCCGTCGTGCTGCTCGAGTTCTTCCCCAACCTCTCCCTCCTCCTTGCTGGATCAAGGTGCGGGAGACGTCACCGGGCTGCACGTGTGTTGAACGCGGAGGTGCCGTAGTTTAGCACTAGATCGGAATCGCTGCGAGTACGACTCCATCAATCGCGTTCTAGAAACGCTTCCGCTTAGCGATCTTCAAAGGTATGAAGATGCTCTTACCCCTCTCCTGTTGCTGGTCTCTCCATAGGAAGATCAGAATATTCATAGGAAAATTTTGAATTTATGCTACGTTACCCAACAAAATGTACCATCAATTGATACAACCGGATGACAATGCTTGAATGCTTGTATAGTTTGGGTGAATGCCCAGAATAAGCGGTCCAGGATTTTCTCGTCCGGGTTCAATGGATTTGGACGTTCTTTCCGGAAAATTTGAGTCCCCCTGTTAGCAACTGAAATCTGATGCAACATTCTAGGGGCAAAAGAGTACGCCTCCTCATAGGTTCCATACAACCTTTGAAATATCTTTTCCGTTGCATGACGAGCCTTGCTATAGCTGACAGGGAAACCAATCAGATCAGATATAGTTGCACGCAAAGCCCTAATACTAATATTAAGACTTTGTTGCACAATGGTTTGCATCACCTGTGATACATATTCTGCAGTCACATTGCGGTGCTTTGAAAGAGTGTCGGTTTGCTCACAACCATGTTGCTCTATTTTTGTGACATGACATGGCTGACATACCCCAGGCTTCTGGCGAGCAATAACTCTTCCGCGGCAACCCGCTTCGCGATGGATGCATATGAGCTTCAACTCCTTTTTATCAGACTGCTTCACTCTATGTTGCATGTGTATAGCAATTGCATAGCTATGTATTGCTTGTTTAGAAGATTTCTTATCTGGGAAAATCTGTCCAACGGCCAGACTTCCCGCGTCTAGGCCAGCAACAGAGTGAAATTCATTGGTGATGCTCATAACCTGTAAAAACTCTGGGTTGATTGCTGCAGCGACCGCCTTCTCAGGAGGAACAACTTCATCATCATCTGATTCCGAAGAGGAAGAAGAATGACCATAATCGTCATCATCTAGCGCCTCCGGCAATCCCTCGACATGTTCGCTCATGTCAATGACCGCAGACCAATATCCCGTGTCATACACTTGTTGGCCACCTGTTGGTTCCGATGGGCCGGCGTCGGGGGCTACAGTTATGGCCACTTGTTGGCCACCCCTTGGTTCCGATGGGCCGGCGTCGGGGGCTACAGTTATGGCCAACTCGGCCTCACCGGCACCGCTACTGCACTCGGCGACATCACTGGTAGAAATGAACTCCACATAAACCATGGGTTGTCCATACATGGAGTTATTGGGATTGCTTGCGAAACCCATGTACGACGCCCATGCTCTTTCACCAGTAACCCGCCGCAGAACCCAACGATTTCCTCCCTCAACCACGAAAGCCTCCATGGTCATTTTTTTCCATTCATCGCTGAACCAAACACCGCTCGGACGCACCTTCTAACTGCCGCATACTCTACATTAACCATGTCTTTCACTATAACCGTAGTCATCCCGCACCTAGACACATCTACACCAGAAGGACCCTCACGTACGATGTGCCCATAAAACACTAACAAATTTTCCATAGTACCTAACGAGCAGCCATATTTACATAGTTAGTCCATTAAAAATCATATTCTTATATTTACATTGTAATAATATCCATTACTTATCTTTTTTAACATATAAGAATTTGACAAATATTCACAAATGACTATACATCTACGCATAATAATTTATATTGTACCATTTGTGGCGACACTACATATAGAAAATAAATACATCATAAATTAGAATATGCCATTCGTACCTCTGGTTTGATAAGGATATCCTTACGAATACAAAAATATCCTTCCGAATATCACAGTTAACTTATCACCAGTATAATATCAGCGAATTTGACCTATTATCACATGAACAATAATATTACACATGCGTCTTGCATATATAATTACTACACATATTATCACATGAACAAAAATGCAGTTCCTAAGGTTATCACCAGTTATCACATGAACAAAAACGGAGTCGACATATTATCACATGAACAAAAATGTTACACACATATTTTTTTTACCTTCCTAAGGTTTCTAAAATGCAGTTGCATGGATAAACATACCACCAGTAATTTATCAAAGTAATCGACCTATTATCACATGAACAAAAATGCTAGTTGCATGCGTGCGTCTTGCATATATAATTACTACACAAATTGATACATTACAGTGTTAATAAACAGAAAGTACATACTTAAAAAACTAATCAAATAGACTAAAATTTTCATGCATGCGAACAAAACCTACGAAAATGAATTGATTTTACCTTGATCTATCTTTTTTAACTGCAACATATTCGAAATCCAACCCAAAAGACCAGAAATCTTGAATCAAAGTGAAGAAAGGAGTGTGTTCTTCAGCTACACAGAAAAGAGAAGACAATGAGAATAACCCAAAATAAAAACATCATGCATGCAAACACAACCAACAGAAATGGAAAGCTCTTACATTGATCTATCTTTTCTTCAACTACAACGTCTTCAAAATCTAACTTTAAACCGTCCTAAATCGCCACTTAAACCTTCATACTGAGTAGCTCTTGAGAGAAATAGAAGAGAGTGAGAAAGAAAGAGAAGAGAGTGACACGGGAGGCAACGGCAGGAGAAGAGAGTGAGAGAGGAGGCAGCGACGCAGTTCGCTTATAAAGAAGAAGTTTCGCACTGTTTCGTCGGTGGGAGGGGGAAAATTTCCCACTGTTTCGTCGGCGGAAGCGGGAAATATCTGTCTCAGCCTGGGAATCAGCGCGTACGGAAATCAGCGCAGTCAGCAACAGTGCGACATGGTTGTGCGCGCCGAAACAGTCGGCCGCCTCCTCCCGAGGCGGCAGGGCCCGCCTGGACGCCTGCTACCGAGGCGGCAGGACCCACCACGCTGTCACCGTTCCGTTGCCGCGTTGCTAAAACGGGAAACTTCTTCGGCCGCCTGGGCTCATGGCGGCAGGCCCCAGCCGCCTGGGCTCGTGGCGGCAGGTGACGCGTGTCGCCTGGAGCGCCTGCCGCCACGGACGGAGGGGGTCTTTTCGGCAAATTCCGTTCACAGGTGGTCTTTTCTGACAATGACGTTCGAGAGGGGGTCCTTTTGAACAAAAATTCCTAATATTTTGAATGACATGAATAATTCTGTTCAACCTGATATATTTGATCCTAGAAATTGGTATGGACTTGATCCTAAAAAGATTGATATCTTGCTGCAAAAGGGTCCGAAAAGAGAAGATATTGAGTATGGTCCTTATGACAAGTTCTGTAGAAGGTTTTCTGCATTATCGTTTAGTAGAATTCTTTTAAATGGAGAAAAGTTTGACAGAGAGTGGCTTGTATACAGCAGCGATCTTGATAAAGCATTTTGTTTTTGTTGCAAATTATTAAAAAGGGTAATAATTAGGTGATCATGATAGTGTTATATTATGTTTTTTTAAAATGTTAGGGCCTCATTTTGCTTTTCGCACCGGAGCCTCGAATTTCTGGAGACGGCCCTGATAAAATATAAGGTATTCGGATACATAGCGCCGGTCACTACCCGCAACACAAGCAGCGTTTAGAAAATAACAGAGTTTTTCTTTTACTATTCCTTACAGAAGCTGAGTTTAAGTTTTTAAATGCAACGAAGGCCGGATCCGTCGGGCCGGTTGAAATCCAAGGGCACGGCAATGGCAAACTAGTAGGCTGGGCCAGTAAACATGTGGTTTCGTGATGCTCAAATGACGCATGTTTTTTTTTCCTTTTTAAACTTAGTTTATGTTTTAAAAAATACTAAAAACATATATTATAAAAACGTAATTTAACTAATGTCGTATAATCTTAACTTCAAATTTATAAAATGTGTATCCAGTGTAAAATAAATGTTTCCTCAACTTTTACAAAATGCATGTGCCGTACAAAAATAAATGCCAGATTCAAAAAAGTACATTGCATTTATACAACATAAAGAATGCTAATGTAATTCAAACATAATGTACTATTCAAAATAAAGTATGTTACATTTAATAAAATGTTTGTACAATGTACAAAATTGTTTGCATAGTTTAAACAATGTTTTGTACCATTCAAAAATATATGTCAACATGTATTTCCAAATTATTAAACAGATATTTTTACAAAAACATGAAAATGGCTTAGGAGGGCTCGGGTTCCCAGCCGCACCCCCATCCTAGCCGGCCACTCAGGAGAGAGATAGAGAGGGGGAAGATTCGTTTTTTGCATGCAGTGATGAGTCTAAGAGAAAAAGAGAAGAAAGAGGTTGACCGGTGGGTTTGTGCATGTAAAAATAGGTCGGACGCTCCAAGCACCCCCAGGGGCTGGGTTTGGTCTGGGACCGCCGGGGCTAGTTTAAAAAAAAAACCCGACGAAAAACTACGTCCTCGGAACACGACGGGCGACTCTTTTAGTGTCGTTGATTAAAAAGACGTTTGGAAGGACGTTCCGGGGACACGACTGGACATGCTCTAAGGGAGCTGGCGTTCACAGTCACCAAATCATTGGCTGACCCAAGTGTCGAGTGCTCAACTCGTGAATCGCCAAATCATGGGCGTTCATCGCTCGCTCACCCGAATGCTGTTTTGTATTGTCGTGGTTGACCAATTGATTGGTTAACTATTGATTTTAATAAAGAAGAAAGAAAAAAATTCATATAACATGAAAAAAAAAGAGATTTCAAAAAATTTCAAAGTTTTTGATAAAGGTTATTCAATTTTTGTAAAGCCAATCGAATTTTTAAAAAGTGCACGTAAAATTCAGAAAAGGTCATCCATTTGAAGAATATTCATCAAATTCGAAAAAAAGTTCATCAATTTTAAAAATAGTTCATCAATTTTTTAAAGAATGATCCATTGAAAAAAAGTTCAACAAGTTTAGAAGCAGTTCATCAATTTGGAAAAAACATTGATTTTAATAAATTTCATCGAATTCTAAAAAAGTTCACCAAAACATGAAAAAAGTTCATATAATCTGAAAAAGTTCATCGAATCTGAAAAAAAGTTCGTCAATTATGAATAAAAATTTCATCTGAAAATATAGTTCACGAAGTTTTAAAAAGATCATGTATTTTGAAAAATAGTCCAAAATTTCGAAAAAAAGTTAATCAATTTTGAAAATATTCCATCGAATTTGGATAAAAAGTTCATTATTTTGAAAAAAATGTCTTTATATTTGAAAACACAGTTCGTCATTTGAAAAATGTTCACAAAATTGGGAACAAATAAATAAAGTATAGCTCATCAGCTTAGAAAAAAATAGCGAAACTGAAAAGTACGTGCATTTATTAATCATAAAAAATGTAAGAATAAAGAGAGAAAAATGTAAGAAAGTTCATCAGTTTTTAAAGAAGTTCACAAGAAACTAAAAAAAATTCATCAATGATCAGAAAACGTTCATAAAAATGTTTTTTTTATAAATAGACAAAATTGAAAACAAAACGCTTAATTAGGAAAACAAAAAAAAACAAAAAAAAACATCCAGGAAATGACAAGGGAACTACTCCCTCCGTTCCTAAATATAAGTCTTTCTAAGAGTTTCATTAACGAACTACATACGGATGTATATAGACATATTTTAGGGTATAGATTCACTCATTTTGCTTTGTATGTAGACACCTAGTGAAATATCTTAAAAGACTTATATTTAGGTACGGAGGGAGTAGAGCTGAAAGACCTAATAAAAAAGGGAATTTATGCGAGTGGTTGCTGCTGTAAGCTAAGTGGGGAGAGTTTCCGATTCGAAACCTGAGTGCAGAAATAATTTTTGTTTTATAACCGATAAAATTTTGCGATCTATGTGCGCTGGCCCAAAGCATAGGGAGCGGGGATGCTGCAGGCGTCAATTTGTAAAATTACCTATAAGTCTATAACCGATGCCCGTAGCGTTAAAATAGGATTCCGCCACGCGTGGTCGCTAACCAGTGACCTGCACACCGAATAGGATCGGCCTTCAGTTTATGCGAGACAATAGCTCGGGCCTGCCTACGTGCGAGTCGGTAATCGCCGGCCTAGTACCTGTATTCGATCGTTCTTATCATTTTCTATAGTTTTATTTATATTTCTGAAATGTAAGATTATTTTAGTAAAGTTGTAGAAAAGAATTTGTCGTGGGTTAAAATGTTTATTCATTTTTTTTCAACTTATAATAATACGGACGACATTTAAAGACGTTCATGCCATTTTTTAAAATGTTCATGTAATTTGAGAAAATGTTATTTGTCTTTCAAAAATCGATACATTTATAAAAATGTTCACATGTTTTAAAAATATGTCCCTGTTATTTTAAAAACATGCTGTGAGAATTGTTGGTGTTATATTGAAGATGTAAAGGTTCAGTATGTATTAGAAACGTAATTAACATTCATGGAAAAAATAAGAAAGATGTATTTAAAAACCCATTGATATATATTGGGGCCAAATGCAGATGGGAGTGGTTTCTAAATCTCCCTCGCGTGGTTTTCGACGATGCGCCCATCCATGACCCCCACACAATTTAGGGCTTTAACCGTCCTGGAGGGGGCGTAAACCAACTTCATCGAGATAATTGCAGGGCACTACCACACTTAGGCACGTCGTGACGGATAGGTACCACTAGTCAAAAAAAAAAAGCATGTCAGTACCACTTCAGAGACTAATTGTTACGAAAACGGACAGAGAGGCGTATAAACACGTATTAAACACGTATGCGTATATTGACCACGTATCTGACAGACCTAACCGAACCTGCATCCGCTGGAACGGTGGAAACAGGTGCTAGTCACCACGCCAGAGCAATGCTGGTGTTTCTTAATGGGAGTTACATTTTTTATAGTAGACTCTGAGCGCTGGGCCGTGTGGTTCGGCCGAACATTTCTTTATTTCTTGCTGTGATTCTAATGGCCCAGACAATTCAGTGAGCTGGCCCAGGTCCGCACAAGCCCGAATCTGCTTTTATCTATATAATTTCCTTTTTTTATTTTTAGTACATTTGGTTACACTTCAAAAACTTCCGAACAGATATATTACAAAAACATACTTCACGTACTATTTCAGAATTGTTAATCATGCATTTTTAGAATATTAAATGTGTATAGAGAAAATATTGACTATGTAAAAAGTATATACAAAAATATATAATGTTTGATAAAAATTGATGATGTATTTAAAAAAATGATAATCAAGCTTTTGAGAAAGTTTTTAAAGAAGTATTTGAAAAATATTAAATATGTAAAGAAAAGTGTTTCCCATGTATTCAAAAAATGTTCAACTTATACATAAAAATGTTAAATAGATATAAAAATATAACCATGTATTAAAATAAATAAAAAATATTTCTAAATTTTCAATCAATCATTTGAAAAAAAGGAAATATGCATAGAAAATTATGTTGACTATGTATTATAAAAACGTTAATATGGTATTCAAAAAATGTTAGTCAACTATTTAAAAAATGTTAAACATGTATTAAAAATATTATATATATATATATATATATATATATATATATATATATATATATAAATGAAATATGTACAGAAACTTAGAAACATGTATTAAATGAAATATGTATAAAAAATGTTAAATACAAACGCAGCAAAAAATAAGAAACACAGCAAAAAATTAAGAAAAGCAATAACAAAAATGACGCAAGAATGAGAAAAAAAATAAGAAACGCAGCAAAAACACAAACACAACAAAAAATAAGATACGCAGCAAGAAGTAAAGAAAAGCAACAACAAAAACGCAGCAAAAAAAAGCTGTACGCAGCAAGAAATAAAGAAATGCTGGGCCTAAGCAGCCGGCCCAACGCTCGGAATCTAGTATAAAAGGATTAACGCCCTGCAATTTTTTTTTGAATAGTGATACCTATCCGTCACAATGTGCCTAAGTGTGGTAGTGGCCCGCAATTATCTCAACCTCATCCCACACGTTGACTCGAAGTGTGGTACCAACACTTTAAGTCATGCAACTTCCTGCCGGATAGTTCTGTAAGTCATAGGAATTTTCTCATGGTCATGTAACACACATAATAGGGTAGTCTAGATGGAATCATCCATTTTGAAGAATAGACGTGGGATATACGTTTCCGGACTTACCGAACAATAGATACATCAAATCGGCTTAAGGTTTGAAACAACATATAGAGGGGAAGAGTACAAGGCAATCCCCCACAACTTTATGTGGCATTAGAGAGAGAGAGATCTCGAAACTGGGGCATCTAAAGGCCAGTGAAAACTTGCCCAGACATAATGAGTGGAAAAAGGAAAATAAATAAAATGCAGTATCTCTACTATTAAAGCAGGATGTGCCGTCGTGATGGTTCAACCTCCGCGATGGTTCAACCTCCCAACGCTAACGCTCGCTACCCTCCCACCCAAGTTCCACCACCGATTTTTATTCAACCCTTCAAAAACCAGTCGGTTTAATTAAAAAAAAATATCTCTTTCTTCCTCTGCGATTGGAAAATCTGCTAGCACCTTCCCCCACACGACGCATCCAACTCCCAGCCCCCAACTCCCCCCACTCCATCGCTCCTGCCGCCCCCCTCCTCGCCGACCCTCATCTCAGCATGGCCAATCCATGCCTCTCTCGCCCTTCTCGTCCGCCTCATGGCCACGGTGGCCACGGTCCTTGCCACGAACGGCGTTTCCCCGCCCTTAATCCTCCACCAGCGACCTCATCAGCTCACAGAAAAGATCACATGTATGCATACTAGATTTCTCTCCAAACCCTAGATCACGTCCGCCCCCTCCCCATTCGCCCTCTCCCTGTTGGTCATCCTCTTGCACTCCGGAGGGGCCGCCTCAGGCGGTAGCTTCTCTGCTCCCCCGTCAACCTCGAGCTTCCCCATCGTCGGGAGCAGCGGCAGCCATGGACGAGATCGAGCCGGGCGTGTGAGCGCAGCGGCGGCCGTGGCCGAGCTCGAGCCTGGCCGCTCCTCCGTCGTCGTTCTCTGCGGCCCAAGCCGCCACCTCTTCCTGCCTCCCTTCTGCCCGAGTCGTGGAGGAGCAGCCACACGGATGGGGAGCAGCGAGGCGAGGTGGTCATGGCTGGATGCGCGCTCGTCGATGCCATAGCAGGATAGGACGCGCGCAGCAGGGAGCAGCGGGGCATGGTGGCGCCGGTTGAGGTGAGTTTCCTTTCCTTGCTGCCCGTTGGTTTTCCACGCAGTTCTTCGTTGATCCATGATCTTGTTTGCGTGCAGGTCCCATCAAATTTAGTCACTCCGCTGGATCTGTTGCTGGGGTCGTCGATCTGTTGATGTGGTCGTTGACTTACAGGTATGTGTATGTTGTGACCTCTCCTTGCCCGCCACTGGTCCTCCTCCTCTTTGATTGCCCCTTGTTTTCCTTGCAGATCGATCCGTTCGTTCTTGCTGGTGCCTCCTTTAGTCTGACCCGGTTGACCCGGTTGCGTCTACATTCATTGATCTACAGGTTAATCCCTCTTCTCCTCCTTTTTGGACCTTTTTTGTTAGATTGCTAGGTATACGTCGGCATAGCCAATTGATTGTTTTGGTCTCACCATGTGTTTGGTCACTTGCTAAATGAATTTTAGCATACCTTGCTCCAGTTTGCAATTTATCCATGGATAGGAGTTTAGTAGTATTTAGATGCATGGGCCGGATGTTTATGCTCATGCATGCAATCTGACGAGGAAATCAAAAGGTTCGGTTCAATTTTAGAGTTTAGGATCTTCCTTTTTCTTCAATTTGAGAAGCACTTATAAGAAAGTGGAGTGGGAGGTGCATCTACATGATTTGCTAATACGCAGTGCCTATGATGAATTGATTCATTCCACTCTGTTCCTCAAGGTTCAGTTTTTCGTAATGCATATTAGAGAAAATGCTTTCTTGGATGATGCAAAGTTATAGCTGTGAATATTTGCGAATAAGTCAGGTTAGAACAACACTTGAGAAAATGCTTTCTTAGATGATGCAGAGTCATAGCTGTGAATATTTGCGAACAAGCTAGGTTAGAACAACACTTGATATAATGCTTAAATCTGGCCTCCTCGATCTTTCTAATAAATTCAGTGGTAAAACAACACTTAATATAGTACTTGCACATGATTTTTGAAATTTAGTTTGGATATTTCTTTTGTCATGAAATTTCTTCCCAAGAGATGCTCTGCATTATATGTTTCCGCTATAGCATGATTCATACAGTTTGGTATTTATCGTATGACCTGAATGAAAATGTTGTAACATGTTTATGCTATGTTTTACATTTTATTTGCAGTAGATATACATTAATGCAAAATTTGTTATTTAGTTTTATGGGATATGTTTATTTGATGTAACAAAGTTTTGTGATCAAAAGTATGTGGTGGTATATTTCAGTCCCATGTGATCGTTCATGTGTATAGCCTCTAGGATCTCTTTCGATTGACTATACATTGTATCCGGTACATTTTAGTCTGTGATCCATAATAAATTCATTTATCTTAATTGGCTACTTTGCCTCTGATGATGGACATATGAGTCACATGTGCACCTCCTCAGTTAAGGCTTTAAAAGTAATCACATTTGGTTTCTTTTTCTTTCTGTAGTTAGTGCTCGTCGGCGGGACGGTGCAAGGCGCAACTCCGACGTGGAGGCGTGGTGGATGTGCGGTGTAGGAAGCGACCTCTCTGGTTGGACGGTGTTCAGGCGCAACCCCGACGCCCGCTGAGTACTGCCTTGGCAACCACCTCCCTCGGTGAGCTCCATCTTCCTCCTGCTCCTTTGCTTCGGCTACTGTCTGGGACATGGCCATGGCTATATTGATGTGGTGCTCGTCTGGTTAATGCTTTATGCCCTACTCATGCATCAGTTCCTGCTTGAGCTCTATAGTTGTGGATCCTTGCAGGCTGTTATTCATGTTTAGTTGCTATCATAGGAGCTCATGTGATGCTCTTGTTTACATGTGAATGCCCTGGTCCTATAGCTATGCTCCTGGATTTGTTAAATTGGTTGATCAGTGGCGTTCGTGCTAGGGCGATGATGATTAAACGTGGCTGGAATAAGTGTGCCTTTGAGCAATCGAGGCACCTATGGGTATCAAGTTGGATCCTCCCTCTTGTCTCTATAATCCTTACTGATCATGTGATACTTATTGTTCTGTCCTTGGATGATAATTCTTCTTGAGTGATAACCAGGGCACCTCCACTGTATAAACAGATTGATCTGGTGATAAGAGATGACGGTGGTAGGTTATATGATCGAGGAAAGACGAATCTGAGCCCATTATGCAATCCATCCAGAAATTAGAACCGCATGAGGCTACACGCGCTCTTAGCGATTTGGCGATTTCGTGCCGTTCTGGGCCGTTGGATCACGCATGGAAACGATTTGGGACGCCGGATTGACACCCCGTGAACAGTTCCCGCACCCCATCTCATTTTGTTGACTCCTCTGAGAGCGTGTGTGTCTTGCTGCCGTGTGGTGTTACCTGCGTGTGGGCCGTGCCTCTCAGCGATCGTGGTTTGGCTGTTCTTATGTGCGTCTCGTCGGCGTTGGGCGTTCCCAGCGCCCTGCCACCGCCTGTGGTTTCATCGCCCCGTCGAGGGTATTTTGGACTTTTCATCTTTCGCCCCATGTGCGTGGCGGACGTTGGTTGGTCTGTGCGTCGATGGGGTGAGGGAGGGCGGCTCGGCTTGTCTCTTCGTGCTCCGAGTCGCCCTCTTCTTTCTGGACCTCCCCTCCTCCTCTTGTCGCCGTCCCCGCCGATGCTTGTCCTTCCTGTCGTTCTTCACATGCGATTCCTCTCGCTCATGGATCGTCCCTGTCTTTTATACCACCTGGTTCTTAGCGTGTTCCTTGTTTCTCTGGCGGTTTTGTAGTTGGGACGGTTTCGTGGCCTGCGGGGCGATGATGATGAATCTGCTGAAATAAGCATGATGTGGGTTGTGGGTACTAAATTAGAGCCCACCCTTACCTCTCTTGCAACCTGTTTAATTCAGCTTTATGTTGGATGTTCTGTGCCTCAGATAGTCATTCTGACGAGTGATAACCAGGGCAGTTCGTTTACATTGTGATGGGTATGTCATGCAGCAAGAGATGTGAGTGTTAGGCTTGAAGATCAAAGACAAAACTGAGCCCTCTTTTTCTATGTTACAGCCTACAAATACAAGAAAAATTCATTATCTATTATTCAGTGTTCTTTTTTCTTTTTCTATTCCTCTATTGTGTTGACCCCCCTCTTCTTCTCTTCATCAATGCCAAGAGCCAATAACCACTACCGTGGGACTGGGAGCACTCAACCACAGGTACCCACCCTCTTCACCCCCATTCGTCGCATCAAATCTATCATCTTGTTAGCCATCCTCTCCCTCTTTTTCTCTCTCACACACACAGCTGAACGGTGGAAGCTTCATGTGTTGTCCAGATCCTATTGACAACCTGCAGCTTGCCTTCATGTTTTAAATTTTGATCCACCAAGAACAAGCAAGTGGTTATAGGAACTTTTATTTGTTTTTCACCTGAAAGTTATGATGTAATTCTTGAATTAATTAGCGCTCTTTCTTGATGTTACACCGTGGGACTGAAAAATGAAATAGGAACTTTTATTTGGTTCTCACCTGAAAGTTATGATGTAATTCTTGAATTAATTAGCGCTTGTTTCTTGATGTTACACTGTAGGACTAAAAAATGAAATAGTACGTGCTTCATCATGTGGTCCTGTATTTTTAATAATAGTTTTTTCACTGGTTCTCAACAGAAATTCTTGCCTAAATCTTGCAATGGAGATAGTGTCAATAATGGAGTTGAAGTTTTCCTCTATTGTCTATGAAGGTAAGATACGTGAAATAACAACTGTTCACTCTCCAATAACAAGCATGTGTTTATAGAGATTTTTGTTTGTTGCTCACCTGAAAGTTATATGCAACTCAGTATTTTTTAAACTAACTTGACCGCCGGAC
Organism: Hordeum vulgare subsp. vulgare; assembly: GCF_904849725.1. Lineage (NCBI taxonomy): Eukaryota > Viridiplantae > Streptophyta > Magnoliopsida > Poales > Poaceae > Hordeum > Hordeum vulgare. The sequence goes on from NC_058524.1 coordinate 68,163,671, forward strand.
TAATAATTGAATGTCTGTTTGTTCACATGTCTGAGATTTATGGGTTCAAATTCACACAAAACGCATCTTATTGTTCCGTTGACATGCACCCTACTAAGTAGTCTTACACCAGGGAGAAGACAACACAATAATTTTATTTTTATGTAATTGTTGATGTAAAACTGCTCAACTTTTTCGCTACCAACAGAAGACACGGGGATGACAGCGAATCATCGAGTAATAACCAAGATCAGCTAGATATATGAACCTGCCTCATTGTGGCTGTGCGGAGACATTGATGATGATGAGTCTCTCATGTCACCATGAGTTCCACCTCGGTAAGGGGGCATGGATCGATTGGTTCATAGTCGAGCCTCTCCTGCTTATCATAATTTTCATAACTGACTGAACGGATGCGTGAATGTGTTGTTCCTTTTGGTAGGAGAATATTAGGCAAAGTAGTGGCTCAAACCGGCAGGATTAGGAGCTGAAGGAGTGAATGGGTAAAGTCGATGAGTGAAAAGGCATCTTCACAAGCAGCAATTCCACCATCACATTTAGCAGCACTCGGGTAGAACCAAACAAGAGCTTTATATAGATGGATATCTTTTAATCAACCTGTACTGTGTTTATTAGAGTGTTGTGCACAGAAAAAATATTTTCCCTAAGCATACTTCTCCTTTTATCAATTGTTTATGACTACATATGGATGGATGATTAAAGGCGAGACTTCACTGAAGAAATATAAGGGGATATTTCAGCTTTATTATCTCCTTTGCCGGCTAGCTGTTATATGTGTTTTTTTCTTCTGGATTCTGAATTACCGAGTGGTCTCTAATCCACCATGAAACTTATCTTTATAAGTTGGCCTTAAGCCGATGGGCAGGATTTAGTACTGGTAAAAAACTTTACGTTGTGATAGTCGTATGTCATTTGCACTATCAAGTATGCTGGGATGGTGAACTGTACCAGCTGGCTGTTGATGTCAGCTGTGCTTCCCCGGCAACGGCGACAGGAATAGTCATGTCGACGGCACCAGGAATCCTTCTGCTACGGCTATGGAGCCTTGCGTTGGTGTTCCCTCGAAGCGGAAAGGGTGATGTAGCACAGCGGTGGTAAGTATTTCCCTTAGTTTGAGAACCAAGGTATCAATCCAGTGGAGGAGTATCACAAGATCCTGCACAAAAACAAAGAACCTGCTTCCAACGCTATGAAGGGGTTGTCAATCCCTTATAGATTGTTTGCCAAGTAAGAACTGAAAGCAACAAAGTAACAAAGCAAATGAAAAGCGGAGGTGTAAACGATGGATGTGAATAGACCCGGGGGTCGTAGTGTTTACTAGTGGCTTCTCTTATGAAAGCAAGTAGACGGTGGGTGAACAAATTACTGTCGAGAAATTGATAGAACCGCACAAAGTCGTGACAATATCTATGGCAATGATTATATCTATAGGCATCACGTCCAAAAGAAGTAGACCGATACTTTCTGCATCTACTATTATTACTCCACACGTCGACCGCTATCCAGCAATATGACATGATGTAGACGGACAATCTCATATCAACGAAAGAGCCCATCTTGTTTCCCTTGATGGCAACTAATTAATGTGTGCCTTGCTGCCCCTACTGTCACTGGGAAAGGTCACCACATGGTAGAACCCAAAACCAAGCACTTCTCCCATTGCAAGAATCATAGATCTAGTTGGCCAAACAAAACCCAAGACTCGGAGAGACTTACAAGGATATCAAATCATGCATATAAGAAATCAACAAAGACTCAAATATATGTCATAGATAATCTGATCACAAATCCACAATTCATCAGATCTCGACAAACACACAGCCAAAGAAGATTACATCGGATAGATCTCCATGAAGATCATGGAGAACTTTGTATTGAAGATCCAAGAGAGAGAAGAAGCCATATAGCTACTAACTACGGACCCGTAGGTCTGAAGTGAACTACTCACGAGTCATTGGAGGGGCGATGATGATGATGAAGAAGCCCTCCAACTCCAAAGTCCCCTCCGGCAGTGATGGGGTCATAGTCCTAGGGTAGGGTCATAGGCCTGCCATACAGGTCCTACCCAAGGACTACCCCACACAAAGGACAAGACCCTAAGTCTACCCCGACTGGATTAAGGAATCCCCATTATCCAGTCGGCAACAGGTCCTACATCATCCAGTCGGATACTAGCATTCAGAGGATACCAAGCTAACCGACCGGATACACTCGGTACATCGTAACCTTCCTGGAGGGAAACGGTCGTACGTTTCCGGGTGCATTTAATAGCATTTAGAGCATACGTTACCTGTAACGTATGCATTCAATCCCCACTACTCCGCCCTTATACCAGAACCGTTGTGGAGGGCAGCGGACTCTATATAAGTCGCCCTCCCCCACTGGTAGAAGGGTTAGCAAATCATTGTATTCCATATTACACTCGGCAACAAGCTCCGAGAGCACTGAGACGTAGGGCTGTTACCTCCACCGCAGAGGGGCCTGAACTCATACAACCTCGCCGTAGCTAGGACTCTGCCCATCTCATTTGTACCCTACACATCTACTGTCAGGCTTATACCCACGACAGTTGGCGCCCATCGTGGGGCAGGCGTCTAAGCGACTTCCGGCGAGTTTGCGACTACTTCCTTTCGTCATGTCGTCCGGTGGAGTCTCGAGGATGGGTCACCAGATCTTCTTCGGCACTCTCTCCTTCACCGTCGACGATTCAGCGTGGCTTCGGGAGGCACCTCTCGACGTTGAGGCGCTTCCCCGTCGCGGGGCCACGCACTTCCGTGCCGGCGCCCGCGGCGTTCTTCTTCTCCAACAATCGGCTCCGTTGTCGGCTTGCACCTCCGTCATGCGCTGCAGCAAGCGGTCCCGCAGTCCACATCTCCAACGTTGGGTGCAGCACGCCCGAGCGCGTCAGGTCGCCTCCTCTCAAGTGGCAGTTCTGGAGTCTGTTGTGGTTGCCCCGCGTTCCCAGTGCTCGGGCTCGGTTCCGACTGAGCTCCCTTCCGAGTACGCGGGTCGCGGGCCTGCAGCAGAAGTTCACATGGCCAACACCCATGAAGATCCCCGTCAAGCTGATCGAAGCGAGCGCGAGGTCGACGAAGCATCCGGTGCGCGCCATCCACCTCGCCGTTCGGCCAGTCGGCATACTCGGCGGAGCAACATGGAGTTGTTCCGCACGCCTCTCCTCAACTTGGCTGCGGCCGCCAAGATTGCCGATTCCCTCCAACCGACTGATTCAGAGGCAGGAAGGGGAATCGAGTAGATCCGAGCTCTGTTGCACACGGCGCAGCAGCAGAATTCGGCAGTCTCCCAGTCACACAATCGGATCTACAATAGTTCCGTCCATGCAAACACGCATCGGTCGGTTCACAGCCCTGGTTCCCATCAGCACCACATGGGAGGCAGCCGTTCCATGATCCGTGAAGATCGCCGCCGCTCACGCACCCCTCCGCGGGGTGGGCCCTCTGGGTCCTGACATCATGATGATCGGCGTTTAGTCGGCGACACTTACGACCCGAGACCCGACGCGAGAGGGCGAATCGCCCAGCGAAGAGTCGACAGGGGTCGAGCCCACCGCGATGGTCGCGATATGGACCGTCCAAGTGGAAGCAGGACCATCGTGTCTGGCCCCGAGTGTTTTAGTCGAGCCATCCGCTCGGCTGATATCCCGCCCAACTTCCGATTGGCAGCGGGAATCGGTAAATTTACGGGGGAATCCAAGCCTGAAACATGGCTAGACGACTACCGAGTGGCAGTCCAGATCGGAGGAGGAGACGACCATGTCGCTATGAAGCACCTCCCTCTGATGCTCGACGGAGCCCCTTCTTCTATATATCGCGGCCACAAATCAAGTTGTCAGTACTGTTCTTACAGTCGAGCGAGAAGAAGAAGGCAAAGCATACAAAGTTCAGCGGCCAGTGTACTACGTCTCCGAAGTCCTGACCCCTTCCAAGCAAAGGTATCCCCATTATCAAAAACTTATCTATGGGATCTATATGACTGCGAAGAAGGTGGCTCATTATTTCCAAGACCACTCGGTATCTGTCATTTCTGATGCTCCGTTGTCGGAAATTCTCCACAATCGAGACGCATCAGGCCGAGTGGCGAAGTGGGCAATGGAGATGCTGTACTGTGACATCAAGTTCGAGGCCAAAAAAGCTATTAAGTCTCAAGCCCTGGCTGACTTTATAGCAGAATGGGTAGAACAACAGCAACCGATCCACATCTACTCGGCTCATTGGACAATGTTCTTCGATGGGTCTAAGATGTTGAATGGCTCCGGCGCTGGTGTTGTGATCATATCACCAAAGGGCGACAAGCTCAAGTACGTGCTGCAGATACACTTTGATTCCTCCAACAACGAGGCAGAATATGAAGCTCTCCTCTACGGATTGCGCATGGCCATCTCACTCGGCGTCCGTCGCTTGGTGGTCTACGGCGATTCGGATTTGGTGGTCAATCAAGTGATGAAAGAGTGGGATGTCAGGAACCCCACCATGACCACATACTGCAATGCAGTGAGGAAGCTGGAGAAGAAGTTTGAAGGTCTAGAGCTCCATCATGTTCCAAGACTGAAGAACCAAGCAGCTGACGAGTTAGCAAAACTCGGATCCACTCGGAGACCAGTCCCGAGTGACGTCTGCCTCGAGCACCTCCACCTCCCCTCAGTCGAAGAAGATCCTTTCATAGAGGAACCGATACAACCCAAGAGCACAACAGATCCGACTGAAGTCGATGTACCTGCTGTGGTTGATCTGGTCATGGAAATTCTGGCTCTCATTCCCGATTGGACTGTGCCGATCATGGCATATATCTTGAGGCAAGAACTTCCGGAAGACGAAGTCCAAGCCAGGCAGTGTCGGGACCCCGATCCTAAGTCATAGGAATCCAACCGGTAACACATCGCATCTCTTTGTGGTCTCACGCACGGTTAACTCCACGGCTGCAGCCTTACCTTAGCCGGGACCGTTTGCGTCTTTTGACTCACGTATGCGATAGGTGTCGCTAGCAATCCAATGTCAAGGAACCCGGATCGACATGTCTAGTCATAAACCAAAGTGGCAGTTCCGCACAAGGACAGGCATACATGACCCAACAAAGCAGGTGTCGGTCATAGCGAACGTAGACGAGTCGTAGCGAGCTATAAGGACTTCATTACGTCGCGTGACATTTCCCCAAAGAGGACAGACACAGCAGCTAAGAAGGACACATGCCGGTCAACCAATGTGTCCGGAGCAGTAGCGGACTACCAAGGCTCGTTGGATCACAAAGGGGCATTTCCTTGTAAGGAGTGCTACTAAAGTCCACGACTAGGTATTAGAACCCCATACATATCAAGTAAGACACACGTACGCATGGCATACCGATATGTATAGATACATCGATGGCATCACAACATAACCATAAACATACAACCTTTATTTAAGAGGCTCGGAAGAGCCACACACATAATATTACACATTAAGGTCTCTCGACCTAGAATAGCAGTCATACAAATACAAGCCAGCGGAAGAGTTATAAACTGTCTGGGTACAGACAGGGCAACTAGAAGGCACATGGCCTGACTATACTACAGAGTCGACGTAGGGCCAGATCGTAGCTGGGACACCAGCTACTCGTCGTCGTCGATGTCTACGAAGAACCCTCCATTAGGGTCATTAGCAATCTCTGCAACATTTATTAAGCAAACATGAGTACGAAGGTACTCAACAAGACTTTAGGAGAACTAACTACTCATGCAAGGTATCAAAAGGTATTGTGGGGTTTCATGCGGGAAGCCGACATTTGACTCATGGCTAGACAACTTGCATTTTGAAATTAGTTTTGACAACTTGATTTCTCGCACACGAGTCCACTAACACCACAACAATACACTATCGTGGAAGCATTCCGTCTCCATACGGAAATGCCGTCCACGACAATCACACTTATCTTGACAATTTTATGAGTAGCCATTGAAGTTATCTATGAACAACATATGTCTCCAAGTAGTCCATATCCGCGGACGTGGCTATTCGAATAGATCATAACCCTGCAGGGGTGTACTTCGTCACACACGCTCTCGCCACTTATCGCCATGTGCACGTCATGCACCTCGGCAACCTTCAAGCGGAAGCCCAGCGAGGGAGTCGGCCACGACCGTTAACCACACTAGTACCTAGTCCAGGTTTATCGCCTATCTAAGAGTAACCCGTACGGAAGTCCGGCCGAGGTTTCCGCCACGGCCTCAAATGATGTGCGCAGGGTTCCCAAGCCCACCATCTGGGTGCCACTTGGTACACCGTGCCACTGTCTACCGCATCACGGTCCACCTTTCAGGTCAGCACCATGCACGGCCTCCAGCATTACTATAAACACCAGAAACTACTTGCAACTCCTGGACCGAGTACTACGCGATTAATAGGCCGAGCGGGGTCATATTTCAGGGCCCAACATGTGATAGTATCTAGTCTTGGATTACATACACGGAACTCAGTTCCTAAGGACGGTTCCAATGAAACAACCCGCCATGTACTCCTACACAGCCTTTCACCGGTACCTTTACCAAATCAAGTTCAACACACAACCTTTGCTCACCGAACAAATTCCACAATTCTGTTCATCTCCCAGATGACAGACCATACACAACTCTAAGCATAGCATGCATAGCAGAATAAGGCACATCATAGCTCAAGCAACTACCAGGTTTGTTAGGTTGCAAGGTTTGGCTATTTACCGTGACAAGGTTAAGTCATGCAAAGGAAGTGGGTCCAACTATCGTGGCGAAAGCAGTTGAAGCATTTGATCCTAATGCAATAAATAGGTGCAGGAGCAAGAACATGGGATTTATCGGGATGATCAAAAGGGTTGCTTGCCTTGTTGCTCAGAGGAGGAACGATATCCGTCAGACGGATATTCAGTGGAATCCGGGGGTGCGGAGCCTACCGAAATGAATGGCAACATTCAATAACAATCATATGCACTCAAAATGATGCATGAGCATGGCATGAGAATGCAAGGTGATAAGTTATTATTTTCAACATGTATTAGGTTTAAAGTTGATTTGAATTACATTCGAATAGCAATTCAAACGGGGTATTCTCGGATACCGGTTTAATTGATTCGACCTGATGCTCAGATCAACTTGATGTTAACATGCATGAAATGTCATGTTATGGCACTGATTTGTAATTAGGACAGTGTGTGATCATTGTATATATAATGAAATTGGAATATTTTTGCAAATTCCATTTAAAAAGTGATTATAAGAATTGAATTATTCCTTATTCCACAATTTAGGGTTCTGTAACTTTTTCAAACATAGTTGAAAATAGCATAATCAGAATCCTTGAATTTTTCTGATACTTTTTCATATATAAATTATTTTCATTGGAGTTACAGATTAATTTCTATGATTTTTACAATTTTTAGCAATTTCCTGAATTAGTTTTATACTGGAAATTCTATTTATTGCCTCAGGCTGACGTCAGCAGGTCAGCCGACCTGTTCAGGTCAAACCTGACAAGGGGGCCCCACTGGTCAGCCTCTCTGGGACTAATCCCGCGCTGACCAGCCCTAATTGAGGTTTGACTTGGCCTTGGGCCCACTTGTCAGCGAGTGATTAAGTCCTGAGCTGCTCGGTTAGCTTGCCACGTCGACCCCCACCGGAGGGTGGTCGCCGGCGACTAGGCCCGCGGCGGAGGGCTCGCCGGAGGCGACCTAGACGGCGCTGCACAGCACCAAAACGCACGCGGTTTGCAGCTACAACATGCTCGCGAAGTGGCCGATCTGGCAGGACCATCTGGGGAGGCTAGGGTCGCCGGAAGAGGCGTCGGCGACGAGCCGGAGCGGCGGCCGAAGCTCGGCCTTCTATACGGGGCGGTTCTAGGGCACGGGGAGGGCAGTTGGTGGGCTCGACACGCTCCTGGAGGCTCCAGGAGCTCGAATCCTAGCTCAGGCCCGTGGATCGGTCATCACAGCGACGGCAGCGACATGGCCGGCGGCGAGAAGCTCTCGGCCTTGGTGGGGAACTAGGATACGATGCACGGGAGAGCGTGGGGCGAGAGGGGAAACGACGACGAGCTCACGGCAGTTCCGATGGCGCTGAAGTGGGGCTCGGGGATGCGCCGGAGGAAGCGAATCGACAGGAGAGGTCCGGCGGCCGGAGGTGGAAGACGACGGTGTTGCGGGCGTTGCAGGGCTCGAGGAAGCTTCGGCTTCTGCAGAGATGACGAGGGCGACGAGGCGGAGCTAATGGCGTGCTCTGGGAGGGAATCCTATGGCCAGGGGCACGGGCAGCTCGAGCTCGAGCTCGGCTCTAATGGCGGCAGCAAGGAGGAGGAGGAGATCCGGGAGGAGGAGGAGAACCGAGGCGGGGAATGGATAGGGGAGGCTCTGGGGAGCTTATCCCCGTCGTCGCCAGCGCGAGGCGGCGGCCAGGCAGGCACGCAGGTGCGTGGCCGCGTCGGAGGGGGCGGCGGCCACCTCCTGCTGCCTACTGGCGCGAGGGAGGGGACGAGCGAGGGAGATGGGCCGGGCCAGGCTAGGCGTCAGGTAAGGTTTTTCCATTTTTTTCTGTTTTGCTAATTATTGTTTTGCTAATTAATTCAGCTCCAAAACAAAAGTAAAAACTATTTTAGACCTCCTGAAATAATTGTTATAACATTCCCAACCATTTCCAAGGTTTTCAACATTTTTGGAAATTTATAGTTTCTGATTTCAAATTTAAAACTTGAAACCAGTAGCCTTTTCCATTTATTTAAAATGCTTAAAGTGTCAAGAAAATAGTTTTCTCCAATGCTCATTTACTTTCATGATTTATCAGAAAGTTTGAACATTTCTTGAGGCCATTTTGGGTTCATTGATTTTGAACTAGTTTGAGATTTCCTTTAATTGAAATGGTGGCTAGGGTTTTGAGTTTTTTTCCTTGCCACTTTGTTGCTTTTGTTGAAACTTCTTAGATGCAAATGCAAAGAAGACATGAGCACAATGCTATCTTGCTTAAGGGTTAGGGATGTGACAACTCACCCCCACTCAAAAGAATCTCGTCCCGAGATTTAGAAGTCGTCGGGAATAACGCAGGATACTCAAGTCGGAGACGATCCTCTCTTTGCCAAGTTTCCTCCTTTCCAGAATGATTTGACCATTGAACTTTAAGAAACTTGAGGTTTCGACGTCGAGTGGTACGCTCAGCTTGATCAAGAATATGCACGGGGTATTCGCGGTATGAAAGGTTATCTTGTAGATCAAGCGTTTCGTGGTCCACTTCACGGATAGGATCCGAAAAGCAACGCCTGAGTTGCTAGACGTGGAAAACATCATGAACCTTGGAAAGATGCGGAGGAAGTTCCAACTGGTAGGCAACTTCTCCTCGTTTGGCAAGAATGCGAAAAGGACCAATGTAACGAGGAGCCAATTTGCCCTTGATACCGAATCGATGGGTACCCTTCAAAGGTGTAACCCGAAGGTAAGCCTTCTCGTCAACTTCAAAGGTCACAGCCTTATGATGACGATCATATTGGCTCTTTTGACGAGACTGGGCTGTTTTCAACTTTTCACGAATAATGCGAACCTGCTCTTCTGCATCCTGGATCATATCCGGACCAAAGAGTTGCCTCTCTCCGGTTTCTGACCAATTAAGAGGTGTTCGACATCTTCGTCCATAGAGAACTTCAAAAGGGGCTTTGCCCAAGCTCGATTGGTAACTATTGTTATAAGCGAATTCGGCGAATGGAAGACACTTCTCCAATTCATACCGAATGATATAACACAAGCTCGGAGCATATCTTCTAGAATTTGATTCACTCTTTCTACTTGACCACTTGACTGGGGATGGAAAGCAGTGCTAAAAGATAAGTGAGTCCCCATGGCATTCTGAAAACTTTCCCAGAAGCGAGAAGTAAAGATACTCCCACGGTCGGAGTTAATCTCCAGGGGAACACCATGAAGAGACACTATTCGGGAGATGTATAACTCTGCTAGCTGGCTAGCTGTTATACTCTCACGAACAGGAAGAAAATGAGCCACTTTGGAAAGACGGTCAATGACCACAAAGATAGCATTATTTCCTTTCTTGGTCTTGGGAAATCCGGTAATGAAATCCATGCTAACTTTATCCCATTTCCATTCAGGAATAGCTAGAGGTTGAAGGGTGCCAGCAGGCCTTTGATGTTCTGCCTTAACTCGACGACAAACGTCGCAGTTAGCAACGAACTCAGCAATTTCTCTCTTCATCCTAGTCCACCAGAACCTCTGGCGTAGGTCCTGATACATCTTAGTACTACCGGGATGAATGGTGAGAGGAGAATCATGAGCCTCCTTAAGGATTAACTGCCTTAGATGTGGGTTCTTAGGAACCACTAAACGATTCTGGAAGAAGACAACACCTTGATCATTCATGAAAAATTCTTTAGCGTTTCCGCTAAAAATATTCTCCTTGATACAGTGTGGCCGTTTGCAGTGTGGGGACTAGATACAGTCGGCCCGTTCAAGACATGCCAAGATGGATACACACATCTGTTGGTGGCAGTCGACAAGTTCACGAAGTGGATCGAAGCGAAGCCCATCAAGAAGCTCGACGCTTCGACAGCCGTCAAGTTTGTCAGGGACATCATCTTCAGATTCGGCGTACCTCACAGCATAATTACGGACAACGGGACGAACTTTGACTCAGACAGATTCAAAGGGTTCTGTACAAGCCAAGGCATCCGAGTGGATTTTGCTTCCGTAGCACATCCTCAGTCCAATGGACAAGCAGAGCGGGCAAACGGGCTTATTCTGCAAGGATTGAAGCCCCGACTCCTACGAGAGATAGGACATGCCGCTGGCGCTTGGGTTACCGAGCTACCTTCAGTGCTTTGGGGACTTCGAACAACCCCGAACAGATCTACAGGGCGATCACCGTTCTTTCTCGTTCATGGAGCAGAAGCGGTCCTTCCGAGTGACTTGCTTCACAATACGCCATGAGTCGAACTCTTCTCCGAAGCCGAAGCAGAACAAGCAAGGCAAGACGGAGTGGATCTTCTGGAAGAGGAGCGCGAGATGGCGTTAACTCGCTCGACCATTTATCAACAAAATCTGCGACGTTTTCATGCACGCCACGTAAGAAGTCGGACGTTCCAAGCAGGCGACCTGGTGCTCCGAGTGGATCAACAAAGACCCCACAAGTTGGCTCCGGCCTCGGAAGGACCCTTCATCATCTCCAAGGTGCTGAACAACGGAGCATACAGACTCTACAACATTCAGAGGGAGACAGACGAGCCGCGTGCATGGAACGGAGACCTCCTGAAGCGCTTCTACACGTGACCGTCGACTGAAGCGATGTAAAGAACAAGTATTGGCGAAATAATATAAAGCAGATTGAGTTTTTTTTGCAGGTTCAAAGTTCTTCCGCGGTTGCAGACTCCGGTCTCAAAAAAAAAAAATAGCTGCAATCCAGCATCGCCTAAGTATTAACTCTCTCCGAGTGTGCACTTCACGTCACACTCGGGGGCTTAGCTGCGATCCAGCATCGCCTAAGTATTAACTCTCTCCGAGTGTGCACTTCACGTCACACTCGGGAGGCTTAGCTGCGATCCAGCATCGCCTAAGTATTAACTCTCTCCGAGTGTGCACTTCACGTCACACTCGGGGGCTTAGCTGCGATCCAGCATCGCCTAAGTATTAACTCTCTCCGAGTGTGCACTTCACGTCACACTCGGGGGCTTAGCTGCGATCCAGCATCGCCTAAGTATTAACTCTCTCCGAGTGTGCACTTCACGTCACACTCGGGAGCTTAGCTGCGATCCAGCATCGCCTAAGTTTTAACTCTCTCCGAGTGTGCACTTCACGTCACACTCGGGAGGCTTAGTTGCGATCCAGCATCGCCTAAGTATTAGCTCTCTCCGAGTGTGCACTTAACATCACACTCGGGGGCTTAGCTGTGATCCAGCATCGCCTAAGTATTAACTCTCTCCGAGTGTGCACTTCACGTCACACTCGGAGGCTTAGCTGCGATCCATCATCGCCTAAGTATTAACGCTCTCCGAGTGTGCACTTCACGTCACACTTGGAGGCTTAGCTGCGATCCAGCATTGCCCAAGTATTAACCTTCTCCGAGTGTGCACTACACGTCACATTCGGGAGCTTAGCTGCGATCCAGCATCACCTAAGTAATAACCTTCTCCGAGTGTGCACTTCACGCCACACTCGGAGGGAGCTCAACAGCGATCCAGCATCGGCTGTTTGCCTTTGGCTTCACCACGAAACGCCAACCAAAAATTCGAATCAACATTGCAACAGAAGAGCAAAAATCGGATTCCAAAATCCTTGCAAAAATAGCTAACTCGGCGCAGATCAAGTTTACCCGCACCGATTTAAAAGTGTGACGGCCAACAGAAGTGGCCAAAGTACCTTACAGATAAACACTCGGCATACCGAGGATAAAGTGTCTTACGCGTCAGCTGGGCTGGCACCAGGACTGGAGGGCTCCACGAAAGTGTCCAAGTCGATTCCGTCGGCGATGCGGGTAGCGCTCTCAAGGAACATCTCCATGAAGTCTTCGAATCGAAGCTTCTTCGTGTTGGTGACCTTCAGAGTCTTCAGTTTTTCCTCACGCACCTCCTTACAATGGACTCGGACCAGGGACAGAGCAACATCGGCACCGCAACGAGCTGCAGATTTCTTCCACGACTGCACTCTGTTGGGAATATCCGCCAGTCGGGTCATCAGGTTCTCCATCTCCTGCCGCGACTCATCTTCTGGCCAAAGCTCCTTATCGATTCGGCCGACGACTTCTCTCAGTCGACCGATGAAAGGACCAACTTTGCCCACACGGATGTGCGCACGGAGCAGATCCCGATTGGCGTCGTCGCCGAGTGGAACGTTCTCAAGAATCGAACGCTCCACGTCAGCAGCTTCAGGTTCGGCATCAAAGCAAAAATCTGCGACAATAGGACAAACAGACAATAAGCACCGAGTGCTACGCGCATAGCAAAACCACTCGGAAAAATAAGGACTTACCAGCCAGACGCGTCGTCATCTGCCGAGCCCAGTCGCTCACATATTTCTCTTGTGCTCTGCATCGTTTGTTCAGCACGTCCATCTGACTCATCAGCGTAGTCCTCTGCTTCCCCATCCTTTCCACTTCCTCAGTCAACACCTTGTTCACTTCACGTGCCTGCTCCAATGATTTCTCCCGTTCCGCCAGGGCATCCTTCCTGCCAGCCATTGCAAGCATGGACGCATCAAGTTCGCCAGCGAACAGATTCCTCTCCGCCTTGAGAGCCTCATAGGCTGTCCCCATTTCACAGGTTTTCTGCCAACAAGAAACAAGGGACAATCAGAAAGTTCAACAGTTAACAGTCTAAGTTCTTCAGACCCCTGCCGACGCAAGCAGTCGACAGCGGTCTCGGGGACTACACCCAGTGGGTTCACTAGGAGTGACCCCACTGGCATGCACCTCAAGCAGGCCTGCCCTATTGAGATGCATGTTATCAACTACGCCTCCGAGGCCAATACTACCCGACTTGAGTACAACTTACTCTTGGGGACTCTTACCGTAAGTGCAATCCGACTGCAACAACTACTCGCACTCGGTACTCCTATCTACAGACACAACCAAACTCAAAGCAACATGTATAAAGACAACTGTCGGTGCAAGCACTCGACAGAAGTCTCGGGGACTACACCCACTGGGTTCACTCAGAGTGAACCCATTGCAAACAACACCTGCTATTCAACAACACCCAGTGGGTTACAGGGGAAAAGTAAATACTTACTAGACCACTTACTCGGATGTCATCGCGCAGCTCCAAGCTTCGCTGGTACAAGGCCGCAATGGAGTCATAGGCCCTCTTGGCTTCTCCAGTCATCAGCTCCGCCTGCACCATAGCCCCCTTGGTCGCTCCCACCTGCTCCTCCGGAAGACGCTGGATGCTGAATTCAGCATTCGACGAACCTGGAATCGTCGGAGGTTCCTGAGGCATCCCAAGGTCCGCCCCAGTCGGCTCTTCCTCCACCAGCACTGGTTCAGTCGGTGGCGGCGCCTCTGTCGGCAGCACGTCGGCGGCGAGAGCGGTAGCGGGAGGAGCAGCCTCAAGAACATGCTCCACAGCTGGGTCGGCTCTCCCCTGGTCGCCCTCATCCAGGCAGATCGCCCCTGACAGGCCGAATGACGCGAGGTCTCAGAAAAAGAAAGAAGCGATGGTATAAAACACTCGACGTTCCTACAACACACTTGGCTGAGACGAGACGATGTTGTCCGTGTCCATGGGGTCGTCTTCATGACGCGTCGGAGAGGTGGCAGAAGTAGCGACCCTGTCGAGTGAGATCCATTCGGCCAGTAAACAGAAGTTCACTCGGACATCAGCAAAAAACTGAAAGCTGAGCACACTTACGTGGAGGTGACGGGGACAGCGACCCTCATTCGCGGCTGAGCCTTCCGAGGTTTAGGCCCACTCGGCTTGGGAGCCTTAGAAGATTGGCCCGCAGGCTCAGCGGCGGCATCCCTGGTCCTCTTAGCGCTTCGGACACTCGGGACCGCTGGAGCAGTAGGCGGAGCACTCGAAGACGCGGGAGGAGCTGAGGGGACAGCGGGCTCGTGTCGGCGCTTAGTCCGATGCTCCAGTTGTGGAGGTGGCGAGTCCTGCTCCTCGTCTTCTTCCTCTTCCTCACTGGATTCTTCCTCTGACTCCCCACTGTCGGAGACATATTCAGCGCTCTCCACGCTGCCCTCCTGGCTGCCCTCCTCCTCCTCGGTCGAGTTCTTGTTCGAGACGGGAGAAAACCAGTTGGTCCACTCCTGCATAAAATTCAGTCGGCGACATCAAACATCACACAGAGATTCAAGCAAACGACAAGATTAAGACAGTTAGGGGCACTCGACAAGAGTCTCTCACGTGATTCGGCGGAGGATTATCCACGCAGAAGGGCTTCACTCGCCGTGATCCTTTGGGATTCTCGCAGGGGCCCGTGATCTGGAGCACCCACGAGGTCACCCTCTCCTCAGTCACACCCACAACATTGGTCCGAGTGGAATCCTCAGGCCCCGTATAATGCCACATGGCATGGTCGCGAGCCTGCAGAGGCTGGATCCGCCGACCAAGGAAGACTTCCAGCAGGTCTATTCCGGTGACCCCCTTCCTGACGACGTCCACGAGTGCCTCAACCAAGGGCTGGACGTCGTTCTTCTCCGCCTTCGAGAGCGCGAGTTGCTTAGGCGGGGCGGGCCGGTCTAGACTAAAAGGAGGCAGACCAGTCGACGCATTCGAACATGCGATATCCTGGCAGTAGAACCACGTCGACTGCCAGTTCCTAACCGACTCACTTAAGTGGAGAGCAGGATAGCTACTCCGACTCTTCTTCTGGAATCCTAAACCCCCACAGAGCTGGAGGAGGTGCGTCTTATCATCCGACTGGCTAAGTCGTTTGATGGTTTGAGATCGGGCGGAGAAGATGTGTTTGAACAAACCCCAATGGGGAGGGCAGCCGATGAAACACTCACATAAGACTATGAAGGCAGAAAGGTGCGCGATGGCATTCGGAGAGAAATGATGAAGTTGGGCACCGAAGTGATTCATGATGCCCTTGAAGAAAGGATGCGGGGGCAAAGAAAAACCTCGATTGACGTGGCTGAGGAGCAAGACGCGCTCCCCCTGCCGAGGCGCTGGCTCGACCTCGTCTTCCGCTGGCAGCCTCCAGGACTTGTGCACGATCGCCCCGTGCTCCACCAGCTGCAGAAGATCCCTCTCCGTCACCGTGGAGGGGAGGAAATCTCCCTGGATCCATCCCGCCGGCAGCGGCCGCTGGGCAGGCACCGCCGTCTTCCCCTTCTTCTTCCTCGCCTCCATCTTGCTGGTTTGGCCCTTGGTCATGGCGGCAGCTGCGAGCCCTCGGGAGGAAGGAGAAGGGAGGAAGATAGGAGCGCTGGAGGTGGCGAGAAGGATGGGGCAGGCGATAGCGAAAGATTCGGCGAGCGTAACGAAGAAGCCTCGCCGCCCAGATTTAAATAGGGTTCCGACTGGGTCACTGGCGGGTGGCCCCGAAACCTTATCCGCCCGACCGGCCGCGGCGATATCAGTGGAGAACTTGAAGGCGTGAGAATCGAGGCGTCAGGCGCTACTCGAGTGCGCTGACGTCGTCCCCGCTGAGCGCGCGGAACCCGAAATTTGAGATCCCGAAAAATCCGCCGCTGTCAGTTGACCGGTCGCGTCAAAAGATGCCGCGGCAACACTCGGCTCCCGACAGTCGGTTTCGCAAGCACTTCCACTCGGATCGTTGGTCAGAAAAGGTAAAATGGATAGAGGCAAGCAACGCCCAAGCCGAATCTAATCTAGTCGGATCCGAACTTCAAGCACCGCTTCGTCGTTTCAACCCCAATCCATTCAGGGACTAATGATGGGGTCATAGTCCTAGGGTAGGGTCATAGGCCTGCCATACAGGTCCTACCCAATGACTACCCCACACAAAGGACAAGACCCTAAGTCTACCCCGACTGAATTAAGGAATCCCCATTATCCAGTCGGCAACAGGTCCTATATCATCCAGTCGGATACTAGCATTCAGAGGATACCAAGCTAACCGACCGGATACACTCGGTACATCGTAACCTCCCTCGAGGGAAACGGTCGTACGTTTCCGGGTGCATTTAATAGCATTTAGAGCATACGTTACCTGTAACGTATGCATTCAATCCCCACTACTCCGCCCTTATACCAGAACTGTTGTGGAGGGCAGCAGACTCTATATAAGCCGCCCTCCCCCACTGGTAGAAGGGTTAGCAAATCATTGTATTCCATATTACACTCGGCAACAAGCTCCGAGAGCACTGAGACGTAGGGCTGTTACCTCCACCGCAGAGGGGCTTGAACTCATACAACCTCGCCGTAGCTAGGAATCCGCCCATCTCATTCGTATCCTACACATCTACTGTCAGGCTTATACCCACGACAGGCAGGGTGCCGGGGAGGGTGTCCAGATGAGATCTCGTGGAAACGGAAGCTTGCGGCGGTGGAAAAGTATTTTCGAGGCTCCCCTGATTTTTTGCTATATTTTAGGGAATATATAGGCCAAACATCTAGGTCAAGGGGCGGCCAGGGAGGCCACAAGCCCTGCCACCGCCGCCTCCCCCTGGTGGCAGAGTGGGAGCTTGTGGGCTCCCTGGAGCCCACTTGGCTTGGCCCAGAGGCCCTGTGATCTTCTTCCGTTCGGGAAAAAATCATTTCAGGGATTTTATTCCGTTTGGACTCCGTTCCAAAATCAGATCTAAAAAGAACCAAAAACACAAAAAAAACAGGAACTGGCACTTGGCACTGAATTAATAAGTTAGTCCCAAAAAAGATATAAGAGGTACATAAAATATCCAAAGATAACAAGATAACAACATGAAACCATCAAAAATTATAGATACGTTTGAGACGTATCAAGCATCCCCAAGCTTAACTCCTGCTCGTCCTCGAGTAGGGAAGTGATAAAGAATGAATTTTTGATGCTTTCATGCTACCTAGCATAGATGTCCTTTGTAACTCCTCTTATGTGACATGAATGTTCAGATCCATTAGATTCAAAATAATAGTTTGCTATTCACGTGGAAACAATAATAATTCAAGCAAACTAGCAAGGTAATCATGAACTTTCAAAATAACAAGGCCAAAAGAAAGTTATCCCTACAAAAGCATATAGTCTGGCTATGCTCTATCATCATTGCACAACGAATTTAAATCATGCACAACCCCGGTATTGGCCAAGTAATTGTTTCACACCTTTACTTTCTCAAACCTTTTCAACTCTCACGCAATACATGAGCGTGAGCCATGGTTATAGCACTATAGATGGTGTGGAGTGTGGTGGAGGTTGCAAGACAAAAAAGGATAAGATAATCACATTAACTAGGCATATCAGTGAGCTATGGAGATGCTCATCAATAGATATCAATGTGAATGAGTAGGGATTGGCATACAAATGATGCACTAGAGCTAAGAGTATGTGAAAGCTCTTAAAGAAAACTAGTGGGTGTGCATCCAACTTGCTTGCTCACGAAGACCTAAGGCAATTTTGAGGAAGCCTATCATTGGAATATACAAGCCAAGTTATATAATGAAAATTTCCCACTAGCTATATGGTGGTGACAAAACGAGAGACTCTCAATCATGAAGATCATGGTGCTTAATATGCACAAGTGTGGAAAAAGTGGTAGCATTGTCCCTTCTCTCTTTTTCTCTCATTTTTTTAATTTTTTGGTGGGCTCTTTGGCCTCTTTTTTTATTTTTATTTTTATTTTGGTGGGCTTCTTTGGCCTATTTTATTTCCTCACATGGGACAATGCTCCATTAATGATGATCATCACACTTTCAACTCAAAACTTAGAGCAACTATGACTCTATATGGAATGCCTTCGGTAGTGTACCGTGGCAATGATCTAGCATGGCATAGACATCAATGGAAACATCATGCTAGCTATCTTACGATCATCAAATGGCAATGTAGACGTGGTGGCACATGTCATGGTGGTAGTTGCATGGCAATATATCTCGGAATGACTTTGAAAAAGCCATAGTAGGTAGGTATGGTGGCTGTTTTGAGGGAGGCTAATGGTGGGTTTTGTGCACCGACGAAAGTTGCACGACACTAAGAAGATAGTGATGGTGGAAGGTGAAAGTGCATATAAACCATGGACTCAACATTAGTCATGAAGAACTCATATACTTGTTGCAAAAGTTTTATTAGTAATCGAAACAAAGCATTCAACGCATACTCCTAGGGGAAGGGTTGGTAGGTATAAACCATCACGGGATCCCGATCGCCACGCAAAGGATGACAATCAATAGACTAATCATGCTCAAATTTCATCACATAGCGGTTCACCATACGTGCATGCTACGGGAATCACTAACTTCAACACAAGTATTTCTAGATCCACAACACCTTACTAGCATGACTTCAATATTACCGTAACCACAACTCAAAACTAATTGAGATGAATCAAACTTCTCTAACGATTCAATGCACATGAAGGTGGAAGTTTTCGTATCCCTTTGGATAACTACCCCTTTTGAGACTACTTTCAAAGCATAGATAAACTACCAAGCCACGCACCGCTACGCTCTAAGAGATATAAGTGAAGCACATAGAGCAAAAGTATCTGGCTCAAAAGATATAAGTGAAGCACATGTGAGCTGAATTGTCTACCAAAAGATATAAGTGAAGCTCGACAAAATCACGGTGAGTGCATGTCTCTTTCTATAGGTGTGCAGAAAGGATGATTGTGACACAACAAAAATAAAAGACTCCTACGATACAAGACGCTCCAAGCAAAAACACATAACATGTGATGAATAAAAATATAGCCCCAAGTAATGTTACCGATGGATTGAAGACGAGAGAGGGGATGCCTTCCCGGGGCATCCCCAAGCTTAGGCTTTTACGGCATCCTAGAATCTATTGGGGTGCCTTGGGCATCCCCAAGCTTGAGATCTTGCCAATATTTATCTCTTTGTCCATAAGAACTTCACCCAAGACTTGAAAACTTCACAACACGAAACTTAAACAGAAACTCGTGATAACATTAGTATGAGAAAGCAAACCACCACTTCCTTAGGTACTGTAGAAAACTTAAATTCTACTTATGCTGATGTTGGGTTACTGTATTTTCAATCTTCCATGGCTAATACCCCACGATACTATCCATAGTTTCATCAAAATAAGCAACCAACACAATAAAACAGAATCTCTTAACAGCAGACCAATCTGTAGCAATCTGTATATTTCTTATACCTCTAGTACTTCAAAAATTCTGCAAAATTACGACACTCTGAAGAATTTGCGTAGCAATCAGCAGAAAAAAGAATCAACTCAAAAGCCCTTACAGAAAAAAATGAAAATTCTTTTCATGAGCAGAAAGTTTCTGTCTTTTCCAGCATGACCAAACGATCATCCCCAAGACTAATCATAACGGTTTTGCTTGGCACAAACGCAAAAAGAAACATAAAAAACACAATAATAACAGAATTATGAAAGTGTGGAAAACACAAAATAGAAAGAAAAAGGATAGGTTCGTTGGGTTGCCTCCCAACAAGCGCTTTTGTTTAACACCCTTAGCTAGGCAAAAAGTGATGGAATCACGTATAGTCATCTTTGGTGCTCAAACCATAAGTAGCGTGATCATTTATCATCTTAAGATCTTCATCTTTATTGGATGACTCACCACTAGCTTTAGGAACAAAAACATGCTTGACGGTATTTTTGAGAGTGAGATTTGAAGTATTTTGCACAATGGCAAAAGCGGAACCCAAGTTGGTTATGACATCTTCTAATTTGCCAATTCTAGAAGAATCATTAACTATAATTTCCTTCTCCCTTAATTTTTTCAAAAAGTTTCCCACTATGGATCCATCTGAGTAATTTGATTGTGGATATTTCTATCCAAACTCTCAGTAAGTTCAACTATGGCAATTTTGTTTTCAATAGCGTCAAGCCTTTGCATCACGTGTTCCAAGGTCAAGATAGTTCCATTAACCATGAGCGGGGGTGAGCCTACCAAATTCATGATAGCTCTATAGGAGTCAACAATATGGCTCCCCAAAAAGTTCCAGCTTACAATGGTATCAAGGATATACCTATTCCAAGGAGAAATTCCAACATAGAAACTGCGAAGGAGGACGGTAGTGGATTGCTTACGAGTAGATCTACTTTGAGCATTGCAAATCCTGTACCAAGCGTCCTTCAAATTTTCTTCCTCATTTTGCCTGAAATTGAGAACTCCATTTTCAGGGGTGTCATTTGGAGTGATGGGTCTAGCCATTGATGGACTATCTCACACACAAACGAGCGGGAAGAGAGAGTGAAACGGGTAAAAGAAAACGGCAAAAGAGAAAGGCAAATGAAAACAACAAATGTGAAGTGGGGGAGAGGAAAACGAGAGGCAACTGGCAACAAAAGTAAATGCAAGAGATGAGTTTGTGAGACCTACTTGGATAGATCTTGATCTCTCCTCCCCGGCAACGGTGCCAGAAATACTTCTGATGTCAGCTGTGCTTCCCCGGCAACGCCGACAGGAATAGTCATGTCGACGGCACCAGGAATCCTTCTGCTACGGCTATGGAGCCTTGCGTTGGTGTTCCCTCGAAGCGGAAAGGGTGATGTAGCACAGCGATGATAAGTATTTCCCCCAGTTTGAGAACCAAGGTATCAATCCAGTGGAGGAGTATCAGAAGATCCTGCACAAACACAAAGAACATGCTCCCAACACTATGAAGGGGTTGTCAATCCCTTATAGATTGTTTGCCAAGTGAGAACTGAAAGCAACAAAGTAACAAAGCAAAGTAAAAGCGAAGGTGCAAACGATGGATGTGAATAGACCCGGGGGCCGTAGTGTTTACTAGTGGCTTCTCTCATGAAAGCAAGTAGACGGTGTGTGAAAAAATTACTGTCGAGCAATTGATATAACCGCGCAAAGTCGTGACGATATCTATGGCAATGCTTATATCTATAGGCATCACATCCAAAACAAGTAGACTAATACTTTCTGCATCTACTATTATTACTCCACACGTCGACCGCTATCCAGCATGCATCTAGTGTATTAAGTCCAAAAGAACAAGTAACGCCTTGAGCAAGATAACATGATGTAGACGGACAATCTCATATCAACAACAGAGCCCATCTTGTTACCCTTGATGGCAACTACTTAATGTGTGCCTTGCTGCCCCTACTGTCACTGGGAAAGGACACCACATGGTAGAACCCAAAACCAAGCATTTCTCCCATTGCAAGAATCATAGATCTAGTTGGCCAAACAAAACCCAAGACTCGGAGAGACTTACAAGGATATCAAATCATGCATATAAGAAATCAGCAAAGACTCAAATATATATCATAGATAATCTGATCACAAATCCACAATTCATCGGATCTTGACAAACACACCGCCAAAGAAGATTACATCGGATAGATCTCCATGAAGATCATGGAGAACTTTGTATTGAAGATCCAAGAGAGAGAAGAAGCCATCTAGGTACTAACTACGGAGCCGTAGGTCTGAAGTGAACTACTCACGAGTCATTGGAGGGGCGATGATGATGATGAAGAAGCCCTCCAACTCCAAAGTCCCCTCCGGCAGGGTGCCGGGAAGGGTCTCCAGATGAGATCTCGCGGAAACGGAAGCTTGCGGCGGCAGAAAAGTATTTTTGAGGCTCCCCAGATTTTTTGCTGTATTTTAGGGAATATATAGACCAAAGATCTAGGTCAGGGGGCGGCCAGGGAGGCCACAACCCCTGCCACCGCCGCCTCCCCTGGTGGCGGAGTGGGAGCTTGTGGGCTCCTTGGAGCCCACTTGGCTTGGCCCAGTGGCCCCCCTAATCTTCTTCCGTTCGGGAAAAAATCATTTCGGGGATTTTTTTTCCGTTTGGACTCCGTTCCAAAATCAGATCTGAAAAGAACCAAAAACACAGAAAAAACAGGAACTGACACTTGGCACTGAATTAATAAGTTAGTCCCAAAAAAGATATAAAATGTACATAAAACATCCAAAGATAACAAGATAACAACATGAAACCATAACAAATTATAGATACGTTTGAGACGTATCAGCTGCTCATGACATTTTTGTCAGCACTTGGTTCAACTTCGTCTTGTGAGTGCAAATTGTTTTTACTAGGCATTGTCCCATATGGTATAGATATGGCCGATGGCTTTAGTTCATTAAGAGATTTGCTTATATCAACACCAGTACACCAATATCCACTCACATCAATCGCATTCTTTGTATGCTGCAAATTGACGGATGCATGACTTCTCACTGGGATGTTTATCAACCCATAGATACAAAACTAGCTCAATTTCACACCATTACTGACTAATATTGAAATGCAGATTAACAACATTGCAAGTATTTGGTTATCTCTCTATTTATGTGGAGCCCAATGTTTGGACACAAAGATGAAGATGGCCGAGGAGCGACTCCACAGACGCTTCTAAGGAAAGAAACGCGGTGATTTACTGAGCAACAAGTTGATCTGTTGTGAGAGGTGCTACGTAGAGGATGGACATAACAGGAGACACGGTCGAGCCCCATGTAGAGATCTTCTGTGTCTTACTTCATGCAAGTTTGATTATATGAGTGCGTTACTTTTTTGATGATATTATCATATTTGAAAGGAATGGGAAGCACAACTCCTAATATTGATGCTTATTCTTTTTTTATTTTGGTACTCCAATGAATAGACTTCCTAGCAGTTTCTTGGTCTTTCTTAGTCTATCTACCCTCAAAATTATTAGTGTACTTGTATAATTTGACAGTGACGTGTATTTTGGGCATACTACTCAGTTTTTATTTTGCATCAGGAGATTTGTTTGTGCACGCTCCTGTGTATGTATTATAGTTTAGAAGAAAATATATATGTAGCTGGAAGTACAACAATAGCTAAAAACCTTGTCTTGAAGTGTCCATAAATATGCAATATTATAATATAAATTAATTTCAATACAAGATTTTTCCTTCTATGTATGCAGCGCATGACAGATTCAGAATTCTATTTTTGTATTTTCATATTTCAATATAAGATGAATTATTATCTAGATATCCTGAAAGATAAGTTTTATATTATTATTAACTTGTTCGTTTCCAGCTGATTGTTGGCCTGTTAGGGGCTGTAAAGCATATCAGTATTCCTCACGTTTGATGTTATTTTATTTATTTTTCATTCCTTGTCATATAGGAGTACTAGATAAGGATATATTTGATGCAATTATGAAAGAAGCGGGCTGCAAAGAAATGGATACTTGTCGCTGTATGACTGAAACAATGTTTATACAAATTCAATAGATTTATGAATTAAAATATTTTTTGGTTCTATGACAACGCACAAGCATTCAGCTAGGACAATGAAAGGATGATTCTTGACCTTCTCATTGACCAACGACAACGAAAGATAAGGGGTTAAGTGTAGCGTCAAGACAATCTGGTAGATTGAATCGGATTTGATAACCAACAACAATGATAGGGACAGTAATTTTGTTGTTCCGTGGCAACGCACGGGCAGTAAACTAGTAAATATAAATGAATTACATCACATTAAAAACATTTTTTTTACTAAAAAGTAGATTTGGGAATAATGGGCCACGTGTAAGTCGAGTTTCCTGTATCGGGTACTCGGCTTAAAAGCTGCTCTGGGATGGAGCCGTCTATCATCTCATTTCGAGCCCTAACTATAAGCCGATTGCCTTTTTCTACATTTTTTGCACACTCTGCTTATGTGCCTGAGTCGAGTCATTTTTATTTACCGTCCGTTTTACATTCCATGCTCAGTTTATGAGGATGTAAGCTGGGTACCGGTGTTTCTAGTTTTCTGCACTAGCCACACGACAACGTGTGAATTTTCTATAGTGATCTTAAATGTTGCGTTGCGCACAAGCAAAAAACAATTACCGAAGGAGGGTGTGGTCAATATGTGCATACATAGTTGATGGAGCTTCAGCATAGACTCCTATCGTTTCCTTGCGGCACCGAGGCTATGGTTTCTCGTCATGACATGAGGTTTTGTGTCAGATACTTCAAATTTATGTTAAGGTTCAACAACGCGACTGCGTCTCGAGCAGTCCGGTCCTTAGAAACACGTGCAAGGAAATTTTCCGACTATCATCGACAAGGTCAAGCCGGTTTCGATAGTGATCGACGATAGTAGCGCGTCATCGGCTTGATTTGGCGGCATCAACGATCGTTCGGTGGTCTTGTAAATCCGGCCCCTCAAGATGTGTTTCCTATTCGTCCGTTCGCAGAGCCACACTTCTTATATTTTTTCATATGTTCGGTCACTTGCACACGATTGATGAAAAGGAAGAGAGAGAAAGAAAAGAACGAATAAAAAAAGAAGAAGGTGGTTCGGGATGGGGTCGCGTTCTATGTGACGGACTGACTGGACACGTCCATGAGCCCTCATATCTTCCCCATATTTAGGATGGATATGAGGATTTCCGGACAGCTCGAACATATAAGAACAATATAAGTGGTCCGGTTGGGTCTTTTTCTCTCTCTCTCTTGTCCGATCACTAACCGGGCACGTTCGCGGACATATAGGGGTCATTTGAGCGGTCCGACTGTAGGTGCTCCGAGTTGTGAGACATGCGATATGGGCAGCCGAGGGATTCCATTGAGGAGTGAAAACCTAGCCCACCAACCTAGTGAAAATATCCCTTCGTCTCCTGGCAATTTGGATGAAGTTACATAGAATTTAAAACATAATTGGCCAAAAGTTGTCATGTCAATATTTGACAAATGTCGCCAACTTTTGACAGCCTTTTCATTTTACCAAATGTTGACTTGCCAAATATTTATATCGAACCAATAAATGAAGACAGAGAGGGTTGGGTATCATATCATGATACCGTATCATATTAGATAAATGTTGTGCTATTATGTGTCATGCATGACAATAAATGAACTATTCTATGATACTAACATATGATACTATGCATTAATACACTAATATCATACTAGTACGCGTGCACGTGCAATGCACATCTTTGCGGAAAGCAAATCATTTTCTCATAGAATCATTCTGAGTCATTCTTTAGTTTAAGTTGTTGTATTATTTAAGAAAAATTATCTATGTCACATTTCCTTTCAAATGCACTAATGAATTGAATTATATATGCTCATGTAGTCACCTCAAATTTGAATACATCCTTTGTGCTTTTTACCAATAAAGATGACATCCTCAAACAAAAAGAATGACACTCATGCCAACTTTCACACAAGAAAAAATCGAGAAAGCGATCAAAGCATCTTCAATAATATGTTTGTTTGTAAATTTAGCATTTTACCAACTAAAAACTCATTGTACAAGTACTCCAGTACAACGTATCTAGTTTATCTAGTGGGTGAGGAGAGAATGTACAAGGTTGTTATCTCAATCAACATTGAAGCTTGTACATGTGTGATGTCTACTACGCAACCTTCTCCTTGTAGACGTTGTTGGGCCTCCAAGTGCAGAGGTTTGTAGGACAGTAGCAATTGTCACCTCAAGTATCCGTGGGCACGATTATACGATATGCATCACACAATCTCAGAATCATCTATTCAACCAACACATAGAACTTCAAAGAGTGCCCCAAAGTTTCTACCGGAGAGTCAAAACATGTGCCAACCCATATGCATAGGTTCCCAATGTCACGAAACCCGCAAGTTGATCACCAAAACATACATCAAGTACTCACATGAATATCCCATTGTCATCGCAGATAGACACGTGCAAGACATACATCAAGTGTTCTTAAAGACTCAATCCGATAAGATAACTCCAAAGGGAAAACTCAATTCATTACAAGAAGGAAGAGGGGGAAGAACATCATAAGATCCAACTATAGTAGCAAAGCCCGCGGTACATCGAGATCATGAAATCTCAAGAACACGAGAGAGAGAGATCAAACACATAGCTACTTGTACATACCCTCAACCCGAGGGAGAACTACTCCCTCCTCGTCATGGAGATCGCTGGGATGATTAAGATGGCCACCGGAGATGGATCCCCCCTCCGACAGGGTGCCGGAACGGGCTCCCGATTGGTTGTTGGTGGCTACAGAGGCTTGCGGCGGCGGAACTCCCGATCTAGGTTTCTTTTTGGGGGTTTCCAATTTATAGGAATTTATGGCGGTGAAATTACGTCGGTTGGGCCCACGAGGAGGTCACAAGCCTGCTAGGTGCGACCTAGGGGGGGCGCCTCCTGGGCTTGTGACTCCCTCGTGGCTCTTATGGCCTTCTTCCAAAGCTTCGGGGGTCTCTTTAGGTCCAAAAAAATCATCACGAAAGTTTTATTCCATTTGGACTCCGTTCTGAAAAAGGTCAAAAACTCGGAAAAAACAGAAACTGGCACTAGGCACTGAGTTAATAGTTTAGTCCCAAAAAAGATATAAAATAGCATATTCATGCATATAAAACATCCAAAGTTGACAAGATAATAGCATGGAACCATCAAAAATTATAGATACGTTGGAGACGTATCAAGCATCCCCAAGCCTAACTCCTACTCGTCCTCGAGTAGGGAAGTGATAAAGGCCGAATTTTTGATGTGGAATGCTACCTAACATATTTGTCCTTTCTAACTTCTTTCTTGTGGCATGAATTTTCAGATCTAGAAGATTCAAACCAATAGTTTACTATTGACATGAAAACAGTAATACTTCAAGCATACTAGCAAAGTAATCATGAACTTTTGAAATAACAAGGCCAAAGAAAGTTATCCCAACAAAATCATATAGTCCGGCTATGCTCCATCATCCCCACACAACAAATTTAAATCATGCACGACCCCTATATTGGCCAAGTAATTGTTTTTGCACTCTTACTTTCTCAAACTTTTTCAACTCTCACACAATACATGAGCGTGAGCCATGGATATAGCACTATAGGTGGAATAGAGTGTGGTGGAGGTTGGTAGGTAAAAAGGAGGAGATGGTCACATTGACTCGGTGTATCAATGGGCTATGGAGATGCCCATCAATAGATATCAATGTGAATGAGTAGGGATTGCCATGCAACGGATGCACTAGAGCTATAAGTGTATGGAAGCTGAAAAAGAAAACTAGTGGGTGTGCATCCAACTTGCTTGCTCACGACGACCTAGGGCAATTTTGAGGAAGCCCGTCATTGGAATATACGAGCCAAGTTATAAAATGAAAATTCCCACTAGTATATGGAAGTGACAAAACAAGAGACTCTCTATCATGAAGAACATGGTGCTATTTTGAAGCACAAGTGTGGAAAAAGATAGTAGCATTGTCCCTTCTCTCGTTTTCTCTTTTTTTTTGTTTGGGCTATTTGGCCTCTCTTTTTTTTCATTTTTTTATTTCCTCACATGGGACAATGCTCTAATAATGATGATCATCACACTTTTATTTACTTATAACTCAATACTTAGAATAATGATGAATCTATATGAAATGCCTCCGGCAGTGTACCGGGATGTGCAACGATCTAGCTTAGCGTATGACGTTGAAACATCTCGCTAGCTATCTTACGATCATGAAATGGCAATATGAAAGTGACGACACATGTCATGAGACGGAACGGTGGGAGTTGCATGGCAATATATCTCAGAATGGCTATGAAAATGCCATAATAGGTAGGTATGGTGGCTGTTTTGAGGAAGGTATATGGTGGGTTTGTGCACCGGCGGAAGTTGCGCGGCACTATAGAGGCTAGCAATGGTGGAAGGTGAAAGTGCATCTATACCATGGACTCACATTAGTCATGAAGAACTCATATACTTATTGCGAAAGTTTATTAGTAATCAAAACAAAGTGCTAAACGCATACTCCTAGGGGAAGGGTTGGTAGGTGTTTAACCATCGCGCGATCCCGACTGCCACACAAAGGATGACAATCAATAAATCAATTATGCTCCGACTTCCTAACATAGCGGTTCACCATACGTGCATGCTACGGGAATCACTAACTTCAACACAAGTATTTATAGATTCACAACACCCTACTAACATAACTCTAATATTACCATATCCATATCTCAAAACTAATTGTGAGGAATCAAACTTCTCTTACTAATCAATGCACTTGAATATGGAAGTTTTTATTATATCCTCTTTGGATGCCTATCATATTTAGGACTAATTTCATAGCACACGCCTATTACCAAGTTACTTAGAGAGAGGACTCTCAAAAAGATATAAGTGAAGATCGAGAGTTTTTATTTCTACAAAATATGACAACGCCGTGCTGTAAAAAGATTTAAGTGAAGCACTAGAGCAAAATTATCTAGCTGAAAAGATATAAGTGAAACACAGGCGAGCTAAATTGCCTAACTCAAAAGATATAAGTGAAGCTCATTGAGTATTCTAGCAAGTTCACGATGAGTGCATGTCCCTCTCAAAAAGGTGTGCAGCGAGGATGATTGTGACAAAACAATAAGCAAAGACTCCTATAATACACGACGCTCCATGCAAAACACATATCATGTGGTGAATAAAAATATAGCCCCAAGTAAAGTTACAGATGGATTGAAGACGAAAGAGGGGATGCCTTCCCGGAGCATCCCCGAGCTTAGGCTCTTTGGTGTCCTTGAATATGGCTTTGGGGTGCCTTGGTCATCCCCAAGCTTAGGCTCTTTCCACTCCTTGTTCCATAGTCCATCGAAACTCTACCCAAAACTTGAAAACTTCACAACACAAAACTTAACGGAACTTCGTGAGATGGGTTAGTATGATAACGAGCAAATCAATCACTTGGGTACTGTCAAAACAAGACTCATAGTTATTTTCACACAATCCCTACTGTATCTTACTATTTCCATAATTTATATTACTCAATATAATCTATGGAAACACCAAAACAAGCAAACTATGAATTGAAAACAGAATCTGTCAAAAACAGAACAGTCTGTAATGATATGAATGCTAACCATACTTCTGCACTTCCAAAAATTCTGAAACAATTATGAAAATTAAGTAAATTTGTACATAAATCAGCAGCAAAAATAATCAACCTAAAAGCACTCTCTGTATAGAAATTAGAAATGATTTCGTGAGCGCAAAGTTTCTGTCTTTTTCAGCATGATCAAACAACTATCACCCAAACTAATCATAAAGGCTTTACTTGGCACTTTATTGAAACTAAGGCAATAAAACATGATTAATACAGTAGCTTAATCATGCGAACACACAAAAAATAGTAAGGATACATGTTGGGTTGTCTCCCAACAAGCACTTTTCTTTAATGCCTTTCAAGCTAGGCATGATGATTTCAATGATGCTCACATAAAAGATAAGGGTTAAAACATAATGGAAGCATCATGGAGCATATGACTAGCACATTTAAGTCTAACCCACTTCCTATGCATAGGGATTTTGTGATCAAACAATTTATTGGAGCAAGAATCAACTAGCATAGGAAGATAAAACAAGCATGACTTCAAAAGTTTCAACACATAGAGAGGAAGCTTGATATCATTGCAATATGTAGAAGAATATGATCCTCTCTCATAATAATTTTCAGTAGCATCATGAATGAATTCAAAAATATAACCAGCACCTAAAGCATTCTTTTCATGATCTACAAGCATAGAAATTTTACTACTCTCCACAATAGTAAATTTATTCTCATCAATAGTAGTGGGGGTATCATAAAAGACTTGAACACTACAAATAGTTTCCACATTGAAAAAGCAAGGTTTAGCAAAGGGGTACTCATAATTGTGACAAGTTTTATCATCTTTCTTCTTTATAGCATAAGTATCATCACAATAATCATCATAGATAGGAGGTATGCAATAGGCATAGTAAATTTGATCACTCAAAGTGGGGGGACTAAAATGATCATCTTCATTTAACGAAGCATCCCCAAGCTTGGGACAAACTTTAATTGTAGCAAATATATTCTCAAACATGTCATTCTCGTCAAACATAGCATCCCCAAGCTTGTGGTTTTGCATATCATAGACATAATCACTCTCATCATTAATAGTATGAATAGCATCAAGAGTATAGCAATTATTGTCATCCTCCACATTTATTTTTAATTAATTCTCATGAGGCATATCAATAGTAGGAGCAACATTATTTGGGAGATATACCTCTTTACCTTTACTTTTTCTTCTTTTCTTCTTCTTCACCCCATGTGAAGATTTACTTAATTATTCCAAGCTTCTTTTTGGGGAGGTTGGTTGAATAGAAAGCTCCCCCTCGTTACCTGATTCATCATAAGAAATAATAGGAGGGTATTGGGAAACCTCTTCATCTTCGTTAGTATTATCTTTATCTTCTATTTGTTTCCTTGTCTTTAAGTAATTGGCAATGTAGGGATTCTCAATGCAATTGACCGCACAATATAAATAAATTTCTTCTAGATCAAAATCAAGCACTTTCATGATAGCCCAATCTGGAAGGTTCTTAGTTTTATGTTTCATGTATTCATACCCCAAAAGTAGACTAAGTTCATTACGATGCTCGAGGGTAGTGAAGTTATCAAAATTTTTGGACACCACTTGATCATGAAAGAATTTGCATTGGAAATTAAAATGACCTCTTTCATTGCAAAGATCACAAGTAATGCGAAGAAAATAAAATTCTTCAGCACAATAACTAGCCTTGCATGCAACCATTTCGTTTATAAATACTTATGCCTCTTGCAAAATTTGTTTTCCCTTTTTGGTGTATATTTGCAAACTCTAGGCACTCCACAGAAATCGACATGCTTATAGGAAAAAATTTCATCATGAATGGTGCAATCATCATTGGCATCATGGATATTCAAAGGATTCATACTAACAACATTGCAATCATTCTCACCATTCACATATTTTGTGCCAAACATTCTATGTAATTCTTCTTTTAGCACCTGAGCACAATTTTCATTTCCATCATTTTCACGAAAGACATTGAAAAGATGAAGCATATGAGGCAACCTCAATTCCATTTTTTGTAGT
Organism: Hordeum vulgare subsp. vulgare; assembly: GCF_904849725.1. Lineage (NCBI taxonomy): Eukaryota > Viridiplantae > Streptophyta > Magnoliopsida > Poales > Poaceae > Hordeum > Hordeum vulgare. Next base: position 68,195,049 of record NC_058524.1, read on the forward strand.
TTTCTTTTATAGACTAAACTAGTGATAAAACAACAAAGTAAAAGATTTGATTGCAAGATCTAAAGATATACCTTCAAGCGCTAACCTCCCCGGCAACGGCGCCAGAAAATAGCTTGATGTCTACTATGCAACCTTATCCTTGTAGACGTTGTTGGGACTCCAAGTGCAGAGGTTTGTAGGACAGTAGCAATTTTCCCTCAAGTGGGTGACCTAAGGTTTATCAATCCGTAGGAGGCATATGATGAATATGGTCTCTCTCAAGCAACCCTGCAACCAAATAACAAAGAGTCTCTTGTGTCCCCAACAAACCCAATACAATGGTAAATTGTATAGGTGCACTAGTTCGGCGAAGAGATGGTGATACAAGTGCAAAATGGATGGTAGATATAGGTTATTGTAATCTGAAATTACAAAAACAGCAAGGTCACTAATAGTAAAAGTGAGCACGAACAGTATTGCAATGCGTGGAAACAAGACCTAGGGTTCATAATTTCACTAGTGAAGTTCACTCAACAATGATAACATAATTGGATCATATAACTAGCCCTCAACATGCAACAAAGAGTCACTCCAAAGTCACTAATAGCGGAGAACAAACGGAGAGATTATTGTCGGGTACGAAACCACCACAAAGTTATTCTTTCTGATCGATCTATTCAAGAGTCCGTAGTAAAATAACACAAAGCTATTCTTTCCGTTCAATCTATCCTAGAGTTCGTACTAGAATAACACCATAAGACACACATCAACCAAGACCCTAATGTCACCTAGATACTCCATTGTCACCTCAAGTATCCGTGGACATGATTATACGATATGCATCACACAATCTCAGAATCATCTATTCAACCAACACATAGGACTTCAAAGAGTGCCCCAAAGTTTCTACCGGAGAATCAAAATGTGTGCCAACCCATATGCATAGGTTCCCAATGTCACGAAACCCGCAAGTTGATCACCAAAACATACATCAAGTACTCACATGAATATCCCATTGTCACCACAGATAGACACGTGCAAGACATACATCAAGTGTTCTTAAAGACTCAATCCAATAAGATAACTCCAAAGGGAAAACTCAATTCATTACAAGAAGGGAGAGGGGGGAGAACATCATAAGATCCAACTATAGTAGCAAAGCCCGCGGTACATCGAGATCATGACATCTCAAGAACACGAGAGAGAGAGAGAGAGAGAGATCAAACACATAGCTACTGGGACATACCCTCAACCCCGAGGGAGAACTACTCCCTCCTCATCATGGAGATCGCCGGGATGATGAAGATGGCCACCGGAGATGGATTCCCCCTCCGGCAGGGTGCCGGAACGGGCTCCCGATTGGATTTTGGTGGCTACAGAGGCTTGCGGCGGCAGAACTCCTAATCTAGGTTTCTTTTTGGGGGTTTCTGTATTTATAGGAATTTATGGCGGTGGAATTACGTCGGTTGGACCCACGAGGAGGTCACAAGCCTGCTAGGTGCGACCAGGGGGGCGCCTCTTGGGCTTGTGACTCCTTCGTGGCTCTTCTGGCCTTCTTCCAAAGCTTCGGGGGTCTCTTTTGGTCCAAAAAAATCATCGCGAAAGTTTTATTCCATTTGGACTCCGTTCTGAAAAAGGTCAAAACTCGGAATAAACAGAAACTGGCACTAGGCACTGAGTTAATAGGCTAGTCCCAAAAAAGATATAAAATAGCATATTCATGCATATAAAACATCCAAAGTTGACAAGATAATAGCATGGAACCATCAAAAATTATAGATACATTGGAGACGTATCAATGTGTTATTGGTTTGTCCACATACAACCCTACCGGTGTCTCTCCTCATTTATTCTATACCACATCATCCAAATCCTATATGGGAAAATCTGCCAACAACTATCTCACAAGTATTTGAAACACCTTAACATTTATGTTTCCTCATGGTCTTGGCCAGATAAAACAACCTCGCTACCAATTACTCTCCCCCTTTGCGGTGGCTTTCAAATGCTAGTGTTGTGAGGAGGCAGGAGCCGAACATGTAAATGAAAAGTGGTGTAGGAGCACCAACATTCATCCAACAACTTGTAACACAAGAAATATCTACAATGACAGTAATTCAGCATGTGCTTATCAGGAAAATAATACAGGTTAATGACAACATCTAGAGAACAACATGACATGTATATTGGCTATATTGCGTATATCAAAGATTTAGCCAATCAACATGCCATCTTGTCTAGTGCTCCTGTGAACTCTAGAGTCTTCTTTTCTGTCTTGATGTAGTCACTTTATAATCTTTTCTTGCATGTTCGGAATTGTGTGGCCATCTTCTTAAGATCTCATTTGTTGATTTTAAACCGTTGGCTATCTGTGAGACCCTTTGATAGGTTGAAATGTGACATGACCGTATCCCAAAGCAATTCTTTCGATTTTTCGTCGATGTAACTAAGTGCTCGATCTACCTTTGGCCGATTCCATTTCTTGAACGGTTATTGGGATTTGGTGCCTAACAATAACTCCGCATTTATTTATAAATTTCCACGCATTCACAGGAGGAGCAATTGGTTGTCCATCTTCTGCGACTACATCGATGTTTAACTTTATGTAATCGCCCAAGTTTTTGGCCCGGCCTCGTACCCTTCTAGAAGATTGGCTGGATCCGAAGGGCCAAAGGAAGAAAGATTAATTAATATATATACATAAATCAATTAATACAACTAATGACCATCAGGCTTAATATATAAATATATATACCTCGCCAGGCTTTGTTAATTGTCTAACATTTTCCTCGCCCTCATTTTATTCGTCTCTTGGTTCTTGCTCAAGTCCGTCACCAAATTGGTTCAAAATTCTGAGCCTTCATGTTGTTCATTCTCTTCGTTTGGGGAGAAGGCGTGTATGATGTCGAACATGTCATTTTCATGGTATCTGCTGCTATCATCCATGGCTTAACTAATCCAGAAGAAATATAAAACAATTTAGTATTTAAATTAGAATGCATTAATTCAATAAGAAAAAACATCTCGAATAATCTAGTTAATGTAACAATATACAATATCACTAATACATCTTGAATATCCAGTTAATGCGACTATAATATCACATAATATCAATAATATCACATAGTATCAATAACACATCTCGCCCAATCAAACTGATCACCCAAAGAGATTCCGCTGTACCGAGCCGCGGGTGGAGGACACCAAAAAGAAGGAACCATCATAGGATCATAACTCGGGTGAGATCCGTGAAGAAACTGCCACGTATTGGAGAACCTAATAACGTCCAACACAACCATGTAGCGACAGAAGTGCTCGTCCTCCTCCTTGATACGGCGACGTACCACCTTCTCGGGGGTCGGCTTCCCCTGCACCGATAGTGGCCCACGCGACAACCACCAAAGGAGCTCTGGGTTGACGACGAGACCCGATTCCTCACCAAGCTGCACGCCCGAGAAGGTAGCACCTCCCGGTGCCAGCTCGACGAAGCCTAGTCCCGGACATGGCGCCTCTCAAAAGGGTCGACGACGCCGAGTCGACGATGAGGATGTGGGCCGAGCATCGTATTTAATAAACTTTTACAACTACATGAAATATGGTTGATAATGACCCACCATTTCGGTCACTGAATTGTCATTATTTTTGATTTATGACTTTCTTTTGACCAAAATGAGAGGGCCAACACTTGGCCGTCAAGAACAAACAAAGATGACCTTTCATATTTTTAGTCATGGATCCTATGACCAAAAACTATAGGTCGTAGAATCTCTTGACAAAAAAATTGGTCATTACCCATGAGCCTCATCCACGTATGATCTGATGTGGCCAAGCTGACATCGCATCATCCATGCGGCACAAGGTCACGTGGCAAAAAAATGACATGGAGGCCACATATATAATCTAACATGGCATTCTTAGTGGCCTAACGGACCAAGCCCATAAATACAACCCACTCATTACTTCGAAGGATCTATTTTTTATTTTGACTCGGCTGTTTTGTTAACCAAACATTATTGGGCCGTGGTAATTTTGCAAGCTTTTAGCAATTTTCTTAAAACTAGTTGTTCACTGCTATACCCATTTGCATGGCCTAATTAAGTAAGAGTCATGTCCTATTCCAACTGATCTTCTATCGAGCAAGAAGATATTCACATTATAGTACATAACTCACAGCGAATCAGAAGGGCACATAATAGCTAGCAATACTTAGTATTTCATCAACTTACAACCTAACATAACATAGCATACACCATCACATCACATGAAACTTCTATTTTGTTCTAACTTGAAGTAAGCTTCTTCAAACTTCATAATTGAAGCTGTTCTACATGGATGTCAACACCACCATCAGTTCTGTCCTTAGAAGCTGCTAGTCATCCACGCACCACCTCGTACTCGTAATATAAATGGAACCATATTTGAAGATGAAGACATTAGAATCCATATCAAACATGATCATTTAAAATCAAAAAATGTTCGAAATTTTGGAGTGCACAATACACAATTTCACTCAAACAAAATTTTCAAAGCATAGATAAACTACCAAGAATAGATAAACTACCAAGCCACGCACTGCTGCGCTCTAAGAGATATAAGTGAAGCACACAGAGCAAAAGTATCTGGCTCAAAAGATATAAGTGAATCACATGTGAGCTAAATTGTCTACCAAAAGATATAAGTGAAGCTCGACAAAATCATGGTGAGTGCATGTCTCTTTCTCTAGGTGTGCAGAAAGGATGATTGTGACACAACAAAAATAAAAGACTCCTACGATACAAGACGCTCCAAGCAAAAACACATAACATGTGGTGAATAAAAATATAGCCCCAAGTGACGTTACCGATGGATTGAAGACGAGAGAGGGGATGCCTTCCCGGGGCATCCCCAAGCTTAGGATTTTACGGCATCCTTGAATCTATTGGGGTGCCTTGGGCATCACCAAGCTTGAGCTCTTGCCAATATTTATCTCTTTGTCCATAAGAACTTCACCCAAGACTTGAAAACTTCACAACACGAAACTTAAACAGAAACTCGTGATAACATTAGTATGGGAAAGCAAACCACCACTTTCTTAGGTACTGTAAAAAACTTAAATTCTACTTATGCTGATGTTGGGTTACTGTATTTTCAATCTTCCATGGCTAATACCCCCCGATACTATCCATAGTTTCATCAAAATAAGCAACCAACACAAAAAAAAAACAGAATCTGTTAACAGCAGACCAATCTATGGCAATCTGTATATTTCGTATACCTATGGTACTTCAAAAATTCTGAAAAATTATGACAGTCTGAAGAATTTGCGTAGTAATCAGCACCAAAAAGAATCAACTCAAAATCCCTTATATAAAAAAAATGAAAATTCGTTTCGTGAGCAGAAAGTTTCTATCTTTTCCAGCATGACCAAACGATCATCCCCAAGACTAATCATAACGGTTTTGCTTGGCACAAACGCAAAAAGAAACACAAAAAACACAATAATAACAGAATTATGAAAGTGTGGAAAACACAAAACAGAAAGAAAAAAGATAGGTTCGTTGGGTTGCCTCCCAACAAGCGCTTTTGTTTAACAACCTTAGCTAGGCAAAAAGTGATGGCATCACGTATAGTCATCTTTGGTGCTCAAACCATAAGTAGCGTGATCATTTATCATCTTAAGATCTTCATCTTTATTGGATGACTCACCACTAGCTTTAGGAACAAAAACATGCTTGACGGTATTTTCGAGAGTGAGATTTGAAGTATTTTGCACAGCGGCAAAAGCGGAACCCAAGTTGGTTATGACATCTTCTAATTTGCCAATTCTAGAAGAATCATTAATTATAAGTTCCTTCTCCCTTAATTTTTTCAAAAAGTTTCCCACTTTGGATCCATCTGAGTAATTTGATTGTGGATCTTTCTATGCAAACTCTCAATAAGTTCAACTGTGGCAATTTTGTTTTCAATAGCGTCAAGCCTTTGCATCACGTGTTCCAAGGTCAAGATAGTTCCATTAACCATGAGCGGGGGTGAGCCTACCAAATTCATGATAGCTCTATAGGAGTCAACAATATGGCTCCCCAAAAAGTTCCCGCCTACAATGGTATCAAGGATATACCTATTCCAAGGAGAAATTCTAACATAGAAACTGCGAAGGAGGACGGTAGTGGATTGCTTACGAGTAGATCTACTTTGAGCATTACAAATCCTGTACCAAGCGTCCTTCAAATTTTCTTCCTCATTTTGCCTGAAATTGAGAACTCCATTTTCAGGGGTGTCATTTGGAGTGATGGGTCTAGCCATTGATGGACTATCTCACACACAAACGAGCAGGAAGAGAGAGTGAAACGGGCAAAAGAAAACGGCAAAAGTGAAAGGCAAATGAAAACGACAAATGTGAAGTGGGGGAGAGGAAAACGAGAGGCAACTGGCAACAAAAGTAAATGCAAGAGATGAGTTTGTGAGACCTACTTGGATAGATCTTTATCTCTCTTCCCCGGCAACGGCGCCAGAAATACTTCTGATGTCAGCTGTGCTTCCCCGGCAACGGCGACATGAATAGTCATGTCGACGGCACCAGGAATCCTTCTGCTACGGCTATGGAGCCTTGCGTTGGTGTTCCCTCGAAGCGAAAAGGGTGATGTAGCACACCGATGGTAAGTATTTCCCTCAGTTTGAGAACCAAGGTATCAATCCAGTGGAGGAGTATCACAAGATCCTGCGCAAACACAAAGAACATGCTCCCAACACTATGAAGGGGTTGTCAATCCCTTATAGATTGTTTGCCAAGTGAGAACTGAAAGCAACAAAGTAACAAAGCAAAGTAAAAAGCGAAGGTGTAAACGATGGATGTGAATAGACCCCGGGGCCGTAGTGTTTACTAGTGGCTTCTCTCATGAAAGCAAGTAGACGGTGGGTGAACAAATTACTGCCGAGCAATTGATAGAACCGCGCAAAGTCGTGACGATATCTATGACAATGCTTATATCTAATCATGCATATAAGAAATCAACAAAGACTCAAATATATATCACCGATAATCGGATCACAAATCCACAATTCATCGGATCTCGACAAACACACCGCCAAAGAAGATTACATCGGATAGATCTCCATGAAGATCATGGAGAACTTTGTATTGAAGATCCAAGAGAGAGAAGAAGCCATCTAGCTACTAACTACGGACCCGTAGGTCTGAAGTGAACTACTCACGAGTCATTGGAGGGGCGATGATGATGATGAAGAAGCCCTCCAACTCCAAAGTCCCCTCCGGCAGGGTGCCGGGAAGGGTCTCTAGATGAGATCTCGCGGAAACGGAAGCTTGCGGCGGCAGAAAAGTATTTTCGAGGCTCCCCTCATTTTTTGCTGTATTTTAGGGAATATATAGACCAAAGATCTAGGTCAGGGGGCGGCCAGGGAGGCCACAACCATTGCCACCGCCGCCTCCCCCTGGTGGCGGAGTGGGAGCTTGTGGGCTCCTTGGAGCCCACTTGGCTTGGCCTAGAGGCCCCCTAATCTTCTTCCGTTCGGGAAAAAATCATTTCGGAGATTTTTTTCTGTTTGGACTCCGTTCCACAATCAGATCTGAAAAGAGCCAAAAACACAGAAAAAACAGGAAGTGACACTTGGCACTGAATTAATAAGTTAGTCCCAAAAAAGATATAAAATGTACATAAAACATCCAAAGATAACAAGATAACAACATGAAACCATAAAAAATTATAGATACGTTTGAGACGTATCAGCAGCTCATGACATTTTTGTCAGCACTTGGTTCAACTTCGTCTTGTGAGTGCAAATTGTTTTTACTAGGCATTGTCCCATATGGTATAGATATGGCCGATGGCTTTAGTTCATTAAGAGATTTGCTTATATCAACACCAGTACACCAATATCCACTCACATCAATCACATTCTTTGTATGCAGCAAATTGACGGATGCATGACTTCTCACTGGGATGTTTATCGACCCATAGATACAAAACTAGCTCAATTTCACACCATTACTGACTAATATTGAAATGCAGATTAACAACATTGCAAGTATTTGGTTATCTCCCTATTTATGTGGAGCCCAATGTTTGGACACAAAGATGAAGATGGCCGAGGAGCGACTCCACAGACGCTTCTAAGGAAAGAAATGCGGTGATTTACTGAGCAACAAGTTGATCTGTTGTGAGAGGTGCTACGTAGAGGATGGACATCACAGGGGACACGGTCGAGCCCCATGTAGAGATCTTCTGCGTCTTACTTCATGCAAGTTTCATTATATGAGTGCGTTACTTTTTTGATGATATTATCATATTTGAAAGGAATGGGAAGCACAACTCCTAATATTGATGCTTATTTTTTTTATATTTTGGTACTCCAATGAATAGACTTCCAAGCAGGTTCTTGGTCTATCTTAGTCTATCTACCCTCAAAATTATTATTGTACTTGTATAATTTGACAGTGACGTGTATTTTGGGCGTACTACTCAATTTTTATTTTGCATCAGGAGATTTGTTTGTGCACGCTCCTGTGTATGTATTATAGTTTAGAAGAAAATATATATGTAGCTGGAAGTACAACAATAGCTAAAAACCTTGTCTTGAAGTGTCCATAAATATGCAATATTATAATATAAATTAATTTCAATACAAGATTTTTCCTTCTATGTATGCAGCGCATGATAGATTCGGAATTCTATTTTTGTATTTTTATATTTTAATATAAGATGAATTATTATCTAGATGTCCTGAAAGATAAGTTCTATATTATCATTAATTTGTTCCTTTCCAGCTGATTATTGGCCTGTTAGGGGCTGTGAAGCATATCGGTATTCCTCACGTTTGATGTCATTTTATTTATTTTTCATTTCTTGTCATATAGGACTACTAAATAAGGATATATTTGATGCAATTATGAAAGAAGCGGGCTGGAAAGAAATGAATACTTGTCGCTGTATGACTGAAACAATGGTTTTACAAGTTCAATAGATTTATGAATTAAAATATTTTTTGGTTCCATGAGAACGCACAAGCATTCAGCTAGGACGATGGAAGGATGATTCTTGACCCTCTCATTGACCAACGACAACAAAAGATAAGGTGTTAAGTGTAGCGTCAAGACAATCTGGTAGATTGAATCGGATTTGATAACCAACAACAATGATAGGGACAGTAATTTTATTGTTCCGTGGCAACGCACGGGCAGTAAACTAGTAAATATAAATGAATTACATCACATTAAAAACATTTTTTTTACTAAAAAGTAGATTTGGGAATAATGGGCCACGTGTAAGTCGAGTTTCCTGTATCGGGTACTCGGCTTAAAAGCTGCTCTGGGATGGAGCCGTCTATCATCTCATTTCGAGCCCTAACTATAAGCCGATTGCCTTTTTCTACTTTTTTTTGCACACTCTGCTTATGTGCCTGAGTCGAGTCATTTTTATTTACCGTCCGTTTTACATTCCATGCTCAGTTTATGAGGATGTAAGCTGAGTACCGGTGTTTCTAGTTTTCTGCACTAGCCACACGACAACGTGTGAATTTTCTATAGTGATCTAAAATGTTGCGTTGCGCACAAGCAAAAAACAATTACCGAAGGAGGGTGTGGTCAATATGTACATACATAGTTGATGGAGCTTCAGCATAGACTCCTATCGTTTCCTTGCGGCACCGAGGCTATGGTTTCTCGTCATGACATGAGGTTTTGTGTCAGATACTTCAAATTTATGTTAAGGTTCAACAACCACTGGTGGAAAAAGGGTCTTTGGTCGCGGTTCGCAACTGCCATTAGTCGCGGTTGCGCAACCGCGACCAAATAGGCGCGACTAAAGGCCCCCCCTTTAGTCACGGTTGCTTAAGAACCGTAACTAAAGGCCCGTCCACGTGGGCGCCAGGCGGCCGTCGGGGCGGAGGACCTTTAGTCGCGGTTCTTCTGGCCAACCGCGACAAAAGGCCGCCACAGGGTTTAGCCCCCCCCCCCCTAAACCTGTTTTCTGTTTAATTTGTATTGTTTTATTTCTTTTGTGCTTTATTTTAATTTTGAAGGAGTTTCACATATTCTACGATACTACATACATGCATATGAATGTACAATTTCAAACAAATTTGAAATTAGAACCAAAAAGAATTCAAGAGGAATATACAATATATATTCAATATCATCGGATGACCATATACAATTTTGAACAAGTTTCCATACATAATTTAATGCATATAAAGTTCTACGTCCTCGTAATGGTGTTCTCCTTTACGATGGAGGACTTCCCTCCTGAACCATCCAGCTAGTTCCTCTTGAAGTGGTCGGAAGCGAGCTTCTGGACTAAGCATCACCCGGAGGTTATTCCGCTGAGCATTAGTATCACTCGGAACCCGCTCAGAGGTGTATCTCCGGATCATCTCACAGACATAGTATCCACATAGATTGGTCCCCGCTGGCTGAATATCCCCACCATTCTTAGCCTTTGACCTTTTGAATTCTAGCTCTTTTTTGAATTCACCGACCTTTGTATCTACGAACCGTCTCCAAACCCTACGAGGCAAAGAAAATTAAATGAACAAGAGAGTTATTAGTTACTTGATATTAGGAAATGAACGAAATAGGCCGATCGATATAGAGCGCAAATGAATGAAAATAATTACTTCTGCAACATTCTTCTCATGCCGCCCCAAAGCTTTGAATCCATATTCAGAGAGTCATGGACGAGACATTCTGAGGTGTCAACTTTAATTACTAGCAGAATCCAGTGGAACCTGCGGACACGATACATGCACAGTACGTCATGCATAACTCATCGATTAGCCGGCCACATACCATGCATGGAGTAAACAAAAGAGAATGTGCTCAAGACAGAAACACTCACCCAAAATGGTAAGGAAATAGAATATCACTTTTGAGTTCCTGCTTTGTAAGAAACTGCCACAGGTCTGCCTCCATGTCGGCGGGGTGATGCTCCAACACATATCCATTAACGATGTGTGGGTCAATGAACCCAACATCATGGATGTTCCTTACTCTGCATTCCTTAATCTTCATTCTGCATGTATAATAGCGGACACAACAATATAGTTACGACATATATATAGTGCAGGCAATATGAACGAGATGGGGTATAAATAAATCACTTACAGAACGTAGCAACTGATGATAGATTTGTCGAGCTCGCGCAGATTGAAAAGCTGGAACAATTCACTCAGATGAATTTGTACATAGTAATGTTTGAAGTGATGCTCATATCTAACTTCCGCATAAATATAATCTTTGGCGTTTTTATTTTTTATGTAACCCTTGTACCATTTCAGCAGACCTTTCATTTGTGGAGGTAGATCCTCTTCCTGCACAGGCTCGACGAGAGGCCCATTCTTCACATATGTAATTACTACCTCCTTCACTGGCGCCTCATCAAGGCCTAACATTTCACGAAGAGTAATACCTAAGTTGGCCGCTTGTTCTCTGGCACTCGTTACAGTCAATCCATGTGCTGCCGCAGCTGCTATGATATCGGGGTCATCCGGACCGGCGGCTTTCACTATAAGCGGGGCAATCGATTGTTTACTTTGTTCCCCGAGCTGGGCAACTCGTTTCCTGCTTTTTTTACTTTCTAATTCCGTTTTCTCGGCCTCCTCCAAGGCTTTGTTCTCCTGGTTCTCCGCCCGCTCTTTCTTCTCCTTCAACATGAGTGCCTGCCTACGAAGTTCACGTGCATAGTCGTCAGGCAGATTCTTCGCGGCTTGGGACGGTGTGCTCAAAACTGACTTAGCCCACTTCTTTTGCTCATCAGAAAATACTGGCTTGGGCTCGGGCTCTCTTTTCTTCTTGTAGTCCGCCTTCCATTTCTCATGATCAGCAGCCGCCCTCGCGGCAGTTTCCTCGGCACTACGTTCCCAAGGCCTTGTGGGGAGAGGCTTCAGTGATGGCTCCGGTACCTTTGTGGTCTTAGGTACATAAGGGTCCGGGTTAATAATCCAGGACTGCTTCTGCTTCTTTGCCGGAGGTGGATTGGGGGGTGGCGTCTGATCACCCGCCGGACGAGGACTGGGGGGCGGCGTCTGATCACCCGCCGGACGTTGTGGACTGGGGGGCGTCGGCTGACGTGACGGAGGTGTAGGTGAACCGTCACCACCACCACCACCACCACCACCGCCACCGCCACCACCACCACCGTAGGGGGGTGGACTTGTTGTCCTTGGCGCCTCGCCTGGAAACTTGATAAACTTCTTTTGCCATAGAATGAAATGGCGCTTGACATCTCCAAGTCTTTTCTCCCCTTCAGGTGTAGCAATGTCAATCTCCAGGTCCTCAAACCCTTGGACTATGTCCTCCACCGTGACACGAGCATAGCCATCTTGAATGGGGTTGTTGTGGTGGAGTGCTCCAGGTAAACATGGTAAAGCACTGCCGATGGCTACCTTCATGGACATGTTCCCGATAGGATAATACAGATGACATTCTTTCATCTCCTTTATATCGTCCACGGGGTAGCGAGGAGGCTACGGTGCAGTAATTTCGACCACCAGAGGCTCCGGTGCAGTAATTTCGATCGTCGGTGCATCTGCACCAGCTGGTGGGGCCTCCGTGGAAGCCACGCTGCTTCTCCGCTGCTGGCTTCCGAGATCTGCTGGATGATCTTCATGCTGCGCCCGAGCTACATCTCTTTCGGCTAATAGTACACTCACGGTTTTCTTCATCACATCCATTTCTGATGCCAACCGCGCCACAACATCTGCTTCCCGATCCATCTTTCTCTTACGGCTTCTGTAACCGTACGGGTCATCGTTCTGGGGGAACCCTATTTTCCACGGAATGTTCCCCATGCCTCGTACACGTCCTCCGTGTTCAGGATTCCCGAGGGCTTTTGTCAGCGCGTCGTTCTCTCTGTTGAACTTGATCTTCCCCTCTTGAGCATCCCTCATTGCGTCAATAAGGGCTTGGGTGGGTTTAATTAATTTGCCCCGGTAAACACACTCCCCTGTCTCCGGGTTCAGCGTTCCCCCATGCCCGTACCACCAGCTTTTGGCCCTTTGGTCCCATCCCTCCGTACCTGGACGGATTCCTCGCGCCCTCAGCTCGTTCTCCATCTTCTCCAACCTAGGCACCCAAATGCGATACCCTCCTGGCCCCATAATATGATTGTACTCCTTCTTAGCCGCATTTTCCTTATTTCTTTTCGATATTTGAATGAACTGCTCCGATTTCTTTTGCTTCACAAATTCTGGCCAATCATGTTTCAGTTTCTCATATTGTCCTTTGAAATCCGGAGTCTTGTTCTGCTTGACAAAGTCATGGGCTAGATTTTGCTTGAATTTCCGGAATGCGTCGGCCATCTTATGAAGAGCGAACTGTTTGACTAGCCTCCTCCTCTCCTTGTTTTCCTCAATCTTGTTACCCTCCTCATCGAATTTGTTGTATTCCGGAGGTAGAACGAAATGTTCCATAAGCTTCTTGAAGCAATCTTTTTTTGTTCTCTTATCGACAAAAGTGAAACCAGCAATTCGTGCCTTCTTTGGCTCATTCCACTCCTGGACGGTGATCGAGACGTTGTCTCTAACAACAGCTCTGCATTGGCTGACAAACTTGGTGGCGTTCTTGCGGGGCTCCAGCGGCCTGCCGGTTGCACTGTCGACAACCTCGATGGTGCATGTTTCTCCTTGTTTCATCGTCTTGGTTGCGCCACGCTTTGACGACGTACTCGATTGTTTCGACGATCCGGCCGAGGGCTAAAATAAGAAAAAGAGTCGCGCGCGTTAGTACACACATATTTATTCAAATCAGTTAGTTTGTATCACCAGAGGCTCAATGTATATATATACCTCGGCGCCGGAGGTGGTTGCTACTTCCATTTGAAGATCGTCGTTTATCGACGTTTGTTCGGCATCATCTTGCTGACGGCGCCCTTCATCTTCACCGTCAAGGTTCAGATAAGAAGAGATATCATCTTCTTGATCTTGTCCGGTCGGCACATATAGAATATCGCCGTTTATGATGCCGAACATATGTGCTTCACCGTCCGGATCATAGTTGTCCATAATCGGGTCAGCTCTATCGTCCGCCATTATGTCAGTCCTGAAAACATGTAGTAAAAACAAATTAATTAAGTGAAGAAGGGGGGCGGTGGCGGTGGCGGTGGCGAAAGGGCGGTGGCAAAAGGAGGGGGCGAGGAAGGGGTGGGAGAGGGTGTCGCGGTAGAGCGCGAGATGGGGCGGCAGACGACTACTTGGCCTCCCTTGTCCTATTTTTCTGGCTCCGCCACTGACCCTATCTCTAGGAATGTCTGCTTCCACTAACACACACGAGCATCAATGTTAAGTTTAGAACTTAAATTCTGATGGGTTAGGATATCACTGTATTCCTAACAAAGCTCCAAACTTGCAAGGTAAACATCTTATATTTGTGAACAGAGGGATTATTTCACTTGTTGCAAATATGGTATAAACTTAACCGAACACGAGAGCTCGTACACACGTTATATATAACAAAAAGATCTCAAGTATCCGGCCTTCATCGTCGTGAGACATATAACCATCACTATATATAAAAAAGACCCGGATTTCTATAGTACTTCCTCCGTTTCTAAATACAAGTCATTTTAAAGGTTTCATTAAAAAACTACATATGGATGTGCATAGACATACTTTAGAACGTAGATTCACTCATTTTGCTTCGTATATACTCATCTAAAAAACTACATATGGATGTGCATAGACATACTTTAGAACGTAGATTCACTCATTTTGCTTCGTATATACTCATCTAAAAAACTACATATGGATGTGCATAGACATACTTTAGAACGTAGATTCACTCATTTTGCTTCGTATATACTCATCTAAAAAACTACATATGGATGTGCATAGACAACGGATGATGGGCTCCCGGGGCATAGACGGCCGGCGGCGTTGAGGGTGGGCGAGGGAGGCCGGTGATAGCGGCCGGCGGCGCCGTACGTGGGCGAGACGGGGCGGCGTCGAGGGCGAGGGGCGACGGCGGGCGGCGTCGAGGGCAAGGGCGACGGCGGGCGGCGAGGGCGGCGTCGAGGGCGAGGGCGACGGCGGGCGGCGTCGAGGGCGAGGGCGACGGCGGCAGGCCTTCGGCGCGCGCGGCAGAGAATCAAAGAAGACGAGAATCGGAGAAGACGACGGCAGGCCCTTGTATTTATAGCCCCCCCCCTTTAGTCGCGGTTGGGGAGGCGACCCGCGACTAAAGGGTACCTTTAGTCGCGGGTCGCCTCCCCAACCGCGACTAAAGGGTTTTTGGCGGGTTTTTGCGTTCCCGCGCCCCCCCCCCTTTAGTCGCGGTTGGGGAGGCGACCCGCGACTAAAGGTAACCTTTAGTCGCGGTTGGCTAAACCAACCGCGACTAAAGGGTTTTTTCGTTCCCGCGCGCAACGACCTTTAGTCGCGGTTGGTCTGGCCAACCGCGACTAAAGGTATTTTTCAAAATACTTTTCTTTTTCAATATCTTAAAAATACAAATAATATATCAAAAAATTCAGAAAAATAAAACTAATTCAATTCAATATGTTAAAAACACAAAAATTATATCAAAAAATTAAGAAAAATAAAACTAATTCAATTCAAAATGTTAAAAATACAAATAATATATCAAAAAGTTAAGAAAAATAAAACTAATTCAATTCAAAATCTTTGAACTCTCTGTCGATCTTTCTCCATTGCGTTCCATCTGCGGTGTGTCTCAACTCCCCGTCCGACTTACGGTCCTCTTTGTGCCATCGCAACAACTTGGCATGCTCTTTGTTCCTGAACAAACGTTTCAACCGTGGTATTATAGGAGCATACCACATCACCTTGGCGGGAACCCTCTTCCTGGGTTTCTCGCCCTCAACATCGTCACCAGGGTCATCGCCTCTGATCTTATAACGCAATGCAGTGCATACCGGGCTTTCATTCAAATTCTCGTATTCACCGCGGTAGAGGATGCAGTCGTTGATGCATGCATGTATCTTCAGAAGCTCTAAACCTAGAGGGCATACAACCTTCTTTGCTTCGTACGTACTGGCGGGCAACTCGTTATTCTTTGGAAACATATTCTTCAACATTTTCAGCAAGTTTTCAAATGCCGAGTCAGCTACACCTGCCTGTGCCTTCCATTTCAGCAAATCCAGTGTGCAGCCCAGCTTTTTCAGACCATCATCGCATCCGGGGTACAACGACTTTCTGTGATCCTCTAACATGCGATCCAAATTCTCCCTCTCCTTTTCAGTTTCGCAGCGTCTCCGTGCATCAGCAATGGTCCGACCAAGATCATCAACGGTCTCATCACGTGCCTCTTCTTCACCTTCACCTTCCCCTTCACCTTCAGCATCCTCCATGAAAGTATCACCGAAATGAGCAAGATAGCTTTCATCCATGAAATCATCCCCTTCTTCATCTTCTTCCATTATAACCCCTCTTTCTCCATGCTTGGTCCAACAATTATAGCTTGGCATGAAACCGTGCCGAAGCAGGTGCAGGTGAACTTCTCTTGAGGAAGAGTAACCCTTCTGATTCTTACAGTCAACACATGGACAGATAACAAAACCCTTCTGCTTGTTCGCATTAGCCACTACGAGGAAATCTTTCAAACCCGTAGTGAACTCGCGGGAGAGTCGGTTACCGTACATCCATTGCCGATTCATCTGCATTATTATAATATAAAATATATAATTAACCATCATGCATTTGTTAAACTAACTAGCTATAAACAATAGAAATTAAACAATGAACAACACACATGCATATTTTATCAATGACACACATGCATGAAAGGTTCAAGTTGCTAACCGCGATCGAGGAGGAAAAAACAAATGAGGAACCTCAAGTGTGGCTCCAACACTTCATATCATGTTTGTTTCACGCTCTTGGGGCATTTCATCAAACACCTTGTGTGCATAAGAGGAACCAAAAGAAAACCTACACCCCCTTGTGAAGCTTGTGAAGAGAAGTGGCACCAAATGGCTAAGTGAGTGTGCTGAACTGGTATCTATAGGGGAGGAGATTTAGTCGCGGTTGGCATGGCAAACCGCGACTAAAGGCCTTTGGGCACCTTTAGTCGCGGTTGGCCTGGCCAACCGCGACTAAAGCCCCTCACGTGCACCAGCTGGCCACCGAGCGCCCTGGCCCAGGCCTTTGGTCGCGGTTCGTCTGCCGAACCGCGACTAAAGAAATCATTAGTCGCGGTTCCTACAGTTTCGCGACTTATGGGGCTGGACGGAAGCCTCTTTTTCTACCAGTGAACGCGACTGCGTCTCGAGCAGTCCGGTCCTTAGAAACACGTGCAAGGAAATTTTCCGACTATCATCGACAAGGTCAAGCCGGTTTCGATAGTGATCGACGATAGTAGCGCGTCATCGGCTTGATTTGGCGGCATCAACGATCGTTCGGTGGTCTTGTAAATCCGGCCCCTCAAGATGTGTTTCCTATTCGTCCGTTCACAGAGCCACACTTCTTATATTTTTTCATATGTTCGGTCACTTGCACACGATTGATGAAAAGGAAGTGAGAGAAAGGAAAGAACGAATAAAAAAAGAAGAAGGTGGTTCGGGATGGGGTCGCGTTCTATGTGACGGACTGACTGGACACGTCCGTGAGCCCTCATATCTTCCCCATATTTAGGATGGATATGAGGATTTCCGGACAGCTCGAACATATAAGAACAATATAAGGGGTCCGGTTGGGTCTTTTTCTCTCTCTCTCTTGTCCGATCACTGGCCGGGCACGTTCGCGGACATATAGGGGTCATTTGAGCGGTCCGACTGTAGGTGCTCCGAGTTGTGAGACATGCGATATGGGCAGCCGAGGGATTCCATTGAGGAGTGAAAACCTAGCCCACCAACGTAGTGAAAATATCCCTTCGTCTCCTGGCAATTTGGTTTTTGGCGGGTTTTTGCGTTCCCGCGCCCCCCCCCTTTAGTCGCGGTTGGGGAGGCGACCCGCGACTAAAGGTAACCTTTAGTCGCGGTTGGCTAAACCAACCGCGACTAAAGGGTTTTTTCGTTCCCGCGCGCAACGACCTTTAGTCGCGGTTGGTCTGGCCAACCGCGACTAAAGGTATTTTTCAAAATACTTTTCTTTTTCAATATCTTAAAAATACAAATAATATATCAAAAAATTCAGAAAAATAAAACTAATTCAATTCAATATGTTAAAAACACAAAAATTATATCAAAAAATTAAGAAAAATAAAACTAATTCAATTCAAAATGTTAAAAATACAAATAATATATCAAAAAGTTAAGAAAAATAAAACTAATTCAATTCAAAATCTTTGAACTCTCTGTCGATCTTTCTCCATTGCGTTCCATCTGCGGTGTGTCTCAACTCCCCGTCCGACTTACGGTCCTCTTTGTGCCATCGCAACAACTTGGCATGCTCTTTGTTCCTGAACAAACGTTTCAACCGTGGTATTATAGGAGCATACCACATCACCTTGGCGGGAACCCTCTTCCTGGGTTTCTCGCCCTCAACATCGTCACCAGGGTCATCGCCTCTGATCTTATAACGCAATGCAGTGCATACCGGGCTTTCATTCAAATTCTCGTATTCACCGCGGTAGAGGATGCAGTCGTTGATGCATGCATGTATCTTCAGAAGCTCTAAACCTAGAGGGCATACAACCTTCTTTGCTTCGTACGTACTGGCGGGCAACTCGTTATTCTTTGGAAACATATTCTTCAATATTTTCAGCAAGTTTTCAAATGCCGAGTCAGCTACACCTGCCTGTGCCTTCCATTTCAGCAAATCCAGTGTGCAGCTCAGCTTTTTCAGACCATCATCGCATCCGGGGTACAACGACTTTCTGTGATCCTCTAACATGCGATCCAAATTCTCCCTCTCCTTTTCAGTTTCGCAGCGTCTCCGTGCATCAGCAATGGTCCGACCAAGATCATCAACGGTCTCATCACGTGCCTCTTCTTCACCTTCACCTTCCCCTTCACCTTCAGCATCCTCCATGAAAGTATCACCGAAATGAGCAAGATAGCTTTCATCCATGAAATCATCCCCTTCTTCATCTTCTTCCATTATAACCCCTCTTTCTCCATGCTTGGTCCAACAATTATAGCTTGGCATGAAACCGTGCCGAAGCAGGTGCAGGTGAACTTCTCTTGAGGAAGAGTAACCCTTCTGATTCTTACAGTCAACACATGGACAGATAACAAAACCCTTCTGCTTGTTCGCATTAGCCACTACGAGGAAATCTTTCAAACCCGTAGTGAACTCGCGGGAGAGTCGGTTCCCGTACATCCATTGCCGATTCATCTGCATTATTATAATATAAAATATATAATTAACCATCATGCATTTGTTAAACTAACTAGCTATAAACAATAGAAATTAAACAATGAACAACACACATGCATATTTTATCAATGACACACATGCATGAAAGGTTCAAGTTGCTAACCGCGATCGAGGAGGAAAAAACAAATGAGGAACCTCAAGTGTGGCTCCAACACTTCATATCATGTTTGTTTCACGCTCTTGGGGAATTTCATCAAACACCTTGTGTGCATAAGAGGAACCAAAAGAAAACCTACACCCCCTTGTGAAGCTTGTGAAGAGAAGTGGCACCAAATGGCTAAGTGAGTGTGCTGAACTCGTATCTATAGGGGAGGAGATTTAGTCGCGGTTGGCATGGCAAACCGCGACTAAAGGCCTTTGGGCACCTTTAGTCGCGGTTGGCCTGGCCAACCGCGACTAAAGCCCCTCACGTGCACCAGCTGGCCACCGAGCGCCCTGGCCCAGGCCTTTGGTCGCGGTTCGTCTGCCGAACCGCGACTAAAGAAATCATTAGTCGCGGTTCCTACAGTTTCGCGACTTATGGGGCTGGACGGAAGCCTCTTTTTCTACCAGTGAACGCGACTGCGTCTCGAGCAGTCCGGTCCTTAGAAACACGTGCAAGGAAATTTTCCGACTATCATCGACAAGGTCAAGCCGGTTTCGATAGTGATCGACGATAGTAGCGCGTCATCGGCTTGATTTGGCGGCATCAACGATCGTTCGGTGGTCTTGTAAATCCGGCCCCTCAAGATGTGTTTCCTATTCGTCCGTTCGCAGAGCCACACTTCTTATATTTTTTCATATGTTCGGTCACTTGCACACGATTGATGAAAAGGAAGTGAGAGAAAGGAAAGAACGAATAAAAAAAGAAGAAGGTGGTTCGGGATGGGGTCGCGTTCTATGTGACGGACTGACTGGACACGTCCGTGAGCCCTCATATCTTCCCCATATTTAGGATGGATATGAGGATTTCCGGACAGCTCGAACATATAAGAACAATATAAGGGGTCCGGTTGGGTCTTTTTCTCTCTCTCTCTTGTCCGATCACTGACCGGGCACGTTCGCGGACATATAGGGGTCATTTGAGCGGTCCGACTGTAGGTGCTCCGAGTTGTGAGACATGCGATATGGGCAGCCGAGGGATTCCATTGAGGAGTGAAAACCTAGCCCACCAACGTAGTGAAAATATCCCTTCGTCTCCTGGCAATTTGGTTTTTGGCGGGTTTTTGCGTTCCTTCAAAATCAATGAACCCAAAATGGCCTCAAGAAATGTTCAAACTTTCTGATAAATCATGAAAGTAAATGAGCATTGGAGAAAACTATTTTCTTGACACTTTAAGCTTTTTGATTAAATGAAAAAGGCTACTGGTTTCAAGTTTTAAATTTGAAATCAGAAACTATAAATTTCCAAAAATGTTGAAAACCTTGGAAATGGTTGGGGATATTATAACAAAT
The DNA here is from genome assembly GCF_904849725.1 of Hordeum vulgare subsp. vulgare. Taxonomy (NCBI): domain Eukaryota; kingdom Viridiplantae; phylum Streptophyta; class Magnoliopsida; order Poales; family Poaceae; genus Hordeum; species Hordeum vulgare. The sequence continues at coordinate 68,215,725 of NC_058524.1, forward strand.
ATTTCAGGAGGTCTAAATTAGTTTTTACTTTTTGTTTTGGAGCTGAATTAATTGGCAAAACAATAATTAGCAAAACAGAAAAACAAAAACAGGGAAAATGGAAAAAAACTTACCTGTCGCCCAAGCCTGGCCCGGCCCATCTCCCTCGCTCGTCCCCTCCCTCGCGCCAGTAGGCAGCAGGAGGTGGCCGCCGCCCCCTCCGGCGCGGCCACGCACCTGCGTGCCTGCCTGGCCGCCGCCTCGCGCTGGCGACGACGGGGATAACCTCCCCAGAGCCTGCCCTATCCATTCCCCGCCTCGGTTCTCCTCCTCCTCCTCCTTGCTTCCGCCATTAGAGCCGAGCTCGAGCTCGAGCTGCCCGTGCCCCTGGCCATAGGATTCCCTCCCAGAGCACGCCATTAGCTCCGCCTCGTCGCCCTGGTCATCTCTGCAGAAGCTGAAGCTTCCTCGAGCCCTGCAACGCCCGCAACGCCGTAGTCTTCCACCTCCGGCCGCCGGACCTCTCCCGTCGATTCGCTTCCTCCGGCGCATCTCCGAGCCCCTCTTTAGCGCCATCGGAACCGCCGTGAGCTTGTCGTCGTTTCCTCTCTCGCCCCACGCTCTCCCGTGCATCGTATCCTAGTTCCCCACCAAGGCCGAGAGCTTCTCGCCGCCGGCCATGTCGCTGCCGTCGCTGTGATGTCTGATCCACGCGCCCGAGCTAGGATTCGAGCTCCTGGAGCCTCCAGGAGCGTGCCGAGCCCTCCAGCTGCCCTCCCCGTGCCCTAGAACCACCCCTCATAGAAGGCCGAGCTTCGGCCGCCGCTCCGGCTCGTCGCCGACGCCTCTTCCGGCGACCCTAGCCTCCCAAGATGGTCCTGCCAGATCGGCCACTTCGCGAGCATGCTGTAGCTGCAAACCGCGTGCGTTTTGGTGTTGTGCAGCGCCGTCTAGGTCGCCTCCGGCGGGCCCTCCGCCGCGGGCTTGGTCGCCGGCGACCACCCTCCGGTGGGCGTCGACGTGGCCGACCATTAGGGCGTAATCGCCCTCCCCTCAGTCGCTGCCAGAGGGCTCCACGCTTGGTCAAACCCCAATTAGGGGCTGGTCAGCGCGGGATTAGTCCCAGAGAGGCTGACCAGTGGGCCCCCCCTGTCAGGTTTGACCTGAACAGGTCGGCTGACCTGCTGACGTCAGCCTGAGGCAATAAATAGAATTTCCAGTTTAAAACTAATTCAGGAAATTGCTAAAATTTGTAAAAATCATAGAAATTAATCTGTAACTCCAATGAAAATAATTTATATATGAAAAAGCATCAGAAAAATTCAAGGATTCTGATTATGCTATTTTCAACCATGTTTGAAAAAGTTACAGAACCCTAAATTGTGGAATAAGGATTAATTCAATTCTTTTAATCACTTTATAAATGGAATTTGCAAAAATATTCAAATTTCATTATATTTGCAATGATCACACACTGCCCTAATTACAAATCAGTACCATAACATGACATTTCATGCATGTTAACATCAAGTTGATCTGAGCATCAGGTCGAATCAATTAAACTGGTATCCGAGAATACCCCGTTTGAATTGCTATTCGAATGTGATTCAAATCAACTCTAAACCTAATACATGTTGAAAATAATAATTTATCACCTTGCATTCTCATGCTATGCTCATGCATCATTTTGAGTGCATATGATTGTTATTGAATGTTGCCATTCTTTTCGGTAGGCTCCGCACCCCCGGATTCCACCGAATATCCGTCTGACGGATATCGTTCCTCCTCTGAGCAACAAGGCAAGCAACCCCTTTGATCATCCCGATAACTCCCATGTTCTTGCTCCTGCACCTATTTATTGCATTTAAGATCAAATGCTTCAACTGCTTTGCCACGATAGTTGAACCCACTTCCTTTGCATGACCTAACCTTGTCACAGTAAATAGCCGAACCTTGCAACCTAGCATACCTGATAGTTGCTTGAGCTATGATGTGCCTTATCCTGCTATGCATGCTATGCTTAGAGTTGTGTATGGTCTGTCATCTGGGAGATGAACAGAATTGTGGAATGTGTTTGGTGAGCAAAGGTTGTGTGTTGAACTTGATTTGGTAAAGGTACCGGTGAAAGGCTGTGTAGGAGTACATGGCGGGTTGTTTCATTGGAACCGTCCTTAGGAACTGAGTTCCGTGTATGTAATCCAAGACTAGATACTACCACATGCTGGGCCCTGAAATATGACCCCGCTCGGCCTACTAATCGCGTAGTACTCGGTCCAGGAGTTGCAAGTAGTTTCTGGTGTTTATAGTAATGCTGGAGGCCGTGCATGGTGCTGACCTGAGAGGTGGGCCGTGATGCGGTAGGCAGTGGCACGGTGTACCAAGTGGCACCCGGATGGTGGGCTTGGGAACCCTCCGCACATCGTTTGAGGCCGTGGCGGAAACCTCGGCCGGACTTCCGTACGGGTTACTATCAGATAGGCGATAAACCTGGACTAGGTACTAGCGTGGTTAACGGTCGTGGCCGACTCCCTCGCTGGGCTTCCGCTTGAAGGTTGCCGAGGTGCATGACGTGCACATAGCGATAAGTGGCGAGAGCGTGTGTGACTAAGTACACCCCTGCAGGGTTATGATCTATTCGAAGAGCCGCGTCCGCGGATATGGACTACTTGGAGACATATGTTGTTCATAGATAACTTCAATGGTTACTCATAAAATTGTCAAGATAAGCGTGAGTGTCGTGGACGGCATTTCCGTATGGAGACGGAATGATTCCACGATAGTGTATTGTTGTGGTGTTAGTGGACTCGTGTGCGAGAAATCAAGTTGTCAAAACTAATTTCAAAGTGCAAGTTGTCTAGCCACAAGTCAAATGCTGGCTTCCCGCATGAAACCCCACAATACCTTTTGATACCTTGCATGAGTAGTTAGTTCTCCTAAAGTCTTGCTGAGTACCTTCGTACTCATGTTTGCTTAATAAATGTTGCAGAGGTTGCTAATGACCCTAATGGAGGGTTCTTCGTAGACATCGACGACGACGAGTAGCTGGTGTCCCAGCTACGATCTGGCCCTACGTCGGCTCTGTAGTATAGTCAGGCCATGTGCCTTCTAGTTGCACTGTCTGTACCCAGACAGTTTATAACTCTTCCGCTGGCTTGTATCTGTATGACTGCTTTTATGGGTCGAGAGACCTTAATGTGTAATATTATGTGTGTGGCTCTTCCGAGCCTCTTAAATAAAGGTTGTATGTTTATGGTTATGTTGTGATGCCATCGATGTATCTATACATATCGGTATGCCATGCGTACGTGTGTCGTACTTGATATGTATGGGGTTCGATTACTTAGTCGTGAACTTTAGTAGCACTCCTTACAAGGAAATGCCCCTTTGTGATCCAACGAGCCTTGGTAGTTCGCTACTGCTCCGGACACATTGGTTGACCGGCATGTGTCCTTCTTAGCTGCTGTGTCTGTCCTCTTTGGGGAAATGTCACGCGACGTAATGGAGTCCTTGTAGCTTGCTACGACTCGTCTACGTTCGCTGATGACCGACACCTGCTTTGTTGGGTCATGTATGCCTGTCCTTGTGCGGAACTGCCACTTTGATTTACGACTAGACATGTCGATCCGGGTTCTTTGACATTGGATTGCTAGCGACACCTATCGCATACGTGAGTCAAAAGACGCAAACGGTCCCGGCTAAGGTAAGGCTGCAGCCGTGGAGTTAACCGTGCGTGAGACCACAAAGAGATGCGATGTGTTACAGGCTGCATTCCTATGGCTTAGGATCGGGGTCCCGACAGGGCTCCCGATTGGTTTTTGGTGGCTACAGAGGCTTGCGGCGGCGGAACTCCTGATTTAGGTTTCTTTTTGGGGGTTTCTGTATTTATAGGAATTTATGGCGGTGGAATTATGTCGGTTGGGCCCACGAGGAGGTCACAAGCCTGCTAGGTGCGACCTGGGGGGGGGGGCGCCTCCTGGGCTTGTGACTCCTTCGTGGATCTTCTGGCCTTCTTCCAAAGCTTCGGGGGTTTCTTTTGGTCCAAAAAAATCATCGCGAAAGTTTTATTCCATTTGGACTCCGTTCTGAAAAAGTTCAAAACTCGGAATAAACAGAAACTGGCACTAGGCACTGAGTTAATAGGCTAGTCCCAAAAAAGATATAAAATAGCATATTCATGCATATAAAACATCCAAAGTTGATAAGATAATAGCATGGAACCATAAAAAATAATAGATACGTTGGAGACGTATCAATGTGTTATTGGTTTGTCCACATACAACCCTACCGGTGTCTCTCCTCATTTATTCTATACCACATCATCCAAATCCTATATGGGAAAATTTGCCAACAACTATCTCACAAGTATTTGAAACACCTTAACATTTATGTTTCCTCATGGTCTTGGCCAGATAAAACAGCCTCGCTACCAATTACTCTCCCCCTTTGCGGTGGCTTTCAAATGCTAGTGTTGTGAGGAGGCAGGAGCCGAACAGGTAAATGAAAAGTGGTGTAGGAGCACCAACATTCATCCAACAACTTGTAACACAAGAAATATCTACAATGATAGTAATTCAGCATGTGCTTATCAGGAAAATAATAGAGGTTAATGACAACATCTCGAGAACAACATGACATGCATATTGGCTATGTTGCGTATATCAAAGATTTAGCCAATCAACATGCCATCTTGTCTAGTGCTCCTGTGAACTCTAGAGTCTTCTTTTCTGTCTTGATGTAGTCACTGTATAATCTTTTCTTGCATGTTCGGAATTGTGTGGCCATCTTCTTAAGAGCTCATTTGTTGATTTTAAACCGTTGGCTATCTGTGAGACCCTTTGATAGGTTGAAATGTGACATGACCGTATCCCAAAGCAATTCTTTTGATTTTTCATCGATGTAACTAAGTGCTCGATCTACCTTTGGCCGATTCCATTCTGGAACGGTTATTGGGATTTGGTCCCTAACAATAACTCCGCATTGATTTATAATTTTTCGGGCACTCACAGGAGAACAATTGGTTGTCCATCTTCTGCGACTACATCGATGTTTAACTTTATGTAATCGCCCAAGTTTTTGGCCCGACCTCGTACCCTTCTAGAAGATTGGCTCGATCCGAAGGGCCAAAAGAAGAAAGATTAAATAATATATATACACAAATCAATTAATACAACTAATGACCATCAGGCTTAATATATAAATATATATACCTCGCCAGGCTTTGTTAATTGTCTAACATTTTCCTCGCCCTCATTTTATTCGTCTCTTGGTTCTTGCTCAAGTCCGTACCAAATTGATTCAAAATTCTGAGCCTTCATGTTGTTCATTCTCTTCATGATGTGGAACATGTCATTTTCATGGTATCTGCTGCTATCATCCATGGCTTAACTAATCCAGAAGAAAGATAAAAAAATTTAGTATTTAAATTAGAATGCATTAATTCAATAAGAAAAAACATCTCGAATAATCTAGTTAATGTAACAATATACAATATCACTAATACATCTTGAATAATACAGTTAATGCAACTTTAATATCACATAATATCAATAATATCACATAGTATCAATAACACATCTCGCCCAATCAAACTGATCTCCCAAAGAGATTCCGCTGTACCGAGCTGCGGGTGGTGGACACCAAAAGAGAAGGAACCATCATAGGATCATAACTCGGGTGAGATCCGTGAAGAAACTGTCACGTATTGGAGAAGCTAATAACGTCCAACACAACCATGTAGCGACAGAAGTGCTCGTCCTCCTCCTTGATACGGCGATGTACCACCTTCTCGGGGGTCGGCTTCCCCTGCACCGATAGTGGCCCACGCGACAACCACCAAAGGAGCTCTGGGTTGACGACGAGACCCGATTCCTCACCAAGATGCATGCCCGAGAATGTAGCACCTCCCGGTGCCAGCTCGACGAAGCCAAGTCCCGGACATGGCGCCTCTCAAAAGGGTCGATGACGCCGAGTCGACGATGAGGATGCGGGCCGAGCATCGTATTTAATAAACTTTTACAACTACATGAAATATGGTTGATAATGACCCACCATTTCGGTCACTGAATTGTCATTATTTTTGATTTATGACTTTCTTTTGACCAAAATGAGAGGGCCAACACTTGGCCGTCAAGAACAAACAAAGATGACCTTTCATAGTTTTTAGTCATGGATCCTATGACCAAAAACTATAGGTCGTAGAATCTCTTGACAAAAAAATTGGTCATTACCCATGAGCCTCATCCACGTATGATCTGATGTGGCCAAGCTGACATGGCATCATCCATGCGGCACAAGATCACATGGCAAAAAAATGACATGGAGTCCACATATATAATCTGACATGGCATTCTTAGTGGCCTAACGGACCAAGCCCATAAATACAACCCACTCATTACTTCGAAGGATCTATTTTTTATTTTGACTCGGCTGTTTTGTTAACCAAACATTATTGGGCCGTGGTAATTTTGCAAGCTTTTAGCAATTTTCTTAAAACTAGTTGTTCACTGCTATACCCATTTGCATGGCCTAATTAAGTAAGAGTCATGGCCTATTCCAACTGATCTTCTATCCAGCAAGAAGATATTCACATTATAGTACATAACTCACAGCGAATCAGAAGGGCACATAATAGCTAGCAATACTTAGTATTTCATCAACTTACAACCTAACATAACATAGCATACACCATCACATCACATGAAACTTCTATTTTGTTCTAACTTGAAGTAAGCTTCTTCAAACTTCATAATTGGAGCTGTTCTACATGGACGTCAACACCACCATCAGTTCTGTCCTTAGAAGCTGCTAGTCATCTACGCACCACCTCGTACTCGTAATATAAATGGAACCATATTTTAAGATGAAGACATTAGAATCCATATCAAACATGATCATTTAAAATCAAAAAATGTTCGAAATTTTGGAGTGCACAATACACAATTTCACTCAAACAAAATGGTATAGCAAATGGTATAGAAATGTCATGTTAGTTTACATATGCAAACAACAACATTTCCACTAATCAATGGAACAACAAAGGACCATCTTTTTTACTGCTCGCATAAAACAACTTAATCAAGATGGAGCAACAAGGATACTGATATAACAAAAATGGAAGAACACGAGCATCTAAACCAACACAGATTAAAGGTTATAAATAACAGGAATCAAATGTATTGTTAGGATAAAAGGAATGGAAACATGTATACCTATGTTATTACTACCAATAAAATGCAAGAAGTATGAATATTTAGGTTTTCACGAGCTGCTCATACATGATAAAAGTAAACAAGCGGGACAAGTAGTCAACTATATAAAGGCCCCTTCATATTCCAAAGTAGCGATGTTCTTTTGCAATAAAGGGTAAAGACTAACCATTTCCACATCCATGTTTTATTGTCCAAACAATCCTTTGGCCAACTGAGATATAATCATCTGAGAAACGAGCAATTGTCAGTGCTCAATTAAGTGAAGGTCGAAAAATTAAGCTTATTAAGGAGTCCTACATTTTGTTGCTCTGATCCTGGGCTTCTGTTTCTTGGCAACCATTGTCTGCTTGTGGTTGGAGCCGATGTGCACTAGCTGTCCATGAAGTAGAACCTTGAATTTGCGAGCGCTAGTCGTATGAATACAAGTGTGCCATTGAGAGGTCCCTCTGGATGTGAGGACAAAATGCAGTTACACAATTAAAGGAAGGATGGAAATGCAGTTATGAAGTTAAAACTTGAAATACCAGTCAAGAACACAAAACCGAAGAGTAAGATCAGTATGTGATAATTAAGTTATTAGCGTTTTGCTAATATCCACAGTTTTTTGCGTGTTCTACTACTGTGCCAAATTTACCCAACAATAGGTATTAGGTTATTGCAAACATATATGATGCCATGCTAACTTTGTCTCGACAAAGCTACCTGATTTGCAAAGTGCCAAAGTTCCACAAATAAAAGAGAGGGTAGCTATGCTTTCCAGCAAATATAACCAAGAGTTAACTGCATAAACATATCAGTTCATAAGTCATAACTGAAACTATGCCGCTATATTCATTAAAAGATGATAACATGATTGTTGCAAGAATTTTAACTAAGCGATCCCCACAATATGTGCATGAAGATGTTGGAAATATGCCCTACATGCAATATATATTTCCTAGTTCATGATAATTGTCTATTCTTCATGCTATAATTGTATTAACCGGAAACCATAATACATGTGTGAATATATAGATCACTGATACGTCCATTTTGCATCATGTTTTCATGTTGATATTTATCGCTTCTTTGGCTGTTATTTCACTTAATGGTACAATTCTTGTGCCTTTCCTCTCTTATTTTGCAAGGTTTACATGAAGAGGGACAATGCCGGCAACTGGAATTCTGGCCTGAAATTGGATACCTATTTTGCGCAACTCCAAATGCCATAAAAATCAACGAGGATTTTTTTTCCGGATTTATAAAAAATACTGGGCTGAAGAAGTGCCAGAGGGGCGCCAGGGGTTGGCCACAAGCCTTCACGGCGCGGCCACCCGCCCAGGCCGCGCCATGAGGGTTTGTGGGCAACCTGCTGGCCCACTTGCCCCCCTCTTTTGCTATATGAAGGGTTTCGTCCAGGAAAAAATCAGGGAGGAGCTTTTTCGTGGATTCGCAGCTGCCACGAGGCGGAACTTGAGCAGAACCAATCTAGAGCTCCGGCAGGACGATCCTGCCAGGGAAACTTCCCTCCCGGAGGGGGAAATCGTTGCCATCGTCATCACCAACACTCCTCTCATCGGAGGGGACTCATCACCATCAACGTCTTCATCAGCACCATCTCATCTCCAAACCCTAGTTCATCACTTGTAACCAATCTCCGTCTCGCGACTCCGATTGGTACTTGTAAGGTTGCTAGTAGTGTTGATTACTCTTTGTAGTTGATGCTAGTTGGATTATTTGGTGGAAGAGTTTATGTTCAGATCCTTGATGCTACTCATTACCTCTCTGGTCATGAATATTATTATGCTTTGTGAGTAGTTACTTTTGTTCCCGAGGACATGGGATAAGTCATGCTAATAGTAGTCATGTGAATTTGGTATTCGTTCGGTAATTTGATATGTTGTATGTTGTTTTTCCTCTAGTGGTGTTATGTGAACGTCGACTACATAACACTTCACCATTATTTGGGCCTAGAGGAAGGCATTGGTAAGTAGTAAGTAGATGATGGGTTGCTAGAGTGACAGAAGCTTAAACCCTAGTTTATGCGTTGCTTCGTAAGGGGCTGATTTGGATCCACTACTTTAATGCTATGGTTAGAATTTGTCTTAATTTTTCTTTCGTAGATGCGGATGCTTGCGAGAGGGGTTAATCATAAGTGGGATGCTTGTCCAAGTAAGGGCAGTACACAAGCCCCGGTCCACCCACATATCAAACTATCAAAGTAACGAACGCGAATCATATGAACATGATGAAAACTAGTATGACATAAATTCCCGTGTGTCCTCGGGAGCGTTTTTCCTCCTATAAGACTTTGTCCAGGCTTGTCCCTTGATACAAAAGGGATTGGGACACTTTGCTGCACCGTTTCTACTTTTGTTACTTGTTTCTTGCTACGAATCATCTCACCACACAACCACTTGTTACCGATAATTTCAGTGCTTGCAGATATTTCCTTCCTGAAAACCACTTGTCAGATCCTTCTGCTCCTCGTTGGGTTCGACACTCTTACTTATCAAAAGGACTACGATTGATCCCCTATACTTGTGGGTCATCAAGACTCTTTTCTGGCGCCGTTGCCGGGGAGTGAAGCGCCTTTGGTAAGTGGAACTTGGTAAGGAAACATTTATATAGTGTGCTGAAATTTATTGTCACTTGTCACTATGGATACTAATCCTTTGAGGGGCTTGTTCGGTGTATCTTCACCTTGAACGGAAGCACAAAGAGTTGCTCCTCAACCTGCTGCACCTACTGAAAATATTTGCTTTGAATTTCCTTCGGGTATGCTTGAGAAACTGCTGGCTAATCCTTTTACAGGAGATGGAACATCACATCCAGACTTGCATCTAATCTATGTAGATGAAGTTTGTGGTTTATTTAAGCTTGCAGGTTTGCCCGAGGATGAGGTCAAGAAGAGGGTCTTTCCTTTATCTTTGAAGGATAAAGCGTTGACATGGTATAGGCTATGTGATGATACTGGATCATGGGACTACAATCGGTTGAAATTGGAATTTCATCAAAAGTTTTATCCTATGCATTTAGTACATCGTGATCAGAATTATATTTATAATTTTTGGCCTCGTGACAGAGAAAGCATCGCTCAAGCTTGGGGGAGGCTTAAATCTAAGCTATATTCATGCCCCAATCATGAGCTCTCGAGAGAAATTATCATTCAGAACTTCTATGCTCGGCTTTCTCATGATGATCGCACCATGCTTGACACTTCTTGTACCGGTTCTTTTATGAAGAGAGATATTGACTTCAAATGGAATTTATTGGAGAGAATTAAACGCAACTCTGTAGATTGGGAGCTTGAAGAAGGTAAGGAGTCATGTATGAATTTCACGTTTGATTGCGTTAAATCCTTTGTTGAGACAAATACCTTTAGTGACTTTAGCGCTAAGTATGGACTTGACTCTGAGATAGTAGCTTCATTGTGTGAATCTTTTGCTGCTCATATTGATCTCCCCAAAGAGAAGTGGTTTAAATATCATCATCCTTTAGAAGTCAATGTAGTTAAACCCACTCCAGTTGAAGAGAAAGTCATTGCCTATAATGATCCTGTTGTTCCCAGTACTTACATTGCGAAACCACCTTTCCCTGTTAGGATAAAGGATCATTCTAAAGCTTCAACTATGATACGTAGAGGCTATATTAGAACACCTGCACCCCCCTGAGCAAATTAGAGTTGAACCTAGCATTGCTATTATCAAAGATCTTCTGTCCGACGATGTTGAGGGACATAATATTCACTTCTGGGAAGATGCTGCTAGAATTGCTAAACCTCACGTTAGAGACAAACATAGGCCTCTTGTTGGCATGCCTGTGGTTTCTGTTAAGATAAGATATCATTGTTATCATGGCTTATGTGACATGGGTGCTAGTGTTAGTGCAATACCTCAATCCTTATACGATGAAATCAAAGATGAGATTGCACCTGTTGAGATAGAACCCATTGATGTCACTATTCAGCTTGCCAATAGAGATACTATCTGCCATGTGGGAATTGTTAGGGATGTTGAAGTCTTGTGTGGTAAAACGAAGTATCCCGTTGATTTCCTCGTTCTTGCTACCGCACAAGATAGCTTTTGTCCCATCATATTTGGTAGACCTTTTCTCAATACTGTCAATGCTCATATTGATGGTGAGAAGCAAACTGTCACTGTTGGCTTTGAAGGTGTGTCACATGAGTTCAATTTCTCTAAGTTTGGTAGACAACCTCATGAAAAGGAGTTGCCTAGTAGGTATGAAATTATTGCCTTAGCTTCTATTGCCGTGCCTCCTACTGATCCCTTAGAGCAATACTTGCTTGAGCATGAAAATGATATGCATATGGATGAAAGGGATGAGATAGATAGAGTTGTCTTAGAACAATATCGTATCCTTAAGAATAATCTGCCTGTTGAACTACTTGGGGATCCACCCCCACCAAAGGGTGATCCTGTGTTCGAGCTTAAACAGTTGCGTGATACTCTTAAGTATGCCTATCTTGATGAAAAAGAGATATATCCTGTTATAATTAGTGCTAGCCTCTCAGAGCATGAAGAAAAGAAGTTACTAAAAACTCCGAGGAAGCACCGTGCTGCTATTGGATATACTCTTGATGATCTTAAGGGCCTTAGTCCCACTCTATGCCAGCACAAGATTAAAACCGATCCTGACTTCAAACCAGTTGCTGATCATCAAAGGTATACGAAAGCTCCTGGAAGCGGGTATTATCTATCCTGTTGCTCATAGCGATTGGGTGAGTCCGGTGCATTGCGTCCCTAAGAAGGGAGGCATTACCGTTGTCCCTAATGATAAGGATGAATTGATCCCACATAGGATTATTACTGGCTATAGGATGGCGATCAATTTTAGGAAATTGAATAAAGCCACTAGGAAAGATCATTACCCTTTGCCTTTTATTGACCAAATGCTAGAAAGACTGTCTAAACACACACACTTTTGCTTTCTAGACGGTTATTCTGGTTTCTCCCAAATACCAGTTGCACAATCTGATCAGGAGAAAACCACTTTCACCTGCCCTTTCGGTACCTTTGCTTATAGACGTATGCCTTTTGGCTTATGTAATGCACCTGCCACCTTTCAAAGATGTATGATGGCTATATTCTCTGACTTTTGTGAAAGTATTGTTGAGGTTTTCATGGATGACTTCTCCGTTTACGGGTCTTCCTTTGAGGATTGCCTCAGCAACCTTGATCGAGTCTTACAAAGATGTAAAGACACCAATCTTGTATTGAATTGGGGAAGTGCCACTTTATGGTTAATGAAGGCATCGTCTTAGGACATAAAATTTCTGAAAGAGGTATTGAAGTCGATAAGGCTAAGGTTGATGCAATCGAGAAAATGCCATACCCCACAGATATCAAAGGGGTAAGAAGTTTCCTTGGTCATGCTGGTTTCTATAGAAGGTTCATTAAAGACTTCTCTAAGATTTCTAGGCCTCTTACCAATCTCTTGCAAAAGGATATTCCTTTTGTCTTTGATGATGATTGTGAGGAAGCCTTCGAAATACTTAAGTGGGCTTTGATAACTGCACCTATTGTTCAACCACCTGATTGGAACTTACCTTTTGAGATCATGTGTGACGCTAGTGATTATGCTGTTGGTGTTGTTCTAGGGCAAAGAGTCGATAAGAAGTTGAATGTTATTCACTACGCTAGTAAAAGTCTAGACAGTGCCTAGAGAAACTATGCTACTACGGAGAAGGAATTTTTAGGAGTCGTGTTTGCATGTGAAAAGTTCAGGTCTTACATAGTTGATTCCAAAGTCACTATTCACACTAATCATGCTGCTATTAAGTACCTCGTGGAGAAGAAGGACGCTAAACCTAGACTCATCAGATGGGTTCTCTTGCTACAAGAATTTGATTTGCATGTTGTCGATAGAAAGGGTGCTGATAACCCAGTAGCAGATAACTTGTCTAGGTTGGAGAACGTTCTTGATGACCCACAACCTATTGATGATAGCTTTCCCGATGAGCAATTGAATGTCATCAATGCTTCACGTAGTGCACTGTGGTATGCTGATTATGCAAACTATATCGTTGCCAAATATACACCACCTAGTTTCACGTACCAGCAAAAGAAGAAATTCTTCTTTGACTTGAGACATTACTTGTGGGATGATCCTCAACTTTATAAGGAAGGAGTAGATGGTGTTATTAGACGATGTGTACCTGAACATGAACAGGGACAGATCCTACAGAAGTGTCACTCCGAGGCCTACGGAGGACACCATGCAGGAGATAGAACTGCACACAAGGTATTGCAATCAGGTTTCTATTGGCCCACTCTCTTCAAGGATGCCCGTAAATTTGTCTTGTCTTGTGACGAATGTCAAAGAATAGGTAATATTAGCAAACGTCAGGAAATGCCTATGAAGTATTCACTTGTCATTGAACCATTTGATGTCTCGGACTTTGATTATATGGGACCTTTTCCAAAATCCAACGGGTATACTCATATCCTAGTTGCTGTTGACTACGTCACTAAGTAGGTAGAAGCTATCCCCACTAGTAGTGCTGATCACAAGACCTCTATCAGGATGCTGAAAGAAGTTATCTTCCCTAGATTTGGAGTCCCTAGATATCTAATGACCGAAGGTGGTTCACACTTCATTCATGGTGCTTTCCGTAAAACGCTTGCCAAGTATGATATCAACCATAGAATTGCGTCTCCCTATCACCCTCACTCCAGTGGTCAAGTAGAGCTAAGTAATAGAGAGATTAAACTGATTCTACAAAAGACTGTCAACAGGTCTAGAAAGAATTGGTCTAAGAAGCTCGATGATGCACTGTGGGCTTATAGAACTGCCTATAAGAATCCCATGGGCATGTCTCCGTACAAAATGGTGTATGGGAAAGCATGTCACTTACCTCTTGAGCTAGAGCATAAAGCTTATTGGGCAATCAAAGAGCTCAACTTTGATTTCAAACTTGCCGGCGAGAAGAGGTTATTTGACATTAGCTCGCTTGATGAGTGGAGAACTCAGGCATATGAGAATGCCAAGCTGTTCAAAGAGAAGGTTAAGAGGTGGCATGATAAGAGGATACAAAAGCGTGAGTTCAATGTAGGTGATTATGTCTTGCTATATAACTCTCGTTTAAGATTCTTCGCAGACAAGCTTCTCTCTAAATGGGAAGGTCCCTATGTTCTTGAGGAAGTATATTGTTCTGGTGCTATCAAGATCAACAACATGGAAGGTAATTGTCCGAGAGTGGTAAATGGGCAGAGAATCAAGCATTATATCTCAGGTACTCCCATAAATGTTGAAAGCAATACTATCAATACCATAAATCCGGAAGAATACCAAGGGACATTTATCAGCCTGTTTGAGACTCCGAAAACGAAGAGGTATGTGATTCGGTAAGAAAACAGAGTCCAAAACTTTTCCAGTAGGAAATATTCTCCGTTTTGGAATTTTTGAAAAAATACAAAAATTGGAAGTAGTCCGGAAAGTGCGCGAGGAGGCGACAAGCCTGCACGGCGCGGGCCCACCCCCTAGCCGCGTCGTGAAGGCTTGTGGCCACCTCGTGCGCCTCCTGGACTCCGTTTTCGTGCGGGGTACTCCTTCCGGTCTGAAAAAATCATTATATATACTTCCATTTGGTCTGACCCCTGCATCACGCAGATTTCCTCTGTTTTTCGTTTCGAGCCTGTTTCTGTTGCAGATCTAGATCGCTATGACTTCCCCAAAAGCTCCAAAGGACAAGATCTTCGAAAAGGTCATCAATCCCTACCTCACGGGAGTTCTGCAACACCCTCAATCTATCGAGATGCGTGAGAGGATGTTGCACATCCGTGATGTTGAGGGTCCTAAGATGACCGGAAGCATGGAGACGAGGCTCGAAGCAATGGAGCAACAAGTCTTAAAGTGCCAAGGGATGGTGGAGTGTGGATTCAACGCCAACCACATGATGATCACGGAGTTCACCAACAAGCACAGGATTGATGCCAATGACATTGGGAAGCATCTCTCTAGGCTCTATGACAGGATTGATCAACTCCAAGCCCAGATCTATGACCTGTAGAACCAAAACTGTGAGTATGAGTATAGATTTAAATCAATACGGTTGGCTGCAGATTTGAGGATTCCGGAGACTCGTTCATCTTTCCATGATGGAGCACCTATGCCTTGGAAGATGGAGGATCAAACTCATGTTGCAACAACTCCACCACCATCACCAGCAAAGGAAGACAACTAAACATGGGTATGGGCAATCCCCTTGGCTTGTGCCAAGCTTGGGGGAGTTGCCCCGGTATCGTATCACCATCACATCTTTTGCCTTGCCTTTGTTTTAGTTTTCCTTTTCAGTTTTCTTTTTCTCTAGTAGTTTAAAATTCTTAGTGTTTTAGTCTTCAGTTTTGTGTCACCCCCAATGTATTCTTGCTCGTGAGCCATATAATAAAGAGTGTCTTAGTTGAAGGGCTTTGCCTCTTGCCATGATCAAAAGAGTGAGAATAGAACAAAAGCATGAAAGATCATGTAATGATCTTATGGGAAGTGATGGATTCACATGTAAAAAGAATGAGGATTGAAACTCGTTGAGGGTAGGCAAACATAGACCTTGGTCATTGTTGCAATTAATAGGAAGTGATAACGAAGGAGAGGTTCACATATAAATACATCATCTCTGACCCATCTATGATTGTAAACAGTCACTAAACTATTGCATGCCTCGAAGTAGATGTTGGACAAGGAAGACAACATAATGAATTGTGTTTGCGTGGTTCCGAACAATGTTATATGATTAGAGATCCCTTAGCATGTGATGATTGCTTCCACCTCATATTAGCCAAAACCTCCCGCACCAAGTAGAGATACTACTTGTGCATCCATAAACCTTCAAACCAGTTTTGCCATGTGAGTCCACCATACCTACCTATGGATTGAATAAGATCCCTCAAGTAAATTGTCATCGGCGCAAGCAATAAAAATTGCTCTCTAATATGTATGATCTATTAGTGTGTGGAAAATAAGCTTTGTACGAACCTGTGATGAGGAAGACATAAAAGCGACAGACTGCATAATAAAGTTCTTTATCACAGGAGGCAATATAAAGTGACGTTCCTCCACACTAAGAGGACACGCATTCGAATCTCAAAAGCGCATGACAACCTCCGCTTCCCTCTGCGAAGGGCCCATCTTGTACCTTTACTTTTTGTCCCTGAAAGAGTCATTGTGATCTTCACCAATTCCTTATTTCGCCTTTATCTTGGCTAACGTCATATGCTAGGGAAAGATCTATATTCATATGTCAACTTGGAGGTAGGCATTCATGAATTATTATTGTTGACATTACCCTTGAGGTAAGAAGTTGGGAGGCAAAACTGTAAGCCCCTATCTTTCTCTGTGTCCAGCTGAAACTTTGATCTCATGAGTACCACGTGAGTTGTAGCGATTGTAGAGAATGAAAGAATGATTGAGTATGTGGATTTGCTTTACAAGCTCTTATTTGACTCTTTCTGATGTTGTGATAAATTGCAGTTGCTTCAATGACTAAAGGCTATCGGTTGTTACTTCTCGGTAAGGTTCTTGATCCATGCTTTACTTTGTGAATGAATTATTACTTTAGCATGAGAGATTATATGTTGGTATTGCTGTTCTGATCTTAATCATGATGCATTCATGTTCGTATCTTGTTTTGTCGACACCTCTCTCCCTAAACATGTGGACTTGTTTATTGAGCTAGGCTTTCGCTTGAGGACAAGCGAGGTCTAAGCTTGGGGGAGTTGATACGTCCATTTTGCATCATGTTTTCATGTTGATATTTATCGCTTCTTTGGTTGTTATTTCACTTCACAGTACAATTCTTATGCCTTTTATCTCTTATTTTGCAAGGTTTACATGAAGAGGGAGAATGCCGGCAACTGGAATTCTGGCCTGAAAGTGGAGCAAAGTTGAGATACCTATTCTGCGCAACTCCAAACACTGTAAAAATCAACGAGGATTTTTTTTCGGGTTTATAAAAAATACTGGGCCGAAGAAGTGCTAGAGGGGCACCAGGGGTTGGCCACAAGCCTGCATGGCGTGACCACCCCCAGGCCGCGCCATGAGGGCTTGTGGGCAACCTGCTGGCCCACTTGCCCCCTCTTTTGCTATATGAAGGGTTTCGTCCAGGAAAAAACCAGGGAGGAGCTTTTTCGTGGATTCGCCACCGCCACGAGGAGGAACTTGAGCAGAACCAATCTAGAGCTCCGGCAGGACGATCCTGCCGGGGAAACTTCCCTCCCGGAGGGAGAAATCGTCGCCATCGTCATCACAAACACTCCTCTCATCGGAGGGGACTCACCACGATCAACATCTTCATCAGCACCATCTCATCTCCAAACCCTAGTTCATCACTTGTAACCAATCTCCGTCTCGCGACTCCGATTGGTACTTGTAAGGTTGCTAGTAGTGTTGATTACTCTTTGTAGTTGATGCTAGTTGGATTATTTGGTGGAAGAGTTTATGTTCAGATCCTTGATGCTACTCATTACCTCTCTGGTCATGAATATGATTATGCTTCATGAGTAGTTACTTTTGTTCTTGAGGACATGGGATAAGTCATGCTAATAGTAGTCATGTGAATTTGGTATTCGTTCGGTAATTTGATATGTTGTATGTTGTTTTTCCTCTAGTGGTGTTATGTGAACGTCGAATACATAACACTTCACCATTACTTGGGCCTAGAGGAAGGCATTGGGAAGTAGTAAGTAGATGATGGGTTGCTAGAGTGACCGAAGATTAAACCCTAGTTTATGCGTTGCTTCGTAAGGGGTTGATTTGGATCCACTAGTTTAATGCTATGGTTAGACTTTGTCTTAATTCTTCTTTCATAGTTGCGGATGCTTGCGAGAGGGGTTAATCATAAGTGGGATGCTTGTCCAAGTAAGGGCAGTACCCAAGCGCCGGTCCACCCACATATCAAACTATCAAAGTAACGAACACGAATCATCTGAACATGATGAAAACTAGCATGATAGAAATTCCCGTGTTTCCTCGGGAGTGTTTGTCCTCCTATAAGACTTTGTCCAGGTTTGTCCCTTGCTACAAAAGGGATTGGGCCACTTTGTTACACCGTTGCTACTTTTGTTACTTGTTGCTTGCTACGAATCATCTCACCACACAATCACTTGTTACCGATAATTTCAGTGCTTGTAGATATTTCCTTGCTGAAAACCACTTGTCATATCCTTCTACACCTCGTTGGGTTCGACACTCTTACTTATCGAAAGGACTGCGATTGATCCCCTATACTTGTGGATCATCAATCACAATGTGTCCCTAGTGAGCCTCTAGTTGGCTAGCTCGTTGATCAACAGATGATCATGGTTTCCTGACCATGGACATTAGATGTCATTGATAATATGATCACATCATTGGGGAATGAGGTGATGCACAAGACCCAATCCTAAGCATAGCACTAGATTGTGTTGTTCGTTTGTTAAAGCTTTTCTAATGTCAAGTATCATTTCCTTAGACCATGAGATTTTGCAACTCCCGGATACCGTAGGAGTGCTTTGGGTGTATCAAATGTCACAACGTAACTGGGTGATTATAAAGGTGCACTACAGGTATCTCCGAAAGTGTCTGTTGGGTTGCACGAATCGAGACTGGGATTTGTCACTCCGTTGACACAGAGGTATCTCTGGGCCCACTCGGTGATACATCATCATACTGAGCTCAATGTGACTAAGGAGTTAGCCACGAGATGATGTGTTACAGAACAAGTAAAGAGACTTGCCGGCAACGAGATTGTACAAGGTATAGGGATACCGACGATCGAATCTCGGGCAAGTATCATACCGGTAGACAATGGGAATTGCATACGGGATTGATTGAATCCTCGACATCGTGGTTCATCCGATGAGATCATCGTGGAACATGCGGGAACCAACATGGATATCCATACCCCACTGTTGGTTATTGACCGGAGAGGTGTCTCGGTCATGTCTGCATGGTTGCCGAACCCGTAGGGTCTACACACTTAAGGTTTGATGACGCTAGGGTTATATGGGAATAGTATACGTGGTTACCGAAGGTTGTTTGGAGTCTCGGATGAGATCCCAAATGTTACGAGGAGCTCCGAAATGGTCCGGAGGTAAAGATTCATACATAGGAAGTGAGGATTTGGTCGCGGGAAGTGTTTCGGGAATCACTGGTAATGTACCGGGACCATCGGAAGGGTTCTGGGGGTCCACCGGGAAGGGCCACCTGCCCCGAAGGGGTACATGGGCCAAAAGTGGATAGGAACCAACCCTAAGTGGGCTAGTGCTCCACGACCATCATCCCAAGGCACAAGAGAGGGAGGGTGGGCTAACCCTAGGCATGGTGGGCTTGCCTTGGGTGGCAAGCCACCCTAGGGCGCCACCTCCTCCACCCTTGGCCGCCGCCCCCTTGCCCATCTAGGGCTTCCGCACCACCTAGGGTGGAAACCCTCCTCCCTATCCTCCTATATATAGTGGAGGGTTTTGGGGCTGCACATAACACAATTCCACCTCTCCACGATGCAACCCTACCTCCTCTCCTCCTCGTCCTTCATAGCGCTTGGCGAAGCCGTGCCGGAGTACCACGCAGCTCCACCGTCACCACGCCGTCGTGCAGCCGGAGCTCTCCCTCAACCTCTCTTCCCTCCTTACTATATCAAGGCGTTGGAGACGTCACCGGAGTGCACGTATATTGAACGTGTAGGTGCCGTTGTTCGGCGCTTAGATCGGAATCCACTGCGATCTCAATCACTGCAAGTACGACCTCATCAACCGCGTTCTAGCAACGCTTCCGCTTAGCGGTCTTCAAAGGTACGAAGATGCTCTACCCCTTTGCTCGTTGCTGGTTTCTCCATAGATAGATCCATGTGTGACGTAGGATTTTTTTTGAAATTACTACGTTCACCAACAGTTGTATCAAAGCGAGGTTCTATGCGAGATTCTATGCACGAGTAGAACACAAAAGTTGTGGGCGATGATTTTGTCAATTGCTTGCTGTTACTAGTCTTATCTTGATTCGCCGGCATCGTGGGATGAAGTGGCCAGGACCAACTTTACACGTACTCTTACGTGAGACTAGTTCCACCGACCGACATCCACTTGTTGCATAAGGTGGCTAGCGGGTGTCTGTCTCTCCCAATTTAGTCGGATCGGATTCGATGAAGAGGGTCCTTATAAAGGTTAAATAGCATTGGCATATCAATGTTCTGGTTGTCACGTAGGTAAGAAGCGTTCTTGCTAGAAACCCAAATCAGCCACGTAAAACTTGCAACAACAATTACAGGACGTCTAACTTGTTTTTGCAGGGTATGCTATGTGATGTGATATGGCCAAAAGGATGTGATGTTACATATGTGATGTATGAGATTGCTAATGTTTTTGTAATAGGATTCACGACTTGCATGTCTATGAGTATGACAACCGGCAGGAGCCATAGGAGTTGTCTTAATTTATTGTATGAGATGCAACGCCATGTGATTACATTACTTTATTGCTAAACATTAGCTATAGTAGTAGAAGTAATAGTTGGCGTGATGACTTCACGGAGACACAATTATGGATATCATGGTGTCATGCCGGTGAAAATGATGGTCATGGTGCCCCGAAGATGGAGATCAAAGGAGCAAGATGATATTGGCCATATCATGTCACTATATGATTGCATGTGGTGTTTATCATGTTTTTCATCTTATTGCTTAGACCGACGGTAGAAAAGATAAGATGATCCCTCATTAAAATTTTGAGATATGTATTCCCCTAAGTGTGCACCATTATGAAGGATCATTGTCTCGAAGCACCACGTGATGATCGGGTGTGATAGATTCTAACGTTCGCATACAACGGGTGTAAGCCAGATTTACACACGCAAAACACTTAGGTTGACTCGCCGAGCCTAGAATGTACACACATGGCCTCGGAACACGGGAGCCCAAAAGGTCGAACATGATTCGTGTGGATGATACGATCAGCATGGAGATGCTCACCTTTGATGACTAGTCCATCTCACGTGATGATCGGACACGAGCTAGTCGACATGGATCATGTAACACTTGGATGACTAGAGGGATGTCGATCTAAGTGGGAGTTCATTATATAATTTGATTAGATGAACTTAATTGCCATGAACTTAGTCTAAATTGTCTTTACAAATATTGTAGGTCCAATGGCCAACGCAAATGTCTCATTCAACTTCAACGCGTTCTTAGAGAAAACCAAGCTGAAAGATGATGGGGGCAACTATGCGGACTCGGCTCGTAACTTAAAGCTCATCCTCACTGCTTCCAAGAAGGCATATGTCCTTAATGCGGCGCTAGGTGACCCTCCCGTTCTCGCGGCAACCCAAGACATTAGGAACGCCTGGCAGTCGCAGAGTAATGACTACTCTCTGGTTTAGTGCGGCCTGCTTTACAGTTTAGAACCAGGGCTCCAAAGGCCTTTGGAGCAATACAGAGCATATGAGATGTTCGAGGAGTTGAAACTAGTTTTTCAAGCTCATGCCCAGGTCGAGAGATATGAAGTATCCCACAAATTCTTTAGGTGTAAGATGGAGGAGAATAGTTCTCTCAGTGAGCACATACTCAGAATGTCTGGGTTGCACGACCGCTTGACTCAGCTCGGAGTTGAATTTCCGCATGATGCGTCATTGACAGAATCCTCCAGTCGCTTCCACCTATCTATAAAGTCTTTGTGATGAATTACAACATGCAAGTGATGGAAAAGACTATTCCCGAGTTGTATTCAATGCTGAAATCTGCGGAGGTAGAAATCAAGAAAGAACATCAAGTGTTGATGGTGAATAAGACCACTAATTTCAAGGAAGGCAATGGTAAAAAGAACTTCAAGAAGGACGGCAAAGCGGTTGCCGCGCCCGGTAAACTAGTTGTTGGGAACAAGCCAAAGAAAGGACCCAAGCCTGAGACTGAGTGCTATTACTTCAAGGGAACCGGTCACTCGAAGCGGAACTGCCCCAAATACTTAGCGGATAAGAAGGCCGACAACGTCAAAGGTATATATGATATACATGTTATTGATGTGTACCTTACCAATGCTCATAGTAGCTCCTGGGTATTTGATACCGATGCTGTTGCTCACATTTGCAACTCAAAACAGGAACTGTGTAACAAGCGTAGGCTGGCAAAGGACGAGGTGACGATGCGCGTTGGGAATGGTTCCAAAGTCGACGTGATCGCGATCGGCACGCTAACTCTACATCTACCTTTGGGATTAGTTTTAAACCTTAATAATTGTTATTTAGTACCATCTTTGATCATGAACATTATATTGGGATCTCGCTTGATGCAAGATGGCTACTCATTTAAATCTGAGAATAATGGTTGTTCTATTTATATGAGTGGTATGTTTTATGGTCATGCCCCGCTGGTCAATGGTTTATTCTTAATGAATCTCGAAGGTGGTGTTACACATATTCATAGTGTGAGTACCAAAAGATGTAAAGTTGATAATGATAGTCCCACATACTTGTGGAACTGCCGCCTTGGTCATATCGGTGTCAAGCGCATGAAGGAACTCCATCAGATGGACTTTTGGAGTCTCTTAATTTTGAATCATTTGACACATGCGAACCGCGCCTCATGGGCAAGATGACCAAGACTCGGTTCTCCGGAACAATGGAGCGAGCAACCAACTTATTGGAAATAATACATACCGATGTATGCGGTCCAATGAGTGTTGAGGCTCGCGGTGGCCATCGTTATGTTCTCACCCTCACTGATGATTTAAGTAGATATGGGTATGTATACTTAATGAAGCACAAGTCTAAAACCTTTGAAAGGTTCAAGGAATTTCAGAGTGAGGTAGAGAATCAACGTGACAAGAAAATAAAGTTCTTGCGATATGATCGTGGAGGAGAATATTTGAGTCACGAGTTTGACACGCACCTAAGGAAATGTGAAATTGTTTCGCAACTCACGCCGCCTGGCACACCGCAGCGTAACGGTGTGTCTGAATGTCGTAATCACACTTTATTGGATATGGTGCGATCTATGATGTCTCTTACTGATTTACCGCTATCATTTTGGGGATATACATTGGGAACTACCGCATTCACTTTAAATAGGGCACCGTCTAAATTCATTGAGTCGACATCGTATGAATTATGGTTTGGCAAGAAACCTAAGCTGCCGTTTCTGACCTTTTGGGGTTGCGATGCTTATGTGAAGAAACTTCAACCTGAGAAGATCGAGCCCAAAGCGGAAAATGCGTCTTCATAGGATACCCTAAGGAAACTATTGGGTACACCTTCTATATTAGATCCGAAAGCAAGATCTTTGTTGCCAAGAACAGATCCTTTCTAGAGAAAGAGTTTCTCTCAAAAGAAGTAAGTGGGAGGAAAATAGAACTTGATGAGGTAATTGTACCTCCTCTCGAACCAGAGAGTAGCGCAACACAAGAAAATGTTTTTGAGGTGCCTGCACCGGCTAGAGAAGAAGTTAATGATGATGATCATGAAACTTTAGATCAAGTTGTCATTAAACCTTGAAGGTCCACAAGGGTATGTTCCGCACCAGAGTGGTACGACAACCTTGTGAACCTTCGAACTATGAAGAAGCGATGGCGGGCTCGGATTCCAACAAATGGCTTGAGGCCATGAAATCTGAGATAAGATCCATGTATGAGAACAAAGTATGGACTTTGGTGGACTTGCCCGATGATCGGCGAGCCATAGAAAATAAATGGATCTTTAAGAAGAAGACTGACGCGGATGGTAATGTGACCATCTATAAGGCTCGACTTGTCGCTAAGGGTTATCAACAAGTTCAAGGGATTGACTACGATGAGACCTTCTCACCCGTAGCGATACTGAAGTCGGTCTGAATCATGTTTGTAGCTGCCGCATTTTATGATTATGAAATCTGGAAAATGGACGTCAAAACGGCATTCCTGAACGAATTTCATAGGGAGGAATTGTATATGATACAGCCGGAAGGTTTTGTCGATCCTAGCAATGCTAACATTGTATGCAAGCTCCAGCGCTCCATCTATGGGCTGGGGCAAGCATCTAGGAGTTGGAACATTCGCTTTGATGAGGTGATAAGAGTGTTTGGGTTTGTACAGACTTATGGAGAAGCATGTATTTACAAGAAAGTGAGTGGGAGCTCTGTAGCATTTCTCATATTATATGTGGATGACATATTGTTGATGCGAAATGATATATAACTATTGGAAAGCATAAAGGCCTATTTGAATAAGAGTTTTTCAACGGAGGAGCTTGGAGAAGCTGCTTACATATTAGGCATCAAGATCTATAGAGATAGATCGAGACTCCTCATAGGTCTTTCTCAAAAGCACATACCTTGACAAGATATTGAAGAAGTTCAGTATGTATAAGGCTAAGAAGGGGTTCTTGCCTGTATTACAAGGTGTGAGGTTGAGTACGACTCAATGCCCGACCACGACAGAAGATAGAGAAAAGATGAGTACCGTCCCCTATGCTTGAGCCATAGGCTCTATTTGTTGGAAATATGCCCTAGAGGCAATAATAAAATAGTTATTATCATATTTCCTTGTTCATGATAATCGTCTATTGTTCATGCTATAATTATATTAACAGGAAACAGTAATACATGTGTGAATAAATAGATAACAATGTGTCCCTAGCAAGCCTCTAGTTGGCTAGCTCGTTAGTCAATAGATGATCATGGTTTCCTGGTCATGGGCATTAGATGTCATTGATAACGGGATCACATCATTGGGAGAATGATGTGATGGACAAGACCCAATCCTAAGCATAGCACTAGATCGTATTGTTCGTATGCTAAAGATTTTCTAATGTCAAGTGTCTTTTCCTTCGACCGTGAGATTGTGCAACTCCCGGATACCGTAGGAGCGCTTTGGGTGTATCAAACGTCACAACGTAACTGGGTGACTATAAAGGTGCACTACGGGTACCTCCGAAAGTATCTGTTGGGTTGGCACGAATCGAGATCGGGATTTGTCACTCCATGTGACGGAGAGGTATCTCTGGGCCCACTCGGTAGAACATCATTATGAGCTCAATGTGACTAAGGAGTTAGTCACACGATGACGTGCTACGGAACGAGTAAAGAGACTTACCGGTAACGAGATTGAACAAGGTATAGGTATATCGACGATCGAATCTCGGGCAAGTTCTATACCGACAAACAAAGGGAAATGTATACGGGATTGATTGAATCCTTGACGTCGTGGTTCATCCGATGAGATCATCGAGGAGCAAGTGGGAGCCACCATGGGTATCCAGACCCCGCTGATGGTTATTGGTCGGAGAGGTGTCTCGGTCATGTCTGCCTGTCTCCCGAACCCCTAGGGTCTACACACTTAAGGTTCGATGACACTAGGGTTATAGGGAATTGTTATACAAGGTTATCGAAAGTTGTCCGAAGTCGCGGATGAGATCCCGAACATCACTAGGAGCTCCGGAATGGTCCGGAGGTAAAGATTGATCTATAGGACGGATGGTTTCGGACATCGGACGTGTTTCGGGCGTCACCGGTAACGTACCAGGACCACCGGGACCACCGGAGGTGGCCCCGAGGGTCCACCGAAAGGGGGCAACGACCCCGGGAGGCTAGATGGGCCAAGTGGGGAAGGGAACCAGCCCCTAGGTGGGCCGGTGCGCCCCCCACTCAGCCCATGGCGCAGGAAGAGGGGAGAGGGGGGGGGGGGAACCCTAGCGCAGGTGGGCCTAAGGCCCACCAGAGGGGTGCGCCACCCCTCCTCCCTGCCCTGGCCGCCGCCCCCTCTCCCATCTGGGGCTGCCGCACCACCTACGGGGGAACCCTAGGGGTGGCACACCCCCCTCCCCTCCTCCTATAAATAGTGGGGGTTTGGGGGCTGTTGGAGATAGACTTTTCCCTCTCCCTCGACGCAGCCCTGCCCTTCTTTCTCCTCCTCTCTGTCGGTGCTTGGCGATGCCCTGCCGGGAGACCTCCTCTCTCCATCGACACCACGCTGTCGTGCTGCTGGAGTTCTTCCCCAACCTCTCCCTCCTCCTTGCTGGATCGACGTGCGGAAGACGTCACCGGGCTGCACGTGTGTTGAACGCGGAGGTGTCGTAGTTCGGCACTAGATCGGAAGCACACCGCGATCTCAATCGCCGCGAGTACGACTCCATCAACCAAGTTCTAGTAACGCTTCCGCTTAGGGATCTTCAAAGGTATGAAGATGCACTCACCCCTCTCTCGTTGCTAGTCTCTCCATAGGAAGATTTGAATATGCGTAGGAATTTTTCTGAATTTATGCTACGTTACCCTAGACTGGCATCCGAGCCAGGTTTTCTATGCGTAGATTCTATGCACGAGTAGAACACAAAAGGTTGTGGGCGATGATTTGTCAACTGCTTGCTGCTACTAGTCTTATTCTTTTCTGGCGGTATTGTGGGATGAAGCGGCCCGGACCGACATTACACGTACGCTTATGTGAGATTGGTTCCACCGACAGACATGCACACCGTGCATAAAGGTGGCTAGCGGGTGTCTGTCTCTCCTACTCTAGTCGGATTGGATTTGATGAAAAGGGTCCTTATGAAGGGTAAATAGCTTTGGCATATCATCGTTGTGGCTGTCATGTAGGTAAGAAAGCGTTCTTGCTAGAAACCCAAATCAGCCACGTAAAACTTGCAACAACAATTAGAGGACGTCTAACTTGTTTTTGCAGGGTTTGACATGTGATGTGATATGGCCAAAGTTGTGATGTTGCATGTATGATGTATGAGATGATCATGTTATTGTAATAGGTTTCAGGACTTGCATGTCGATGAGTATGACAACCAGCAGGAGCCATAGGAGTTGTCTTAATTTATTGTATGAGATGCAACGCCATGTGCTTACTACTTTTACTTCATTGCTAACGGTTTGCTATAGTAGTAGTGATAGTAGTAGTTGGCGTGACGACTTCACGGAGACACGATGATGGAGATCATGGTGTCACGCCGGTGACGATGATGATCATGCGATGCCTGAAGATGGAGATCGAAAGAGCAAAGATGATAATGGCCATATCATGTCACTATATGATTGCATTGTGATGTTTATCATGTTTTTCATCTTATTTCTTAGAACGACGGTAGCATAATAAGATGATCCCTCTTAAAATTTCGAGAACGTATTCCCCTAAGTGTGCACCGTTGCGAAGGATCGTTGTCTCGAAGCACCACGTGATGATCGGGTGTGATAGATTCTAACGTTCGCATACAACGGGTGTAAGCCAGATTTACAGACGCGAAACACCTAGGTTGACTCGACGAGCTTAGCATGTACATACATGACCTCGAATACAAGAGACCAAAAGGTCGAACATGAGTCGTGTGGTTGAATACGATCAGGATGAAGTTGCTCACCATGGTGACTAGTCCGTCTCACATGATGATCGGACACGGGTTAGTCAACATGGATCATGTATCACTTAGATGACTAGAGGGATGTCGATTTAAGTGGGAGTTCATACTTAATTTGATTAAATGAACTTAATTGTCATGAACTTAGTCTAAAAGTTGTCTATAAAAATATTGTAGATGGCCAACGTCAAACTCAATTTCAACGCATTCCTAGAGAAAAACAAGCTGAAATATGATGGTAGCAACTATGCGAACTGGGTTCGGAACTTGAAGCTCATCCTTGAAGCAGCTAAAAAGGCTTATGTCCTAGATGCGCCGCTAGGTGACCCTCCCGCTCCCGCAGCAACCCAGGACATTCTGAACGTCTGGCAAACACGGAGTGATGACTACTCTGTGGTTAGGTGTGGCATGTTATACAGTTTAGAAACGGGGCTCCAAAGGCGTTTTGAGCAACACGGTGCATATGAGATGTTCCAAGAGCTGAAGCTATTTTTTCAAGCTCATGCCCGTGTCGAGAGATATGAAGTCTCCGACAAGTTCTTTAGCTATAAGATGGAGGATAACAGTTCTGTCAGTGAGCACATACTCAAAATGTCTGGGTTACACGGTCGTCTGACTTCACTTGGAGTCGAACTTCCGGATGATGCTATAATTGACAGAATCCTCCAGTCTCTCCCACCAAGCTACAAAGGCTTTGTGCTTAACTACAACATGCAAGGGATGGAGAAGACCATTCCCGAGTTGTACTCGATGCTCAAGTCTGCAGAAGTAGAAATCAAGAAAGAGCATCAAGTGTTGATGGACTACAAGACCACTAGTTTCAAGAAGGGCAAGGGTAAGAAGAACTTTAAGAAACACGGCAAAGCCGTTGCCGCGCCCGGTAAGCCAGATAATGGGAATAAGAAAAAGAATGGACCCAAGCCTGAGAGTGAGTGCTTCTATTGCAAGGGAAAGGGTCACTGGAAGCGGAACTGCCCCAAATACTTAGCGGACAAGAAGGCCGGCAAAATTAAAGGTATATGTGATATACATGTTATTGATGTGTACCTTACCAGCGGTCATAGTAGCTCCTTGGTATTTGATACCGGTGCTGTTGCTCACATTTGCAACTCAAAGCAGGAACTGCGGAATAAGCGGAGACTGGCAAAGGACGAGGTGACGATGCACGTCGGGAATGGCTCCAAGGTCGATGTGATCGCCATCGGCACGTTACCTCTACATCTACCGTCGGGATTAGTTTTAAACCTTAATAATTGTTATTTAGTACCAGCTTTAAGCATGAACATTGTATCAGGGTCTTGCTTAATGCGAGACGGCTACTCATTTAAGTCAGAGAATAATGGTTGTTCTATTTATATGAGTGATATGTTTTATGGTCATGCTCCGCTGGTGAATGGTTTATTCTTGATGAATCTCGATCGTGATGTTACGCATATTCATAGTGTGAGTACCAAAAGATGTAAAGTTGATAATGATAGTCCCACATACTTGTGGCACTCCAGCCTTGGTCATATCGGCGTTAAGCGCATGAAGAAGCTCCATACTGTTGGACTATTAGATTCTCTTGACTTTGAATCATTTGACACATGCGAACCGTGCCTCATGGGCAAGATGACTAAGACTCCATTCTTAGGAATAATGGAGAGAGCAACCGACTTATTGGAAATAATACATACTGATGTGTGTGTTCCAATGAACGTTGAAGCTCGCGGTGGCTATCGTTATGTTCTCACTCTCACCGATGATTTGAGTAGGTATGGGTATATCTACTTGATGAAGCACAAATCTGAGGCATTTGAAAAGTTCAAGGAACTTCAGAGTGAGGTCGAGAATCAACGTGACAGAAAAATTAAGTGTCTACAATCTGATCGTGGAGGAGAATATTTGAGTCACGAGTTTGGCACACACCTAAGGAAGTGTGGAATTGTTTCACAACTGACGCCGGCTGGCACACCGCAACGCAACGGAGTGTCTGAAGGTCGTGATCGCACTTTATTAGATATGGTACGATCTATGATGTCTCTTACCGACTTACCACTATCATTTTGGGGATACGCATTAGAAACTGCAGCATTCACCTTCAATAGGGCACCGTCTAAATCCGTTGAGACGACACCGTATGAACTATGGTTTGGCAAGAAACCTAAGTTATCGTTTCTTAAAGTTTGGGGCTGCGATGCTTATGTGAAGAAACTTCAACCAGAAAAGCTCGAACCCAAAGCGGAGAAATGCGTATTCATAGGATACCCTAAGGAAACTATTGGGTATACCTTCTATCTTAGATCCGAAGGTAAAACCTTTGTTGCCAAGAACGGATCCTTTCTAGGGAAAGAGTTTCTCTCGGAAGAAGTAAGTGGGAGGAAGGTAGAACCTTATGAGGTAATTACACCCCCTCTCGAACAGGATTCTAGCGCAGCGCGGGAAGTTGTTCCTGTGGCGCCTGCACCAACTGAATAGGAAGTTAATGATAATGATCATGAAGCTTCGGATTAAGTTACTACTAAACCGCGAAGGTCCACGAGGGCACACTCCGCACCAGAGTGGTACGACAACCCTGTGATGGAAATCATGTTGTTAGACAACGGTGAACCTTCGAACTATGAAGAAGCGATGGCGGGCCCGGATTCCAACAATTGGCTTGAAGCTATGAAATTCGAGATAGGATCCATGTATGAGAACAAAGTATGGACTTTGGTGGACTTGCCCGATGACCGATGAGCCATAGAAAATAAATGGATCTTCAAGAAGAAGACTGATGCAGACGGTAATGTAACCGTTTATAAAGCTCGACTTGTCGCAAAGGGTTTTCGACAAATTCAAGGAATTGACTACGAAGAGACTTTCTCTCCCGTAGCGAAGCTGAAATCAGTCCGAATCATGTTATCGATTGCCGCCTTTTATGATTATGAAATTTGGCAAATGGACGTCAAAGCAGCGTTCCTTAACGGGAACCTTAAGGAAGAGTTGTATATGATGCAACCAGAAGGTTTTGTCGACCCTAAGGGTGCTAACAAAGTGTGCAAGCTCCAGCGCTCCCTCTATGGGTTGATGCAAGCATCTCGGAGTTGGAACATTCGCTTTAATGAGGTGATTAAAGCGTTTGGGTTCATACAGGTTTACGAAGAAGCCTGTCTGTACAAGAAAGTGAGTGGGAGCTCTCTAGCTTTCCTCAGACTGTATGTGGATGACATATTATTGATGGGGAACAATACAGAAATGTTGGAGAGCATAAAGGCCTATTTGAACAAGAGTTTTTCAATGAAGGACCTTGGAGAAGCTGCATACATATTAGGCATCAAGATCTATAGAGATAGATCGAGACGCCTCATAGGTCTTTTGCAAAGTACATACCTTGACAAGATATTGAAGAAGTTCAATATGGAAAATTCAAAGAAAGGGTTCTTGCCAGTTTTGCAAGGTATGAGATTGAGTAAGACTCAGTCGCCGACCACGGCAGCAAATAGAGAGAAGATGAGTTTTGTCCCCTACGCTTCAGCCGTAGGCTCTCTAATGTATGCCATGCTGTGTACCAGACCTGATATAAACCTTGCCATAAGTTTGGTAGGGAGGTACCAAAGTGATCCCGGTATGGAACATTGGACAGCGGTCAAGAATATCCTTAAGTACCTGAAAAGGACTAAGGAAATGTTTCTCGTTTATGGAGGTGACAAAAAGCTCATCGTAAAGGGTTACGCCGATGCCAGCTTCGACACAGATCCGAATGACTCTAAGTCACAGACCGGATACGTATATGTTCTGAATGGTGGGGCAGTGAGCTGGTGCAGCAGCAAGCAAGAAGTCATGGCAGCATCTACATGTGAAGCGGAGTACATAGCTTCTTCAGAAGCGGCTCATGAAGGAATTTGGATGAAGGAGCTCATCACCAACCTTGGAGTGGTTCCAAGCGCGTCGGGTCCAATGACACTCTTGTGTGATAACACTGGGGCCATTGCCATAGCCAAGGAGCCCAGGTTTCACCGGAAGACGTAGCACATCAAACGCCGCTACAACTCCATCCAGGACCATGTCCAGAGTGGAGTAATAGATATTTGTAAAGTACACACGGATCTAAATATTGCAGACCCGTTGACTAAACCTCTTCCACGAGCAAAACATGATCAACACCATAATTCTATGGGTGTTGGATACATCACAATGTAACTAGATTATTGACTCTAGTGCAAGTGGGAGACTGTTGGAAATATGCCCTAGAGGCAATAATAAAATAGTTATTATCATATTTCCTTGTTCATGATAATCGTCTATTGTTCATGCTATAATTGTATTAACAGGAAACAGTAATACATGTGTGAATAAATAGATAACAATGTGTCCCTAGCAAGCCTCTAGTTGGCTAGCTCGTTAGTCAATAGATGATCATGGTTTCCTGGTCATGGGCATTAGATGTCATTGATAACGGGATCACATCATTGCGAGAATGATGTGATGGACAAGACCCAATCCTAAGCATAGCACTAGATCGTATTGTTCGTATGCTAAAGATTTTCTAATGTCAAGTGTCTTTTCCTTCGACCGTGAGATTGTGCAACTCCCGGATACCG
Source organism: Hordeum vulgare subsp. vulgare (assembly GCF_904849725.1). NCBI lineage: Eukaryota > Viridiplantae > Streptophyta > Magnoliopsida > Poales > Poaceae > Hordeum > Hordeum vulgare. The sequence continues at coordinate 68,247,760 of NC_058524.1, forward strand.
TAGGAGTGATTTGGGTGTATCAAACGTCCCAACGTAACTGGGTGACTATAAAGGTGCACTACCGGTACCTCCGAAAGTATCTGTTGGGTTGGCACGAATCGAGATCGGGATTTGTCACTCCGTGTGACGGAGAGGTATCTCTGGGCCCACTCGGTAGAACATCATCATGAGCTCAATGTGACTAAGGATTTACTCACATGATGACGTGCTACGGAACGAGTAAAGAGACTTACCGGTAACGATATTGAACAAGGTATTGGTATACCGACGACCGAATCTCGGGCAAGTTCTATACCGACAGACAAAGGGAATTGTATACGGGATTGATTGAATCCTTGACGTCGTGGTTCATCCGATGAGATCATCGTGGAGAAAGTGGGATCCACAATGGGTATCCAGACCCCGCTGATGGTTATTGGCCGGAGAGGTGTCTCGGTCATGTCTGCCTGTCTCCCGAACCCGTAGGGTCTACACACTTAAGGTTCGATGACGCTAGGGTTATAGGGAATTGTTATACGAGGTTATCGAAAGTTGCTCAGAGTCCCGTACGAGATCCCGGACGTCACAAGGAGCTCCAGAATGGTCCGGAGGTAAAGATTGATATATAGCACGGATGGTTTCGGACACCGTAAGTGTTTCGGGCGCCACCGTAACGTACCAGGACCACCGCGACCACCGGAGGTGGCCCCGGGGGTCCACGGAAAGGGGGCAACGACCCCGGGAGGCTAGATGGGCCAAGTGGGGAAGGGAACCAGCCCCTAGGTGGGCTGGTGCGCCCCCCCTCGACTCAGCCCATGGCGCAGGAAGAGGGGAGAGGGGGGGAACCCTAGAGCAGGTGGGCCTACCAGAGGGGTGCGCCACCCCTCCTCCCTGCCCTGGCGGCCGGCCCCTCTCCCATCTGGGGCTGCCGCACCACCTAGGGGGGAACCCTAGGGGTGGCGCACCCCCCTCCCCTCCTCCTATAAATAGTGAGGGTTTTGGGGCTGTTGGAGATAGACTTTTCCCTCTCCCTCGGCGCAGCCCTGCCCTTCTTTCTCCTCCTCTCTGCCGGTGCTTGGCAAAGCCCTGCCGGGAGACCTCGTCTCTCCATCGACACCATGCCGTCGTGCTGCTGGAGTTCTTCCCCAACCTCTCCCTCCTCCTTCTTGGATCAAGGTGCGGGAGACGTCACCGGGCTGCACGTGTGTTGAACGTGGAGGTGCCGTAGTTCGGCTCTAGATCGCAATCACACCGCGATCTCAATCGCCGCGAGTACGACTCCATCAACCGAGTTCTAGTAACGCTTCCGCTTAGCAATCTTCAAAGGTATGAAGATGCACTCACCCCTCTCTCGTTGGTGGTGTCTCCATAGGAAGATCTGAATATGTGTAGGAATTTTTTTGAATTTATGCTACGTTACCCTACACTATTATGTATGCCATGCTGTGTACCAGACCTGATGTGAACCTTGTCATAAGTTTGAGACGGAGGTATCAAAGTGACCCAAGAGTGGATCAATTGACAGTGGTCAAGAACATACTTAAGTACCTAAAAAGGACTAAAGACATGTTTCTCGTTTATGGAGGTGTCGAAGAGCTCATCGTAAAGGGTTACGTCGATGCTAGCTTCGACACAGATCCGGATGACTCCAAGCCACAAACCGGATACACATATATTTTGAATAATGGGGCAGTTAGCTGGTGCAGTTGCAAGCAAAGTGTCGTGGCAGCATCTACATGTGAAGCGGAGTACATAGCTGCTTCTCAAGCAGCACAGGAAGGAGTCTGGATGAAGGAGTTCATCACTGACCTAGGAGTTATTCCTAGTGCGTCGGGTCCAATGACTTTGTGCTATGACAACACTAGTGCTATTGCCATTGCCAAGGAGCCCAGGTTTCACAAGAAGACCAAGCACATCAAGCGCTGCTTCAACACCATTCGTGGATACATCTAGGGTGGAGATATAGATATTTGTAAAGTACATACGGATCTGAATGTCGCAGATCCTTTGACTAAACCTCTTCCACGAGCGAAACATGATCAGCACCAGAACTCTATGGTAGTTCGATTCATCACAATGTAACTAGATTATTGACTCTAGTGCAAGTGGGAGACTGTTGGAAATATGCCCTAGAGGCAATAATAAAGTGGTTATTATTATATTTCCTAGTTCATGATAATTGTCTATTATTCATGCTATAATTGTATTAACCGGAAACCGTAATACATGTGTCAATATATAGATCACAATGTGTCCCTAGTGAGCCTCTAGTTGGCTAGCTCGTTGATCAATAGATGATAATGGTTTCCTGATCATGGACATTGGATGTCATTGATAACGAGATCACATCATTGGGGAATGATGTGATGGTAAACACCCAATCCTAAGCATAGAAGTAGATCGTGTTGTTCGTCTGCTAAAGCTTTTCTAATGTCAAGTATCATTTCCTTAGACCATGAGATTATGCAACTCTTGGATACCGTAGGAGTGCTTTGGGTGTATGAAACGTCACAACGTAACTGGGTGATTATAAAGGTGCACTGCAGGTATCTCCGAAAGTGTGTGTTGAGTTGTACGAATCGAGACTCGGATTTGTTACTCCGTGTGACAGAGAGGTATCTGTGGGCCCACTCGGTGGTACATCATCATACTGAGCTCAATGTGACTAAGGAGTTAGCCACGGGATGATGTGTTATGGAACGAGTAAAGAGACTTGCCGGTAACGAGATTGAACAAGGTATAGGGATACCGACGATCAAATCTTGGGCAAGTATCATACCGGTAGATAAAGGGAATTGCATACGGAATTGATTGAATCCCTGACATCATGATACATTCGATGAGATTATCATGGAACATGCGGGAACCAACATGGATATCCAGACCCCGCTGTTGGTTATTGACCGGAGAGGTGTCTCGGTCATGTCTGCATGGTTCCCGAACCCGTAGGGTCTACACACTATGGTTCGATGACGCTAGGGTTATATGGGAATAGTATATGTGGTTACCGAAGGTTGTTCGGTGTCCCGGATGAGATCCCGGATGTTAAGAGGAGCTCCGGAATGGTCTGGAGATAAAGATTCATATATAGGAAGTGAGGATTTGGTCGCCAGAAGTGTTTCAGGAATCACAGGTAATGTACTAGGACCACCGGAAGGTTTCCGGGGGTTCACCAGCCCCGAAAGGTTACATGGGCCAAAAGTGGATGGGAAACAGCCCCTAAGTTGGATCGTGCGCCACCACCATCAGCCCTATGCGTGGTGGGCTTCCCTTGGGTGGCAAGCCACCCTAGGGCGCCACCTGCTCCACCCTTGGCCACCGCCCCCTTGCCCACCTAGGGCTGCCGCACCACCTAAGATGGAAACCCTAGGAGTGGGCACCCTCCTCCCTCTCCTCCTATATATAGTGGAGGGTTTTGGGGTTGCACATAACATAGGTCCACCTCTCCACGGCGCAGCCCTACCTCCTCTCCTGCTCATCCTCCATTGCGCTTGGCGAATCCCTGCCGGTGTACCACGCAGCTCCACCGTCACCACGCCATCCTGCTGCCGGAGCTCTCCCTCAACCTCTCCTCCCTCCTTGCTGGATCAAGGTGTTGGAGACGTCACCAGGCTACACATGTGTTGAACGCGAAGGCACTGTTGTTCGGCGCTTAGATCGGAATCCACCGCGATCTGAATCGCTGCGAGTACGACTTCATCAACCGCGTTCTAGCAAAGCTTCCGCTTAGAGATCTTCAAAGGTATGAATATGCTCCACCCCTTTGCTTGTTGATAGTTTCTCCATAGATAGGTCCTTGTGTGACGTAGGATTTTTTTTGAAATTACCACGTTCACTAACAGAAGACAGAGCGACAACTTACATAACTAGATTGACCCTCTCTGGCCGCTATTCTAGCACGCGCTGCATCTTCCTCATGCAGTGTCCAAGCTAGAGCCGAATCAACCTGCAAGATGTCAGCAATCAGTCGGTCGTTTAGTAAACTTGCATTAGTGCTGAATCATCAGAAAAGGTCAAGAAGCGACTGGTAGAAGAAAAACAAGTAAGAAATGGAGTGCGGTGCACTCCATGTATCGCACCACACAGGTGGAGCTCCCAAGATACCAACAGCAGAACCATGCGAACCTCCCTTGAGCGAAGGAGGCCCTGCTTCCCACGCGCTCCCTCCTCTCATGCCTTATCCTTGTCTTTCCTCACCGCCTGACATGGGTGTTGCGGCGGCGAGGCCATTCTTCTTGTCTGCTCGGGAACACTCTCGGGGCGGCGGGATGGATCTATCGGCTCCTGGGTAGGGCGCATCTACTTAGTCTCCTGCTAAAAATTGGCAATGCTCGTCAATGGAGGATGAGGACGAAGATATGGTCGTAGTGAAGGGAAGGGGGAGGGAAGCAACACGTGTGCGACAGTAAGACCCCTCAGCCCGGATATGACGATGCACGGGCCGGAGACGAGGATCATGGACTCCGCCTCGGTCTCTGATATCAGCTGTGCTTCCCTTGCAACGGCTCCAGAAATACTTCTGCTACCTCAAAAAGATCTCCGGCAACGGCGCCAGAAATTGTCGTGTCGACGGCACCAGGAATCCTTCAGCTGCGGCTACGCCTTAAGGGACTTCCTAGGAAAGTATGCAAAGGATTTCCCCCGTGGCCTTGGAGCCTTGCGTTGGTGTTCCCTCGAAGCGGAAAGGGTTATGTAGCACATCGGTGGTAAGTATTTCCCTAAATTTGAGAACCAAGGTATCAATTCGGTGGAGGAGTATCTCAAGATCCTGCACAAACACAAAAACTTGCTCCCAACGCTATGAAGGGTTTGTCAATCCCTTATAGATTGTTAGCCAAGTGAGAACTGAAAGCAACAAAGTAACAAAGCAATGTAAAAGCAGAGGTGTAAACGATGGATGTGAATAGACCCGGGGGTCCTAGTGTTTACTAGTGGCTTCTCTCATGAAAGCAAGGAGACGGTGGGTGAACAAATTATTGTCGAGCAATTGATAGAACCGCACAAAGTCGTGACTATATCTATGCAATGATTATTTCTATAGGTATCACATCCAAAACAAGTAGACCGATACTGTCTGCATCTACTACTATTACTCCACACGTCGACCACTATCCAGGATGCATCTAGTGTATTAAGTCCATAAGAACAGAGTAACGCCTTAAGCAAGATGACACGATGTGGAGGGATAATCTCAAACCAATGATAAAACCCCCATATTTTTACCCTGGATGGGAACTACTTGATGTGTGCCTTGCTGCCCTACTGTCACTGGGAAAGGTCACCACATGGCAGAACCCAAAACCAAGCACTTCTTCGATTGCAAGAATCATAGATCTAGTTGGCCAAACAAAACCCAAGACTCAGAGAGACTTACAAGGATATCAAATCATGCATATAAGAAATCAGCAAAGACTCAAATATATATCATAGATAATATGATTACAAATCCACAATTCATCGGATCTCGACAAACACACCACCAAAGAAGATTACATCGGATAGATCTCCATGGAGATCATGGAGAACTTTGTATTGAAGATCCAAGAGAGAGAAGAAGCCATCTAGCTACTAACTACGGACCCGTAGGTCTGAAGTGAACTACTCACGAGTCATTGGAGGGGCGATGATGATGATGAAGAAGCCCTCCAACTCCAAAGTCCCCTCCGGCAGGGTGCCCGGAAGGGTCTCCAGCTGAGATCTCGCGAGTACGGAAGCTTGCGGCGGTGGAAAAGTATTTTCGAGGCTCCCCTGATTTTTTGCGGAATATTTGGGATTTTATAGGCCAAAGACCTAGGTCAGGGGGTGGCCAGGGAGGCCACAAGCCTGCCCACCGCCGCATGCCCCCTGGTGGCGGAGTGGGGGCTTGGGGGCTCCCTGGTTCCCAGCTGGCCTGGCCCAAAGGCCCCCTGATCTTCTTCCGTTCGGGAAAAAATCATTTCAGGGTTTTTCTTCCGTTTGGAATCCGTTCCAAAATCAGATCTGAAAAGATTCAAAAACACGGAAAAACAGGAACTGGCACTGAATTAATAAGTTAGTCCCAAAAAGATATAAAAAGGTACATCAAACATCCAAAGAAGACAAGATAACAACGTGAAACCATCAAAAATTATAGATACGTTTGAGACGTATCAAGCATCCCCAAGCTTAACTCCTGCTCGTCCTCAAGTAGAGAAGTGATAAGAATGAATTTTTGATGCTTTCATGCTACCTAGCATAGGTGTCCTTTGTAATTCCTCTTATGTCACGTGAATGTTCAGATCCATTAGATTCAAAACAATAGTTTGCTATTGACGTGGAAACAATAATAATTCAAGCAATCTAGCAAAGTAATCATGAACTTTCAAAATTACAAGGCCAAAAGAAATTTATCCCTACAAAAGCATATAGTCTGGCTATGCTCAATCATCATTGCACAACGAATTTAAATCATGCACAACCCCGGTATTGGCCAAGTAATTGTTTCACACCTTTACTTTCTCAAACCTTTTCAACTCTCACGCAATACATGAGCGTGAGCCATGGTTATAGCACTATAGATGGTGTGGAATGTAGTGGAGGTTGCAAGACAAAAAGGAGAAGATAGTCACATTAACTAGGCGTACAAATGAGCTGTGGAGATGCTCATCAATAGATATCAATGTGAATGATTAGGGATTGCCATACAATTGATGCACTAGAGCTACAAGTAAGTGAAAGCTCTTAAAGAAAACTAGTGGGTGTGCATCCAACTTGCTTGCTCACGAAGACCTAAGGAAATTTTGAGGAAACCTATCATAGGAATATACAAGCCAAGTTATATAATGAAAATTTCCCACTAGCTATATGGTGGTGACAAAACGAGAGACTCTCAATCATGAAGATCTTGGTGCTTAATATGCACATGTGTGGAAAAAGTGGTAGCATTGTCCCTTCTCTCTTTTTATCTCATTTTTTATTTTTATTTTGGTGGGCTCTTTGGCTTCTTTTTTTATGGGCTTCTTTGGCCTCTTTTATTTCCTCACATGGGACAATGCTCCATTAATGATGATCATCACACTTTCAACTCAAAACTTAGAGCAACTATGACTCTATATGGAATGCCTTCGGTAGTGTACCGTGGCAATTATCTAGTATGGCATAGACATCAATGGAAACATCATGCTAGCTATCTTAAGATCGTGCAAAGGCAAAGTTGACGTGGTGGCACATGTCATGGTGGTAGTTGCATGGCAATATATCTTGGAATGACTTTGGAAAAACCATAATAGGTAGGTATGGTGTCTGTTTTGAGGGAGGCTAATGGTGGGTTTTGTGCACCGACGAAAGTTCCACGACACTAAGAAGATAGTGATGGTGGAAGGTGAAAGTGCATCTAAACCATGGACTCAACATTAGTCATGAAGAACTCATATACTTGTTGCAAAAGTTTTATTAGTAATCAAAACAAAGCATTCAACGCATACTCCTAGGGGAAGGGTTGGTAGGTATAAACCATCGCGCGATCCCGACCGCCACGCAAAGGATGACAATCAATAGACTAATCATGCTTAGATTTCATCACATAGCAGTTCACCATACGTGCATGCTACGGGAATCACTAACTTCAACACAAGTATTTCTATATCCACAACACCTTACTAGCATGACTTCAATTTACCATAACCACAACTAAAAACTAATTGAGATGAATCAAACTTCTCTAACTATTCATTGCACATGAAGGTGGAAGTTTTCGTATCCCTTTGGATAAGTACCCCTTTTGAGGCTACTTTCAAAGCATAGATCAACTACCAAGCCACGCACTACTCTGCTCTAAAAGATATAAGTGAAGCACATAGAGCAAAAGTATCTAGCTCAAAAGATATAAGTGAAGCACATGTGAGCTGAATTGTCTACCAAAAGATATAAGTGAAGCTCGACAAAATCACGGTGTGTGCATGTCTCTCTCTCTCTAGGTGTGAAGCATGGATGATTGTGACACAACAAAAATAAAAGACTCCTACGATGCAAGACGCTCCAAGCAAAAACACATAACATGTGGTGAATAAAAATATAGCCCCAAGTAACGTTACCGATGGATTGAAGACGAGAGAGGGGATGCCTTCCCGGGGCATCCCCAAGCTTAGGATTTTAAGGCATCCTTGAATCTCTTGGGGTGCCTTGGGCATCCCCAAGCTTGAGCTCTTGCCACTCTTTATCTCTTTGTCCATAAGAACTTCACCCAAAACTTGAAAACTTCACAACACGAAACTTAAACAGAAACTCGTGATAACATTAGTATGAGAAAGCAAACCACCACTTCCTTAGATACTGTAGCAAACTTAAATTCTACTTATTCTGATGTTGGGTTACTGTATTTTCAATCTTCCATGGCTAATACCCCCCGATGCTCTCCATAGTTTCATCAAAATAAGCAACCAACACAACAAAAACAAAATCTGTTAATAACAGACCAGTCTGTAGCAATATGTATATTTCGTATACCTCTGTTACATCAAAAATTATGAACAAATTACTACAGTCTGAAGAATTTGCGTAGAAATCAGCAGCAAGAAGAATCAACTCAAAAGCTCTTATAGAAAAAAAAATGAAAATTCTTTTCGTGAGCAGAAAGTTTCTGTCTTTTCCAGCATGACCAAACGATCATCCCCAAGACTAATCATAACGGTTTTGCTTGGCACAAACGCAAAAATAAACACAAAAAACACAATCATAACAGAATTATGAAAGGGTGGAAAGCACAAAACATAAATATGAAAGTGTGGAAAGCACAAAACAGAAAAAAAAAAGGATATATTCGTTGGGTTGCCTCCCAACAAGCGCTTTTGTTTAACGCCCTTAGCTAGGCGAAAGGTGATGGAATCACGTATAGTCATCTTTGGTGCTCAAACCATAGGTAGACCTCATCATAGATTCATAAGGCAATCTTATTTTCTTTCTAGGAAAGTGCTCCATGCCCTTCTTTAAAGGAAATTGAAATCTAATATCCCCTTCCTTCATATCGATGATAGCACCAATAGTCCTTAGGAAAGGTCTACCAAGAATAATGGGACATGAAGGATTGCAATCTATGTCAAGTACAATGAAATCCACGGGTACATAGTTCTTATTTGCAACAATAAGAACATCATCGATCCTCCCCATGGGTTTCTTGACAGTAGAATCCGCAAGATGCAAATTAAGAGGACACTCTTCAATCTCATGAAAACCAAGAATATCACATAAAGACTTTGGAATCGCGGAAACACTAGCACCCAAATCACACGAAAGCATTGCACTCATAGTTTTTGATCTTGATTTTGATAGTAGGTTCCCACTCATCATGAAGTTTTCTAGGTATAGAGACTTCTAGTTCGAGCTTCTCTTGAAGAGATTTCATCATAGCATCTACGATATGCGCGGTAAAGGCTTTGCTTTGGCTATAAGCCTGTGGAGAGTTTGCAATGGATTGCATCAAAGCAATGCATTCAAACAAGGAGCAATTATCATAATTGAATTCCTTGAAACCCAAAGTGGGAGTTTCATTACTACCCAAAATTTTGACTTCTTCTACTCCACTCTCCACACCTTTATCATCAAGATAGGTGGACTCCGAATCATTGGGGCGTTTTTCAACCAAAGTGGATTCATATCCAGCCCCTCCATAAGTATGTTTGACACGTGAAAACAAAGATTCAAGAGGAGGCACACCAAGCACTTTAAGATCTTCGTGATTTGCATCACTAGAACGCACCCTTTTAAACCATTCATGTCTAGCGCGAATTTGGGCGGTTCTTTCTTTGCTCTCGTTCATGGAGATACACATAGCTTTCAAAGTTTCATCCAAGTTGACCTTGGGAGGAGCGCATCTAATTTTCAAAGCATCAATATCACAAGACATCCTATCAACTCTCTTAGCCAAATCGTCTATTTTGAGTAGTTTTTCCTCTATGGACGCATTGAAAATCTTTTGAGAGTTGATGAACTCTTTCATATTACTTTCTAAATCAGAGGCTAATTTGTTGTGATTTCCATAAGTGTTGCCATAGGAATTGCCATAATTGTTAGAGGAGTTACTAGGAAAAGGCCTAGGAACATAGTTTCCTCTAAAAGCATTGTTGTTGCCAAAATTGTTCCTACCAACAAAATTCACGTCCAAACTAGCGTTGCTACTCTCAATCAAAGAAGATAGTGGCATGTCATTAGGATCTACGGTAGCGTTTCTACTAGCAACCAAATTCATCAACTCGTCCATCTTAGCACTAAGCGAGTTAATCTCTTCTATAGCGTGCACCTTTTTGCTAGCAGGCGACCTTTCAGTGTGCCACTGAGAGTAGTTGGTCATGATATTGTCTAGGAGTTTTGTAGCGTCCCCTAACGTGATTTCCATGAACGTTCCACCTGAGGCGGAGTCCAAGACATTGCGAGAAGCAAAATTCAAGCCAGCGTGAAAGATTTGTATAATCATCCACAAACTCAAGCCATGAGCGGGACAATTTCTAATCATAAGCTTCATCCTCTCCCAAGATTGTGCAACGTGTTCATGATCAAGTTGCTTGAAATTCATGATATCGTTACGTAAGGAGATGATCTTAGCCGGCGGAAAATACTTGGATATGCAATCATCTTTGCACTTATCCCAAGAATCGATACTATTTTTAGGCAAAGAAGAAAACCAAGTTTTTGCGCGATCTCGCAACGAGAAAGGAAAAGGTTTCAACTTAATCACGTCATTATCCACATCTCTTTTCTTTTGCATATCGCAAAGCTCAATGAAGGTATTGAGATGGGATGCGGCATCTTCACTAGGAAGGCCAGAGAATTGCTCTCTCATAACAAGATTCAGCAAAGCTGCATTGATTTCATACGATTCCGCACTAGTGGCGGGAGCAATCGGAGTACTAATAAAATCATTATTATTAGTGCTCGAGAAGTTGCAAAGTTTGGTGTTTTGAGACATGATGACTTCAACAAACAAACAAGCACACAAGCAAGCAAGAATACCGGCAAAGGCAAAAGAAAATGGTGAAGGCGAAAGGCGAATGAAAACGGCAAATGTGAAGTGGGGGAGAGGAAAACGAGAGGCAACTGGCAACAAAAATAAATGCAAGAGAAGAGTTTGTGAGACCTACTTGGATAGATCTTGATTTCTCCTCCCCGGCAACGGCGCCAAAAATACTTCTGATATCAGCTGTGCTACCCTTGAAACGGCGCCAAAAATACTTCTGATATCAGCTGTGCCAAATTATTGTCGAGCAATTGATAGAACCGCACAAAGTCGTGACTATATCTATGCAATGATTATTTCTATAGGTATCACATCCAAAACAAGTAGACCGATACTGTCTGCATCTACTACTATTACTCCACACGTCGACCACTATCCAGGATGCATCTAGTGTATTAAGTCCATAAGAACAGAGTAACGCCTTAAGCAAGATGACACGATGTGGAGGGATAATCTCAAACCAATGATAAAACCCCCATATTTTTACCCTGGATGGGAACTACTTGATGTGTGCCTTGCTGCCCTACTGTCACTGGGAAAGGTCACCACATGGCAGAACCCAAAACCAAGCACTTCTTCGATTGCAAGAATCATAGATCTAGTTGGCCAAACAAAACCCAAGACTCAGAGAGACTTACAAGGATATCAAATCATGCATATAAGAAATCAGCAAAGACTCAAATATATATCATAGATAATCTGATTACAAATCCACAATTCATCGGATCTCGACAAACACACCACCAAAGAAGATTACATCGGATAGATCTCCATGGAGATCATGGAGAACTTTGTATTGAAGATCCAAGAGAGAGAAAAAGCCATCTAGCTACTAACTACGGACCCGTAGGTCTGAAGTGAACTACTCACGAGTCATTGGAGGGGCGATGATGATGATGAAGAAGCCCTCCAACTCCAAAGTCCCCTCCGGCAGGGTGCCCGGAAGGGTCTCCAGCTGAGATCTCGCGAGAACGGAAGCTTGCGGCGGTGGAAAAGTATTTTCGAGGCTCCCCTGATTTTTTGCGGAATATTTGGGAATTTATAGGCCAAAGACCTAGGTCAGGGGGCGGCCAGGGAGGCCACAAGCCTGCCCACCGCCGCATTCCCCCTGGTGGCGGAGTGGGGGCTTGGGGGCTCCCTGGTTCCCAGCTGGCCTAGCCCAAAGGCCCCCTGATCTTCTTCCGTTCGGGAAAAAATCATTTCAGGGTTTTTCTTCTGTTTGGAATCCGTTCCAAAATCAGATCTGAAAAGAATCAAAAACACGGAAAAAAAACAGGAACTGGCACTTGGCACTGAATTAATAAGTTAGTCCCAAAAAGATATAAAAAGGTACATAAAACATCCAAAGAAGACAAGACAACAGCGTGAAACCATAAAAAATTATAGATACCTTTGAGACGTATCAGCCTCCTGCGGCGCTGACGCGGGGTTTGGCGCAGGGTCGGGGCTGGCTAGGTGACGTAGAGGATCATCGGAGGCATGCCGGCGGCGACTCGCCCCAAACCCTAGCCACGGGGATGGATTTAGTGCGAGCTTTGGAGGCGTGGAGGACGGCTATAGATGGAGGGATTGATGATGCAGGGCGAGGTGAGCTCCGCAGCTCGCTGCGCGTAGGCCATGTCCGTCGGATCTTGCCGGAATAAGGTCAGCGGCGGCGACGGGTAACCCTAGGGCGCAGGAGAGCTGAGAGGAGATGTTTGTGTGGGGGAGAGTGCGATTAGAGGAGATAGGGTTTGGGTAGTTGGCTACGGGTGGGGGTTTTCGTTTTTCATTTTCGTTTTTTCTTCTCTATGGATAGATGGCTCGATGGATGTGGGATGGAGAGATGGATGGATGGATGGACAACACGTCATCGATCCGAGTGACAACTAATTCCACCAATGAGAATAGAGCACATGTAGTTATTTATTTCTTTTGTTTTTATTCTAATTTTTCACATGAAAAATTCAAAAAAATGATCTTTTATTCTACAGAGGGGTGTATATTGTAATGGCAAACAATGTTTTAAAAGGGAGATTTCATTTCCTTTGAATGGAAATTTAGTTTTTCATTTTTTGAGTGTCCAATATAAGTTTTTTTGTGAAGGATTTATCATATATTTGTTGCAAAATTGTACCAAATAAATTTTCTAAAATACTAGGTCATGTTTAATGTATAATTGAACAAATTGTTCGGTGCCAAAAGCTTTCGATTCAGCTCTAGTGAAAAAGACAAACTTCCATCGATTCAGCAGGAAGCGAGTCAAATTTGAACTATGGCTGCCTTATAGTTTACTCTTGATTTTTTCCAAAAATCATTTCTAGGTAAGAAGTACCTATTTAATCACAGAACCACTAAAAGTTTTCCAAGATTCAACCATTATCTAGGAACAGTAACGTCTATCATTTTGACCATATTTCGAAATAGGCATGATTTAAAAAAAATGGAAAACCTTCGCATTGTGTCATTATATGTGACCAAGTTACTAGGAAAAATAATAAACTTGTAATATGACAATTATTTTTAAAAAGCGTTCTCACAAATGAGCTATCATGTGTGAAGATTCATGGCTTTCAAGCCAAATGATCAATCTTCTGGCCACATTAATGGCATAGTTTGTTCAAATGATCCAATATTGTTCACAAGGGTGCATCTTGAAATAGAAAACAATGTACCTACATGGAGTTTTCATTTTCTTTGGACGTAAAATTCATTTTCCATTTTTTGAGTGCGAAAAATGAGTTTTTTGTGAAGGGCCTACCATATATTTGTTGTAAAATTGTACAAAATAAATTTTCTAAAATACTAGGTCATATTTCAAGTCCAACTGGCAAAATAGTTGGGTGTTAAAATCTATGATCCACCTTTCGTGAAAAAGACAAATTTCCATCGATGTAGGTGGAAGCGGGTCAAATTTGAACTGCAGTTGCCTTATAGTTTGCTCATGATTTTTTTTGCAAAAAACACTTCTACGTACAGAAGCACCTATTTAATCACAGAAACACAAAAAAAATTGCAGATTCAACCACTAGCTAGGAATAGTCATGCCCGTCGTTTTGACCACATTTTGAAATGGGCATGATAAATTCAAAAAATAAAAAATTGGAAAACCTTCGCATTGTGTCATTATATGTGACCAAGTTACTAGGAAAAATAATAAACTTGTAATACAGTAATTATTTTAAAAAATTGTTCTCATAAATGAGCTATCATGTGTGAAGATGCATGGCTGTCAAGCCAAATGATCAATCTTATGGCAACATTCATAGCATAGTTTGTTCAAATGATCTAATATTGTGCACAAGGGTGCATCTTGGAATGGAAAACAATGTTGCTAAAGGGAGTTTTCATTTTCTTTGGACGTCAAATTCATTTTCCATTTTCTAAGTGCCCAAAATGAGTTTTTTTTTACAAAATACTAGGTCATATTTCATTTTCAAATGACAAAATGGTTGGGTGTCAAAATATTTGCTCCACCTCTCGTGAAAAAGACAAATTTCCTGCGATTCAGTTGGAAGTGGTTAAAATTTGAACTGCAACTGCCTTATAGTTTGCTCTTTATTTTTCCCAAAAATCATTTATAGGTACATAGTTATATATTTAATCAGATATACATGGTGTGGTGGCGAGACGTCATGGTATGTATGATGCCCGGGGGCCCAACTCCAGAGCGTGTAAATTGGCATTCCTCCCGCGTGATCACCGCGTGACCATGGCGTTGCCTCGCGTAAATTTGGTGCAGGGAATTTATATAGGTAGGCACATTACCTTGTAAATTTTCAGCAATAATTAAGCAATATAAAATATAGTTGCATCACAAACTGAAAACATGACCAGAATAAACGATTGTATAATGAGCTTACATTGATTACTCGATAAAGCTCAAACTTTGTGGATAGTGATTAATTGAGCATTTGAAAGATTTGAAAAAAATCTAAGATCATTTAGATAAACCTATATAGTACTTCCTTCACAAAGCTTCTCAGTGGATAGAAACTTTGGAAAATTGTTGAGGAAGATTTACCATGCAAATGGAGCTGAATATTGTCATGTAGCAATGATTTTGATATGGAAGAGTGACCAAAAAGTTTGTGGGCAATAGGAGGGTTATAGATAGCACTTGCTTTGCAACATGACAATGTGGCCAGAAAATAGAAATTGAAGCTGGGCTGACATAGGTGATTGGATTGGTTTGCAATTTTGATGAGGATGAAAATTTGGGCATATGAAAGCACTGCAAAATTTGCATACCATTTGAATAAACACACATGGTACTTCCTTCACAATGCTCCCCACTGAACCTAAATTTGGGAAAACATATTAAGGGAAATTGGATACATTAAAATGAGGTAAAATTTGGTGGAGGGCGGTTCTATGGGTAGTGTCATATCCTAGTAAATTTTCAGCAATTATAAAGCAATATAAAATATAGTTGCTTCACAAACTAAAAATATTATCAAAAACAAAGATTGGATGGTGAGCTTAGATGGATTGTTAGATGGGGACCAAATTTTGTGGAGAGCTATGATTTGGGCATATAGAATATGACCTAAAAAATAAGCTCATTAGGAGATACCTAGCTAGTACTTCCTTCACAAAGCTTCTAGCTGAACAAAAACTTTGGAAATTTGCTTAGGACGATTTAATAGGCAAATAGAGCTAAATTTTTTCATGAGGCAATGATTTGGGTAGGAATGAGTGCCCAAAAATATTCAGGGAAATAAATAAAATACAAATTCCAACCTGTCAACGTACTTATACTTTGTGGCCTTGTCGACACCTATACAAGACACGTAGGCGAAATTGTTGAGTTGTGTGCCTAGTCACCTCTAGTTAAGCCTATGACCTTCTTAATTTTGTCATGGAGGACCTACAATATAGGCACAAATAGAGCTACACATGCCAGTGATCATTTTGTGCAATGGGATTATGACCTTCTTGATAGAGATGGTTAAAAATTTCTAGGTTTGGACCCTCTTAGACACCTCATGACCTTTTTGTAAATTTTAGTCATAGATCTATGACCAACAAAACCGCCTGATACGTCTCCATCGTATCTACTTTTCCAAACTCTTTTTCCCTTGTTTTGGACTCTAATTTGCATGATTTGAATGGAACTAACCCGGACTGACGTTGTTTTCAGCAGAACTGCCATGGTGTTGTTTTTGCGCAGAAATAAAAGTTCTCGGAATGACCTGGAAATTTACAAGGATTTTTTGTGGAATATACAAAAAATACTGGCACAAGAATTACTTGAAGGGACGGAGCGAGGAGCCCACAAGCCGAGGAGGCGCGGCCCCCCTGGCCGCGCCTAGCACACTTGTGAGGCCCTCGTGGCTCCCCCGCCTTCAACTCCAGCTCTATTTAGTCTCTCTCGCCCAGAAAATATTAAGAGAGAAGAGTTCATCGCGTTTTACGACACGGAGCCGCCGCCACCACCTGTTCTTCCTCTGGAGGGCAGATCTGGATTCCGTTCTGGGCTCTGGAGAGGGGAAATCGTCGCCGTCGTCATCATCAACCATCCTTCATCGCCAATTCCATGATGCTCTTCACCGTTCGTGAGTAATCTCATCGTAGGCTTGCTGGACGGTGATGGGTTGGATGAGATCTATCATGTAATCGAGTTAGCTTTGATGGGGTTTGATCCTTAGTATCTACTATGTTCTGAGATTGATGTTGCTACTACTTTGCCATGCTTAATGCTTGTCACTAGGGCCCGAGTGCCATGATTTCAGATCTGAACCTATTATGTTTCAATCAATATATGTGTGTTCTTGATCCTATCTTGCAAGTTGTAGTCACCTACTATGTGTTATGACCCGGCAACCCCGGAGTGACAATAGCCATAACCACTCCCGGAGATGACCATAGTATGAAGAGTTCATGTATTCACTAAGTGCTAATGCTTTGTTCCGGTTCTCTATTAAAAGGAGACCTTAATATCCCTAAGTTTCCATTAGGACCCCGCTGCCACGGGAGGGATGGACAATAGATGTCATGCAAGTTCTTTTCCATAAGCACGTATGACTATATACGGAATACATGCCTACATTACATTGACGAATTGGAGCTAGTTACATATCACCCCATGTTATAACTGATACATGATGAATGTCAACCGACATAATTATCCATCACCGATCCAATGCCTATGAGTCTTTTCCTACTGGTCCTTGCTACGTTACTTTGCCGCTACTGTTGTCATTGCTGCTACTGTTACCGCTACTGCTGTCACTGCTGCTACTGTTACGGTTGCTACTGCTACTATCACGCTACTTTCCTACTAAAACTTTGCTGCAAATACTAAGTCTTTCAGGTGTGGTTGAATTGATAACTCAACTGCTAATACTCGAGAATATTCTTTTGCTTCCCCTTGTGTCGAATCGACAAATTTCGGTTGAATACTCTACACTCGAAAACTGTTGCGATCCCCTATACTTGTGGGTTATCAAGACTATTTTCTGGCGCCGTTGCCGGGGAGGCCTAGCACTATTCTTTGAGTCACTTGGGATTGACGTCTGTTGATCAGTATTAGGAATCCGAGAGATCCAAAAACTAATGTCTTGCCCTCAACTACGAGGATAGGTAAGGAACTGCCATCTAGCTCTGCACTTTATTCACCTTCAGTTATAAGTAAGTTTGCGACACCACCACCTACTAGAAATTCGGGTGTGTCGCCTGTGCTTAATGATGCTTATGATGATGCTTTGCTTGATACTGCTTTGCCACTGGGTGCATTCCTTGATGCACAAATTGCTAGATTTGCTGTTGAATGTGATGATACTTCTGAAATTGATGAAATTATTGAAGTAGAACCTGCTCTTTCACCTATTATAACTAGCTCTCCTAGATATGAATTGCCTGATATACCTGAGGGTTATGTTATGGAGGGAGAGGTAGCTGAGGACTTTCTTGCTTGTAAGGATAGCTATGATCTTGAGAATTTATTGCGCAAGTGGAAAGAAAAATCTCTAAACGCTAGGATGAAATACGATCCTAAGTTTGCTACTTCGCCTATCTTTGTTACTGATAAGGATTATGAATTCTCTGTCGATCCTGAGTTAATCACTTTGGTCGAATCTCATCCTTTTCATGGTTATGAGTCTGAAACGGTTGTAGCACATCTTACCAAACTGCACGATATAGCCACCCTATTCACGAGCGAGGAAAAGATCCGCCACTACTATATCCTTAAGTTGTTTCCTTTCTCACTGAAGGGTGATGCTAAGACTTGGTTCACTTCTCTTGCTCCTGGTTGTGTGCGTAGTCCCCAGGATATGATCTACTACTTCTCTGAGAAATATTTTCCTGCCCATAAGAAACAAGCTGCCTTGCAGGATATATATAACTTTGTGCAAGTTGAAGAAGAGAGTCTCCCACAAGCTTGGGGGAGGCTTGTCCAGCTACTTAATGCTTTGCCTGATCACCCTCTTGAGAAGAATGAAATACTTGATATCTTTTATAATGGACTAACCGATGCTTCTAGGGACCACCTAAATAGTTGTGCTGGTTGTGTTTTCGGGGAACGAACTGTGGAACAAGCTGAGATTCTATTGAACAATATCTTGAGCAATGATAATGCTTGGACAATTCCTGAACCACCCCCGAAGCCAACTCCGAAGAAAAGAGGTATTCTATTCCTCCGCCCTGAAGATATGCAAGAAGCCAAGAAATCTATGCAAGAGAAAGGCATTAAATCTGAAGATGTCAAGAATCTACCACCTATTGAAGAAATACATGGTGTTTATAACCCGACACAGGTAGTAGAGGTAAAAAAAATCGTAGATTCAATGAGAGTGATATTCCTTTTGATAAACCTGCTAGCCTATGCGTGGATGAATTTGATAACTTTGTTGCCAAACAAGAAAGTTTCAATGATTATGTTAGCAGACAATTGAGGCAAAATGCTCGTATGATTGATCATATAAGTGCTTGTGTGGATAGAAATGTCAATGATCTTAAGCTTTTGAGTAAACATGCTTCTATTGTCACTACTCAAGTAGAACAAGTACTTAAGGCTCAAAATGACTTGCTCAATGAGTTGAACGACAAGTCTGCTAGAGTTATCACTAGAGGTGGTAGAATGACCCAGGAACCTTTGTATCTTGAGGGCCATCCTAAGAGAATTGAACAAGATTCTCAAGGAGTTAGCACTGAGGCACCTAGTCATCCTAGTAATAGGAAGAAAAAGAAAGATGATAGGAACTTGCATGCTAGCAAACCTGCTGCTGTTACACCTGAGAATCCAAACGATGTCTCTGTTTCTGATGCCGAAACACAATCTGGTGATGAACATGAGCCTAATGATAATATCGATAGTGGTGTTCATGATGATGCTCAACCTAGTAATGATAAGGATGTGGAGATTGAACCTAGTGTTGATCTTGATAACCAACAACCTAAGAATAGGAGATATGATAAGAACGACTTTATTGCTAGGAAGCATGGCAAAGAAAGGGAACCATGGGTTCAGAAACCCATGCCCTTTCCTCCCAAACCATCCAAGAAAAATGATGATGAGGATTTTGAGCGCATTGTTGAAATGATTAGACCTGTCTTTCTGCAAATGTGTTTGACAGATATGCTCAAAATGTCTCCTTATGGTAAGTACATGAAAGATATTGTGACTAATAAAAGGAGGATACCTGAGGTTGAGATTTCCACCATGCTCGCTAATTACACCTTCAAGGGTGGAACTCCTAAGAAACTAGGTGATCCCGGAGTGCCCACTATACCTTGCTCCATTAAAGGAAACTACGTTAGAACTGCTTTATGCGACCTTGGAGCCAGTGTTAGTGTTATGCCTCTCTCTCTCTCTTTATCGTAGACTTGAATTGCATAAGTTGACACCCACTAAAATGTCTTTGCAAATGGCCGACAAATCAACTCCTTTTCCTATCGGCATTTGCGAGGATGTGCTTGTTGTAGTTGCTAATGTTACTACTCTTAACGGACTTTGTTATTCTGGATATTCCCGAGGATGATGCCATGGCGGTCATCCTTGGAAGACCCTTTTTAAACACTGTAGGGGCAGTTATTGATTGCAACAAAGGCAATGTCACTTTCCATTTCAAGGGTAATGAGCATACGGTGCACTTTCCGAAGAAACAATATCGAGTACATTGCATCAATGCTATTGAAAAAACTTCATCAATCCTTATTGGGAGCTTTGAATGCCCTATACCTACTGTCAAGATGAAGTATGATTTGCTTGTTGGGGATATGCATATCCCCATTGAGGTAACTTAGTGATTATTCCAAAATTCTCCGATTTTATGTGATTCGAAAAAAGTTTGTCAAGGAGACTTGATCAACCTCATTGACGGATTTCTTTTTATGACCATGAGATGGATGAATCTAAGAGTCACAACCTTCTGTTCCGAACTTTTATTTTCTGTTGTTTAGAAGAAAAATGATAAATGTAGCTTTAGTTTCTTTCGTTTTCTCCTTTTCCCGTCCCTTCGAAAAGTGTCCTGAAAATAAAAGTTCTTCAAATGCCGTGAAAATCAAGTATGAGTTTTCTGGAATTTTTGAAAAATTCTGAGATAGAGAGCTAGTCAGGGGGATGCACCAGTGGACCACAAGACCAAGAGGCGCGGGCACCCCCTGTCCGCGCCTGCCAGGCTTGTGGGACCCACGTGGCCCCCTCCACTTATTCCAGCTCCCATCTCCTTCTTCTACCTCCAGAAAAAAAATTCCACATCTCAAACCCGTGTTCTTGCTCTTCTTGCTGTGTTTTTTGATCTCCTTGTGCAAAGCCCCATTCACCAAACTGTTTTGGGGGAATTGTTCCTTGGTATGTGACTCCTCCATTGGTCCAATTAGTTTTTGCTCTAGTGCTTTATTCGTTGCGTATTATTGCTGCCTTGGTGACCCTGTTTTTGAGCTTTGCATGTTAATTTTAGTTGGTCCCAAGTAGTTTTGATGCATGATATGGCCTTTAGGCACTTGTAGGAGTTGTTACTATGAGTCTCGATGAGACTTGTTCACTTTTCCTTTGAGTCACTAAAAATTTCAGAAATTTTCATAGAAAGAAAAAGGAAAAGATGAGGAGGTTCCTAAGAGGGTCTTCAAGTCGTGACCCCAAGGATGATGAAAATGAGAAGAATAAACGCAAGTATCCGGTCCCCCAAGTTGCAGAAGTTCGAGCATGCTAGTGGCCAAGCGATGTGTTCTTACGTGCTGCCGGTCTTTATGAGGATTTTTATTACTTGGTGGAGAACGCAAGCCTTACTGCATTTGTTGAAGATAAGTGTCCACAATACCTCCTCCTCACTAATATTTTTGTGCAAAGTTTTAATTTCTATCCAAGGAAGAGTCCTCCTATGGTTGAGTTCAAGTTATATGATATCCCCCAGCGCATGACACTTCAGAATTTTTGCAATGTTTGCAAATTACCTTATGTTGGGGATATTCATGAACCTCGTCCACGAGACTTGGAGGCTTTCATTGATACTATTGTTGTAGGATAGGAGAGAGGAGTATCTTGCGCTAGAGTTGCTAGCATACATTTTCCCGTGCTTCGGTATTTCTCATTATTTGTGGGAAAAATGTTTGATTGGTCGTGGGAAAGCTGGGGTTCTTAGCTCCCTAGATCTTGCGGTTTTGCGCGAAGCCCTTTATAATGATAAAACTTATAGCTTGGGCGCTATAGTGGCTCAACGGTTGAACACGAACCGTACTAAAGGCGCTGTTTATGGAGGTATCTATGCTACCCGTCTTGCTAGACATTTTGAGATACCTATTAGACTGCACGAGGAAGAAGAGATGCCTCTTCCCGAGAGATATCTAGATTATGATAGCATGGTTCACCATGACTTTCTTGACAAAGATATAAATAAGAGGATGATTTATGACCAGGTATTTAGCCAGGGTACTCATGGGACTATTACTTTGCCTGCTCCTTCTTTGTTCAATCTTCATCTAGGCAGGTACATTATTATGCCCTCGGACATCTACGCATATTGGGGCATAGCGCTACCATAGGCGCTCGTGCCCGAGCTACCAATCGAGTACCAGACGCCAGTTTATCAGTGGGAGCCGGAGGAGATCACCCAGCAGTGGCACCCTCAGTACACTTAGGAGTACCCCGGAGACGGTTATTTCTCTCCATGGGAGTAGACCAACTTAGACCAAAAGCCTAAGCTTGGGGGAGTACGTGTTTCTCACCGACTTTATATTCATGCTCACACATTCACTTTGATAGTCGGTGTTCACACCTTGCCACTGTATCATCCATGCTTGTTTATTTCTTTTTCTCGCTTTCTTCTCGTGTGTTTGTCTAGGTTGAGAAAAACAAAAAAAATAGTTGTAAGTTTACTTTCCAGCTTGCTTAGTGGTGTTTAGAGAAAAAACCTAATTAAAAAGATTTCTCGTTTTCTTTTGCTTGTTGGGAGCTTTCCCATGTAAATAATTTTCTTTTTCTTTGAGTCAAGGTAGAAGACCATGGTTACAATGTTTAGTGGCTCTCGTATGCATTTATGTTTATCCGTCAAAGAGCCATATTACTTTGTCTTCTTTTCTGAGTTTGCTTACAGATTCCAGCTTAGTCCAATGCACGAACACTCTCATTATTATTCACTTCATTCGGTCGTGCAAGTGAAAGGCAATAATGACGATATATGATGAAGTGACTGAGCCTGTAAAAGCTGGCATGAACTCGACCTATTTGTTTTTGTAAATATGACTAGCTCATCGTTCCTAATTCAACTTTGTTATGAGAGAAACATGTTTGCAATGACAACTTAGAGATCATAGTTTCTGATGCCATGCTTAATTAGCTAGGAGCTTATAATGGTTTGTCTTGGACGCCACATGAATTTCAAGATGATTATGATGTAGTATGATAGGATGGTATCCTCCTTTGAATGATTCAAGTGGTTTGACTTGGCGCATGTTTACGCTTGTAGTTGAAACAAAATCAACATAACCTCTATGATATTCATGTTTATGGTGATTATGTCCTATTCATGCTTGCACTCAATGTTGGTTAATTTCAATGCATATTGATGACTGTTGTCGCTCTCTAGTTGGTCGCTTCCCAGTCTTTTGCTAGCCTTCACTTGTACTAAGCAGGAATACTGCATGTGCATCCACTTTCATAAACCCAAAGTTGTTCCATATGAGTCCACCATACCTACCTATTTGCGGTATCTACCTGCCGTTCCAAGTAAATTTGCATGTGCCACTCTCTAAACCTTCAAGTAAAATCTGTCTTGTATGCCCGAACCGCTCATGTGGTGACAAGGGGCGGTCAATATCTTCCATGCTAGGCGTTTTATCCTCAATACGTGTTTATTCACTATCACTCACGAGAAAGGGGCCGGTAATCGGAATGCCCAGTTCCATGCTCAAATTGAAAAGATAATTGCAAACAAAACTCCCCTGGATTGTTGTTGCTATGGACGGCACCCGAGGATTCGGCTAGTCGTGGAGTGTGATTGATCGGTGGTGGGGGAGTCCAAACTTTACTTTTCTATTTGGGAACCGCCTATAATATGTGCAGCATGGAAGATGGTGAAAACTCTTGGTCATCGCGTTGACAATGAAAGCATGCCACCCAAAATTATTTATCTCTCTCTTCAAAGCTTGAGCTCTGGCACCTCTGCAAATCAATGCTTCCCTCTGCGAAGGGCCTATCTATTTATGTTTCTGTTGAGTCATCCTCTCCTTATAAAGGCACCAATTAGAGAGCACCTCCGTCATTTTTATGCTTTGCTTTTAATTGTTATCGAGTATGACTATGACTGGATCTTCTTTGCCATGAATTACAATGGTCAGTCAGCCCTTGGTCTTTGAAGGTGCTCTACATTTATGTTTTGCGGTCTCAGAAAGAGCTAGCGAGATACTATCTGTTCATATTGCTTCATGATTGTTTTGATTGAAGTGTTGACGTTTGAAACTTACCATTATTGCTCGCTAGTTGATTATGACATTGATATGAGTACACCATGAGACCTAAATGTTATTGCTTATGTGGTCAGCTTATGATCTTGCTGAAAATCTTAATATGAGTTAGACATAATTACAACAACAAGATCAAACAGAGTTCGTTTATTTTTTTCTTTTGTCTCTTTCAGTTTGTCACCTGAATTGCTTGAGGAAAAGCAAGGCTTTAAGCTTGGGGAGTTGATACATCTCCATCGTATCTACTTTTGCAAACTCTTCTGCCCTTGTTTTGGACTCTAATTTGCATGATTTGAATGGAACTAACCCGGACTGACGTTGTTTTCAGTAGAATTGCCATGGTGTTGTTTTTGCGCAGAAATAAAAGTTCTCGGAATGACCTAGAAATTTACGAGGATTTTTTGTGCAATATATAAAAAATAATGGCGCAAGAATTACCTGGAGGGATGGAGCGAGGAGCCCACAAGCCCAGGAGGCGCGGGCCCCCCTGGCCGCGCCTGGCACGCTTGTGAGGCCCTCGTGGCTCCGCCGCCTCCAACTCCAGCTCTATTTAGTCTCTCTCGCCCAGAAAAATTAAGAGAAAAGAGTTCATCACGTTTCACGACACGGAGCCACCGCCACCACCTGTTCTTCCTGTGGAGGGCAGATCTGGAGTCCGTGCTGGGCTCCGGAGAGGGGAAATGATCGCCGTCGTCATCATCAACCATCCTTTATCGCCAATTCCATGATGCTCTTCACCGTTCGTGAGTAATCTTATCGTAGGCTTGCTGGACGGTGATGGGTTGGATGAGATCTATCATGTAGTCGAGTTAGTTTTGATGGGATTTGATCCTTAGTATCCACTATGTTTTGAGATTGATGTTGCCACTACTTTTCGATTCTTAATGCTTGTCACTAGGGCCCGAGTGCCATGATTTCAGATCTGAACCTATTATGTTTCCATCAATATACGTGTGTTCTTGATCCTATCTTGCAAGTTGTAGTCACCTACTATGTGTTATGACCCGGCAACCCCGGAGTGACAATAGCGGGAACCACTCCCGGAGATGACCATAGTATGAGGAGTTCATGTATTCACTAAGTGATAATGCTTTGTTCTGGTTCTCTATTAAAAGGAGACCTTAATATCCCTAAGTTTCCATTAGGACCCCGCTGCCACGGGAGGGATGGACAATAGATGTCATGCAAGTTCTTTTCCATAAGCATGTATGACTATATACGGAATACATGCCTACATTACATTGACGAACTGGAGCCAGTTACATATCACCCCATGTTATAACTGATACATGATGAATGTCATCCGACATAATTATCCATCACCCATCCAATGCCTATGAGTCTTTTACTACTGGTCCTTGCTACGTTACTTTGCCGCTACTGCTGTCATTGCTGCTACTGTTACCGCTACTTCTGTCACTACTGCTACTGTTACCGTTGCTACTGTTACTATCACGCTACTTTGCTACTGAAACTTTGCTGCAGATACTAAGTCTTTCAGGTCTGGTTGAATTGACAACTCAACTGCTAATACTCGAGAATATTCTTTTGCTTCCCCTTGTGTCGAATCAACAAATTTGGGTTGAATACTCTACCCTCGAAAATTGTTGCTATCCCCTATACTTGTGGGTTATCACCGCCGTCATTATTTTTTGTCATAAACAAGCTTATTTCTTGTAGTGATAAACACAAATTCACAAATAATCATTAATAAAAACAAATTCACTAATAAACACTAATAAACACTAATGATCGTCGGGGACTCCTCGTCGGCGATCATCGGGGACTCCCTCACCAACAATCGTCGGCGA
Organism: Hordeum vulgare subsp. vulgare; assembly: GCF_904849725.1. Taxonomy (NCBI): domain Eukaryota; kingdom Viridiplantae; phylum Streptophyta; class Magnoliopsida; order Poales; family Poaceae; genus Hordeum; species Hordeum vulgare. The sequence goes on from NC_058524.1 coordinate 68,273,401, forward strand.
CTCCCTCACAGGCGATCGTCGGCGACTCCTCACTGATGATCTTTAGGAACTCCTTTGATCCATACATTTATTTGCGATTACTGTTGGTCATGTGATATCGTCAAAATATGTACGATTGGCGATATTCACGACAAATGACCATACAGACATGAAAAATGAGGGCCTATGAAAACTACGTTACTTGGGTATAGCCTTCAAAGCAATAAATCATTTAGTATATACATAACATCTAGTTTAACTTATTCACTTGAAAAACAGGTTAATGACAATTGAGTCCACTCGACACTTATAGAGGCATGATTATAGAAAAATGGTCTTCATAAAAACATTTTCTTCCTAAAAGTTGTACAATGCGTATGATTATAGCAAATTAGAAATTTCCTAAATATTTTCTAAAAATTGTCCATGGCGCCGCCACACACGATCGGCATGCTGGGGACGCCGCCAGCATCGAGCCATGGGACATGGCTCCGTCGCACTCGGGAAGGCCGACGACCATCGAGCCACCATGCTCGGACAATTGTCCATGACATCGTCGCGCTCGATCGGCACGCTGTGGATGATGTCTACGCACGCTTCTATTCTTGTAGACTATGTTGGGCCTCCAAGCGCAGAGGTTTGTAGGACAACAACAATTTCCCTCAAGTGGATGACCTAAGGTTTATCAAACTCACGGAAGTAGAGGTTGAAGATGGTCACTCTCAAGCAACCCTGCAATTAAGAAACAGGAAGTCTCTTGTGTCCCCAACACACCTAATATAATGGTAAATTGTATAGGTGCACTAGTTCAGCGAAGAGATGGTAAAATATCGGTGATAGGTGTGGCAAAGCAAGGTAATATAAATCTGTAATAAAAATTACAGCAAGGTAGCAAGTGACAAAAGTGAGCATAAATGGTGTAACAATGGTGAGAAACAAGGCCTCAGCTTGATACTTTCACTAGTGGTAACTCCCAACAACATTAAAATAGTATAATCACATTATATTTCCACTAAAACATGCAATGGAGACGTACTCAGAGGTCATTCCTTTGTGATCAAGAGAGGACGAGAATTATGTAGGGCTACAAAAGTACACCTTAGAGTTCATAGTTCTCATCTATGGATTTCCCAATGTCACCGCGGCCATCCAAAGAGAGTACCACAATCACCACAACGTATCTCAAGGATAGTCAAAGACAAGCACCAAGAGACTCTCAATCTTCAATCAATTCACAAAAGAGGAAATCACTCATGAAAATATTCTTCTAATCCATGTCCAATAGACCGTTGTCACCATGGTCTCGGGGATTATACTAGATAAGATCAAGTGAGTACATCAATCCAATACATAGAAGAAGGGGAAACATCATGGGATCACCCTAGATTATCATAGCCCATGATCACAATCAAGATCACATAATGGGAGAGAGAATTAACCACATAGCTACTGTAGAAGACCTCACCCCGAGGAGGAACTTATCCCGCTTGATGGAGGGAGGAAGCAACGTCGATGGAGATGCATCCTGGGGCACTTCCCTGTCCCGGGAGGGTGCCGGTACAGGAATTCTAGTCCCCCGAAACTTGTTGGCGATGGCGGCGGAGATCGGAATTGCTTCTGGAGAAAAGGGTTCCGGAATCAGGGTTTCCTCCATGGGGGTAAAAATAGGAGCAAAGGTAGGGTACCACAGGGAGTGGCCCCCACCCAGGCGGCCTCCTCGCGCGGTCAGGGGGTAGGCCGTGCCACCAGGTCGCTTGGAGGCCTAGTGGCCCTCCTTCGGCTGTCTAGACTCTTCTGAAACGCTGATTTTTTAATATGTTTTGTGGAATTTTTTGGGCACTGTAAATATGGGTATAAACCTGCAATTCACACACATCAGCCGACATAAACTGGCACTGGGTGCACTGAGTTAGTAGGTTAGTCCAAATATGTTGAAAAAGGTATGAAAGTGTACAAAACACATAGCAATATCACCCAAAACTTGCATGGAGCAAGCAGAAATTATAGATACATTATGGACGTATCAGCATATGCCGCCGACGTTGAGGTCTGGGTAAGACTCCTACTGGGGCGTGGCCGTGGGCCATGGCGCCGCCGCGCTCGGGCAGGCCGACAGCCATGGCGTCGTCGCGCTCAGGCATCCATGGGCATGGCGAGGGGGCTAACAAAGAGGCGCCGACAGGCGAACAGAGAGGGGGGAATGAGGCGGAGGATCACCATGGGAGGGCCGTAGCAGGGGCTCATCGGCGGGAAGCAGGGTTGTGGCGATTTCATCGTCTGTAGCGCTGCTCACGTTGCGGTTCGATGTGTATGTCCCTGGCGGTGGGTGGTACCGGGACACGAAGGGCGCAAATTATACAACACGCACCTTTAGTACCGGTTGGAGCCACGACCCGGGACTACACGGTCTTTAGTCCCGGCTGGTAGCATCAACCGGGACTAAAGGGTCCATCTTTAGTCCCGATTGGTGGCACCAACTGGGACTAAAGGCCTCCTTTTCGGTGACCCAAATTCCGCGCGGGAAGGGACCTTTAATCCCGGTTGGTGATACCAACCGGACTAATGATGTATTTTTATTTTTCTTTTCTTCTTCTAAACACAACAGTTTGTGTTTTTAGATTTTGAATAATTGTTAGAAATTTAGAGTTATTGAATGAATTTTTTTTGCTTTAGGTCAAAAAAATATATACTTTCTATTAATGTCTATAGTTTTTAATTTTGAATAGTTTAAATTTGAATTATTTGAAATTTGTGTGAATCACTAGTTTGTGAATAACTTTCGTTTGAAAATAGATTTTTGAATTATTCTTTTTCCTGCTGTTTAGTATTAGTATGTTTTATCACTATGTCCGATGTGGGAATTTCTAGAATAATTTAAATAGGCGTTTCAATCAAAAACAGATTCTGTTTAGCTCGTTTAGTGTTATACATTTTTGCTTTGTTTTAATTATTTTAGTGTCTGTTTGCTTGTTACCCTTTTGCCAAATTATATTATGTTTATGTTAGTCAACATGAGGAGTTTTAATTTTCATTTTGAAGATATTATTTGACAAATTCAATTTTACAGATTGAAATTAATTCTTGTAAAATGCATAACAATTTCTATCAACTATATAGGATAATTTTGACAAGAAGTTGCATACTGAATTTTGCACTTATTAATTAAATGTTTCAAATGCAAAAATGCCCTAGCTCTTACAAAGATTTCGGCGTCACAAAGGGCGTCAGAAAGGGGTAGCAAAGTGAATATTTTTTCCTGCTTATGTTAGGGTAACCCTAGGAACACCCAAAACACATGTATACCATAACTTTTAGAAAGATTCCCTTCGGTTTGTCTGAATTCGGATTTTCCAGCTATAAGTCCGGAAACTCACTAGAGAGGAAGTGATGACGCTGAAGCCGGACACATCCGAGAGTGGAATCTTAGGGTATAAGACTTTTTCTTCGCGGATGTCCCTTGCTTATGATTGCGTCGTAACCATGGAGAATCTTCACCATTTAATATGATGCTTGGGTGAGTGTTCAATTTGTGAAGAATTTCATCAAACTTACTATAATCTTCTGAAATGTTTGTCTTGTCCTCCACTCCCACGATGTTTCTTTTCCTTGAAAGAACTATGTGGCGCTTTGGCTCATCGTATGATTTACTCGCTTCCTTATCTTTTCTTTTTCTCGGTTTGGTAGACATGTACTTCACATAGAAAACTTGGGCCACATCATTGGATAGGACGAATGGTTCGTGTGTGTACGCAAGATTGTTGAGATCCACTGTTGTCATTCCGTACTGCGGGTCTACCTTTACCCCGCCTCCTGTCACATAGACCCATTTGTACCGAAACAAAGGGACCTTAAAATCTCGTCCGTAGTCTAGTTCCCATATCTCCTCTATGTAACCATAATATATGTCCTTTTCCCTATTGGTGTTTGCTGCATCAAAAGCGGACACCACTGTTTTGGTTGGTGCTCTCTTTATCTTGGGCGGCCACGTAAAATGTATTCTCATTTATCTCGTACACTTGGTAAGTCAATATAGTCAAAGATGGTGACTTGGCAAACACGTATAGGTCATTGTCAAGAATGTTGTTATTCATGAGACGGTTTTGCAACCAACTATTGAAAGTCGCCATGTGTGTACATTTAATCCAGGGGCCAGATTGCTCTGGTCCTTGGAGTGTACAATATCCATATGTTCCTCGATATACGGAGCCACCAATGTGGAATTTTGTAGAACTGTGTAGTGTGCTTGAGTGAATGAATGTCCATCCATACATATTAATGCTTTCTTTCCTAGCGTGCCTTTTTCACCCAATCTCCCCTCATGCCGCGATTCAGGAATACCAATCGGCTTCAGGTAGGAATAAAGTAAACACAAAACTCAATAACCTCCTCTGTTCCATAGCCCTTGGAGATGCTTCCTTGTAGCCTAGCATAGTTATGAACATATTTCTTTAAGACTCCCATGAACCTCTCAAAGGCTAATATATTGTGTAGAAATACAGGACCCATGATGCTAATCTCTCCGACTAGGTGAACTAGGACGCGCGTCATCATATTGAAGAAGGATGGTGGGAACACCAACTCGAAACTGACGAGACATTGGACCTAATCATTATGTAACCTTGGTAGGATTTCTGGATCGATTACCTTCTGAGATATTGCATTGAGGAATGCACATAGCTACACAATGGGTAGTCAAACATTGATACGTATCCAACGTATCTATAATTTTTGATTGGTCTATGCTATTATATTATCATTCTTGGTTGTTTTACAATCAAATTATAGCAACTTTATACCATTTTCTGGGACTAACCTATTGACAAGTGCCAAGTGGTTGTTGCTATATTCTGCTTGTTTTTTACTTCACAGAAAATGAATATCAAGCAGAGTCCAAATGTTACGAAACTTTTTGGACATTTTTTCTACCTAGAAGTCATCGAGAGAGTCAAGGAAGCACACAGGGGTGGCCCGTGGGGCCCACTAGGCACCAGGGAGCGCCTACCCCTGTGGTGCGCCCTAGTGGGTAGTGGGCACCTCGTGGCCCATCTTGGCCTGATTCCAATGCCCAAAAATCCTATAAATATAGATTCCCCCAGAAATAACCCTAGATGAGAAGTTCCACCGCCGCAAGCCTCTATAGCAACAAAAAACCAATAGGGAACCCGTTCCGGCACCCTGCCGAAGGGGGAGATCATCACGGGAGGCCATCTTCATCAACTCTATGGCCACCATGATGAGGAGCGAGTAATCGACCCTCAGGCTGAGGGTTTGTACCAGTAGCTATGTGTTTAATCTCTCTCTCTCTCATGTTCTTGAGATGGCACGATCATATGGTGTTTCTCCCTCTCTATCTTGTTGCTTTGAATTTAGTTTTCCCTTTGAGATTTCGTTTCATCGGATTGAATACTTTTTTGGATTCGACAGCACTTGATTTATGTCTTGCTATGAATACATGTGGTGACAATGGGGTATCGTATTGATTCACTTGATATATGTTTTGGCACTCATATCACAGATTCCCTAGGTGACATTGGGGTAATATATGCATAGGGGTTGATGCATGTTCTCGTCTTTGTTTCTCCGGTAGAAATCTTGGGGCACTCTTTGAGGTTCTTTGTGTTGGATTGAGTATTATGAATCTGAATTTGTTATGGTGTTATTTTAGTATGAACTCTTGGATAGATCGATCGGAAAGGACAACTTGTTATTTTAGTACGAACTCTTGGAAAGATTGATCGGAAATAATAACTTTGAGGTGGTTTCGTACCCTAAAAACAATTTCTTTTTATGCTCTCCGCTAGATAGGAACTTTGGAGTGATTCTTTATCGCACGTGAGGGATTGTTATGTGATCCAATTATATTAGCATTGTTGAGAGATTGCACTAGCGAAAAGACGGACCCTAGGCCTCATTTTCAAGCATTGCCATATCGTTTTTGCTCACTTTTTTTTACTTGCTACCTTGCTGTTTTTATTGTTCCTATCACAAAAATCAATATCTACTATCATTACTGCACATGTATCATCATCTCCTCACCAAACTAGTGCACCTATAAAATTTACGATTGTATTTGGTGTGTTGGGGACACAAGAGACTCTTTATTATTTGGTTGCAGGGTTGTTTGAGAGAGACCATCTTCATACTACGCCTCCCACGGATTGATAATCCTTAGGTCATCCACTTGAGGGAAGATTGCTACCGTCCTACAAAACTCTGTGCTTGGAGGCCCAACATGAGTCTACAAGAATAAAGTTCCTATAAGGGCATTCTCCTACCTTAAGTGTTTTGGTGATCATGACACCTCACCATATTATCTAACCGGGTGTCAAGTTGTGTAGGTTTCATGTGTAAGACACAAGACGGTTAGGTATTCCCTCCAAACGGAAAAGATCGAAGACAGAGTTCTCTACATGTTTATACTCTTTGTTCGTAGGGATCCCGTACTATTAAGAGGGAATCCACATTGGAAGTTTATGGGTGATTCAATTCTCTCTCACACTCTTTTGCACCCATCTCGTTCCATTGCATCATTGAGATAAAGGCCCCTCTTTCCTTCCAGATTGGCCGGTTGTACCGCTGCCACCGGCTGTTGTACCGCCCACATCCAGGACGATTGAACCGCCCCAGCACCGGGCTCCAACCGAACATGGTTCTGTTGAGCTCCTCTTGTTGGGCGGCGGTAGATCGGTTGTACCTCTATATTATATATAGCCGGTACTCCCGGTGTTCCAGGCGGTTATACCGCTTGGGACTTTGTTGTGTCCGATGCTCGTGGTGGGTAGAACCGCTGGCCAACTTTCTATTGTGGCTCGGTTATTGGGCGATGGTTAGGCGGTTGTGCCTCTATATTATATAGGCGGTTGTACAGCCCACACCACCTCAATCTTATCTCGTACCTTTCTCTCTCAATGATTGATGAACTCCAATCTTTCCATCCCGATCTCTCTCCCTAGCCACCCAAATTTGTTGTCTTGCTAGAGATTGAAGGAGGAGATCTAGATCTACACTTCCACCAAAGGAAAATTATTCCCCATAGTTTCTTGTGTGGATTTTGTTACTCTTGGGTGTTTGAGCTGTTGGGGAACGTCGCATGGGAAACAAAAATTTTCCTACGCGCACGAACACCTATCATGGTGATGTCCATCTACGAGAGGGGATGAGTGATCTACGTACCCTCGTAGACCGTACAGCAGAAGCGTTAGAGAACGCGGTTGATGTAGTGGAACGTCCTCACGTCCCTCGATCCGCCCCGCGAACAATCCCGCGATCAGTCCCACGATCTAGTACCGAACGGACGGCACCTCCGCGTTCAGCACACGTACAGCTCGACGATGATCTCGGCCTTCTTGATCCAGCAAGAGAGACGGAAAGGTAGAAGAGTTCTCTGGCAGCGTGACGGCGCTCCGGAGGTTGGTGATGACCTTGTCTCAGCAGGGCTCCGCCCGAGCTCCGCAGAAACGCGATCTAGAGGAAAAACTGTGGAGGTATGTGGTCGGGCTGTCGTGGGAAAGTCGTCTCAAATCAGCCCTAAAACCTCCGTATATATAGGTGGGAGGGAGGGGGCCTTGCCTTGGGGTCCAAGGACCCTCAAGGGGGTCGGCCGAGCCAAGGGGGAGGACTCTCCCCCCCCCCCAAACCGAGTTGGACTTGGTTTGGTGGGAGGGAGTCCTCCTCCCTTCCCACCTCCTCCTTTTTTTTCTTTTCCTCTTGATTTTTCTTCTCTTGGCGCATAGACCACTTGTGGGCTGTCCCACCAGCCCACTAAGGGCTGGTGTGTCTCCCCCAAGGCCTATGGGCTTCCCCGGGGTGGGTTGCCCCCCCCCCCCCGGTGAACTCCCGGAACCCATTCGTCATTCCCGGTACATTCCCAGTAACTCCGAAAACCTTCCGGTAATCAAATGAGGTCATCCTATATATCAATCTTCGTTTCCGGACCATTCCGGAAACCCTCGTGACGTCCGTGATCTCATCCGGGACTCCGAACAACATTCGGTAACCAACCATATAACTCAAATACGCATAAAACAACGTCGAACCTTAAGTGTGCAGACCCTGCGGGTTCGAGAACTATGTAGACATGACCCGAGAGACTCCTCGGTCAATATCCAATAGCGGGACCTGGATGCCCGTATTGGATCCTACATATTCTACGAAGATCTTATCGTTTGAACCTCAGTGCCAAGGATTCGTATAATCCCGTATGTCATTCCCTTTGTCCTTCGGTATGTTACTTGCCCGAGATTCGATCGTCAGTATCCGCATACCTATTTCAATCTCGTTTACCGGCAAGTCTCTTTACTCGTTCCGTAATACAAGATCCCGCAACTTACACTAAGTTACATTGCTTGCAAGGCTTGTGTGTGATGTTGTATTACCGAGTGGGCCCCGAGATACCTCTCCGTCACACGGAGTGACAAATCCCAGTCTTGATCCATACTAACTCAACTAACACCTTCGGAGATACCTGTAGAGCATCTTTATAGTCACCCAGTTACGTTGCGACGTTTGATACACACAAAGCATTCCTCCGGTGTCAGTGAGTTATATGATCTCATGGTCATAGGAATAAATACTTGACACGCAGAAAACAGTAGCAACAAAATGACACGATCAACATGCTACGTCTATTAGTTTGGGTCCAGTCCATCACGTGATTCTCCCGATGACGTGATCCAGTTATCAAGCAACAACACCTTGTTCATAATCAGAAGACACTGACTATCATTGATCAACTGGCTAGCCAACTAGAGGCATGCTAGGGACGGTGTTTTGTCTATGTATCCACACATGTAAATGAGTCTTCATTCAATACAATTATAGCATGGATAATAAACTATTATCTTGATACAGGAATTATAATAATAACCATATTTATTATTGCCTCTAGGGCATAATTCCAACAGTCTCCCACTTGCACTAGAGTCAATAATCCAGCCATCACATCACCATGTGAATTACATTGTAATAAATCTAACACCCATACAGTTCTGGTGTCGATCATGTTTTGGTCGTGGAAGAGGTTTAGTTAGCGGGTCTGCTACATTCAGATCCGTGTGCACTTTGCATATATTTACGTCCTCTTCCTCGACGTAGTCGCGGATGAGGTTGAAGCGTCGTTTGATGTGTCTGGTCTTCTTGTGAAACCGTGGTTCCTTTGCTAAGGCAATGGCACCAGTGTTGTCACAGAACAAGGTTATTGGATTCAGTGCGCTTGGCACCACTCCAAGATCCGTCATGAACTGCTTCATCCAGACACCCTCCTTAGCCGCCTCGGAGGCAGCCATGTACTCCGCTTCACATGTAGAATCTGCTACGACGCTTTGCTTGGAACTGCACCAGCTTACTGCACCCCCATTAAGAATAAATACGTATCCGGTTTGCGACTTAGAGTCGTCCGGATCTGTGTCAAAGCTTGCATCGACGTAACCTTTTACGGCGACCTCTTCGTCACCTCCATACACGAGAAACATCTCCTTAGTCCTTTTCAGGTACTTCAGGATATTCTTGACCGCTGTCCAGTGATCCACTCCTGGATTACTCTGGAACCTACCTGCCATACTTATGGCCAGGCTAACATCCGGTCTAGTGCACAGCATCGCATACATGATAGAACCTATGGCTGAAGCATAGGGGACGGAGCGCATATGCTCTCTATCTTCATCAGTTGCTGGGCACTGAGTCTTACTCAATCTCGTACCTTGTAAAACTGGCAAGAACCCTTTCTTGGACTGTTCCATTTTGAACCTCTTCAAAACTTTATCAAGGCATGTGCTTTGTGAAAGTCCTATCAGGCGTTTTGATCTATCCCTATAGATCTTAATGCCTAGACTGTAAGCAGCTTCTCCTAGGTCCTTCATAGAGAAACTTTTATTCAAGTAACCTTTTATGCTCTCCAAAAGCTCTACGTTGTTTCCAATCAGTAATATGTCATCCACATATAATATTAGAAACGCCACAGAGCTCCCACTCAGTTTCTTGTAAATACAAGATTCTCCAACCACTTGTATAAACCCAAATGCTTTGATCACCTCATCAAAGCGTTTGTTCCAACTCCGAGATGCTTGCACCAGTCCATAAATGGATCGCTGGAGCTTGCACACCTTGTCAGCATTTTTAGGATCGACAAAACCTTCGGGTTGCATCATATACAACTCTTCCTTAAGGAAACCGTTAAGGAACGCCGTTTTGACATCCATCTGCCAGATTTCATAATCGAAAAATGCAGCTATTGCTAACATGATTCTGACGGACTTAAGCATCGCTACGGGTGAGAAAGTCTCATCGTAGTCAACTCCTGGAACTTGTGAAAAACCCTTTGCCACAAGTCGAGCTTTATAAACGGTCACATTGCCATCAGCGTCCGTCTTCTTCTTAAAGATCCATTTGTTCTGAATAGCCTTGCGGCCCTCAGGTAGTATCTCCAAAGTCCACACTTTGTTCTCATACATGGATCCTATCTCGGATTTCATGGCTTCTAGCCATTTGTTGGAATCTGGGCCCACCATTGCTTCTTCATAATTTGCAGGTTCATTGTTGTCTAACAACATGATTGATAAGACGGGATTACCGTACCACTCTGGAGCAGCGCTTGATCTCGTCGACCTGCGTGGTTCAACAGAAACTTGAACTGGAGTTTCATGATCATCATCATTAACTTCCTCCTCAACCGGTGTCGCAACGACAGAGGTTTCCCCTTGCCCTGCGCCACCATCCAGAGGGATGAGAGGTTTGACAACCTCGTCAAGTTCTATCTTCCTCCCACTCAATTCTCTCGAGAGAAACTCCTTCTCGAGAAAAGCTCCGTTTTTAGCAACAAACACTTTGCCCTCGGATTTGAGATAGAAGGTGTACCCAACTGTCTCTTTTGGGTAACCTATGAAGACGCACTTTTCCGCTTTGGGTTCCAGCTTTTCAGGCTGAAGCTTTTTGACATAAGCATCACATCCCCAAACTTTAAGAAACGACAACTTTGGCCTTTTGCCATACCACAGTTCGTATGGTGTCGTCTCAACGGATTTTGATGGTGCCCTATTTAAAGTGAATGCAGCTGTTTCTAATGCATAACCCCAAAATGATAACGGCAAATCAGTAAGAGACATCATAGATCGCACCATCTCTAACAAAGTACGATTACGACGTTCGGACACACCATTACGCTGTGGTGTTCCAGGCGGTGTTAACTGCGAAACAATTCCACATTGTCTTAAGTGAGCACCAAACTCGAAACTCAGATATTTACCCCCACAATCAGACCGTAGGAACTTGATCTTCTTGTTACGATGATTTTCCACTTCACTCTGAAATTGCTTGAACTTTTCAAATGTTTCAGACTTGTGCTTCATCAAGTAGACATAACCATATCTACTTAAATCTTCAGTGAAGGTGAGAAAATAACGATATCCGCCGCGTGCCTCTACGCTCATTGGTCCACACACATTGGTATGTATGATTTCCAACAAGTCACTTGCACGCTCCATTGTTCCGGAGAACGGAGTCTTAGTCATCTTGCCCATGAGGCATGGTTCGCACGTGTCAAGTGAATCAAAGTCAAGTGACTCCAAAAGTCCATCAGCATGGAGTTTCTTCATGCGCTTTACACCAATATGACCCAAGCGGCAGTGCCACAAAAATATGGCGCTATCATTGTTTACTCTAACTCTTTTGGTCTCAATGTTATGTATATGTGTATCGCTATCAAGATTCAATATGAACAATCCTCTCACATTCGGTGCATGACCATAAAAGATGTTACTCATAGAAATAGAACAACCATTATTCTCAGACTTAAAAGAGTAACCGTCTCGCAATAAACAAGATCCAGATATAATGTTCATGCTCAACGCAGGCACTAAATAACAATGATTTAAGTTCATCACTAATCCCGATGGTAGTTGAAGTGACACTGTGCCGACGGCGATTGCATCAACCTTGGAACCATTTCCTACGTGCATCGTCACTTCGTCTTTCGCCAGCCTTCGTCTATTCCGCAGTTCCTGCTTCGAGTTGCAAATGTGAGCAACAGAACCGGTATCGAATACCCAGGCACTACTACGAGAGCCGGTTAAGTACACATCAATAACATGTATATCAAATATACCTGATTTTTCTTTGCCCGCCTTCTTATCTGCCAGATACTTGGGGCAATTGCGCTTCCAGTGACCCATACCCTTGCAATAGAAGCACTCTGATTCAGGCTTAGGTCCAGCCTTGGGTTTCTTCGGCGGATTGGCAACAGGCTTGCCGCTCTTCTTCGAATTGCCCTTCTTGCCTTTGCCGTTTCTCTTGAAACTAGTGGTCTTGCTCACCATCAACACTTGATGCTCTTTACGGAGTTCAGACTCTGCGACTTTCAGCATCGCAAACAACTCGCCGGGAGACTTGTTCATCCCTTGCATGTTGTAGTTCAACACAAAGCCTTTATAGCTTGGCGGCAGTGATTGAAGGATTCTGTCAGTGATAGCTTCTTGCGGGAGTTCAATCCCCAGCTCAGCTAGACGGTTTGAGTACCCAGACATTTTGAGCACATGTTCACTGACAGACGAGTTTTCCTCCATCTTGCAAGCATAGAATTTATCAGAGGTCTCATACCTCTCGATCCGGGCGTTCTTCTGAAAGATAAACTCCAACTCCTGGAACATCTCAAATGCTCCATGACGCTCAAAGCGACGTTGAAGTCCCGGTTCTAAGCCATACAAGACTGCACGTTGAACTATTGAGTAGTCCTCCTTACGTGCTAACCAAGCGTTCTTAACATCCTGATCAGCCGTAGCGGGTGGTTCATCTCCTAGCGCAGCATTAAGGACATAATCCTTCTTCCCAGCTTGTAAGATCAGTTTAAGATTACGAGCCCAGTCTACAAAGTTGCTTCCATCATCTTTCAACTTAGCTTTCTCTAGGAACGTATTAAAATTCAGGATGACTGTCGCGTGAGCCATGATCTACAACACAAATATATTCAAAGTGGACTTAGACTATGTTCAAGATAATTAGAGTTCAACTTAATCAAATTATATGCTAAACTCCCACTCAAAAAGTACATCTCTCTAGTCATTTGAGTGGTTCATGATCCACTTACACTATCCCAAGTCCGATCATCACGTGAGTTGAGTATAGTTTCAGTGGTAAGCATCCCTATGCTAATCATATCAACTATATGATTCATGATCGACCTTTCGGTCTCATGTGTTCCGAGGCCATGTCTGCACATGCTAGGCTCGTCAAGCTTAACCCGAGTGTTCCGCGTGCGCAACTGTTTTGCACCCGTTGTATGTGAACGTTGAGTCTATCACACCCGATCATCACGTGATGTCTTGAAACGACGAACTGTAGCAACGGTGCACAGTCGGGGAGAACACAATTTTGTCTTGAAATTTTTAGTGAGAGATCACCTCATAATGCTACCGTCGTTCTAAGCAAAATAAGGTGCATAAAAGGATTAACATCACATGCAATTCATAAGTGACATGATATGGCCATCATCACGTGCTTCTTGATCTCCATCACCAAAGCACCGGCACGATCTTCTTGTCACCGGCGCCACACCATGATCATCCATCAACGTGTTGCCATCGGGGTTGTCGTGCTACTTATGCTATTACTACTAAAGCTACATCCTAGCAAAATAGTAAACGCATCTGCAAGCACAAACGTTAGTATAAAGGCAACCCTATGGCTCCTGCCGGTTGCCGTACCATCGACGTGCAAGTCGATATTTCTATTACAACATGATCATCTCATACATCCAATATATCACATCACATCGTTGGCCATATCACATCACAATCATACCCTGTAAAAACAAGTTAGACGTCCTCTAATTTTGTTGTTGCATGTTTTACGTGGTGACCAAGGGTATCTAGTAGGATCACATCTTACTTACGCAAACACCACAACGGAGATATATGAGTTGCTATTTAACCTCATCCAAGGACCTCCTCGGTCAAATCCGATTCAACTAAAGTTGGAGAAACCGTCACTTGCGAGTCATCTTTGAGCAAAGGGGGTTACTCGTAACGATGAAACCAGTCTCTCGTAAGCGTACGAGTAATGTCGGTCCAAGCCGCTTCAATCCAACAATACCGCGGAATCAAGAAAAGACTAAGGAGGGCAGCAAAATGCACATCACCGCCCACAAAAACTTTTGTGTTCTACTCGAGAAGACATCTACGCATGAACCTAGCTCATGATGCCACAGTTGGGGAACGTCGCATGGGAAACAAAAATTTTCCTACGCGCACGAAGACCTATCATGGTGATGTCCATCTACGAGAGGGGATGAGTGATCTACGTACCCTCGTAGACCGTACAGCAGAAGCGTTAGAGAACGCGGTTGATGTAGTGGAACGTCCTCACGTCCCTCGATCCGCCCCGCGAACAATCCCGCGATCAGTCCCACGATCTAGTACCGAACGGACGGCACCTCCGCGTTCAGCACACGTACAGCTCGACGATGATCTCGGCCTTCTTGATCCAGCAAGAGAGACGGAGAGGTAGAAGAGTTCTCCGGCAGCGTGACGGCGCTCCGGAGGATGGTGATGACCTTATCTCAGCAGGGCTCCGCCCGAGCTCCGCAGAAACGCGATCTAGAGGAAAAACCGTGGAGGTATGTGGTCGGGCTGCCGTGGGAAAGTCGTCTCAAATCAGCCCTAAAACCTCCGTATATATAGGTGGGAGGGAGGGGGCCTTGCCTTGGGGTCCAAGGACCCTCAAGGGGGTCGGCCGAGCCAAAGGGGAGGACTCTCCCCCCCCCCCCCAAACCGAGTTGGACTAGGTTTGGTGGGAGGGAGTCCTCCTCCCTTCCCACCTCCTCCTTTTTTTTTCTTTTCCTCTTGATTTTTCTTCTCTTGGCGCATAGACCACTTGTGGGCTGTCCCACCAGCCCACTAAGGGCTGGTGTGTCTCCCCCAAGGCCTATGGGCTTCCCCGGGGTGGGTTGCCCCCCCCCCCCCCGGTGAACTCCCGGAACCCATTCGTCATTCCCGGTACATTCCCGGTAACTCCTAAAACCTTCCGGTAATCAAATGAGGTTATCCTATATATCAATCTTCATTTCCGGACCATTCCGGAAACCCTCGTGACGTCCGTGATCTCATCCGGGACTCCGAACAACATTCGGTAACCAACCATATAACTCAAATACGCATAAAACAACGTCGAACCTTAAGTGTGCAGACCCTGCGGGTTCGAGAACTATGTAGACATGACCCGAGAGACTCCTCGGTCAATATCCAATAGCGGGACCTGGATGCCCATATTGGATCCTACATATTCTACTAAGATCTTATCGTTTGAACCTCAGTGCCAAGGATTCGTATAATCCCGTATGTCATTCCCTTTGTCCTTCGGTATGTTACTTGCCCGAGATTCGATCGTCAGTATCCGCATACCTATTTCAATCTCGTTTACCGGCAAGTCTCTTTACTCGTTCCGTAATACAAGATCACGCAACTTACACTAAGTTACATTTCTTGCAAGGCTTGTGTGTGATGTTGTATTACCGAGTGGGCCCCGAGATACCTCTCCGTCACACGGAGTGACAAATCCCAGTCTTGATCCATACTAACTCAACTAACACCTTCGGAGATACCTGTAGAGCATCTTTATAGTCACCCAGTTACGTTGCGACGTTTGATACACACAAAGCATTCCTCCAGTGTCAGTGAGTTATATGATCTCATGGTCATAGGAATAAATACTTGACACGCAGAAAAAAGTAGCAACAAAATGACACGATCAACATGCTACGTCTATTAGTTTGGGTCCAGTCCATCACATGATTCTCCCAATGACGTGATCCAGTTATCAAGCAACAACACCTTGTTCATAATCAGAAGACACTGAGTATCATTGATCAACTGGCTAGCCAACTAGAGGCATGCTAGGGACGGTGTTTTGTCTATGTATCCACACATGTAAATGAGTCTTCATTCAATACAATTATAGCATGGATAATAAACTATTATCTTGATACAGGAATTATAATAATAACCATATTTATTATTGCTTCCAGGGCATAATTCCAACATAAGCACCCTAGACAGAAGAGGTCACCTCGAATCTGTATTCCATTGTGGTGAAGCTTTGTGGTTTTGTTGGGAGCCTCCAATTGAGTTGTGGACAGAGCCCCAACCTTGTTTGTAAAGGTCCAGTCATCACCTTCAAGGGCACCACTTAGTGGAATCACGACACCTCGCACCTTGTGAGAGCGTGAGGAGAATACGGTAGCCTTAGTGGCATCTTGGGGGGTATTGTGCCTCCACATTGCTCTAACGAAGACGTACTTCCCCTCAAAGGGAAGGAATTTTGGACACACATCCTCATATTCATCGGTTCCACTTGTGGTTATTTATTACCTTTACTTGTATTTACTTCTTTCCTACTATTTTTGTTGTTAGCATCATATAGGTTCCTGACATAGTTGCATATCTAGACAACCTATGTGTTGCTAAACTTAATTTGTTAAAAGAAAAGCTTAGATTTTGTTTGTTGCCTTTTCACCCCCCTCTCTATTCAACCATATCGATCCTTTCAATTGGTATCAGAGCCTCATCTTTTTATTAAGGGTTTCACCACCCAAAGAGTTTGGCTGGTGACGAGGAGTGGGTTGAGGAGGTGCCTGCTACTTCTCAAACAACAACGCCAGAAATTGACACGTTGACGGAGACTTGCTTGCATTGGTTTTTCCCTTGAAGAGGAAAGGGTGATGCAGCACAGGAGCAGTAAGTATTTCCCTCAGTGTGAGAACCAAGGTATCAATCCAGTAGGAGAATTTCGTCAAGTCCAGAGTACCTGCACAAACACAAAAGAGATTGCACCCAACGCTATAAAGGGGTTGTCAATCCCTTCAAGATTGATTGCAAAGTGAGATCTGAAGGCGGAAAGTGCAACGAAGTAAAAGTATAAGACTGACAATATGCTGTGAAGTAGACCCGGGGGCCATGGTGTTCACTAGAGGCTTCTCTCAAAATAGCAAATATCACAGTGGGTGAACAAATTAATATCGAGCAATTGATAGAACCGCGCAAAGTCATGACGATATCTAAGGCAATGATCATACATATAGGCATCACGTCCAAGACAAGTAGACCGATACTTTCTGCATCTACTACTATTACTCCACACATCAACCGCTATCCAGCATGCATCTAGTGTATTGAGTTCATGACGAACAGAGTAACGCCTTAAGCAAGATGACATGATGTAGAGGCATAAACTCAAACCAATGATGAAAACCCTAAATTTAAACCCTTGATGGCAACAACATGATGCATGCCTCGCTACCCCTTCTGTCACTCGATGAGGTCACCGCACGGTATATATGAACCCAAAACCAAGCACTTAACCCATTGCAAGAATCATAGATCAAGCTGGCCAAACAAAACCCACAACTCGAAGAGAACTACAAGGATATGAAATCATGCATAAGAGAGATCAGAAGAAACTCAAATAAGATTCATCGGATCATAAATCCACAATTCATCGGATCTCAACAAACACACTGCAAAGAAGATTACATCTGATAGATCTCCATGAAGATCATGGAGAACTTTGTATTGAAGATCCAAGAGAGAGAAGAAGCCATCTAGCTACTAGCTATGGACCCGTAGGTCTATGGTGAACTACTCACGCATCATCGGAGAGGTCATGGTGTTGATGAAGAAGCCCTCCGTATCCGAATCTCCCCTACGGCAGGGCACCAGAACGTGCCCCAGATGGGATCTTGCGGAGACAGAAGCTTGCGGTGGCGGAAAAGTATTTTCGTGGCTATCCTGTTTTTTTCTGGGATTTTAGGGAATATATAGGCGAAAGACCAAGGGCAGAGGAGGCCCAGGGAGCCCACAATCCTGGGAGGCACGGGCCCCCCTGGCCGCGGCTAGGGGGCTTGTGGGGTCCCTGGTGACCCTCTGCCTTGGTTCTCAAGTCTCCCGATCGTCTTCTATTTTGGAAAAATCTTTTTGGAAGTTTCATTCCGTTTGGACTCCGTTTAAAATCCTCCTCTGAAAAGGTTCAAAAACAGGAAAAAACAAGAACTGGCACTTGGCACTGATTTAATAAGTTAGTCCCAAAAAAGATATAAAAGGCATACAAAACATCCAAAGTTTGACAAGATAATAGCATGAAACCATAAAAAATTATAGATACGTTGGAGACGTATCAAGCATCCCCAAGCTTAACTCCTGCTCGTCCTCGAGTAGGGAAGTGATAAAGACTGAACTTTTGATGTGGAATGCTACCTAGCATAGTTGTCCTTTGTAAATTCTTTCATGTGACATGAATGTTCAGATCCGTAAGATTCAAAACAACAGTTTTCTATTGACATGAAAACAATAATACTTCAAGCAAACTAGCAAGGTAATCATGAACTTTCGAAATAACAAGGCCAAAGAAAGTTATCCCTACAAAATCATATAGTCTGGCTATGCTCCATCATCCCCACACAACTAATGTAAATCGTGCACAACCCCGGTAATTGGCCAAGTAATTGTTTTCGCACTTTTACTTTCTCAAACCTTTTTTCAACTATCACGCAATACATGAGCGTGAGCCATGGATATAACACTATAGGTGGAATAGAGTGTGGTGGTGGTTGTGAGACAAAAAAAAGGAGATGGTCACATTGACTAGGCGTATCAAAGGGTTATGGAGATACCCGTTAATAGATATCAATGTGAATGAGTAGGGATTGCCATACAAAGGATGCACGAGAGCTATAAGTACACGAAAGCTCAAAAGGACAACTAGTGGGTGTGCATCCAACTTGCTTGCTCACGAAGACCTAGGGAAATTTTGAGAAAGCCCATCATTGGAATATAGAAGCCAAGTTATATAATAAAGATTCCCACTAGTATATGGTGGTGACGAAACGAGAGGCTCTCAATCATGAAGAACATGGTGCTATTATGCAGCACAAGTGTGAAAAAAGATAGTAGCATTGTCCCTTCTCTCTTTTTCTCTTTTTTATATTTGGGCTCTTTGGCCTCTTTTTTTTATTTCCTCACATAGGACAATGCTCTAATAATGATGATCATCAAAATTTTATTTACTCACAGCTCAATACTTAGAGCAATGATGACTCTATATGAAATGCCTCCAGCAGTGTACCGGGATGTGCAACGATCTAGCTTGGCGTATGATGTTGAAACATCTCGCTAGCTATCTTACGATCATGCAATGGCAATATGAGAGTGACGGCACAAGTCATGAGACAGAACGGTGGGACTTGCATGGCAATATATCTCGGAATGGCTATGAAAATGCCATAGTAGGTCGGTATGGTAGCTGTTTTGAGGAAGGCATATCGTGGGTTTGTGCACCGGCGAAAGTTGGGCGGCACTAGAGGGGCTAGCAATGGTGGAAGGTGAAAGTGCATCTATACCATGGACTCACATTAGTCATGAAGAACTCACATACTTTTCGTGGAAGTTTTTATTAGTAATCAAAACAAAGTGCTAAACGCATACTCCTAGGGGAAGGGTTGGTAGGTGTTAACCATCGCGCGATCCCGACCTCAACACAAAGGATGACAATCAATAGATAAATTATGCTCCAACTTCCTAACATAGAGGTTCACCATACGTGCCTGTTACGGGAATGACTAGCTTCAACATTAGTATTTCTAGATTCAGAATACCCTACTAACATAACTCTTAATATTACCAAATCCACGTCTCAAAACTAATTGAGAGGAATCAAAACTTATCTTTCTACTCAATGCACATGAAGATGGAGGTTTTTGTATCCTCTTTGGGTACCTATCACCTTTGGGACTACTTTCATAGCACCAGCCAACTACCAAGTCACGCACCACCGTGCTATAAAAGATCTAAGTGAAGCACATAGAGCAAAATTATCTAGCTCAAAAGATATAAGTGAAGCACGATGAGCATTCTAGCAATATCATGATGAGTGCATGTCTTCTCAAAAGGTGTGTAGCAAGGATGATTGTGACACAACAAAAAGAAAAGACTCCTATGATACAAGACGCTCCAAGCAAAACACATATCATGTGGAGAATAAAAATATAGCTCCAAGTAGTGTTACCGATGGATTGAAGACGAAAGAGGGGATGCCTTCCCGGGGCATCCCCAAGCTTAGGCTTTTTGGTGTCCTTGAATTTGGCTTGGGATGCCTTGGGACTCCCCAAGCTTGAGCTCTTTCCATTCTTTATCCCCTTTTCCATGAGAACATCACCCAAAAGTTGAAAACTTCACAACACAAAACTTAAACAGAAACTCGTGATATCATTAGCACAATAAAACAAACTACCACATCCTTAGGTACTGTAGCAATCTTGATTTATATTTATATCGGTGTTAGATTACTTTATTCTCACTTTTCCATGGCTAGTACCCCACGATACTATCCATAGTTTCATCAAAACAAGCAACCAACTCAACAAAAACAGAATCTGTCAAAAACAGACCAGTTTGTAGCAATCTGTATACTTCATATACTTTTGATACCTCAAAAATTCTGAAAAATTACGACTGCCTGGGAAAAAGCCATATGAACCAGAAGCATAAAGAATCAACTCAAAAACCATTTCTGAATAAAAATAAAAAGTAATCTCGTGAGCAAAAAGTTTCTGTCTTTTTCCAGCAGGATCAAACAACCATCACCAAGACTAGTCATAAAGGTTTTGCTTGGCACAAACACAAAAATAAACACAAATGACACTATCATAACAGAATTATGATAGTGTGGATGCAACAAAACAGAAAGAAAAAGATAAATTCATTGGGTTTCCTCCCAACAAGCGCTATTGTTTAACGCCCTTAGCTAGGCATAAAGCGATAGAATCACGTATCGTCGTCTTTGGTGCTCAAACCATAAGTAGCCCTCATCATGGGTTCATAAGGCAATCTTATTTTATTTCTAGAAAAATGCTCCATGCCCTTCTTTAAAGGAAATTGAAATCTAATATTCCCTTCCTTCATATCGATGATAGCACCGATAGTCCTTAGGAAAGGTCTACCAAGAATGATAGGGCATATAGGATTGCAGTCAATGTCAAGCACAATGAAATCCACGGGTACATAGTTCTTATTTGTAATAATAAGAACATCATTGATCCTTCCCATGGGTTTCTTGACAGTAGAATCCACAAGATGCAAATTAAGAGAACACTCCTCAATCTCATTAAAACCCAGAACATCACATAAAGACTTTGGAATCGTGGAAACACTAGCACCCAAATCACACAAAGCATTGCATTCATAGTTTTTGATTTTGATTTTGATAGTAGGTTCCCACTCATCATGAAGCTTTCTAGGGATAGAAACTTCCAATTCAAGTTTCTCTTCAAGATATTTCATCATCGCTTCGATGATATGATCGGTAAAGGCCTTGTTTTGGCTATAAGTGTGTGGAGAGTTTAGCATGGATTGCGTCAAGGAAATGCATTCAATCAAGGAGCAACTATCATAGTTGAATTCCCTAAAATCCAAAGTAGTAATTTCATTACTACTCAAGGTTTTAATATCTTCTACTCCACTTTCAATGCTTTTAGCATCAAGATAGATGGATTCCGAATAATTGGGGCGTTTTCCAACCAAAGTGGATTCATATCCAGCCCCATCACCATTAGGTTTTACACAAGAAAACAAAGATTCAATGGGAGTCACACCAAGCACTTTAAGATCTTCGTGATTCTCATCACGAGAACACGCCTTTTTAAGCCATTCATGTCTAGCACGAATTTGGGCGGTTCTTTCTTTGCTCTCACTCATGGAAACACGCATAGCTTTCAAAGTTTCATCCATATTGATCTTGGGAGGAGCACATCTAACTTTCAAAGCATCAATATCACTAGACATTCTATCAACACTCCTAGCCAAATCGTCATTTTTGAGTAGTTTTTCCTCTATGGACGCATTGAAAATCTTTTGCGAGTTGATAAACTTTTCGATATGACTCTCTAGATCAGAGGGTAATCTATTGTAATTTCCATGAGTATTGTTGTAGGAGTTTCCAAAGTTATTAGAGGAGTTACTAGGAAAAGGCCTAGGAACATAGTTTCCTCTAAAAGCATTGTTGTTGCCAAAATTATTCCTACCAAAAAAATTAACGTCCAAGCTAGCGTTGCTACTCTCAATCAAGGAAGACAAGGGCATATCATTAGGATCTAAAGGAACACTTGTACTAGCAACCAAATTCATTAACTCATCCATCTTAGCACTCAACGAGTTAATTTCTTCTATAGCGTGTACCTTTTTACTAGTAGGTGACCTTTCAGTGTGCCACTGAAAGTAGTTCGTCATGATATTGTCTAGGAGTTTTGTAGCTTCTCCTAACGTGATTTCCATGAACGTTCCACCTGAGGCGGAGTCCAAGATATTTCTACAAGCGAAATTCAAGCCAGCGTAAAAGATCTGTATAATCATCCAAAGACTCAAGCCATGAGCGGGACAATTTCTAATCATCAATTTCATTCTCTCCCAAGATTATGCAACATGTTCATGATCAAGTTGCTTAAAATTCATGATATCAGTATGGAGAGAGATAATCTTGGCCAGCGGAAAGTACTTGGATATATAAGCATCTTTGCACTTGTTCCAAGAATCAATACTATTTTTGGGCAAAGACGAAAACCAAGTCTTTGCTCGATCTCTCAACGAGAAAGGAAAAAAGCTTCAATTTAACCACATCATTATCCACATCTTTCTTCTTTTGCATATCGCAAAGCTCAATGAAGGTATTAAGATGGGATGCGGCATCTTCACTAGGAAGGCCGGAGAATTCCTCTTTCATAACAAGATTCAGCAAAGCAGCATTGATTTCGTATGATTCCGCACTAGTGACGGGAGCAATCGGAGTACTAATAAAATCATTATTATTAGTATTCGAGAAGTCACAAAGTTTGGTGTTTTCAGTCATGGTGACTTCAGCAAGCAAGCAAGCACACAAGCGAATTAAAAGCAAGCGAGAGAAAAGGGCGAACGAAAAAGGCAAACGAAAAAGGCAAAGCAAAAAGGCAAATATTTTTGTAATTTTTTGTTTTTCAGAAGTGGGGGAGAGGAAAACGAGAGGCAAAAAAAGTAAATGCAAGAGATGAGTTTGCGACACTTACTTGGATGAGTTCTTGACTTGATCCTCCCCGGCAACGGTGCGAGAAATCCTTCTGCTACTTCTCAAACAATAGCGCTAGAAATTGACACGTTGACGGAGACTTGCTTGCGTTGGTTTTTCCCTTGAAGAGGAAAGGGTGATGCAGCATAGGAGCAGTAAGTATTTCCCTCAGTTTGAGAACCAAGGTATCAATCCAGTAGGAGAATCTCGTCAAGTCCAGAGTACCTGCACAAACACAAAAGAGCGTGCACCCAACGCTATAAAGGGGTTGTCAATCCCTTCAAGATGGATTGCAAAGTGAGATCTGAAGGCGGAAAGTGCAATGAAGTAAAAGTGTAAGGCTGAAAATATGATGTGAAGTAGACCCGGGGGGGCATAGTGTTCACTAGAGGCTTCTCTCAAAATAGCAAATATCATGGTGGGTGAACAAATTACTGAAAAGCAATTGATAGAACCGCGCAAAGTCATGGCGATATCAAAGGAAATATTCATACATATATGCATCACGTCCGAGACAAGTAGACCGATACTTTCTGCATCTACTACTATTACTCCACACATCAACCGCTATCCAGCATGCATCTAGTGTATTGAGTTCATGACGAACAGAGTAACGCCTTAAGCAAGATGACATGATGTAGAGGGATAAACTCAAACAAATGATGAAAACCCCATCTTTTTACCCTTTATGGCAACAACACGATGCGTGCCTCACAACCCCTTCTGTCACTGGGTGAGGTCACCGCACGGTATGAACCCAAAACCAAGCACTTCTCCCATTGCAAGAATCATAGATCAAGCTGGCCAAACAAAACCCACAACTCGAAGAGAATTACAAGGATATGAAATCATGCATAAGAGAGATCAGAAGAAACTCAAATAAGATTCATCGGATCATAAATCCACAATTCATCGGATCTCGACAAACACACCGCAAAGAATATTACATCTGATAGATCTCCATGAAAATCATGGAGAACTTTGTATTGAAGATCCAAGAGAGAGAAGAAGCCATCTAGCTATTAGCTATGGACCCGTAGGTCTATGGTGAACTACTCACTCATCATCGGAGAGGTCATGGTGTTGATGAAGAAGCCCTTCGTATCCGAATCTCCCCTCCGGCAGGGCACTGGAACGTGCCCCAGATGGGATCTTGCGGAGACAGAAGCTTACGGCAGCGGAAAAGTATTTTCATGGCTCTCCTGATTTTTTCTAGTATTTTAGGGAATATATAGGTGCTACTGCGACAACAGACCTTTCCTAGCACGGCGCCAGGAATCCTGCTGCTACGGCTACGCCTATAGGGACTTCCTTGGCAAATATGCAAAGGATCTCCCCGCGGCCTTGGAGCCTTGCGTTGGTGTTCCCTTGAAGTGGAAAGGGTGATGTAGCACAGCGGCGGTAAGTATTTCCCTCAGTTTTGAGAACCAAGGTATCAATCGAGTAGGAGGAGCGTTCAAGTCACAAGTACCTGCACAAACACAAAGAGCTTGCACACAACGCTATGAAGGTGTTGTCAATCCCTTATAGATTGTTTGCAAAGTGAGAACTGAAAGCAACAAAGTAAACAAAGCAAAGTAAAAGTGAAAGTGGAGACGATAGTTGTGAATAGACCCAGGGGCCGTAGTGTTCACTAGTGGCTTCTCTCATGAAAGCATGTAGACGGTGGGTGAACGAATTACTGTCGAGCAATTGATAGAACCGCGCAAAGTCATGACATTATCTAAGGCAATGATTATATTTATAGGCATCACATCGAAAACAAGCAGACCGATACTTTCTGCATCTACTACTATTACTCCAATCGTCGACCGCTATCCAGCATGCATCTAGTGTATTAAGTCCAAAAGAACAGAGTAACGCCTTAAGCAAGATGACATGATGTAGATGGACAATCTCATATCTACGATAAAATCCCATCTTGTTACCCTTGATGGCAACAACATGATGCGTCCCTTGCTGCCCCTTATGTCACTGGGAAAGGTCACCACACAGTATGAACCCAAAACCAAGCACTTCTCCCATTGCAAGAATCATAGATCTAGTTGGCCAAACAAAACCCAAGACTCGGAGAGACTTACAAGGATATCAAATCATGCGTATAAGAAATCAGCAAAGACTCAAATATAATTCATAGATAATCTGATCACAAATCCACAATTCATCGGATCTCAACAAACACACCGCCAAAGAGGATTACATCGGATAGATCTCCATGAAGATCATGTAGAACTTTGTATTGAAGATCAAAGAGAGAGAAGAAGCCATCTAGCTACTAACTACGCACCCGTAGGTCTGAAATGGACTACTCACGAGTCATTGGAGAGGCGATGATGTTGATGTAGAAGCCCTCCAACTCCAAAGTCCCTCCGGCAGGGCACCAGGAAGGGTCTCCAGATGAGATCTCGCGGAAACGGAAGCTTGCGGCGGCGGAAAAGTGTTTTCGTGGATACCCTAATTTTTTCTGCGATTTTAGGGAATTTATAGGCCAAAGAGCTAGGCAGGGGAGCGCCAGGGAGGCCACAAGCCTGGTTGCCACAGGCCCCCTGGCTGCGGCAACAGGGCTTGTGGGCTCCCTGTGAGCCCCCTGCCTTGGCCCTCAAGCCTCCCGATCTTCTCCTGTTCTGGAAAAATTAATTTCGGGGATTTTATTCCGTTTGGACCTCGTTCCAAAATCAGATCTGAAAAGAGTCAAAAACACAGAAAAAACAGGAACTGGCACTTGGCACTGAATTAATAAGTTAGTCCCAAAAAAGATATCAAATGTATATAAAACATCCAAAGTTGACAAGATAACAACGTGAAACCATCAAAAATTATAGATACGTTTGAGACATATCAATAAGCAAAAGACCTAGGGCAGAGGAGGCCCAGGGAGACCACAAGCATGGGAGGCGCGGGCCCCCCCCTGACCGCAGCTAGGGGGCTTGTGGGGTCCCTGGTGACCCTGTGCCTTGGTTCTCAAGTCTCCCGATCGTCTTCTGTTTCGGAAAAAATCTTTTTGGAAGTTTCATTCCGTTTGGACTCCGTTTAAAATCCTCCTCTGAAAAGGGTCAAAAACACGGAAAAAACAGGAACTGGCACTTGGCACTGAGTTAATAAGTTAGTCCCGAAAAATATATAAAAGGCATACAAAACATCCAAAGTTTGACAAGAAAATAGCATGAAACCATCAAAAATTATAGATACGTTGGAGACGTATCAGTGCCCGAGGGAGCTGATACGAACTCGGTCACTCGAGAGGAGTTAAATGAGGTCATGTCCACCTTTAAGTCCTCTACGGTTGTCGAAGTCAAAAGCATGCTAAACGATTTCCTTGATGGATTCAAACTTTATACCGAACCATTGCATGTGGTTAATCCCACTACCTTGGATTTCGAGACCAACCCCGAATGGGAGAATGCTAGTCATCATAGAAATAAATTGCCTCAAGGAGTGAGTGGGGCAATTACATTTGCCTCTCTTCCACCTCCCATGGACTAGGAGGACCGGTTCACCCACTGCCTATTATTAATCTCGGTCCTCCTCCTAAATTTGTTAAGAATGATTTTTTCTAATTGGGTTTTTGTATCAAGTCTCATTTGAACCACAACTCAACAGTACTTTGGAGAATCATTTAGCAGGGGTACTTGCTATGGCAACAGACAACAGCGCCAGAAATTGACACATTGACAGAGAATGGGCTTGCGTTGGTTTTTCCCTTGAAGAGGAAAGGGTGATGCAGCACAGGAGCAGTAAGTATTTCCCTCAGTTTAAGAAGCAAGGTATCAATCCAGTAGGAGAATCTCGTCAAGTTCAGAGTACCTGCGCAAACACAAAAGTGCTTGCACCCAACGCTTTAAAGGGGTTGTCAATACCTTCAAGTTTGATTGCGAAGTGAGAACTGAAGGCGGAAAGTGCAACGAAGTAAAAAGTGTAAGGCTAGCAAAGTTGTGTCTCAAAAACCCTCAATACCTCTAGTATATATAGGAGGGAGGGAGGGGAGGAGGCAGCCTCAAACCCTCATGGTTTGGCCTCAAACCCTCCAGAAATTGATTACTTGGAGTAGGATTCCACCTTCCCACTTGGAAACTCTTTCCACCTTGTGTTTTTCCTTCTCAAACCATATGGGCCTTAGTCGGAACTTATTCCAGCCCACTAGGGGCTGGTTTATCTCTTCCCATAGCCCATGAGACCCCTTGGGGCGTGACACCCCTCCCGATGGTCCCCGGCACCCCTCCCGGCACTCCCGGTACACTACCGATGAGCCCGAAACTTTTCCGGTGACCAAAATAGAATTCCTATATATCAATCTTTACCTCCGGACCATTCCGGAGCTCCTCGTGACCTCCTGGATCTCATCCGGGACACCGAACAACTTTCAGTTACCAACACCTATAACTCAACTATGCCGAAACGTCACCGAACCTTAAGTGTGCAGAACCTGCGGGTTCGAGAACTATGTAGACATGACCCGAGAGACTCCTCGGTCAATATCCAATAGCGGGACCTGGATGCCCATATTGGATCCTACATATTCTCCGAAGATCTTATCGGTTGAACCTCAGTGTCAAGGATTCATATAATCCCGTATGTCATTCCCTTTGTCCTTCGGTATGCTACTTGCCCGAGATTCGATCGTCGATATCCGCATACCTATTTCTAACTTGTTTACCGGCAAGTCTCTTTACTCGTTCTGTAATACAAGATCCTGTGACATACACTAAGTCACATTGCTTGCAAGGCTTGTGTGTGATGTTGTATTACCGAGTGGGCCCCGAGATACCTCTCCGTCACACCGACTGACAAATCCCAGTCTTGATC
The DNA here is from genome assembly GCF_904849725.1 of Hordeum vulgare subsp. vulgare. NCBI lineage: Eukaryota > Viridiplantae > Streptophyta > Magnoliopsida > Poales > Poaceae > Hordeum > Hordeum vulgare. The sequence continues at coordinate 68,301,250 of NC_058524.1, forward strand.
CATACAAAATCAACGTACACCTTCGGAGATACCTATAGAGCATCTTTATAGTCACCCAGTTACATTGTGACGTTTGATACACACAAGATATTCCTCCGGTGCCAGTGAGTTATATGATCTCATGGTCATAGGAACAAATACTTGACACGCAGAAAACTATAGCAATAAAACGACATGATCAATATGCTACGTTCATAGTTTGGGTCTTGTCCATCACATGATTCTCCTAATGATGTGATCCCATTATCAAGTAACAACACTTGCCTATGGTCAGGAAACCTTGACCATCTTTGATCAACGAGCTAGTCAACTAGAGGCTTACTAGGGACATTGTTTTGTCTATGTATCCACACAAGTATTGTGTTTCCAATCAATACAATTATAGCATGCATAATAAACAATTATCATGAACAAAGAAATATAATAATAACTCATTTATTATTGCCTCTAGGGCATATTTCCAATAGTATCCCACTTGCACTAGAGTCAATAATCTAGTCCACATCACTATGTAATTCTAACGAATCCAACACCCTTACAGTTCTGGGGTTTGATCACGTCTTGCTTGTGAGAGAGGTTTTAGTCGACGGTTCTGAACCCTTTCAGATCCGAGTGAGCTTTACAAATCTTTATGTCATCTTATAGATGCTGCTACTACGTGCTATTCGGAAATACTACAAATATCTACTCTACTATACGAATCCGTTTCACTACTCATAGTTATTCGGATTAGTGTCAAAGCTTGCATCAACGTAACCCTTTACGACGAACTCTTTAACCACCTCCATAATCAAGAAAAATTCCTTAGTCCATTTAGTTACTAAGGATAATTTTGGTCGCTGATCAGTGATTCAATCCTGGGTCACTCTCTGTACCTCTTAACAGACTTGCTGCAAGGCACACATCAGGTGCGGTACTCAGCATGGCATACTTTAGAGTCTACTCCCAAGGCATAGAAGACGACCTTCGTCTATTCTCTTTATTCTGCTGTGGTCGGGTTTTGAGTCTTACTCAAATTCAGACCTTACAACACAGTCAAGAACTCCTTCTTTGCTGATCTATTTTGAACTCCTTCGAAAACTTGTCAAGGCATGCATCTTGTTGAAACTTCTATTAAGTGTTTCGATCTATCTCCATAGATCTTGATGCTCAATGTTCAAGTAGCTCAATCCAGGTATTCCTTTGAAAAACTCCTTCCAAACAACCTTTTATGCTTCACAGAAATTCTACATTACTTATGATCACCAATATGTCAACCACATATACTTATCAGAAATTCTATAGTGCTCCCACTCACTTCTTTGGAAATACAAGTTTCTCATAAACTTTGTACAAACCCAAAATCTTTGATCATCTCATCAAAGTGTAAATTCCAACTCCGAGATGCTTGCACCAGTCCATTGAAGGATCGCTGGAGCTTGCATACTTGTTAGTATCCTTAGGATCGACAAAACATTCTGATTGTATCACATACAATCTTTCCTCAAGGAAACCTTCGAGGAAACAATTTGACTTCCTGTGTGCAATCTTTCACAAATAATGCAGCAACTACTAACATAACTCCAACAGACTTTTAGCATCGCTACGAGTGAGAAAGTCACATCATAGTCAACTCTTTGATCTTGTCGAAAACATCTTTACGACAAGTCGAGCTTTTCTTAATAGTGACTTATCACCATCATCACCTGTCTTCCTTTTAAAGATCCATCTTTACTTAATAGTCTTACTACCATCAAGCAGTTCTTCCAAAGTCTACACTTTATTTTATACATGGATTCTCTCTCGGATTGCATGGCCTCCAGCCATTTGTCGGAATCCGGTCCCACCATTGCTTCTCCATAGCTCGTAGGTTCATTGTTGTTCAACAACATGACCTCCAAGACAGGGTTACCGTACCACTCTGTAGTAGCACGCGACCTTTTCGACCTACGAGGTCTGTAGTAACTTGATCTGATGCTCAATGATCACTATCATCAGCTTCCACTTCAATTGGTGTAGGCGCCACAGGAACAACTTCCTGCGCCCTGCTACACACTAGTTGAAGTGATGGTTCAGTAACCTCATCAAGTTATATCACCCTCCCACTCAATTCTTTCGAGAGAAACCTTTCCTCGAGAAAGGACCCGTTTCTAGAAACAAACACTTTGCTTCCGGATCTGAGATAGGAGATGTACCCAACTGTTTTGGATATCCTATGAAGATGCATTTATCCGCTTTGGGTTCGAGCTTATCAGACTGAAACTTTTTCATATAAGTGTCGCAGCCCCAAACTTTCAAGAAACGACAGCTTAGATTTCTCTAAACCTCAGTCTATACTGTGTCATCTCAATGAAATTACGCGGTGCCCTATTTAAAGTGAATGATGTTGTCTCTAATGCATAACCCATAAATGATAGTGGTAATTCGATAAGAGACATCACAGCATGCACCATATCAAATAGGTCGCGGCTATGACACCATCACACCATGGTGTTCTTGGTGGCATGAATTGCGAAACAACTTTCACATTTGTCTTAACTGTGTACAAAAACTCAAAACTCAGATATTCATCTCTATGATCATATCGTAGACAGTTTATCCTCTTGTTACGATGAACTTCACTCTGAAACAGAATTGAACGTTTTTCAATATTTCAGACTTGTGATGCATTAAGTAAATACTCATGTATCTACTCAAATCTTCATTGAAGTAAGAACATAATGATATCCACTGCGTGCCTCAGCACCCATTGGACTGCATACATCAAAATGTATTACTTCCAACAAGTTACTATCTTGTCTCATCTCAATGAAAACAACGCCTTGCTCATGTGGTATGATTTGCATGTCACAAGTGATTCAAAATCAAGTGAGTATAAAGATCCATCAGTAAAGAGCCTCTTCATGCAATTTATACCAACACGACTCAAGCGGCAGTGCCACAAGTAAGTGGTACTATCATCATTACCTTGTATCTTTTGGCACCAATATCATGAACATGTGTAACACTATGATCGAGATTCAATAAACCATTGAAGGTGATTATTCAAGCAAATAGAGTAACCATTATTCTCTTTAAATGAATAATCGTATTGCAATAAACACGATACAATCATGTTCATGCTTAACGCAAGCACCAAATAACAATTATTTAGGTTTAATACCAATCCTGATGGTAAAGGGAGCGTGCGACGTTTGATCATATCAACCTTGGAAACACTTCCAACACGTATCGTCACCTCGCCTTTAGCTAGTCTCCGTTTATTTCGTAGCTTCCATTTCGTGTTACTAATCACTTAGCAACTGAACTGGTATCCAATCCATCGCTCTAATAGGAGTACCTGTAAAGTACACATCAACATCATGTATATCAGATATACTTCTTTCGACTTTGCCAGCTGTTGGGGATATTATCTGTTGTGTGACCCGCCCTAGTTGGGCCGGGTCACCAAGTGGGCGACTCATCCTTTGGCGATTCAAGCTTTGCCCTGTGAGCCCAGGAGCTAGACGGTGGTTTAAGATCCTCGTGGAGAATCAATCATTGGGAAGACCTCTAAGTCTTGGAAAGCACGGCGACTTAGAGATAGAAAGAATCGTGACTTGCATGATTGTAAGGACTCTTGTAAACCCTAAGGGCTTGACCTGTATATGAAGGCGAGTCTCGGGGAAGGAGAGGGCAGGTTAGAAATCATCGAGTGCTAGGTCAAGAGAGTTACGCCCTCCTTGTAATCGAAACACCATCAATACAACACAAAGCAGGACGTAGGCTTTTAGCTCCCCTCGAGGGGCCGAACCTGGGTAAATCTGTGTCTCGCTCCCGTTCAACCCCTTTGAGTCGCCACCAAGGTGCGATGGCTCCAACACTAAGTCCTTTCACAAGGACATCTGCCGTGACAAAACCACGATAGTTGGCGCCCACTGTGGGGCCTGCGCACGGTGGAGTTGAGTTCTCAAAGGGAGCCCTACCAGGGTTAGGGAGCTATGCGGCGGGGCTCATGACTCGGAGCCGCCGCGGGAAGTACTACATCAATAACTTGTTGTGGGGGCCCGAGGCCGATTCAATCGAATCCGGCTACAGAATCCCCTTCGGCAAGATCAACATCTTTGTCGGCATGGTTGGATCGCCTATGCCTGAGCCGGACACCTTCACCGACATCGTCGAGCCGGCCAGGTATGTCCGCCCTATCGCAACGTCAAATCTAACACGCCCGATCTTTGTTGGTTTCACACAGGGATCTGAGGAACCAGAACGATCGGCGACTCAGGAGACCACGCCAGTCAACACTAATGACGAATCATCAATGGGTGACTCAGATTCAATTCAGTCTCTACATGGGGGCTGCCTCGGAGGCCTGTCATTGGCAATGGACCCCGAGGTTCTCGACCGGACCCGCCGTCAGATCGCCGTTTACATGGCAGGGCGACTCAGCCCCAGCAAAACCCCGCATGCAACGACGGGACTGGCGAAACATCCAGAAGCCCAACTGCGATCTTGGAGGACTTGGCGGCGGAGATAACAAGGCTCACGGCGACCCCTGTAACAGCAGAAAACTAGGACACGATAAATGCCGAGTTGACAAAGCTAAGAGATGGGGTGGCAAAGGCTCAGCGAGATGCTGAAATAGAAGCCGCTAGGATCGAGACCCAGCAAGCTCAAATCACCACTGAGACAGCCCGCTTGAACACCGAAAACTGGCGGCTTGAGAGGCATCAGCGCGCATGTGACGCTGTCCATCAGAGGAGGCACCAGGGGCGTTTACCCCCTGATCTCAACCCTACCCGCCTATTCGACACTCCACGCACCCCCGGGGCAGGAGACGCTCCGGGAGGAGGGCCGGGGCAGCCGCCAAACCCGCCGCTTCAGCCAGCGGTTGATCGCATTCCTCGATTCCAGACACCTCGGGGTCAATTTTCCAACCCGATGGACAACGTGCTCGCTGCGACTCGCCATTTAGAATCCCTTCCGATTCATGGCAACACCCCGGCCGAAATAGAAGCAAGGAACGCCATTGAGATGTTGAAGACGGCAGTGGTTCAAAATGCCCAGTTCTCGCACAGCCTCGATCGGCTGCACTCCACCCCCCAAGAAAGCCGCACCAGGAGCCGGCCAGAGGACCAGCCCGCCATAACCAGTGGCCCACGACCCCTTCCCCAGGTTAACCCGCCTGACCCGCCGGGTCGGGATCACCCGGACCTCCAAACCGGCCCAGCACCGCTTGTTGGAGGCGGCAGGCAGGTAGGGATGCCATGCTTGGCCCCCGCCCTTCGCAATGAGTGAATGCCGAAGGATTTTAAGGGACCAAGAAAGGTGCCTAACTACACCCCGGACCTTGAGCCGGCGTCATGGGTTGAGAGTTACGAAATCGCCATGGACATGCTCGATGTAAATGAAGCAATCTGCGCCAGGTACTTCACAATGATGCTGGAGGGAACGGCGCATACTTGGTTGAAAAACCTGCCCCCCAACTCCATCCAAACTTGGGCTAAATTGAAAGAGCCTTTCATCAAAAATTTCTGGGGAACTTGCAAGTGCCCAATGACAATAGTCGATTTACAGCACTGCGTTCAGTGCCCTGATGAGTCGGTTCACCACTAGACGCGGCGGGTCACGGAAATCATTCACTCGTCGGTCGGCATCACGGCGGCTCAGGTTGTGCTGATCTTGGAGCAAAACTGTCACTAGGAGCCCTTGGTACAAGAGTTGGGGCGACTCAAACGAAAGATCGAGGATATGGGGGAACTAATGGACACCCTCACTAGGTACGCCGAGGCGGACGATACCAAAGATCCAGGAGAGGATGGCGGCAAGGACAACTCGCCGAGGAAAGGCGAGGCATCCAAAAATCATACCCGGCTTCAGGGACGCGCCCACCATAATCACGGAGGGGACGGCAAGAGAAGGCAGCAGGAAGAATCCACGGACTTCGTCGCCAACACCAATGCCAACAACGGCAACCAGCGCCAGAAGAAGAGGGGTTACAGTGGCAAGAAGCCGCACAATTATAACGAGATACTCAAGGGCCCCTGCCCGCAGCACGCCACGGTGGACGGACCGGCAACTCACTCCTGGGAGGACTGTTACGTGATGCGGGAATTTCGGGCGGAGTCGATCAAAAAGGGCCAAAACGGTGACCCGGACCAACGACAGGAACAGTTCGGTGTGCCTAATCAATGCCAGAACCCGTTCGGTGGCTTCCCCGAACTGGGGGCTCAGGGCGGCTCGCAGCCAAGCAGCGGCCAGTACCCAGTGCATAATGAACAGCGGTATAACCCGCCCGGGGTTTTTCAGCAGCCACCCCCATAGGGGGCTCCACAGGGGCAAGATGATCATGGCGGGTTCCGCAACAATCCCAAACAATTAAGCAACGGGCAATACCACGTCTTCACCACCAATTCCTGCAAGCGTGATAAAAAGGTGAATCACCGAACGTATAGTGTATCTGAGCTGGCGCTCCCTAGGTACCTCCACTGGTCCGAGCAGATTATATCGTGGAGTAGGAAGGATCACCCGCCCAGAGTTGACAACCCCGGTGACTTAGCGTTGGTCGTGGCTCCTCAAGTCGGGGGATATACCTTATCGAAGGTACAGATGGATGGTGGTAGCAGCATCAACATACTATACTTCGACACTTTTCGAAGGATGAACCTGCTGGAGAAAGACTTAATGTCGTCAACCACGGTATTCCATGGAATTGTCCCAGGTAAATCGGCATACCCCATAGGCCGGGTTAAACTCACAATTGCGTTTGGAACAAGATCCAATTACAGGAGTGAGTCGCTTATATTTGAGGTGGTCAAGTTAAAGAGCCCTTATCATGCGTTGTTTGGGCGACCGGCTTACGCCCGTTTCATGGCTCGCCCCTGCTATGTTTACCTTAAACTCAAGATGCCCGGTCCTAAGGGGCCCATCACGGTTGATGGTGACAGGAGGATAGCAAGAGAGTGTGAGGAAGGGGACGTGGCTTACGCAGAAGTTGCTTGCGCTGTAGAAGAGCTCAAATATCACCAGGCCAATGTTGATCCAGCAGATATGTCACCTCTAAAGAAGCCAACAACATACGCTGAGCCGCCCCTCAAGTTCAAACCAACGGATGACACTAAGATGGTGGATTTCGTCCCTGGCGACTCAACCAAGCAGTTTACTATCGGGGCGGGTCTGGACCCCAAATAGGAAAGCGTGCTCATCGAATTCATCTGTGAGAATCGGGACATCTTCGCGTGGAAACCTTCTGACATGCCTGATGTACCGAGAGAATTCGCTGAGCACCATCTTAATGTTGACCCAAAAGCAAAGCCGGTTCAGCAATATCTTCGCAGGTTCAATGAGGAACGACGCAAGGCAATCAGGGAAGAAGTCGCCCGTCTTTTGGCCGCCGGATTCATCGTAGAGGTCTTCCACCCCAAGTGGTTGGCTAACCCGGTCCTGGTGCTCAAGAAGAACGGCACCTTCCGCATGTGCATTGATTACACAGATCTTAACAGAGCCTGTCCAAAGGACCCTTTCGCCCTTCCCCGCATCGATCAAATCATTGATCCAGTGGCGGCTGCGAGCGTTTGTGTTTCCTGGATGCTTATTCCGGATATCACCAAATCAAGATGGTTGTGGAAGATCAGGAGAAGACAGCTTTTATAACCCCCTTCGGGGCTTTTTGTTATGTGTCCACGCCGTTTGGGCTCAAAAGCGCTGGGGCGACCTACCAGCGTTGCATCCAAAATTGTCTCCGTGGCCAAATCGGACGCAACGTCCACGCTTACGTTGATGACATTGTGGTTAAAACTCATAGGAAGGAGACGCTCTTGGAAGATTTAAGGGAAACTTTTGACAACCTGCGGGTATACCAGATGAAGCTTAATCCCACAAAGTGTGTCTTTCGCGTTCCCGCAGGAAAGTTGTTGGGATTCCTCGTGTCTGAGCACGACATTGAGGCCAACCCGGACAAAATCGAGGCGATTACTTCGCTTGGGAAACCAACGAATATCAATCAAGTTCAACGGATGGCGGGTCGTATCTCGGCTTTAAGTCGCTTCATAAGCCGCTTGGGAGTAAATCCTATTCCCCTCTATCAGTTGCTTAAGAAATCTAACCGTTTTGTTTGGACAAACGAGGCCAATGAAGCTTTTGAAGCCTTGAAGCAGCAGTTGGTCAACCCGCAAGTTTTGGCCGCCCCGACTGAAAAAGAGCCTATGCTTCTGTACATTGCGGAAAACTCCAAGGCGGTGAGCGTGGCAGTGGCCGTCGAACGAAAGGAAGAAGGGAAGGAATATCCGGTACAACGCCCGGTGTATTTCATTAGTGAGGTGCTAACTCTCTCCAAGCAACGATACCCGCACTGGCAGAAGCTGGTCTATGGGGTCTTTATGGCGAGTCGAAAGCTCAAACACTATTTCCAAGAGCATCCCATCATGGTGGTCAGTTCCGCTCCTCTCGTGGACATCATCCAAAACCGAGAAGCAACAGGGCGAATCGCCAAATGGGCGATCAAACTTGGGCCGCACCACGTGCGATACACCCCTCGCACGGCTATCAAGTCTCGGGCTTTGGTTGACTTCGTCAACGATTGAACCGAATTACAGATTCCGGAAGAAAGGCCCGACCTCATGTACTGGACTATTTACTTTGACGGGTCTAGGCAATTGCAAGGCTCGGCGGCTGGCGTGGTGTTGATTTCGCCCCAGGGAGACAAATTCTGTTATGTTCTCCGACTCATTTTTCCATGCACCAACAACACTGCAGAGTATGAAGCCTTGCTTCATGGTTTGCGACTCGCCAAGGAGATGAACCTCACGCGTGTTAGATGTCTCGGCGATTCTGATCTGGTGGTTCAGCAAGTTTCAGGTACTTGGGATTCTCGGGACCCCCTGATGGCGGCTTACAAAAGGGGTGTGTCTGATGTGGCGGGTCATTTCCATGGCTATCAAGTTGATCATATCGACCGACGCCTTAACGAAGCAGCTGACGCCCTTTCACGTCTCGGCTCACAATGTAAGCCGGTTCCTCCCAATGTCTTTCTGGATATTTTGCATAATCCTTCCGTAAGGTTGCCCTCGGAAGAGGAGTTGGCAATACCAGACCCTGAGTCCCAGTTTGTGGCGGCTCTCCGTGTTACGCCGGATTGGGTTCTTCCGTATTTGGCATATCTTGCACGAGGCGAGTTACCTTCGGATGAGGTGTTGGCTCGCCAAATTGTCGGTCGGAGCAAATCCATGGTCATCATCAATGGCGAATTCTATAAGCGAAGCACTTCTGGGGTATTCCAACGATGCGTTTCTTCCGAAGAAGGATGCGTGATTCTGAACGACATCCATGCCGGAGATTATGGGCATCATGTCGGGTCACGCTCCTTGGTCTCAAAGGCGTTCCGTCACGGATTCTTTTGGTTGATGGCTCATGCAGATGCAGAAGAGATAGTTCGTCGATGTGATGGTTGCCAATGTTACGGACGACAGGCTCATGTGTCGGCTCAAGAACTAAGGATGATACCTATTACTTGGCCTTTCGCGGTCTGGGGCTAGACATGGTTGGCCCCTTTAAGATGTCGTCCAACAAAAAGCTCATCTGCTGGTGGCGGTTTATAAATTTACCAAGTGAGTCGAAGCAGAACCTGTTGGTGCTTGTGACGCGGAGACAGCGGTCAAGTTCTTGAAAAAACTGATCTTCCGGTTCGGATATCCACACAGCATTATTACTGATAATGGTACTAATCTATCACAAGGAGCGATGCAGGAGTTTTGCCACCGTGAGCACATCCGGCTTGATGTCTGTGCAGTTGCTCATCCACAATCTAATGGGCAGGCGGAACGGACGAATCAGGAAGTATTGCGAGGAATCAAACCCCGACTTATGGTTCCCGTGGAAGGCACCCCAGGGTGTTGGGTTGAGGAGTTGCCTTCAGTACTGTGGAGCATCCGGACCACCACAAACCGTTCTACGGGTTTTACTCCCTTTTTCCTAGTATACGGAGCAGAAGCTATTCTTCCCACTGACATTAGGCATGACTCGCCCAGAGTTGCTGCTTATGTGGAACAGGACAACGAGTTGGCGCGTCAAGATTCTTTGGACGCTTTGGAGGAAGCATGCGACTTGGCTGCCGTCCGATCGGCTATTTATCAGCAGGACTTGCGGCATTGTCACAGCCGCCGGGTCAAGAGCCGAACCTTTCAGGAGGGCGACTTAGTGCTTCGATTGATCCAAGATCGCACTGGCATGCATAAGTTATCACCACCATGGGAAGGACCGTTCGTCGTCGGCAAAAGCCTTCGCAACGGGTCATACTATCTGGTGGATCTTCGGCCAGATCGGCCAACCACGGAGGCTGAGTCAACTCGCCCGTGAAACATAGCCCACTTGCGGCCTTATTACACTTGAGCTATTGGCTCTGTTTTTTCTTCTCTTGAAAAATTGTAAGTTTTTCACTTTTATGAAGCAATAAAATTGATGCCCACAAACTCGGGGGCTTTCCTGCTATTTCATCTTATTGAAAGTATGGATTTTTTATTCTGCTCCTTAACAAGTCGCCCAAGCATGGACGCTATCCATACCAGAGAGCATAAGTCGCCATGATGCACTTATTACAACACTGGGTATCGATAAGCCAAAGAGGATCAAGTCGCTACAAGCACGTGATTCAAACATAGGCGCCTTATATGATTCTGTGGATTAGGCCGGCTTACTTGGGGGCTATTTGTTCCCAAGTCGTTTTGTGGTAAGAGCGTATACGCTTCTACAATCCTATGACCGGTCTTTCCCCTAATCATAGGTCACTTGGGGGCTTCCTCTCACTCAGATCAGCCTTACTACCCATTTGGCCTGCGAAAAATTACCGCATTACAAATGGTTATACTGGACTGTGTGTTGGCCGAATCGCCATATAGACCCATGAACTCTTGGCGAGTTACTCCGCTTTATGGACCCTGAACTCGCCTTGGTTAAAACATGTCTGGTACCGGCTAGCGCCCCCCATGGAAAATAGAGAAACCATTGGTTCACTGAACCTGCTTCATTGAAGCTTGACTCGTGGCTGATCAGCCGGTCTAAATACTTGAGCTTTTTTATACAAAAAGTCTCCCTCGGGTAGCACTTGAGTTTATATAACTCGTTCTATCCTGTCGCGACTTGTACGAGCCGACGAAATTCCTACTTTCACCTTCCTGGCACTGCCACAAGGTTTTTCAAATTTTTCCGACTCACCCTAACATCCTGAGTCGGTTATTGTTTATTATCATCCATTACTCACTGAGGTGGTTTGATGTATGTTTTTAAGCCTAACAGGTTGATGATCAAAATCACTATTGCCATGGTGGGTCAAGCATCATAAGACGCCCTGAGGGCGACACAAGGGTTTTAAAGAAATCACGGAACAAGGTTGTTTTCTATGAATGACTTATTACATGGCTCTGATGGCCAAATCCATGAAGAACTACTCTGCTGATGTCCCCGGGTCAGCTTGCTTTGAGCTCTTACCTACTTCAATTTGCAAGTCGCCCAATACCCAATTACACTTGGATAAGGCGGCGAATTCATCTTCATCATTCAAAAATGACGAGAGATCCGCCTCCAAATCAAAAGGGTTCTTGGGTCGGCGCGGAGTCAAGCTGGTTGTCACAAAGGTTGGCGGATTTATTTTCTTATTCTTGTCATCATAAGCGGCTTGATACCTTGATAAATCCAAGCTTGCTGCAAGTTGAGTCGCCGCCAGGCGGGATTCTTTGACAACGCGCTGATAATCCTCTTGAGAAAATTATGACCCGTCGTCCTTGAGCTGGGGAAAGCCTGCTGCTACTTCTTCGGGTTTTAACTCTGGAGTGTATGCCAAGCACCGACTCAACGTAGTCAGCACCCCTTTCCGGGCAGCTGACCGGGTTAGCTCACCTATCTGAGGCGGAAGGGTAGATAAGCAGCCAAGCATCTTTTTGATTGATGTTATGGGTTCCTTGGCACCCATCACTGCCTTCACGGCCAGCACGCTTCCGGTATACAGTTGCTCTGTTAATGTGTAAACCGCCTTCAGCACAGGACACAATCATTCTGAAGGTTGGCGGCTCTCGGACCTATATAAGGGATAATGATGGTCAGTAACTTATTCATACTAAGTTTTTTTTACAAAGTGCAAGATCAGGGTTTTGTTTCTTACCAAAGATAGCCTATGCCATGTTGGAGATATGTTGCTTTAAACCGACCAGCTCTTGTTGCACGGCTTCCCATTTTGCTTCAGCTTTTTCTGCTCGCTTTACCGCGGCGTCTTGATCAGCTTGAGCCTTGTGGTGGGCGGCCTTCAGCTTCTCCATCTCAGATAAGATTACTTGATATTTTTCTTCTGATTTTGCCCGCGCATCTTGCTGGTCGGCTAAACTTTTCTTTAAGTCGCCAAATGCCGACTCAGCTTGGGCAAGAGATTCCTGTCAAAATATATTATCAAGGGGCAAGTCTCAGAATTATTGCAAGCAACATCTCTGGCACTTGGGGGCAAATGTATATTTTTTTAGACAAAATTATACAATATCAAGACCCGACTCATATTTCAACAGATGACCCGGCCCTTGGGGGTTACAGTTCGAAAAAATTTTTCTAATATCAAGACCTGGCTCATCTTTCAAAAGATAACCCGGCCCTTGGGGGTTACAGGTCGAAAGATTTTTTCATATCAAGACCCGGCTCATCTTTCAACAGATGACCCGGCCCTTGGGGGTTACAGGTCGAAAGATTTTTTCTAATATCAAGACTCGGCTCATCTTTCAACAGATGACCCGGCCCTTGGGGGCTACAGGTCGAAAGATTTTTTCTAATATCAAGACCCGGCTCATCTTTCAACAGATGACCCGGCCCTTGGGGGTTACAGGTTGAAAGATTTTTTCATATCAAGACCCGGCTCATCTTTCAACAGATGACCCAGCCCTTGGGGTTATAGGTTGAAAGTTTTTTTTCTAATATCAAGACCCGGCTCATCTTTTAACAGATGACCTGGCCCTTGGGGATTAATGAAGATGGTATGCATTAAGGCTTACCTCATGTCGATTCTTCATCATAAGGAGTAGACTCTTCTCCATTTCATAACTCGCCTCCGGGCGACTTGCAAAGCCGGAGCAGAGTTCTTTAAATTCAAGATTTTCGTATTGAGATAGCTTGGCCTTGGAAATCTCATGTTCAATAGAAGGCCGGGTTGATGTTGATATGTGCTTCGACAAGACTGCCGGAGCCGGCTTAGAGAAGCTAGTACCAGTGATGATTACAACATCTGGATCCTCTACCGTTTTCAACGGATTCGGCAGATTGGGCGTATCCGTGCCTTCCTTGGGAGAATTCGGGAGATCCGCTTGGTCATCAGATTTATCCTTTGTCGGGTTATCCTGAGTCGGCGCCGGTTTTTCAATAGGCTCTGGAGCTGTAATGGAAGTTGACCCGCCAGTTTTCCTTTTCTTCGCTTGTGCCCTAAAAAGAGAAGGGGGTGCGCTTAAAAACAAACATCATCGTCATCAGGACAGTTTAAGTATTATAAGAATTTACCCTGGAACGCGGATCATCGGCGGAAGGGATGACATCACTGAGTCGCCTGACGAAGGGGGAGTATTGTGCAAAAAGTAATACCTAAAGATATGAGAAAGTTATAAGTATGATCCAAAAGGAAACAAAAGGGGACGCTGTTAAAAGGATACCTCATTCTGCCTCTTCTTGGTAGGATTTTTCGCTGGTAACCCGGACACCAAGTCTCCAGAATGACTCCGAGTCTTCCGATTGGAAGCATATTGCGTTTTCCTCAAAAGGAAATTAGGATCCAAACAAGCATTTGGGTGAGACATGGGAACCTTCCCACAAATCCGCCTGGCCGGCTTAGGCGGAGGAGAAGATGAGTCGGAGGAAACAGAAATTACCTCTATGCACTACTGAAATTCAGAAATTTGTCGTCTGCCAAGGCGGACGGCAAAGGGGGCAACCACGGACGGCAAAGGCTTTACCATCTGCCCCCTCATGGCAAAGTAGACGGTAAAAAAATCCGGTGAAGAGGCTCTTTGCCGTCTGCTTTCACAAAGCGGACGGCAAAGAATCTTTGCCATGAGGGGGCAGACGGCAAAATAAGTGGGACGGCATATATTGCAACGTCCCCGTTAAGTGTTAACGGCAGGCCTCCTCTCTTTGCCGTCTGCCTCCCCCCCTTTGCCATGTGGGGGCAGACGGCAAAGAGGGGAGAGAGAGGGGGCAGATTCTCTCTTTGCCGTCTGCCTCCCCCCCTTTGCCATGTGGGGGCAGACGGCAAAGAGGGGAGAGAGGGGGGGTAGATTCTCTCTTTGCCGTCTGCCTCCCCCCCTTTGCCATGTGGGGGCAGACGGCAAAGAGGGGAGAGAGAGGGGGCAGATTCCCCCTTTGCCGTCTACCTCCCCCCTTTGCCATGTGGGGGCAGACGCAAAGAGGGGAGAGAGAGGGGGCAGATTCCCCCTTTGCCGTCTGCCTCCACCCCTTTGCCATGTGTTGGCAGACGGCAAAGAGGGGAACCAGCCCCTTTTTTATTTATTTTTTGTTATATCCAACATTTTTAACAATAATCAGGATATATATATATATATATTTGACATAAATAAATTTCTTTCCGTACTCATAACCATATTAAAATAACTCTCATCCATAGTGCATACATATTATGGAAGTTACATCCGTACCAAACCATATATTACACCAGTTTCATCCACGTGCATACAAAGTTTCATATATTCATATACTACAATAGTTTCAATACAACCCATGGTACAAGAAATCATCTTCAAGCATTCCATCAACCAAGCTTCCCGTGAAGTGAAGGTAATCTGCAAAATGACAAATAAGAAAGTTAGAAAAATAATACTAGATGAAGTAGTGTATATATAGGTTATTTCTGAGAGAAATTAGCTAAGTATAGACCATTTAGGATCTAACTAAGCTAATTATGTCATTTAGGTGGAACCCTAGCTAACTATAGGAGAAGAGAAAGAGAAGAAGAAGTAAAAGAAGGAGGAGGAGGAGGAGAAGGAGAAGGAAGAGGAGAAGAAGAAGAAAAAGGAGGAGGAGGAGGAGGAGGAGAAGGAGAAGGAAGAGGAGAAGAAGAAGAAGGAGAAGAAGGAGAAGAAGAAGGAGAAGAAGGAGAAGAAGAAGGAGAAGGAGCGGGAGGCAAAGGGCCGTATGGCAGACGGCAAAGGCCCGCGGACGGCAAAGGCCCCCGGATTTCGGACACGGCAGGCATGGGACCCACGCGTCCCCTTTGCCGTCTGCCCTGGGGCTCTTTGTCGTCTGCTGGCAGACGGCAAAGGACCCACACATGGCAAATAGTATTTTTGCCATGTGTCAGTTCTTTGCCGTCTGTATTATGTCAACTGATGGCAAAGAGGTTCTTTGCCGTCAGCCAGCAGACGGTAAAGAACTGGCTGACGGAAAATTTCTGGATTCCAGTAGTGATGGAGTCTTCTTGGCTTTCGTTGCCCTCATTCTACACAAGAGATACAGAGGTGTAAACACAAAGTTATAGCAATGAATGGCAAGACAAAGAAGATAGAATTTTACCTCTGAAAGTACATCGCCGACTTGGGATTCGTCCGCATCAGACGGTTCAGTAACGGCGGCTTTGCCTTTGCTCTTGGATTTCTTCTTCGGGGGCGGCCTGGCTTGCTTCAGGGCCACCTTTTTCAGCCTCTTGGACCAGAATTTGTCACCTTTCTGAAGTGGCATTCTTATATGAGAATCATAATTCGAGTAAGTCGGAAAGAATAAAGTAAAGGCGGGTTAAGTTATTTACCTTAGGTGCCGGGTTGATCTTGCAGAATGGCTTAAGACCTATTTGACCACACCTGGCCAAGGGCTCGCTGGTCAGCTTCTTGGTGATGGACACAATGTCATTTTCTGTCAGTGTTGTACGGAAGTAGCACTGGGGATGGTCCAAGGTGCCATCAAACTCACACATTAAGCCGTCTCGGCGACTTAAGGGGAGGATGCGCCATTCAACCCAGCAGCGGATCAAATCAATCCTGGTAAGATCGTTGTTTGTAAGAGATCGTAACTCGGATAGCACCGGGATAAAATCTGACTCCTCTTCTTCAGTAAGCTTGTCTAGAAGTTTAAATTTTGTAGGAAGGTGTTCCTCCCTATAGCCAAGGAGCTTGTTTTCACCTTCAGGAGAAGTTTCTTGGCAATAAAACCAAGACTCGCCCCAGCCTTTGGGATGGCCTGGCATGGCGAGTGATGGGAATGAGTTGTCCCTGCGGCGTTGAACATTGACGCCTCCAAGTTCCAAGCTAGGGCCATTGGAAAATTCGGTCTGGCGATTCAAATGAAAGAAATACCAGAACAAAGGAACTGAAGGTTCCATCCGCAAGTAGGCTTCGCAGAACACTTGGAACTGACATAAGTTACTAATCGAGTTAGGTCCTAAGTCTTGGAGGCGGACGTTCATGAAAGTCATGGCATCTGTGTGGAATCTTGACCCTGGCGGCTTAAACCCCCATTCGAGGTGCTCAGCAAAGTCAACTATTTCCCCTTCCTTCGGGTTGGGAATTTCTTCTCCAAACCCGAATCGCCATCCGATAACCTCTTTCGGGTCGAGATTTCCCGTCTTCACACAGTCGTTGAGAAAAGCGTCATCAACTTTGGTCGGGAGCCAATCGGCTTTGAAAACGATACCCATGGCTACAAAGGAAAAGATTACGGGTAAATTAACTCGCCGAGAACTTACTGAGTGGTTAAAAGATCAATTAACTCGCCGAAGATTTGTCAGGTGACTAAGGGAGTTTGTTGACTCGCCAACAAGGGGTCGGGTCAGAATACAAGGGCGATTTAGGAACTTCCTACTGCTTAAGAGAGACGACTCAGAGCTTCAGAGATGTTCGCTAAAATGGTGAAGTACGGATCTACAAACAGGTTTTATACAGCAGGCAGTAACATATAGATCTACGGAGCAGGCGAAAGTGAATGAAAAAAGGCCTGGATAAAGTAAAAACAGCCTATGGCTAGGGTAAGAACACTAAAGCTGATTTGACAGAAGCCTTCTTAGATCCTCAAACAGGAGCTAATCAACTGAGGATATGGTTGATGCTACTGTACCTACTATTATCGTTGTGAACTAATCAGCGATTATGGGGGCATTCGAGGTGTTCTAAGAAGCCGGCAAGCAATGAACCTCGAGGAGCTAAGATCTACCTCTAATGGCGAAGGACTGACCTGATGATGTCGATCGGAGGCGACCAAGGAAGATCTGCGGCGAGTGTTGCTCGCTTAGTTGGCCTGAGGATGCGTCGGACGCGGTGGCCGGAGACGGAGATCTTCGGGCGGCGATGGAGTTCTTGGTGCGATCGCGAGGAAGAAGGGGTCGACGAAATGGGTAGGTGGGAATGTTCACTGCCCCCTTCCCCCAGCCTATTTATTGGGTCGGGCGCTGGAATCAAGCGCCTCGCGCGGGAATGACGACGGGATAAAGATTCGCTATAATGGCGCCCAAAATTTTCGGGATATCTGTGCCGAAGGATCCATTGGGGATTGCGTCATCATTTCTTCCGAGATTAAAGGGATAAGATGATGTCAACAAGAAGTGGTTCGGCGACTTGGGTATCTCCACGATAGGGTGGCGGATAAAGCGTATGATGCGTAAAAAGAGCAGAGTGAGTCGCCCGTGGCTAGGTGAGAGTTGACATGAACAGGTTCAGGTCGATCTGGGGCCTAATGTTGGGGATATTATCTGTTGTGTGACCCACCCTAGTTGGGTCGGGTCACCAAGCGGGCGACTCATCCTTTGGCGATTCAAGCTTTGGCCTGTGAGCCCAGGATCTAGATGGCGGTTCAAGATCCTCGTGGAGAATCAATCATTGGGAAGACCTCTAAGTCTTGGAAAGCACGGCGACTTAGAGATAGAAAGAATCATGACTTGCATGATTGTAAGGACTCTTGTAAACCCTAAGGGCTTGACCTGTATATAAAGGCGAGTCCCGGGGAAGGAGAGGGCAGGTTAGAAATCATCGAGTGCTAGGTCAGGCGAGTTACGCCCTCCTTGTAATCGAGACACCATCAATACAACACAAAGCAGGACGTAGGCTTTTACCTCCCTCAAGGGGCCGAACCTGGGTAAATCTCTGTCTCGCTCCCGTTCAACCCCTTTGAGTCGCCACCAAGGTGCGATGGCTCCAACACTAAGTCCTTTCACGAGGACATCTGTTGTGACAAAATCACGACACCAGCCTTCTTGTCTACCAAGCATCAAGGGTAGCTCCGCCTGAGTGACCGTTCCCCTCATAACAGAAGCACTTAGTCTCGGGTTTGGGTTTAATCTTGGGTCTCTTCATTAGTGCAGCAACTGTTTTGTCGTTTCATGAAGTATCCCCTCCAGCCCTTGCCTTTCTTGAAACTTAGTGGTTTTACTAACCATCAACTATTGATGCTCCTTCTTGATTTCTACTTTCGCAGTGTCAAACATCGCGAATCGCTCAAGCATCATTGTATCTATCCTTGATATGTTATAGTTCATCACGAAGCTCTCACAGCTTGGTGGCAGTGACTTTGGAGAACCATCACTATCTCATCTGGAAGATTAACTCCCACTTGATTCAAGCGATTGTCGTGCTCAGACAATCTGAGATTTTGAGCTTTTCTCTTTTACTTTGTAGGCAAAGAATCTTGTCGGAGGTCTTATATCTCTCAACAAGGGCACGAGCATGAAATCTCAATTTCATCTCCTTGAACATCTCTTATGTTCTGCGACGTTTTAAAAACATCTTCGGCGCCTTGCTTCTAAGCCATTAAGTATTGCGCACTGAACTATCACGTAGTCATCAAAAACGTGTATGTCAGATGTTCGCAACATTCACACATGACGCTCAAGGTGCAGCACACCGAGTGGTGCATTAAGGACATAAGCCTTCTGCGTAGCAATGAGGACAATCCTCAGTTTTACGGACTAAGTCCGCAAAGTTCCTACTATGAACTTTCAACAAAATTTTCTCTAGGAACATATAAAAACAGTAGAGCTATAGCGCAAGCTACATCTTAATTCGCAAAGACCATTATACTATGTTCATGATAATTAGTTCAATTAATCATATTACTTAAGAACTCCCAATCAAAAAGTACATCTCTCTAGTCATTTGAGTGGTACATGATCCAAATCCACTATCTCAAGTCCGATCATCACGTGAGTCAAGAATAGTTTCAGTGGTAAGCATCTCTATGCTAATCATATCAACTATATGATTCATGCTCGACCTTTCGGTCTCTTGTGTTCCGAGGCCATGTCTACACATGCTAGGCTCATCAAGTTTAACCCGAGTGTTCCGCGTGTGCAACTGTTTTGCACCCGTTTTATGTGAACGTTGAGTCTATCACACCCGATCATCACGTGGTGTCTCGAAACGATGAACTATAGCAACAGTGCACAGTCGGGGAGAACACAATTTCTTCTTGAAATTTTAGTGAGAGATCACCTCATAATGCTACCGTCGTTCTAAGCAAAATAAGGTGCATAAAAGGATTAACACCACATGCAATTCATAAGTGACATGATATGGCCATCATCATGTGCTTCTTGATCTCCATCACCAAAGCACCGACACGATCTTCTTGTCACCGGCGCCACACCATGATCTCCATCAATGTGTCGTCATCGGGGTTGTCGTGCTACTTATGCTATTACTACTAAAGCTACTTCCTAGCAATATAGTAAACGCATCTGCAAACACAAACGTTAGTTTGAAGACAACCCTATGGCTCCTGCCGGTTGCCGTACCATCGACGTGCAAGTCGATATTAACTATTACAACATGATCATCTCATACATCCAATATATCACATCACGTCGTTGGCCATTTCACATCACAAGCATACCCTGCAAAAACAAGATAGACGTCCTCTAATTGTTGTTGCATGTTTTACGTGGTTGCCATGGGTATCTAGTCGGATCGCATTTTACTTACGCAAACACCACAACGGAGATGTATGAATTGCTATTTAACCTCTCTCCAAGGACCTCCTCGGTCAAATCCGATTCAACTAAAATTGGAGAAACCGACACTCGCCAGTCATCTTTGAGCAACGGGGTTGCTCGTAGCGATGAACCCAGTCTCTCGTAAGCGTACGAGTAATGTCGGTCCGAGCCGCTTCGATCCAACAATATCGCGGAAACAAGAAAAGACTAAGGAGGGCAGCAAATCGCACATCACCGCCCACAAAAACTTTTGTGTTCTACTCGAGATAACATCTACGCATGAACCTAGCTCATGATGCCACTTTTGGGGAACGTCGCATGGGAAACAAAAAAATTCCTACGCGCACGAAGACCTATCATGGTGATGTCCATCTACGAGAGGAGATTTGGATCTACGTACCCTTGTAGATCGCACAGCAGGAAGCGTTAAGAAACGCGGTTGATGTAGTGGAACGTCTTCACGTCCCTGGAACCGCCCCACGAACCGTCCCACGAACCGTCCCACGATCCGTCCCACGAACTGTCTCGCGATCCGTTGCACGAACCGTCTTCCGATCCGTCTCATGATCCGTTCCGATCTAGTGCCGAATGCACGGCACCTCCGCGTTCAGCACACGTACAGCTCGATGACGATCTCCACCTTCTTGATCCAGCAAGAGGGGCGGAGAGGTAGAAGAGTTCTCTAGCAGCGTGACGGCGCGCCGGTGGTGGTGATGATCTACTCCGGCACGGCTTCGCCTAAGCTCCGCAGAAATACGATCTAGAGGAAAAACTGCGTGGTATAGGGTCGAGCGGCACCTGGCAAAGTTGTGTCTCAAAAACCCTCAATACCTCTAGTATATATAGGAGGGAGGGAGGGCAGGAGGCAGCCTCAAACCCTCAAGGTTTGGCCGAAATTGGAGGTGGAGGAGTCCTACTCCAATCCTACTTGGAGTAGGATTCCACCTTCCCACTTGGAAACTCTTTCAACCTTGTGTTTTTTCCTTGTCAAACCATATGGGCCTTGGTGGGAACTTATTCCAGCCCACTAGGGGCTGGTTTATCTCTTCCCATAGCCCATGAGACCCCTTGGGGCATGACACCCCTCCCGATGGTCCCGGGCACCCCTCCCGGCACTCTCGGTACACTACCGATGAGCCCGAAACTTTTCCGGTCACCAAAACAGGACTTCAAATATATCAATCTTTACCTCCGGACCATTCTGGAGCTCCTCGTGACGTCATGGATCTCATCTAGGACTCCGAACAACTGTCGGTTACCAACACCTATAACTCAACTATACCGAAACGTCACCGAACCTTAAGTGTGCAGACCCTGCGGGTTCGAGAACTATGTAGGCATGACCCAAGTGACAAATCCCAGTCTTGATCCATACTAACTCAATGGACACCTTCGGAGAAACCTATAGAGCATCTTTATAGTCACCCAGTTACGTTGTGACGTTTGATACACACAAGGTATTCCTCCGGTGCCAGTGAGTTATATGCTCTCATGGTCATAGGAACAAATACTTGACACGCAGAAAACTATAGCAATAAAACGACACGATCAATATGCTACGTTCATAGTTTGGGTCTTGTCCATCACATGATTCTCCTAATGATGTGATCCCGTAATCAAGTAACAACACTTGCCTATAGTCAGGAAACCTTGACCATCTTTGATCAACGAGCTAGTCAACTAGAGGCTTACTAGGGATAGTGTTTTGTCTATGTATCCACACAAGTATTGTGTTTCCAATCAATACAATTATAGCATGGATAATAAACGATTATCATGAACAAAGAAATATAATAATAACTAATTTATTATTGCCTCTAGGGCATATTTCCAACATTATGGTGGTTGAACAAATTACTGTCGAACAATTGATAGAACCGCGCAAAGTCATGACGATATCTAAGGCAATGATCATACATATAGGCATCACGTCCGAGACAAGTAGACCGATACTTTCTGCATCTACTACTATTACTCCAGACATCGACCGCTATCCAGCAAGCATCTAGTGTATTGAGTTCATGACGAACAGAGTAACGCCTTAAGAAAGATGACATGATGTAGAGGGATAATCTCAAACCAATGATGAAAACCCCATCTTTTTACCCTTGATGGCAACAACATGATGCGTGCCTCGCTACCCCTTCTTTCACTGGGTGAGGTCACTGCACGGTATGAACCCAGAACCAAGCACTTCTCCCATTGCAAGAATCATAGATCTAGTTGGCCAGAAAAAACCCACAACTCGAAGAGAAATACAAGGATATGAAATCATGCATAAGAGAGATCAGGAGAAACTCAAATAAGATTCATAGATAATCTGATCATAAATCGACAATTCATTGGATCTCGACAAACACACCGCAAAATAAGATTACATCGGATAGATCTCCATGAAGATCATGGAGAACTTTGTATTGAAGATCCAAGAGAGAGAAGAAGCCATCTAGTTACTAGCTATGGCCCGTAGGTATATGGTGAACTACTCACGCATCATCGGAGAGGTCATGGTGTTGATGAAGAAGCCCTCCGTATCTGAATCCCCCCTCCGGCAGGGCACCAGAATGTGCCCCAGATAGGATCTTGCGGAGACAGAAGCTTGCGGCGGCGGAAAAGTACTTGCTTGCTAGCTAGTTACTAGCTATGGACCCGTAGGTCTATGATTGCCATACAAGAGATGCACTAGACCTATAAGTATGTGAAAGCTCAAAAGGAGAACTAGTGGGTGTGCATCCAACTTGCTTGCTCAAGAAGACCTAGGGCAATTTTGAGGAAGCCCATCATTGGAATATACAACCCAAGTTATATAATGAAGATTCCCACTAGCATATGGTAGTGACAAAGCAAGAAGCTCTCAATCATGAAGAACATGGTGCTATTATGAAGCACAATTGTGGAAAAATATAGTAGCATTGTCCCTTCTCTCTTTTTCTCTTTTTTCATTTGGGCTCTTAGGCCTCTTTTTTCTTTTCTTTTTTCTTTTTATTTTTGGGCTCTTTGGCCTCTTTGTTTCTTTCCTCACATGCGACAATGCTCTAATAATGATGATCATCACAGTTTTTTTACTCACAGCTCAAAGCTTAGAACGATGATGACTCTATAGGAAATGCAACCGGCAGTGTACCGGGATGTGCAACGATCTAGCATGGCATACGACGTTGAAACATCTCGCTAGCTATCTTACGATCATGCAATGGCAATATGAGAGTGACGGCACAAGTCATGAGACGGAACGGTGGGAGTTGCATGGCAATATATCTCTGAATGGCTATGATATTGCCATAGTAGGTAGGTATGGTGGCTGTTTTGAGGAAGGCATATGATGGGTTTGTGTACCGGCGAGAATTGTGCGGCACTAGAGAGGCTAGCAATGGTGGAAGGTAAAAGTGCATCTTTACCATGGACTCACATTAGTCATTAAGAACTCACATACTTGTTGCGAAATTTTTTATTAGTAATCAAAACAAAGTGCTAAACGCATACTCCGAGGGGAAGGGTTGGTAGGTGTTAACCATCGCGCGATCCCGACCTCAACACAAAGGATGACAATCAATAGATCAATTATCCTCCGACTTCCTAACATAGCGGTTCACCATACGTGCATGCTACGGGAATCACTAACTTCAACACAAGTATTTCTAGATTCACAACACCCTACTAACATAACTCTTAATATTACCGAATCCATGTCTCAAAACTAATTGAGAGGAATCAAGAATTCTATTTCTACTCAATGCACATGAAGATGGAGGTTTTTGTATCCTCTTTGGGTACCTATAACATTTGGGACAACTTTCATAGCATAAGCCAACTACCAATTCACGCACCGCCGTGCTCTAAAAGATATAAGTGAAGCACATAGAGCAAAAGTATCTAGCTCAAAAGATATAAGTGAAGCACTATGAGCATTCTAGCAAAAATCACGATGAGTGCATGTCTCTCTCTCTCAAAAAGGTGTGCAGCAAGGATGATTGTGACACACAAAAAGAAAAGACTCCTACAATACAAGACGCTCCAAGCAAAACACATATCATGTGGTGAATAAAAATATTGCTCCAAGTAATTTTACCGATGGATTGAATACGAAAGAGGGGATGCCTTCCCGGGGCATCCCCAAGCTTAGGCTTTTTGGTGTTCTTGAATTTGGCTTGGGATGCCTTGGGCATCCCCAAGCTTGATATCTTTCCACTCCTTATCTCTTTGTCCATCAGAACATCACCCAAAACTTGAAAACTTCACAACACAAAACTTAAACAGAAACTCGTGATAACATTAGCACAAGAAAACAAACTACCACTTCTTTTGGTACTATAGCAACTTGAATTCTATCTATATTGGTGTTGGGATACTGTATTCTCACTTTTCCATGGCTAGTTCCCCCCGATACTAACCATAGTTTCATCAAAACAAGCAACCAACTCAACAAAAACAGAATCTGTCAAAAACAGACCCGTCTGTAGCAATCTGTATAATTCGTATACTTCTGGTACCTTAAAAAATCTGAAAACATACGACGGCCTGGGAAAAAGGCATATCAACCAGCATCAAAAATAATCAACTCAAAATCTCTTTCTGAATAAAAATGAAAAATCATCTCGAGAGCGAAAAGTTTGTGTCTTTTTCCAGCAGGATCAAACAACCATTACCAAGACTAGTCATAAAGGTTTTGCTTGGCTCAAACACAAAAAGAAACACAAAAAACACAATCACAACAGAATTGTGATGGTGTGGACGCAACAAAACAGAAAGAAAAGATAAATTCATTGGGTTGCCTCCCAACAAGCGATATTGTTTAACGCCCTTAGCTAGGCATAAAAGCGATAGAATCACGTATCGTCGTCTTTGGTGCTCAAACCATAAGTAGCGAGATCACTTATCATCTTAAGGTTTTCATCTTTCTTGATGGATCATTCACCACTACTTTTAGGAACAAAAATAGACTTGGTGATTTTATTGTGGGCAAAATTTGGAGTACTCTGCACAGCAGCAAAAGCGGAACCCAAGTTGGTTATAACATCCTCTAGTTTGCCAATCCTAGCGGAGTCATGACCTATTTTTTCGTTAACTGTGGGTTCCTTCTCCTTTAATTTTTTTAAAACCATTCCCACCTTGGATCCGTACTGAGTGATTTGATTGTGGATCTTTTTATCCAAATTATCAATGAGTTCAATCATAGCAACTTTATTTTCAATGACGTCGAGTCTACGCATCACATGTTCTAGAGTTAAGGTAGTTCCATTAACCATGAGTGGGGGTGAGCCTACCAAATTTATCATAGCTCCGTAAGAATCAACGGTATGGCTACCCAAGAAATTTCCACCTACGATGGTGTCAAGAATATACCTATTCCAAGGAGAAACACCCACATAAAGACTGCGAAGCAGGATGGTAGTGGATTGCTTATGAGTAGATCTACTCTGAGCATTGCAAATCCTATACCAAGCGTCCTTTAAGTTTTCTTCCTCAATTTGTTTGAAATTTAGGACTTCACTCTCGGGAGTATCATTTGAAGTGGTGGATCTAGCCATGAGGACAGGTAGACTATCCCACACAGACGAACAGAAAGCAAGCAAGAGAAAAGGGCGAACGAAAAGGCGAACGAAAAAGGCATACGAAAAAGGCAAATTGTGAAGTGGGGGAGAGGAAAACGAGAGGCAACTGGCAAACAAAGTAAATGCAAGAGATGAGTTTGTGACACTTACTTGGATGAGTACTTGACTTGATCCTCCCCGGCAACGGCGCCAGAAATTCTTCTGCTACGGCAACAGACAACAGCGCCAGAAATTGACACGTTGACGGAGACTGGGCTTGCATTGGTTTTTTCCTTGAAGAGGACAGGGTGATGCAGCACAGGAGCAGTCAGTATTTCCCTCAGTTTGAGAACCAAGGTATCAATCCAGTAGGAGAATCTCGTCAAGTCCAGAGTACCTACGCAAACACAAAAGAGCTTGCACCCAACGCTTTAAAGGGGTTGTTAATCCCTTCAAGTTTGATTGCAAAGTGAGATATGAAGGCGGAAAGTGCAATGAAGTAAAAAGTGTAAGGCTGAAAATATGGTGTGGAGTAGACCCGGGGGCCATAGTGTTCACTAGAGGCTTCTCCTAAAATAGAAAATATCACGGTGGGTGAACAAATTACTGTCGAGCAATTGATAGAACCGCGCAAAGTCTTTTTACCCTTGATGGAAACAACATGATGCGTGCCTCGCTACGCCTTCTATCACTGGGTGAGGTCACCGCACGGTATGAACCCAAAACCAACCACTTCTCCCATTGCTAGAATCATAGATCTAGTTGGCCAGACAAAACCCACAACTCGAAGAGAATTACAAGGATATGAAATCATGCATAAGAGAGATCAGGAGAACACAAATAAGATTCATAGATAATATGATCATAAATCCACAGTTCATCGGATCTCGACAAACACACCGCAAAAGAAGATTACATCGGATAGATCTCCATGAAGATCATGGAGAACTTTGTATTGAGGATCCAAGAGAGAGAAGAAGCCATCTAGTTACTAGCTATGGACCCGTAGGCCTATGGTGAACTACTCATGCATCATCGGAGAGGTCATCGTGTTGATGAAGAAGCCCTCAGTATCCGAATCCTCCCTCCGGCAGGGCACCAGAACGTGCCCCAGATGGGATCTTGCGGAGACAGAAGCTTCCGGTGGCGGAAAAGTACTTTCGATGATCTCCTGATTTTTTGTGGAATTTTTGGGGATATATAGGCGCAAAACCTAGGGAAAAGGAGGTCCATGGGGCCCACAAGCCTGAGGGACGCGCCCTCCCCCCTGGCCACGGGGTGGGAGCTTGTGCGGGCCCTGGGGACCCCCTGCCTTGGATCTCAAGTCTCCTGATCTTCTTTCGTTACAGAAAAAATCTTTTCGGGGATTTTATTCCGTTTGGACTCCATTTCAAATTCTCCTCTGAAAGGGGTCAAAAACATGGAAAAAACAGGAATTGGCACTTGGCACTGAGTTAATAAGTTAGTCCCAAAAATATATAAAAGGCATGCAAAACATCCAAAGTTTGACAAGACAATAGCATGAAACCATCAAAAATTATAGATACGTTGGAGACGTATCAGTACTACCCGCATGATCCAAGAAACCTCACGCCAAGAGAAGAGGCTGACAATCAGCTCAATCAATCCGCCTTGTTCATCCTTCAAGCAGCAGTACATGTTGAAGACCTTCCTCACTTGCGCCCCTTCTTTCATGCCAAATATTGTTGGGATAACATCATCTCCATGTACAAGGAAAGATCTAGCATTCAACGGTCTAACTATGAAGTGGTTATTGATGAGGCTGATGAATTTCCTATGATCAAGGATGAGGACCCCCATGAACTTTATCGAAGAGCTACAACTCTTGTTGTTGCGCTTCAGGATCATGGAAGCAAAGATGTGGATGACACTTGGATTAAGCGTAAGTTTCTCAAGGCCATCATGCGTTTCAACAAGTCCATGTCCTCCATCATCTGTCAAAGTTTGGACTTTCATTCCTTGTCCTCAAGTGACGTGTTGGATGAGTTTACTGCCTTGAACATATTGAACAAGACCGCTGAAAATGCTCTAGCCCGTGTTCAACGGTCAAGAAAAGACTACCCCAACCTTTCTTTGAATGCCAAGGCAGCTTTGGAGGAAGATGATGATGAAGAAGAAGAAACTTGTCCCGAAGACACCAAGTATGCTTACCACGAGCACATGGCTCTTGCATCAAGGCAATTTTGGGGCAATAAGAGAAAATCAAGGCCCAACTTCTCCAAGAACAACTCAAATGGGTCCAAGGGAAAGCAACGTGTGAGAACTTGCTACAAGTGTAGCAATGTGAGTCACTTTGTGGCAGATTGTCCCTATGAGCAGAGGGAAGACAATGGTGGAAGCTCATTCGCAAAGACAAGACCAAGTCCTTCCCAAACAAGAACAACTTCCCCAAGAATATACCCCAAAAGGTGTTGGTGGCCCAATAAGAGTACCAATCCGATGAGGATGATGACGATGATACAAGTGGTGAAGTGATGGGAATGACCATAGTGGACATTGCATCCTATTCTCCAATCAAGGTGTCCCTCTTCAAGGCCCCCAACGAGAATCGCATTGTCAAGTGCCTGATGGCCAAGGCATCCAACAAGGTAACCTCTAACATTCAAACTACCAACACCAAAGCTAGCATTTCTGCTACCATGGATAGCGGTGATGAAAAGGAAGAGGTAGTCGATGAGAAAATTCCTTTGATATATTCATGAGTAAAATCAAGGTTAAATCCAAGAAGCACTTTGTTGCTCTATTTGAACAACTAGGAGAGGCTAATGACCTCATTGAAATGCATGAAGAAATTATCTCCACGTTACAAGGACATAGTCGTGACTATGCCGATGAGATTGCGGATCTTTCTATTGCTCTTGAAGAAGAGAAGGACTTCGTTTGAATCTTCAGGAGTCACACAATGATGACCTTGCTATATTAAAGAAAGATCTTGATCATGCTCTTGTTCTTACTCGTATGCTTAAATCTGAAAAGGTTGCACTTGGGCTTGATCATGGTAGACTCAAAGAAGAATTTGACATACTTGACAAGGCCCACAAGGCCTTGAAAAGTGCTCATGCTTCTTTGAAAGAGTCTCATGCTCAATTCCAAGTAAAATTCGCTAAGGAAATAGCCACATGCTCTCCCTTTGTTATCATTCATAATGCCCATGCTACTAACCCATGTTCATTGGAAATATGCCCTCGAGGCAATAATAAAATAGTTATTATTATATTTCATATTTCAAGATAATCGTTTATTATCCATGCTATAATTGTATTGAATGGAAACATAAATGCATGTGTGGATATATAGACGAAACAATGTCCCTAGTGAGCCTCTAGTTGACTAGCTTGTTGGTCAAGGATGGTTAAGGTTTCCTAGCCATACACAAGTGTTGTCACTTGATGACGGGATCACGTCATTAGGAGAATGATGTGATGCAGAAGACCCAAACTATAAATGTAGCATATGATTGTGTCATTTTGTTGCTATTGTTTTCTGCATGTCAAGTATACATTCCTATGACCATCAGACATGTAGCTCACTAACACCAGAGGAATGCCTTGTGTGTATCAAACGTCGCAACGTTACTAGGTGACTATACAGATACTCTACAAGCATCTCCGAAGGTGTCCGTTGAGTTAGCATGGATCAAGACTGAGATTTGTCACTTCGTGTGACGGAGAGGTATCTCGGGGCCCACTCGGTAATACAACATCACAAACAAGCCTTGCAAGCAATGTGACTAAAGGGTTACCCACGAGATCTTGTATTACGAAACGAGTAAATAGACTTGTCGGTAATGAGATTTAAATAGGTATGGCGATACCGACGATCGAATCTCGGGCAAGTAACATACTGAAGGACAAAGGGAATGATATACGGGATTGTGTGAATCCTTGCCATAGAGGTTCAACCGATAAGATCTTCGTAGAATATGTAGGATCTAATGTGGACATCCAGGTCCCGCTATTGGATATTGGCCGGAGAGTGTCTCGGCCATGTCTACATAGTTCTCGAACCCGCAGGGTTTGCATAATTAAGGTTCGGTGACATTTTCGGTATAGTTGAATTATTGATGTTGGTAACCGAATGTTGTTCGGAGTTCCGGATGAGATCCCGGACGTCACAAGTGTCTCAGGGATGGTCTGGAAATGAAGATTGATATATAGGATTATTGCATTTGGCTTCCGGAAAGATTTCGCGTATTACCGGTAAAGTATCGGGAGTGATGAATGGATTCCGGGGTTTTACCGGGAGGGGCCACCCACCCGGGAGAGGACCTAATTGGCCCATGCGTGGCGCACCAACACTTAGTGGGCTGGTGAGGCCAGCCTAATAAGCCTATTTTGGCCAAGGCAAAAATAAAGGGAAAAGAAAAGAAAAAAAGGAAGGAGGTGGACAAGAAGGAAAGGACTCCTCCACCAAACGGAATTGGAGGAGCAGACCTTCCTCCTTGGCTCGGCCGACCCCTCCTACTTGGAGTAGGAGGCAAGACAGCCTCCCTCTTGTTCCTCCTATATATAGTGGAGATTTGAGAGGGTTTTTGCACCTCAAGCCTTTGTGCAAACCTCTCTCCCTCCACTACTTCATGACACTTCGTAGCTAGACCGGTATGGCACGGCGAAGCCCTGCCGGAGTAGCTCCACCATCATCACTGCCACGCCGTCGTGCAACCGGAGAATTCAGCTACCTCTTAGTCTCTCTTGCTGGATCAAGAAGGCGGGGGTCGTCATCGAGTTGTACGTGTGCTGAACGCGGAAGTGTCATCCGTTCGGTGCTAGATCGGGACGGATCGTGGGACGGCGGTGATTTGGATCGCAAAGACGTTCCACTACATCAACCGCGTTTCTTAACGCTTCCTGCTTAGCGATCTACAAGGGTATGTGGATCCATCTCCCTCTCGTAGATGATCATCACCATGATAAGTCTTCGTGTGCGTAGCAAAATTTTTGTTTCCCATCCAATGTTCCCCAACAATGTTGTGAGCATGTACATCTTGTGGAAGAGAATATAAAATTAAAAGAGCAGCTCGAGAAAGGCCTTGTGACATGTATCCAAGGCAAAAATAATCTTAATGTCCTTTTGAGTAGTCAAAAGGAAGTGGTTTCTAAGGAAGTCCAAAAAGAACAAGAAGAGGAAGACCAAGCAACCTCTCCAGCTTATGGAAACCTTTGTTAAAGCCGGGGATGGTTCTCACATGAAGAAGAATAAGGACCAAGCTAAGGGTGGTAATACCAATAAGGGAAAAACCCTCTCTCCCAACACAGTCGGCGACTTTAACCCCTCTTATGTTTTATGTCATGCCAGTGATGGGGATGTTTTTGCTAAGTTTGTTGGTTCTCCTAATGAGTACATTGAATGGTCTATTTGGGTTCCTAAGGCCCTTGTTACTAACCTGAAAGGACCCATTAAAGTATGGGTACCTAAATCCAAGCATTGATCTTATGCATGAGTTTGCTTCCGGTGGGGTGTCATGGTTGCTTGATAGTGGAGCACCAAATCATATGACCGGAAGCAAGGACTTGGTCGTGTACGTTCATCCCGACCCATGTGTGGCTACCCAAGTCTCATTTGGTGATGATGCGATTTCAAAGGTATTGGCTCTTGGCAAGGTGGTAATTTCTCCAGAACTTACCATTGAAAAAGTCATGCTTGTTGATACCCTCGCATACAATTTACTTTTTGTTCATCAACTTGCAGACATGGGTTTTTGTACTTCCTTTGGCATTGATTCAGTGGCCCTTTTGTGGAGCAAGACTCTTAAAGTAGCTTTTGTTGGGCATGTCGAGAACGGTCTCTATGTGGTTAACTTTTCAGAGCAACCCACTAAGAACGCGACTTGCGTGACGGCTAAAGCTGATGTGGGATGGCTTTGGCAAAGACGGCTAGCCCGTGTCAATATGATATCTTTGCAAAGTCTTCTCAAAGGGGATCACGTTCTTGGACTGAAAAATGTGAGTTTTGCGAGAGATCATGCTTGCAGTGCATGTATTGAAGGAAAGATTCATGAGATAGCTCACCGCCCCGCGACTACCATCTACTCGAAAAGGACCTTGGAGATCCTCCACATGGATCTCTTTGGTCCACCATATTATGATAGCCTTGGGGGAAGAAAGTATTGCTTGGTGCTTGTGGATGAGTACTCAAGATATACTTGGGTGTACCTTTTCAAGAGAAAGAGTGAGACTCAACAAACTGTCATCGACTTTGCCAATGAAGCTCAACGACAACATGATGCCAATAATTTGATGATTAGAAGTGACAATGGCACCGAGTTCAAGAATTACACCTTAAATAAATTTCTGAGTGATGAAGGAATCAAGCATCAATGTTCTGCACCTTATACTCCTCAACAGAATGGTGTGGCAGAAAGGAAGAATCAGACGTTGATGGACGTGGAAAGAACCATGGTGGCGGAGTTTAAATCTCCGTATAACTTTTGGGCCGAAGCCATAAACACTGCATGCCATGCATCCAATCGGCTCTACCTTCGCAAAGGCTTGAACAAGACTCCATATGAAATTCTTACCGGTAACAAGCCCAACCTCAAGTACTTCCGGGTGTTTAGCTATGAGTGTTTCATTATTAAGAAAGGCACTCGCTTGTCTAAATTTGAACCTAGAGCTCAAGAGGGCATATTTGTTGGTTATGCTACAAACCCTTGCGCTTACCATGTCCTCGACTAGTCCTCAAGACTTATTGACGACATGTGTAATGTAGAGTTTGATGAAAATAATGGCTCCCAAGTGGAGCAAAGTGGTCTTTGTGATGTAGGTGATGAAAGTCCTCCCCAAGCCATAAGCAGAATGGGTGTGGACACTTCCTGCCCGTTGAGGAACCCCTTGTGACTGAAGGAGAAGGACAATGTTCCACTCATGTGGAACCATCACCGACGTAAGACCCACACGCTTCCAAAGAAAAAATTGAAGGCCCTCAACCCTGTGATCAAGATCAAGGAAAAGATCCAATACAAGATGGTGGTTCACCAAGTGATGTCCTTGATCGAGCTCACTCCTCCAAGCAAGCTCAAGAGCAATCTCAAGATCAAGATCAAACTCAAGATCAAGAGCAAACTCCCAAAGGCGGTAAAGTTCACAAAAAGGATCCTCCTCAACTCACTCCTGAGGATATTCGGGAAAGAGATATCGCCAAGAATATTGTCAAGCTCATCAAGAATTCACATATTTTAGAGAATGTCTATGGCAGCGTGAATTAAGGGGTAACCCCTCACAGACAATTATCAAACTTTTGTGCACATCATGTGTTTGTTTCTTGCATTGAACCCCTTAAGGTACAAGATGCACTCGAAGACATGGACTGGGTTGAATCCATGCATGACGAACTCAATAACTTCGAGCGCAACAATGTGTGGTGATTGGTGCCAAGACCAAAGGAGAACCACTATATCATCGGAAGCAAGTGGATCTTTAAGAACAAGCAAGATGCAAACGACGTCGTCATTCGTAACAAGGCAAGATTGGTAGCACAAGGCTACTCCCAAGTCGAGGGCATTGACCATGGTGAAACCTTTCCTCCTGTTTCTCACCTTGAATCTATTCGCATGTTGCTTGCATTTTCTTCTCATCATAACTTCAAATCATACCAAATGGATGTGAAGAATGCATTTCTTAATGGTCCCCTTAAGGAGTTGGTATATGTCAAGCAACCCCCAGGGTTCGAGGATCCCAAGTTCCCCAATCATGTTTATGTTCTTGATAAGGCACTCTATGGCCTTAAACAAGCACCAGGTGCATGGTATGACCAGCTTATCGAGATGTTACTTGATCGTTGTTCTGAAGTTGGGAAAATTGACCCCACTCTTTTTACCAAGAAGGTCAAAGGGAGCTTGTTCATATGCCAACTATATGTTGATGATATTATCGTTGGTTCTCCTAACAAAGCTTTTAATGAAGAATTTGCCGCATTAATGACCAAAGAGTTTAAGATGTCTATGATGGGAGAGTTGAAGTTTTTCCTTGGATTCGAAGTCAAGCAATGAAGTCAAGGAACCTTCATCAATCAAGCAAAATATACTCAAGACATGCTCAAAAGGTTCAAGATGGATGACCTCAAACCGGCCAAGGCCAACACTCCCATGCCTCTCAACTGTCATCTTGATCTTGATCCCAATGGTAAAGTTGTGGCTCAAAATGTATATTGCTCTATGATCGGCTCTCTGCTTTACATTTGTGCATCTAGACCGGATATTATGTCGAGTGTGGGAATTTGTGCACGATTTCAATCCGCACCTAAGGAGAGCCACTATATGGCGGTCAAGCGAATCTTTCGATATTTGGCTCATACTCCAAATTTTGGCTTATGGTATCCCAAAGGTGCTTCATTTGAGCTCATAGGATATTCGGACTCGGATTGGGAGGGAGACCGTGTGGATAGGAAGTCAACTTCCGGAGGTTTCCAATTCCTTGGTCGCTCTCTGGTAAGTTGGTCTTCAAAGAAACAAAATTGTGTTTCTCTCTCGTCCATCGAGGCCGAATATGTAGTTACTGCTAGCTTTTGTGCTTAGTTGTTGTGGATGAGGCAAACTTTAAAGGATTACAGTGTCACTTGTGTCAAAGTGCCTCTTTATTGTGATAACATTAGTGCTATCTTGATCTCCAACAACCCAGTTCAGCATTGCAAGACGAAGCATATTAGTATTCGTCACCATTTCATCCGGGAACATATCAAGCGTGGGGAAATTAATCTCATTTATCTAAACACTAATGATCAACTTGCAGATATATTCATGAAGCCTTTGAATGAAGCAAGATTTCACGAGTTAAGGCATGAGCTAAATATCATTGATTTGAGCAATGTGGATTGAAATTAGGCACATCCCACCACTCTCATCATTCTATTATGTTTCGATGTAGGCATGGATTTAGGGGGAGTGTAGTTCTCTCAATAAACTATCCCTCCTCCTATTATGCATAAAATGATCAAATCTTTCAGATTCGCCGGTTTTGATGGTAATTGTGCCTCAAAGACGAGTTTTGGTCATGGCCACAAGGTTAAAATCTTCGTGGTGCCATACCAATCGACTCAAACATAGATGGCCTTGGCCACCGCCCCCTCCTAGTGAGGTATTTTCCTTTGGTGTTTCTCAAAAATGTGCCTTTTTGGTCCTTATTTGCTCTTCTAGTTTGCTTAAGACTTAGGTGTGGGTATCCTTCACGGTTTGTCTTTTTGTGTTTTTTCTTGTTCACCTTGGAGCTTATCCCACCATACACATGTGCCTTGTCTATATCCCAAGCTCTCCTCATCTCAAAACCCCTCTCATCAAATTGTATGCTTTGAAACTTTGGTGGTGGTGGTTGTGGCTCGGCAGTACAACCGGTGGTCCATGCGGTACAACCGCTAATCACCTATTGTCCCGCTCGAGTGGTACAGCCGGGCTGTTACACGGTTGGACCGCTAATTCCTAATTTGTTCCAGGACCGGTACAACCGCTCATCGGAGCGGTACAACCGGTCGCGTCAACCGGTACCTAAAGGGAGGGTCGGGTCGACGGGGTACTCAGTTTCCCCTTTCGTGCCCAACTCCCTCCCTCGGTGCCCTAGCCACCAGTCGTCGTCACCATCGCACCTGAGTGCCTATGGCGCCTCGGATCTGCGGCCTCCTTTCAGATTTGCTCTGAGGAGGCCCTTCCTCCCCTGATCTACTCCCATGGACGCCGGTAGTGCCCTATTTTCCTCTTGTTCTTGGATTCTTTCCTTCGAATCCTCTGTTGTTAGGGCATTGTTCGGTTCCCTCATTTTTTAGCCAAAAATATTGGAGGGATAAGATCATATATGCACTTCCAATTAGTGGTTATGAGTAGAAACTCATGAGTGGTGTATTTATGAGATCCGGATGCACCGGTTCCCCAGTAGTGGTACAACCTCTTGCAATTGCGGTACAACCGCTGTTGTGGTACAACCGCTTGGGTGACCGGTTCTACCTGACTCTCTGAATTTTGCTGCACTAATTCTTGTTTCTCCTCTTCACACCTTATATATTCCTACTTTTGCGCACAATTGTCTCATATTTTCTGGGTTTCTTTTGTGTGTTATTATTGTGTGTGTCTGTAGGTGGCTCTAGCGCTCGTTCTTCTCCTTAGAAGAATTCCAAGAAACGAGCTTGCAAGTGTAGGCTCCTTGATGACCCTGAGCAAGAGGAACTTGTGATCCCTAGCAATCTAACTCGCCTTGCGAAGTCCTTGGCCGCTGCTACCTCTTGAGCTTGCGTTGGTTTTTCCCTTGAAGAGGAAAGGGTGATGCAGCACAGTAGCAATAAGTATTTCCCTCAGTTTGAGAACCAAGGTATCAACACAGCATGAGTATGAAGATGAGGCACCAATGTACCTGCGCAAAAACAAACAAACTTGCACCCAACGCTATAAAGGGGTTGCCAATCCCTTCACGATTATTTGCAAGGTGAGATCTGAAGGTGAAAAGTGCAACAAAGTAATTTTGTGGATCTGAAAATATGATGTGAAATAGACCCGTGGGCTATACTGTTCACTAGAGGCTTCTCTCATGATAGCAAGTATTACGGTGGGTGAACGAATTACTGTCGAGCAACTGATAGAATCGCGCAAAGTCATGATGATATCTAAGGCAATGATCATACATATAGGCATCACGTCCGAGACAAGTACGATACTTTCTGCATCTACTACTATTACTCCACACATCGACCGCTATCCAGCATGCATCTAGTGTATTGAGTTCATAACAAAGAGAGTAACGCCTTAAGCAAGATGACATGATTTAGAGGGATAAATTCATGCAATATGATATAAACCCCATCTTTTTACCCTTGATGGCAACAACACGATGCGTGCCTCGCTACCCCTTCTATCACAGGTGAGGACACCGCACGGTATGAACCCAAAACCAAGCACTTCTCCCACTGCAAGAATTATAGATCAAGTTGGCCAAACGAAACCCACAACTCGAAGAGAATTACAAGGATACGGAATCATGCATATAAGAGATCAGAGGAGACTCAAATAATATTCATAGATAATATGATCATAAATCCACATTTCATCGGATCTCGACAAACACACCACAAAAGAAGGTTACATCGGATAGATCTCCATGAAGATCATGGAGAACTTTGTATTGAAGATCCAAAAGAGAGAAGAAGCCATCTAGCTACTAGATATGGACCCAAAGGTCTGTAGTGAACTACTCACGCATCATCGGAGAGGCAATGGTGTTGATGAAGAAGCCCTCCGTGTCCGAATCCCCCTCCGGCAGGACACCAGAACGGTCCCCAGATGGGATCTTGCGGAGACAGAAGCTTGCGGCGGTGAAAAAGTATTTTCGTGGCTCTCTCTGTTGGTTTTGGATTTTTAGAGAATTTATAGGCGAAATATATAGGGCAAAGGAGCCAAGTGGGGCCCACAAGCCTGCTAGGCGCGGCCCCCAGGCCGCGGCTAGGGGCATGTGACCTCCCCCGAGGTCTTCTGCCTTGGTTCTCAAGTCCCATGCGTATCTTCTGTTATGGAAAAAATCACCCCGCAGGTTTTATTCCGTTTGGACACCGTTTAATATTCTTCTGTGAAAAAGGTCAGAAACACGGAGAAAACAGAAACTGGCACTTAGCACTGAGTTAATAGGTTAGTCCCAAAAAAGATATAAAATAGCATATTCATGCATACAGAACATCCAAAGTTGACAAGATAATAGCATGGAACCATCAAAAATTATAGATACGTTGGAGACGTATCAAGCATCCCCAAGCTTAACTCTTGCTCGTCCTCGAGTAGGGAAGTGATAAAGACTGAATTTTTGATGTGGAATGCTACCTAACATATTTGTCCTTTGTAACTTCTTTCTTGTGGCATGAATGTTCAGATCCGTAAGATTCAAACAATAGTTTACTATTGACATGAAAACAATAGTACTTCAAGTATACTAGCAAAGTGATCATGAACTTTTGAAATAACAAGTCCAAAGAAAGTTATCCCTACAAAATCATATAGTCTGGCTATGCTCCATCATCCCCACGCAACAAATTTAAATCATGCACAACCCCGGTATTGGCCAAGTAATTGTTTTCGCACTCTTACTTTCTCAAACCCTTTAAACTCTCACGCAATACATGAGCGTGAGCCATGGATATAGCACTATGGGTGGAATAGAGTGTGGTGGAGGTTGTGAGGCAAAAAGGAGAAGATTGTCACATCGACTCGGCGTATCAATGGGATATGGAGATGCCCATCAATATATAGCAATGTGAGTGAGTAGGGATTGCCATGCAAAGGATGCACTGGAGCTATAAGTGTGTGAAAGATCAAAAAGAAAACTAGTGGGTGTGCACCCAACTTGCTTGCTCACGAAGACCTAGGGCAATTTTGAGAAATCCCATCATTGGAATATACAAGCCAAGTTATATAATGAAAATTCCCACTAGTATATGAAAGTGACAAAACAAGAGACTCTCTATCATGAAGAACATGGTGCTATTTTGAAGCACAAGTGTGGAAAAATATAGTAGCATTGTCCCTTCTCTCTTTTTCTCTCATTTTTTTTGTTTGGGCTCTTTGGCCTCTTTTTCCCTCACATGGGACAATGCTCTAATAATGATGATCATCACACTTTTATTTACTTACAACTCAATACTTAGAACAATGATGACTCTATATGAAATGCCTCCGGCAGTGTACCGGGATGTGCAACGATCTAGCTTTGCGTATGACTTTGAAACATCTCACTAGCTATCTTACAGTCATGCAATGTCAATATGAAAGTGACGGCACATGTCATGAAACGGAATGGTGGAAGTTGCATGGCAATATATCTCGGAATGGCTATGAAAATGCCATAATAGGTAGGTATGGTGGCTGTTTTGAGGAAGGTATATGGTGGGTTTGTGCACCGGCGAAAGTTGCGCGGCACTAGAGAGGCTAGAAATGGTGGAAGTTGAAAGTGCATCTATACCATGGACTCACATTAATCATGAAGAACTCATATACTTATTGCGAAAGTTTTATTGGTAATCGAAACAAAGTGTTAAACGCATACTCCTAGGGGAAGGGTTGGTAGGTGTTAACCATCGCGCGATCCCGACCGCCACACAAAGTATGACAATCAATAAATCAATTATGCTCCGACTTCCTAACATAGCAGTTCACCATACGTGCATGCTACGGGAATCACGAACTTCAACACAAGTATTTCTAGATTCACAACACCCTACTAACATGACTCTAATATTACCATATCCATATCTCAAAACTAATTGTGAGGAATCAAACTTATATTTACTAATCAATGCAATTGAATATGGAAGTTTTTATTATATCCTCTTTGGATGCCTATCATCCTTAGGGCTCTTTCATAGCACACGCCAATTACCAAGTTACTTAGGGAGAGCACTCTCAAAAAGATATAAGTGAAGATCGAGAGTTCTTATTTCTTCAAAATATGACACGGCAGTGCTCTAAAAAGATCTAAGTGAAGCACTAGAGCAAAATTATCTAGCTCAAAAGATATAAGTGAAGCACATGCGAGCTAAATTGCCTAACTCAAAAGATATAAGTGAAGCTCAATGAGTATTCAAGAAAATTCACGATGAGTGCATGTCCCTCTGAAAAAGGTGTGCAGCAAGGATGATTGTGACAAAACAAAAAGAAAAGACACCTATAATACACGACGCTCAAAGCAAAACACATATCATGTGGTGAATAAAAATATAGCTCCAACTAACGTTACCGATGGATTGAAGACGAAAGAGGGGATGCCTTCCCGGGGCATCCCCAAGCTTAGGCTTTTTGGTGTCCTTGAATTTGGCTTGCGATGCCTTGGGCATCCCCAAGCTTAAGATCTTTCCACTCTTTATGCCATTGTCCATGAGAACATCACCCAAAACTTGAAAACTTCACAACACAAAACTAAAACAGAAACTCGTGATATCATTAGCATAAGAAAACAAACCACCGACTCTTTAGGTATTGTAGTAAACTTGATTTCTATTTAGATTGATGTTATATTACTGTATTCTCACTTTTCCATGGCTAGTACCCCCCGATACTATCCATAGTTTCATCAAAATAAGCAATCAACACAACAAAAATAGAATCTGTCAAAAACAGACCAGTCTGTAGCAATCTGTATACTTCGTATACCTATGGTATCCCAAAAATTCTGAAAAATTATGACAATTAGGGAAATTTGCATATCAACCAGAAGCAAAAAAGAATCAACTCAAAAGCTCTTTCTAGATAGGAATGAAAAATAATTTCATGAGCGCAAAGTTTCTGTCTTTTTCAGCATGATCAAACAACCATCACCAAAACTAGTCATAAAGGTTCTACTTGGCACAAACACTAAAAGAAACATAAAAAACACAATCATAACAGAATTATGATGGTCTGGACACAACAAAACAGAAAGCAAAAAAGCAAAGATAAATTCATTGGGTTGCCTCCCAACAAGCGCTATTGTTTAACGCCCTTAGCTAGGCACAAGGCGATAGAATCAAGTATCGTCATCTTTGGTGCTCAAACCATAAGTAGCCCTCGGCATGGATTCATAAGGCAATCTTATTTTCTTTCTAGGAAAGTGTTCCATGCCCTTCTTTAATGTAAATTGAAATCTAATATTCTCTTCCTTCATATCGATGACAGCACCAATAGTCCTAAGGAAAGGTCTACCAAGAATGATGGGACATGTTGGATTGCAATCAATATCAAGCACAATGAAATCTACGGGTACATATTTCCTATTTGCAATAATAAGAACATCATTGATCCTTCCCATAGGTTTCTTAATAGTAGAATCCGCAAGATGCAAATTAAGAGAGCACAATCTTGCTATCATGAGAGAAGTGGGGGAGAGGAAAACGACAGGCAAAAGGCAAATAATGTAAATGCAAGAGATGAGTTTGCGATAGTTACTTGGATAAGCTTCACTTTGAATACTCCCCGGCAACGGCGCCAGAAATTCTTCTTCCTACCTCTTGAGCTTGCGTTGGTTTTTCCCTTGAAGAGGAAAGGGTGATGCAGCACAGTAGCAATAAGTATTTCCCTCAGTTTGAGAACCAAGGTATCAATCCAGTAGGAGTATCAAGATGAGGCACCAATGTACCTGCGCAAAAACAAACAAACTTGCACCCAACGCTATAAAGGGGTTGTCAACCCCTTCATGATTATTTGCAAGGTGAGTTCTGAAGGTGAAAAGTGCAACAAAGTAATTTTGTGGATCTGAAAATATGATGTGAAATAGACCCGGGGGCCATAGTGTTCACTAGAGGCTTCTCTCATGATAGCAAGTATTACGGTTGGTGAACGAATTACTGTCGAGCAATTGATAGAACCGCGCAAAGTCGTGGTGATATCTAAGGCAATGATCATACATATAGGCATCACGTCCGAGACAAGTAGACCGATACTTTCTGCATCTACTACTATTACTCCACACATCGACCGCTATCCAGCATGCATCTAGTGTATTGAGTTCATAACAAACATAGTAACGCCATAAGCAAGATGACATGATGTAGAGGGATAAATTCATGCAATATGATATAAACCCCATCTTTTTACCCTTGATGACAACAACACGATGCGTGCCTCACTACCCCTTCTGTCACTAGGTGAGGACACCGCACGGTATGAACCCAAAACCAAGCACTTCTCCCATTGCAAGAATTATAGATCAAGTTGGCCAAACGAAACCCACAACTCGAAGAGAATTACAAGGATACGAAATCATGCATATAAGAGATCAGAGGAGACTCAAATAATATTCATAGATAATCTGATCATAACTCCACATTTCATCGGATCTCGACAAACACACCGCAAAAGAAGGTTACATCGGATAGATCTCCATGAAGATCATGGAGAACTCTGTATTGAAGATCCAAAAGAGAGAATAAGCCATCTAGCTACTAGCTATGGACCCGAAGGTCTGTGGTGAACTAATCACGCATCATCGGAGAGACAATTGTGTTGATGAAGAAGCCCTCCGTGTCCGAATCCCCTCCGACAGGGCACCAGAACGGTCCCCAGATGGGATCTTGCGGAGACACAAGCTTGCGGCGGCGAAAAAGTATTTTCGTGGCTCTCTCTGGTGGTTTTAGATTTTTTAGAGAATTTATAGGCGGAAGAGATAGGGCAAAGGAGCCACGTGGGGCCCACAAGCCTGCTAGGCGCCCCCCCCCCCCCAGGCCGCGGCTAGGGGGCTTGTGACCTCCTCCGAGGTCTTCTGCCTTGGTTCTCAAGTCCCCTGCGTATCTTCTGTTATGGAAAAAATCATCCCGAGGTTTTATTCCGTTTGGACACCGTTTAATATTCTTCTCTGAAAAAGGTCAAAAACACGGAGAAAACAGAAACTGGCACTTGGCACTGAGTTAATAGGTTAGTCCCAAAAAAGATATAAAATAGCATATTCATGCATACAAAACATCCAAAGTTGACAAGATAATAGCATGGAACCATCAAAAATTATAGATACGTTGGAGACGTATCAGCCGCCAAGCAAAAATCAGTCAAGCCATTGCACTCCTCGAAGCAAGCTCATTTGGAGCGGGTTCGTTTTTTGAATCCTTATGATGTCCCCATGTTCCCGGCTGGACCACCCTTGGTTCCGAAATGAGCTACAGATGCGGATTATGCATGAGCTCTATGACCATCACAAGAACAAGTTTGCAAAGCAATGGACAATTAACATTGAGCATTGGAAGAACAACATGGATTACTTTGGAGAGGCGTTTGCACTATGTGAAGACTTTGACTTGATGAAGCTCATGACTCTCAACTATCCCTTTGATGTGCAGCTCATTCATCAGTTCTATGTCACTGTTCACTTTTGCACTAATGACGCCCGTACCCTTACCTTCATGTGTAGTGATGAGCTTTTCGAGGTCCTGTGGTGTGCCTTTTGCAATGCACTTGGCTATGATGACACTGGCCTCAATGCGAATGGCGACATTCATCCTCATGATTGGGCTACTTCTATGGATAAGGTGAAGTTAGACCCCTTGTACATTCCCAGGCGTGGGATTCCTGGAACCTCTAAGGACCTGCAGCCGGTCTATGATATTTTGCACCGTGTTTTCCGGAATGTTCTTCTGCCCAAGGTTGGAAATCAAGATGAGATTCATGGATACTTTGTTGATCTGCTTGTTGCCATGCGGACTGAAGATGGCTCTCGGGCTACGTTTGATGCCTCCAAATGGTTGTGGGAGGAGTTGTACTCCACAGTCTTCTATAGAAAGGTCCCGCCTATGCTCCTTTCATCGTGTGTTTCCTCAACTCCGCGTGGACAGTTCCTGGCTTGGCGAGCCTCTCACTTCTCTAGAAAACCTCACTGAGCATGAGGTCAAGCAACTCCGAAAGAAGAAGCATCTTGCACCTTGCTTCCCCGCTGGCGACCCTGAGGATGCTTTTTCTACTTCTACTGATAGTGATTGTGAGCTTCCTGCAGGAGCCAAGCCATCTTGGATCTCCAAGCTCTCCGACAAGTTAAAGAAGACCTTCTACCTCCAGACTCATGTTCAGAAGAAGCTCTATGAAGCCCATGTCAACGAAAAACTTGCCAGATGCAGACAGATTCAGATTATCCGGGCTCTCAAGCTTGAGGCAACCATTGGTTCTGAGCATACCATACTCATGAGGAGTAGTGGATCTATGCACATAGCACTTGGACCGATGATGATATGTCGGGTCATCCTACTGCCTCCTCCCCTGCTGCTGCTACTTATGATGAGGATGTTGGTGATGACGATGATGGGTCTGTTAGTGGTGATTCCGAGGAGAGTGACAGCTCTGACGAGCTCTACTAAGCACCGGGGCATTAGCATCGCTCTTTTCCTTTTTGGTGACCTGATGCCAAAGGGGGGAGAGCTATATTATGACAGGATTTGCATGGGGGCTTTGGTTATCTTCGTGTCGTTTGTTTTGCTTCCCAGTTGAACTCTTATTTTCTATTTAGTCGGTCATGAACCTATCTTATGTGATGACTATTTGAGTTTCAGTAGAGACTAATTTTATTCTTACCCTTGTTGTTAAGCTCCACTTATTATCTCGTTCAATCGCTCCTTAATGTTATTCCCTCTGTGTACCCATTGGTTGGTCTCTAAAATCAAGGGGGAGCTCCAATTCATGTACTTGTCTCATCTGGGGCACACAACGAGGGGGAGCTCCGCTTTTATTCTAGATACCATCAATGCAAATCGTGTTGTTGTCATCATCCACCAAAAATGGGTAGATAGTAAGGGCATTCTCCAACCTTAAGTGTTTTGGTGATGATGACACCTCACTATGTTATCTAACCGGGTGTCAAGTTGTGCAGGTATCATGTGTAAGACACAAGACGGTTAGGTATTCCCTCCAAACGGAAAAGATCAAAGATGGAGTTCTCTACGTGTTTATTCTCTTTGGTCGTAGGGATCCCGTACTATTAAGAGGGAATCCACATTGGAAGTTTATGGGTGAATCAATTCTCTCTCACACTCTTTTGCACCCATCTCGTTTCATCACATCATTGAGAGAGAGCCCCATCTTTCCTTCCAGCTGGCCGATTGTACCGCTGCCATCGGCGGTTGTACCGCCCACAGCCCAGATGGTTGAACCGGCCCACCACCGGGCTCCAACCGAACATGGTTCTACTGAGCTCCGGTTTTGGGGTGGTGGTGGACCAGTTGTACCACTATATTATATATAGCCGGTACTGGTGGTGTTCCAGGCGGTTATACAGCTTGGGACTTTGCCGTGTTCGGCACTCGTGGACGGTAGAACCACTCGCCAACTTTTTGTTCTGGTCTGGTTGTTGGGCGGTGGTTGGGTGGTTGTACCTCTATATTAAATAGGCGGTTGTACCGCCTGCACCACCGGTTGTACCGCTGCCATGTAAAAATGGATGTAACGGTTGGAAAGTGGGGGCCTATATAAAGGGGTGGTTCTTCCACCTCTATCTTATCTCTTACCTTTGTCTCTCCACCATTGATGCACTCCAAGATTTATTGCCCGTTCTCTCTCCCTAGCCACCCAAACTTGTTGTCTTGCTAGGGATGAAGGAGGAGATCTAGATCTACATTTCCACCAAAGTAAAATTGATTCCTTCATAGTTTCTTGTGTGGAATTTGTTATTCTTGGGTGTTTGAGCACCCTAGACGGAATAGGTCACCTCGAAGCCATGTTACATTGTGGTGAAGCTTCGTGGTTTTGTTGGGAGCCCCCAATTGAGTTGTGGAGAGAGCCCCAGCCTTCTTTGTAAACGTTCGGTCGCCGCCTTCAAGGGCACCACTTAGTGGAATCACGGCACCTCTCATTGTGTGAGGGCGTGAGGAGAATACGATGGCCTTAGTGGCATCTTGGGGAG
The DNA here is from genome assembly GCF_904849725.1 of Hordeum vulgare subsp. vulgare. Classification (NCBI taxonomy): domain Eukaryota; kingdom Viridiplantae; phylum Streptophyta; class Magnoliopsida; order Poales; family Poaceae; genus Hordeum; species Hordeum vulgare. The sequence goes on from NC_058524.1 coordinate 68,346,009, forward strand.
CATTGTGCCTCCACACCGCTCTAATGGAGACGTACTTCCCCTCAAAGGGAAGGAACTTCTAAAACACATCCTCGTCTTCATCGGTTCCACTTGTGGTTATTTCTTACCTTCACTTGTATTTACTTCTTGCCTACTATTGTTGTTGTTATCATCATATAGGTTCCTCACTTAGTTTCATATCTAGACAACCTATTTGTTGATAAACTTAATTTGTTAAAAGAAAAACCTAAAATTTGTTAGTTGCTTATTCACCCCCACCCCCTCTAGTCAACCATATCGATCCTTTGAGTTGCGTAGTAGACATCAAACATTTTCCGGTAGGAGCCCCCTCAATGCAACCGAAAGTATTTGTGTCATAATCACATGGCAGTCATGAGACTTTAGGTTTTGGAAAAAAAATCTGCCATATTTATTGTTCCCTTTATATTCGACGAGAAGCCAGATGGGACCATCATACTGCTCAGGCATTCAAAAAAGATTTCCTTCTCTTCTTTGGTAAGAGCGTAGTTGGCAGGACCTTGATACTGCTTTGAAGGCATGTCACCTTTTTCGTTCATACGTTTCTGGTCCTCCCGTGCCTTCGGTGTATCTTTTGTCTTCCCGTACACTCCCAAGAAGCCTAGAAGATTCACGCAAAGATTCTTCATCACACGTCGATTGCATTGCAGACCTCTAGGACTTTCCAATAGGGTAGCTCCCAAAATATAGATTTCTTCTTCCACATGGGTCTGTGTCCCTTAGCGTCATTTGAAACAAATTGTCCGCTAGGACCCTTTCCAAAGATTACTTTGAAATGCTTTATCATATCAAATATATGATCAACTGAATTTAACTTATCGACAAGATGGTTGATTGCAAATTCCGGTTCACATACGTCCTAGATAAAAATATCTATGTTAACTTGATGGACACAATTGTCATAAACACAAAATAAAACAAAATAGTTATATATAAAAGATAATATACCACATCCGAATCATAAATCGGACGAGGACCGACAGGGACGGATATCATAACCATGGTACTGTATATAACAAACAACTATACAAGTAGGAAAATTATACAAGCAACTATCTAAAAAAAATTACAAAAGAGATAAGAATAAGAAGCTCACCAAGGTGGTACCCGCGACGGGATGGCGCGGGCGATCGACGGCGGTGAGGACGAGGACGGGGACGGGAAGGCACGAAGTAAACCACACCTACGCATATGCAAACTAAGAAGTCAATTTGAGCTCAAATTGCATATAAATCAAATAAACTCCCACATTATAACTACTCCCAAACTTAAATTCACAAATCACTATACTTTGCATGAAACGAGCTAACTAGCAATGGGAGATGAAAGGATGAAGTTTCTACCTTTTAGAACCCTTGGATAGATGGGGTGCCTTCAATCTTGAACAAATCTTGGCAAAAATGGATGATGAGCTCGAGGTAGGGGAAGGAAACAGAGAGGAGAGAAAAGGAGAGCTTGGGCTCAGGCTGAAAGAAGCACATGTTTATATAGGGAAGCCTTAAGTCCCGGTTAGGGATACAAACCAGGACTAAAGGTCCATCTCTAGTCTTGGTTGGCAATACTAACCGGTACTAAAAGAGCTCGCAGGGCCCCCAGCCCGACGCAACCCTGCCACAACCCTTTAGTCGGCATCACCAAACGGGACTAGAGGTCTCTCATGAACTGGGACTTATCCTGGCTATGCCCCCCGACACTTGTAGCTGTTGGAACTGGGACTGGTTAATGGTCACATTAGACCCGGTCTGAAACCCAACTAGGACTAATAGAGCGGACGAAACATTTGTTTTCTACTAGTGAAGGTGTCCCCACATAGAATAAAATATTTGATTCTGCAACCGATTGTGTCTCAACTCTTTGCATGGCCATCGCCCTTTCTATTCATGTCATGTGGGGTTAGCTAATTATTTTAGTCCAAAGGAAGAACTAAAGGCAGCCTCTAAGCTTGGGGTCGATGTTAAGGAATTTGGCTTAGAGGCATATGCTCACAATGTATAGCGCCCGCCTCTAAAGGCTTAGAGGCTGCCTTAGAGGCAGCAAAACATCACACTGTGGATGCCCTAATGTAATAGCCAACCTCATAGTCCATATTACTGTATGAATGCATATAGATGACATGACACTTTTATATAGACTTGAGCTGGCTATATTATCAACCATCCTCTAAAATATAATGGATCTTGTCTATTAAAACACTCTCAGGCAAATCACAATAAAACATGGAAAATGCCATTAAAATGGTCACACAACACACACAAAACCTATACTAAATCCACCACCCGCCCCCAACTACAATTAGAGAACCCCATTTGATCCTCACTATCTAAATCTGCCACTAACTAAAAATGAACATCTGCCCGGAAAAAAGGTGTATCCAGAATTAAAGCCCCACCACTGCACCACTATCGAAGCAGAAAAAAAAATGGATCAAGGCACATACCCACCCACCAAGACCGAATTTATATTTCGATTAGGGCAAAAAAAAATAGAGCATAAAACAACTCCAATGATTCCTACCCATCCAACTGAGTCTATAGAAACATAATCTACCCCCACCCCATTGAAATCCAACCGTCTTGAAAATTCCCTGCACATTTTACAGAAAGATTTGTCGATCGGGGCAAACCCTAGATGGATGGATACACAAAAAGAAGAACAAAACATGAACGTGAAAGTATAGAAGGGGGAATACTCACTTCACTGCGACCCTCTTCTCCCTTCTCACTCTCAACAACGCCGTAGCCTCGTGACCCTTTGGAGAGGAAGGCAAATGGACCGAGGAAGATGAATGGGAACCGCACCCTCCTCTCGCAAGAGAAAAATAACGACGCTATGAGGAAATGTGAGGGTACAACCAATAACCGAGACAAAACAACGGCTCGCCTCTCACTCGCATGGATCTCGACACATGCCGCCGTGCACGACAATGCGTCGCGACTGAGCGCGCGAGCGAGACGACCAAGGCAAAACACTTAAGTATCTTCCTGGAATCATCACACTCATCTCTCTCATATTAATTAATTTATCACATTAGGATTTTTGCCTACATGGCAGCCTTAGCACCTGTACAAGGTGGAGCATTTGAGGGAGGGCTAATGCACCTAGACGGAGGGAGTAATTGTTTTGTATAGGTTCAAGGGGGGGAGTAATTTTTTTGTATAGGTTCACGCGCTTAGCATCGTATCTTTCTTTGATCACCACACTCATCTCTTTCCTACTCCCTCCGTTCCTAAATATAAGTCTTTTAAGCGATTTCACTAAGGGTCTACATACGGAGCAAAATGATTGAATCTATACTCTAAAGTATGTCTATATACATCCGTATGTAGTCCACTAGTGAAATCTCTACAAAGACTTATATTTAGGAACGGAGGGAGTATTAATTAACTTGTCACATTAGATTATTATTTTTTTGCCTACATGATATCTTTAGCACCTCTACATTTTGATTTTCGGTTTGTGGAATTTCTCGTCCCAGACTGAGATGGACGAATTTTGACCATTTCAAAAAAATGGATGAAATCTAATCAAAATTTGACTAAAGTTTGGCTGAAATTTGACCAAAATCTTTTTTTTTGTTGTTGAAAGGTATTTCTCGCCCCAGGCCGAGATGGTCGAAATTCGGTTGAAATCCATTTTTTCACCCGAAATTCTAAACGCAGAGCATCTGTACGTACAAGTGAAGCATTGGGAGGGGAGATAAGTATTTCACATCAATTCCGAAAAGACAATACCAAGTCGGCACTTGGCAACGAAGGGAAGGGTGTTTGATTTCAAGTCTCATCCGAATCCAACATCTACGTACTGTCGGATGCGAAGCGTATCTCTTGATTCAGGCTGCCCTAGCTAGGTCGAGTAATGGAGAGGAACTAATTAAGCCCGTACTTTTCATTTTCTTTGCGTCTTTGTAATAAATACAACAAAGGATGAACAAATGAAGGTGATACCTAATCGAATTCAACAAATCAATGAATCAATCAAGGGACGGTTGAGCTAGCACTGGCCATCTCTCCGTCTTTTTTACAGCAAAAGCCTCATCTTCTTGGTGGGCAGAGGGCTCTGCACCTCCTCCTCCTCGGCCCACCTCTTCATCCCGGCGTTCTCCGGCATGGGCAGCAGGTTCAGGTCGAAGTTCCTCAGCGCGGCGGACGACGCCGACACGGAGACGGACATGGACATGGACACGGAGGTGCCGTCCCAGTAGTGGCAGCGCTTGTGGCCGCCGAGCGCCTGCCCGGTGGCGAAGCCCCGCCCGCAGACGGTGCACTGGTGCGGGCCGCCGCTGCTCCCGCCCGAGGACGCCGCCGCGCTCGCCTCCGACCCAGCACCCGCGGACGCCTGCGCAACGACGCAGCGCTCTCCGGTGGGCGGCTTGCGGTGGCTGGACTTGTGCCCGCCGAGCGCCTGGTACGACGCGAAGGCCTTCCCGCAGACCGCGCAGCTGAAGCGCAGCTCCTGCGCCGGCGCGGGGGCCGGGAGCCACGCGCTGGCCTGCTGCGGCTGCCCGCCCTTGCCGGTGGCGGCGAGCGCGGCGAGGCAGATGGAGAGGTAGTCCTCCTTCCTCAGCGCCGTGGCGGTGGGCAGGGCGAGGGAGAGGGAGAGCTCGGTCTGGTCAAAGAGGGCCTGCATGGCGGCGGCAACCATGGCTAGCTAGCTAGCTGCTGATGATCGATCGAGCGCGCTGGAAGATGGGTGGGTTGTTGACTGCTGATCACGCAGGCAGCAGAAGGAAGAGGATTCGTTGGTTTGGTTTGGACTTGGCTGAGGATGAGGAGGCGCCGCGCGCTCTGGTATATATAGTGATCGGAACTGGAAGTGGCCGGCGTGGGAAAAGCGGCGTGGTGATGAGGACATGAGAAGAAGTGAAGAAGTCGCAGGCAGTGGTGGGAAGATAGATGGTGATCAGTCAAACATGGCGAGCGGTCAACGTCACGCACGCACTGGCCGTAGTACGTTGCTACGGCGTTGGTTCGCGCGACACCCAACTTGCCACATAAAATAGTGTATTCCTACTCTTGCGTAGCGTTCTGGTACGTGAGTGGTTGGCGCGGCACCTGAGCACACGTGCGGGATTTGCCAAGTATAGGTGGCGTGTGTACGCACACTGGACTAGAACTACGTACGTACTTTCCGACGCCATCACACCCAAGCCAGCGTGTGCGGCAACTGGTAAACCAACTCCTGATATGGCATATGATCATTCAGCAACGAGGAGCTTCAACGTGTCCTGTTTTCACACATGAACTTTAATTCAGTTTGGATTATTTGTTTGGGCTCACTCCATTGGAGCATACATCTTGTACTACCTCAAGATAACTATTTTAGTTATCTAAACACTCTTATATTAGTTTAAAGAGGGAGTATTAATGATGGGCAAAAACTGGTTATGATTATTTGCTAAATGTTGAATGAGTTAAAAGCATCTATAATCGCACAGCCCAAATCCACCCCAAACGTTCGGGGGACGACCTGGTCCCGGTTATATAAGCGTGACCTAGATGGACGCATCAAATAGATATCATGTTGAGTAAATAGGCAATTTTCCGAGCATATTAATCCACGAGATAATAACTAGCATGGCATTGACTAGAGGAATGATATACTGATCATGAACTAACCTAACACATACTACGCATATAGTTGATACATCTATGCATGCAAGTAGTACTGCTAGGATCAAAACGAACATGAGTGGGATAAACGAGTTATACCCTCCAATAGGCCAGTTGGCCGTAGCAGCAGCGTTGGCGGTGGACGCGGCCGTAGCAGCAACATCCTCTGCCCTCTTATTCTCAGCTTCAAGGGCGAGACGATCGGGCTGGGATGGTGAAGACATGGCGATGACGAAGGCGACGCGGACGTACACGAAGCAGACGGACGGAGGCGAGCAGTCGCGTGATCGCTACCCAAAAACCTAATCGCCCCTCTCTCGTACAGGAACCGGAGAGGCGGGGTTTCGGAGGCCTGCTCTCCCGTCGACCGTGTACACGGTAAACGGGACGGAGTCGCCGGCGGCAGCGGCAACAAAAGGAACGAACGCGTGAGGCAGATGTGATCTGATTCTCGTGACGGCTAGGGTAGGCGTTAGCCTGCTTATATAGGCGGCTAGGCGGAGAGACGTGGGCCGAACCATGTCCGAGTCGGTAACATCCCACGATCCGACGTCTCGGATCGTGCCGTGTCCGTTACGTATTCTCCGTTCCTGACCGACAAAAATAAGCGCGTAGGTATGAGCTCGGCTCATTCCCGCAACCCGCGGCGTGACGAGGCATGGCGAGGCGAACGGCGAAGGAGGAGTGCGCGAGGGCACCTTCTCTTCTCACTCTTCAATAGCATGTGGAAGAGAGACCCTTATAAAGGGGTCCAACTTCTTCTCCACTAGCGGGATGGGACTAAACTTTCCACAACCACCTTGTCATGCCACCACCTACATGGGCCCTTGGAGATTTTCTGAAATTCTCTTATGGGCCTAAGGCAATTTCAACATATCAAACGTCTCGACTGATGGGCACCCCTTATATCCATCCTAAATATGAGGCAGCTAAGGGAAGGCCCAGGTGCGTTCGCCACATTAGACCGGGCCTGGGTTGGCCCATCCGACCCCATATATATTCGTTTTGTTCCCCTCCATGGACCAAACCCTATCCACTCTCCTCCGTTCCACTCCGCCACCCTAGCTCACGTCCAACGATCTCTTGCCTTCTACGACATGGCGGGCAGCGGATCGAGTCGTACACCTCCAGATTCGTCGATCATAAGCTCATCCCACGCGGCCCTGAGGAGGAGATGATCGTACGGGTTGCGCTCCGCCACTCCTGGGAGGAGGCTGCCCGAAAGCAGCGCTCGAATTCATTCCGTCGAGAATCCATCGCTCCACACGCGACCGGTGCATGGATTCTCCGGTATGGGTGCCATTGCTACCTCATCCGAGATGATGCGGTATGTGTGACGTTCGGACGTGGTATGAGATCGTCCAAAATCACCTTGACGTTGTTCAAACTTGCATGATGCCTCGACGGCGTCCAAAGTGCAACTGCTCTCTCTGAGGCCTCCTTCCACCACGGTTCGTAGACGGAGAACTAGCGAGCGCCAAACCACCCCGAGAATTCTGCATCGCTCTTCATGTCCGAACATATAAGGGAGGGTCGGGGATGAGGGAGTGGAGTAGCTAGCCGCCACCGTACGGCTACGACCCTTCTTGTCGGGTCTTGTCTTCGCATTGCGTATGTGTGCCGAATCCAACTGTCCTTGGTTGAATTCATAATTATAAGATATTACTGTATCAAAATATAGGGGATAGAATATAGAAATATGCAGATGGACTATCCGCTGAAAAACTATGAGATTTTGGGAGACAGCCATTTTGAAGCATTATCCATTTGAAAATTTAAACAATCAAATACTTTCTTCGTTTCAAAATTCTTGTCTTAGGTTTGTCTAAAAATAAATGTACCTAAATATTAAAACATGACTAGATACATTTATATTTAACCAAATTTAAGACAAAAATTTTAGGACGGAGGGAGTACAGACTAGCTGATAAAGATGCTCTAAACTGACCAGAGACCCTTCGGGGGAAATGATAGTGACGGCATAAGCTACATCAGACATCCATGCGTATATGTCGACATCTTGGCATGTAGTCCCATATAAAGCTGACAAAAGTCCACGTCAGCGAGATCCACCAGCTAACGGTAATTTGAGTGTTCCTGTCGAACCGCTGGCCAACTTATTCAGCTCACCGACTTCTCGTCCTGTCCTGAACCTTCCCGGAAATGGCAAAAATGGATCAACTGGCAGGTAGCAGAAGGATAGTCCGGCACACAATGCTGGGTGCACACTCTTGAAAAGGAAAGAAGTAAACGCCCACGTGTTCCATGATACTTCTCCGGTTCCCGGGATAAAATATGCGATGCATGTACCTGGACTGGAATTTGACTGTGGACTTTGACCTGCGACTAGTATGATTAGCACCATCGGTTTATGACATGACACCTAAATGTCATACATGTACATTGTACTGCTCCGAGCTTGCTCCTGTGTTTATCTAAAAACGTGCATAAACGGAAGGATCAGCTTCTTTCTCTGTGTCCTTCCCTCTCTGCGATAAAAGTAGATGAGGTAAAATACATCACCAAATTACGCTTCGAGTAAAATTTACATCATAAAAAATGTTTTTTATATCATCAAAAACCTTTAACTCCAACAGATGATATAAAATATATGTTACAAAATACATCACGGTTGTCTTTTTATGGGTGTCTATTTTACATCATCTGTTGAGGCACTTGGTGATTTAAAAATACCATTTGGTGATGCAAATTTTGCTCCAGGCACATGGTCTCCCGATGATGTAAAATTTGCTTACGAGCATCAAGTGATAAAAAATCGCATCACTTGATGGCATATTTTTACATCACGCCCTATGCTTCCACTAAAAATATTTGCATCTAGAGCATCTATTGGATCATTTTTGCCCTCTCGTCTTGCAAGAATGATCCGGACCCGGCCTATTTTATCATATACTATCTTCGTCCCAAAATTCTTATCTAAGATTTATCTAGATACGGATGAATCTAACACTAAAATGTAACTAGATAAATTTATATTTAAAGAAATCTAGGACAAGAATTTTGGGACGGAGGGAGTATTGAAGATGCTCTAAATACAGGTAATGAAGGAGAACCCACGGACTATATGTACTCACCTTTTTTATTTTAGTTCAGAAATGCAAAGAATATAATATAGTAGTATACGTGAGAAAATCCATATTCTTTTCTTCTTTTGTGAATAGAAGTCAGTTTTTTTAGCCGAGCCGCTAGGCATGTCTTATCTAGATCGTCATGGTAAAGAAAATGTATAGTATTAGTTTCAAAAATAAATTGAAAACCTCATGTGACTAAAGATAATTTTGTGTGTTGAGCAAGAAATAACAATATACTAGGTAATAGCGAAAAAGAATTAGATGGGGCAATAGCAAATTCTCTTCTATTTTTGCTAATATTAGTTCCAAGCTCCAACAACACAAAGAGATGCGAGATCACAGCAATATTTTGTAGTTACTTTTTGCATGCATGTGTTTGTACGTATCGAACAGCATGTATAATGAAAACCTTTGTTGTGAAATCAACTTGTATGAAAATCATGTTAGGTATGGTTGTTGGGTTGATGATGCATTTATGAAGTTAAATGCTTTGTGAGTAGTCCGAATGTAGTTAGTTTATACCGATTTTCGTTCGTTTTTCGTTGTTAATTAGACAATTCTCTTCTACTTAATGAAGATGAGACAAATATTTGCCTAGTTAAAAAAACATTCAGCTTTATACCGAATTGAGCATGAGTGTCCACTAGTTCCCACTCCCATACCACGTCCTGTTAGCCGTCAGCACAACCGAAAGGACGTCAATGAATTCGGGCCAGCATTTTCTGGATAAACTAGCTTAAAGTACACCACTTGCATTGTGAGCGAAAGAACTAGGCAACGGAGCGCATATCCAACGTGCTTGATAACTATAGGTTAATTAGCAGCCTTCAATCAAGTAGTAGCTGTTTTGCATAATCAGGTGGTCAGGATTATCCATCACTATCAGATGCCACAACTCTCTGGGTCATCATGCATGGAACTTTTTCTTTTACTTTTGAGACTATCATGCGTGAGATTTGAGACCATATTTGTTCACCAAATTTTACTTCTAGAACGTCGGTTGCCTTCGCCATATGGAATCTATAATAGCAACTCCCCGCGTGCATACACATGACAAGATTTTTAGATATTCACAAAGAAGAACACAACCTCTCCATCCTGCACCCTAGCTTTAGGGATGTTATTATCAACTGAGAAACATTTTTTCCTCAAAAAGATTTTTTTGCATTTTACCACATTATCTTCAGTGATAACTTTTGCTCGGATTTGTAAAACACGGGTAGAAAAGAATACTGCTGAGTGTAGTTTGAACCAATCACCCGATCTTTACACAATTGTAAGATAGAAAAGAATATTGCAAGGTAGCCAAGTTAAATACCCAAAAAAACACCACATTTTAGTACTTTGACCTGCAGCTAGCATGATTAGGTGATTAGCGCGCGCCATTGGTTACTGACATGACACCAACACGTCTTTACCAAAAAATGACACCTACACGTCATCGTGCATGCATACAAGTATTTCTTTTGCTTGATGGATACAAGTACTAGTACATTGTATTGCTCCATCTATCATGAAATACTTAATGCTCCTTTGATTTAAAGTATTTCATTTTAGGGTTGGAATCCTTAGGGTTTTTTCTATGTTGTTTGTTTGATCCACATGATTGAATCCTATAGTAACTTTTTTTATGAAATCAAACGTACTACATTCATTGAAAATCTAGCATCTACTGCAAAAAAGTATATTTTTTTTATTTTTTCTGTGGCATCAAACACTCTATGCTAATTCTATAGGATTCAAGGGACATGCCACTTAAATCTTATATTTTTTTTATTCTTGTATTTTTAAAATCCTGTAAATCAAAGAGGGCCTTAAGCTTTTATACCTGAATTCCAAACTGGACGAGCCCGGAGAAAGCATGAGTGCACACTAGTTCGCAACTTAAGCTAGGTTCCCACCACATCCCTATCAGCCGTCAGCACAGCGACATCGTGAGATTCGATTTTTAGTGTTTTCTGGATAAACTAGCTTAAAGCACACCACTTGCACTGTGAGCGAAAGAGCCAGGCAACGGGTGCAGATCCAACGTGCTTGATAAAAATAGGCTAATTAGCAGCCTTGACCTGGATCATTACTCGTGCTTAATAACTATATAGGTTAATTAGCAGCCTTGTAGTAGCTGTTTGCTATAATCAGGTAGCCAAACTAACGGTTTATCCATCAGATGCATGAATAGCCACAACTCTCTTGGTCCTCTGCATGAGTCTTTTTTTTTATTTTGAGACTGTCATGCACGAGGTTTTTGAGAGCATATTTGTTCAGCACGTTTTACTTCTAGAATGTCGGCTGCCAGCTCTACATGCAGTCTATTATAGCAACTCTCCACATGCTTGTGCATGGCAATAACTTTGACAAACCATGGTTATTCCCGAGTGGGGTGGAGCTTAGGGCATCTCCAAGCGTCGATCCGTAAATTGTCTGTATCCGTCTGGACCGCGAAAATCATTCAACGGGGTCGTATATCGATTCGCGAAGCGGTCTGGAAACGATTTCTCCCACAAGCCGGATACAAACATGGAAGGAATTTGTGGGACTTCGACCGCTTCCAAGCCCGATTCTGACCGCCCTGTCCCAGGCAAAACCCCCACTCCATCCTTCCCACGTTTTTCATCCCATGCGTCGCACCGCTTGCCGCGCCGCATTCATGCCGGTCCAGAGCATGCAGTGGCCGCATTGAAGCCACTATTTGACCGGACATGAAGGAGGCACAGACGGACGCGACCTCTCGGGCGTCGCCACTTCAGGGTGAACGCCGCGTTCCGACTTCCGAGCAACCAACTCCGGCAGCTGCGCCACATTGAAGCAGGCTAAATGCCCCCAACACCTGGCCTGGCCACGGCTATTTAAGCCACGCTCCAGCGCCATCTAGAGCACCGCACCGTCCTCCTCCCCCTCGCCGAGTTTTTCCTTCTCTCCGACTTCTACATCCTCTCCGAGCCCAGCCAACGGCCATGCTGAAGTCCTGGTTCTTTGTGCCGGCAGGCGACACCGATGGGAGCTTGTCGTCTCGCGGATCATGGCGCCGCCGTCCTCGTTCACTGGGGCCATCAGCATCCACGGCAGCAAGCTACTTTGGCAAGGAGGAGATAGTCATCTTCTCCAGCAACGAGGAGGAGCTAGCAACCGCAAAAGCGGCCACACCTGTTGTCGGAGGCGGATGATGGTCGGATAATTCATCTGTCAAGTAGACATCATGACGGAGCATTCACTCCGTCTGATGGGACCGGAGCCAACATCACCGACGCGCGTGGAGGAGGAACCACCGTTCCCGCCGCGGGTCTGCGTCAAGGAGGAGCCGACATCCCCGCTCCCAGAGGTGAAGGACGAGCCGACATCCCCGCCGCTCAATCGCGCGACCTCCACATCGAAGGCCGCGTGAAGTCGAAGCCCACGTTCCTACAATGCATTCACCACGTGAAGCCGGAGCCAGTGTCGTCCCCGCCGCACAACCGCTACGCGCTGATCGACGGGTCATCCTCGTCATCTTGACGCCACCACCACCAGATAAAGGAGGAGGTGTCGCCTGCAATCTCCAAGGCGTGTGGCCGCATGCTCCACTGCCTAGGAGGCGGCGGTTATGATGGTACCTCCGGTTCTTGGGTTGTGGAGTCCGAGGTCGAGCGTGCGGTGCGGTAGCAGGCGAGCTACCACCGCCGCAAAGTCCGTCGCCGCTCCGCATTCGCCAAGACGGACGTGGCGCCGGAATGGGTCTGCAACGATCTAGACCTTGTTGCGGCGTGGACGCTCAACCGCTCCGTAAACACCGCAGAGACGGACGCCAGGCGTCGCCGTCGCCTTGACGGCAAGCTTGCCAAGATCAGCAAGAAGTGGTCAGTTAATGACTGCTCCGCTAAAGCCGGTTGCGGCAAGGCTGCCGCCAGGGCTCTGAAGGCCATGTCAGCACTATGCACGACTGAACAAGAGGCAAAGCGGCATCTGCGCGAGTGACAGGAAGCCATCAGACAAGGCTGTCGCGGCCTTCCAGTCATTCCATCGCTCGAGGGACCACCATGATGATGACGACGGCAGCACTGGCAGAGACGGCAGGGCAGCCATGCATACCATGTGATCATCCAGTATATGGTTTAGTTATTTTTTAGTTTTTAGTTAAACAATCGAAATATTGACCTTTTTTATGTAAATTATATCCGAACGTGAATGAAATCTGTCTGGTTTGATCGAATTTCGTTCGATTGGTTCGAATTGTCAGCCTATTGTATTGTAGTTAGTGTTGGATGTCGTTCTACCGCATCTATGTTCGTGGACCGGGTTTTTCTGTCCGCGAAGGGATAGGGAAGAAAGTTGCCGTTGAAGATGCACGCAGAACTTCTGCGATAATAAGTCAATGACGTGTATGGACCAACTAGCCGTTCATGGTTGGCTGAGCAAGCGTATGTCTGTTCTTGAATTGTTTCGAAAACAATGAGCACGTTGCATTTCTAGAGAGGTGTGGTGTGGGGATTGCTTCAATTTCGCTTGGTCTTCGCACGCACCCTCGACTCGGATTTACTTTCTCAATACTTGTGGTCGGACAATTTGGGACCGCGTAGTAGACGAAGAGATCTTTACTGGGACACAGTCTTTGGAATGTCTTACAGGAGCCTAGCCGTAGAATCTTCAAAAATAGAACAGGACAAAAACTGACCATCATCCATCGACTCTCACCTGAGAAACATCTTTTGCCTTCAAAAACCTTTTGCATTTTTTTTTCGGAAAAATAATCGATCTATTCATCAACTGTCAATGTAGTACCAAAAACACCAATGTATAAATTGCATTCAAGTCTGTAGACCACCTAACAACAATTAGGAGTAAGCAAAAGGCGCGTTGCCGTTATGACTTCTCCCTCATGAGAGTTCGGCAAAGCTCTTTATGGTAGATAGTCGAAAAGTCGTTGTGATATAGTACTCCCTCCGTCCCATTTTTTTTTAGGTTTGTTTAGAAATAAATGTATCTAAATACTAAAACGTGACTAGATACATTCATATGTAGACAAATCTAAAACAAAAAAATTGAGACGGAGGGAGTAGAAAACAGGGCTTTAGTCCCGGTTCGTAAGGGCCTTTAGTCCCGTTTGTGGAACCTGGACTAAGCAATCGGGACTAAAGGGCCTCCTTTTTAGTCCCGGTCGTGTTAGAAACCGGAACTAAAAGGGCTCCACGTGATCGCTGCGTAGCGCTCAGGCAGGAGGACATTTAGTACCGGTTGGTAACACCAACCCGGACTAAAAGGAACGCTGAGGTTTAGAGTTTTTTTTTAGAGGAGGGGTTTTGGAGGGTTTTGGGGTTTCATTTTGTGTTTCCCTTTTCTGTTTGTGTTTACCATTCAATTCTTTTATATTTAGGGTTTATTTTTCATTTTATGTTTTTCAATCAACTCGACGCTGGCTACTAGTAGCAACGAAGAAATCGTTACACAATATCGTCATGAATATAGAGAAGTGACCTCTTTCTTCGTGCTTGTTCGGATATATGTCATATAACAACTCATCATCATCTTAATCAACTCCTCATCATTCTAGTTGTTATCATATACCAGTTAGTTAAACAACTCTTCATCATTGTAGGTAAAATAGCATAAAAAGATGAACTCCTCATCATTCTAGTTGTTATCATACTAGCAAGTAACCAAGTTATCACAAGTTACAAACACTAACTACTTCTCTCTCCTAGGTAAAATAGCATAAAAAAGGTAAACTCCTGCATCTCCCCATTGAAGAATACAAATCAACCTATCTCCAACTTATGGCTTGCACAAGGTATCAATATTGCCTCCAAATGGTTGCGTGGATGCTTTTATTGCCTTGCTCCATCCTTCGATTTTTAAGGTATCTTTACTTAGAGATATTCTGTATTTACTAGGATAACCCATTCAAAGTGGGCGTAAGTTAACCATACGCAAATCACCATTGATAAACATCCATATAGGCACGGTCTCTGGTGGGAGTACCTGTTGAAGAACATAATTATAATAACATAGTTAGCAAACTAGTTTTGCTTAAGAACAATGTATGAAAAAGATGGACTCGTGATGCAATGGTAAAAAAACTTACAAAGTTGTCTGAAGTGATGTTATAAGGGTTCAACTGGTGCACTAGTGGTACATATCCATGATTAATGTTGCCAGTCATGTAATATTTAGCATGATACTAAACATCATGAATAAATGAGATCAAAAGATTTTTTTTTCAACCAAGTAAGCTCGAAGCCATAACTGTAGTAGGTCCAATCTATTATCTGCCATGTAGTTCTTGTAGCGGAGAAATAAGCTGATAATTTCAAATAAAGAAGTTTGGCCGAGGTGAGTACCAAATACTTTTCAATAATCAATATACATTACCAAACAAATCCTTTGACAAACTCACCTGGAGGTAGAACTGGAATCAACTCATCACCATGCACCCAAATTTCTATATTATTATCGCGAACATCGTCATTACCAAGATCGAAGGTAATGTGCATGTCCACATCCAATTCATATGTCTTGCAAAATGCTCTTCAATTAGAACAACTAAAATATGTGTGATCTTCTTCATTTTTTACCTTAACAACAAAACTGTAATGCTCCGTTCTTAGGTGAGCTATCTTAGGCTTTGTACTATCCTTTTCTTTGAAATGGAACTTGTCTAAGAGAGAGAATCTTGCATCGCAAGGAACGCACTAGTCGAATTGTACAAAAGAAAATTAAAGTTAATGAAAAAAAAACATCATACTTCATTAACAAAAAATGCATGTCGTCTTTAGATACCGTAATAATATCAAAGTCATCATGTAGCTTGAAGGTGAAGGACGTACCGTTGTCTAGGTGAGGATAACGGTGGCATATACCCCTATCATCCCAGCACAAATGGCACTCAGGGATCGTCCCCTCGTCATCGCACAACGACATTTCCTATGTTCATGATTCTAAGATTAAAAATCAACGACGGTTATACAAGGAACTATTCAGCATGGCATAAACATAGGAGCAACATGTTCATGGGAATCATCAAGGCAATATACAACCATGAGATAAGCTGTTTTTCGGACTTAATGAAATCATATGCATATGAGTAATGGATTAGTGGCAAACATCATGCAAAGTTGACAAGTTTTATAATAGGCAGTTTCAAACTTAGCAGTTTTTTAGCAAGTGTAAAACGGCAACAGTATCATAGCATGTTTGCAAGCTTGTTACAGTGCCTAAACCAGCTCTTGTAGGGAAGCGGGGAAGGCGTCGGTGGACGGAGGGACTCCTCCGGCGATCGTCGGGGACTCCTCACCGGTGATCGTCGGGGACCCCTCCGGCGGTCGTCGGGGACTCTCCTTATCGGCAATCATCGGGGACGACTCCTCCAGCGATCGTCGGAGCCTCCTCCGACGATCGTCGGGGCCTCCTTAGGTAATCGTCGGGGACAACTCCTCCAACAATCGTCGGGGACGACTCCAGCAATCGTCGAGGACTCCTCACCAGCAAAATGCAAAGTTATATAATAGTAGTTTCCATACTTAGTGAAATTTATCATAGGAATGGTAGAAATGTTTTTCATAGCATGTTTACAAGCTTGTAGCATCCGTTATGGTACCTATCATGGCATGAACTAAATTCTACCAGCAAGAAGACATAAAAAATCTCATATTTCATGTTCAAAGCTACCTCATATGATGCTTGAATTAAATCACGCAAAAATAACAAAATTACATTTTATGCGATGAAACATGATGGCGGCGAGCTTCGGCCGCGATGGCCAACGGGGGATAAATCGACCGAGGGGAGAGAGGGGTTGGGAGCAGTCGAGGAGCAGGGGCGGAGAGGCTCGAGGAGGAGGGTGAGGAGGTCTGACGATGAGGAGTGGGGGCGGAGAGCCTAGGGGAGGAGGGCGAGGAGGTCTCGCGATGGTCAGTGGGCACTGGGACGGCTCCTAGGCGATGGAACGGGCAATCTCTGGCAGCCTGGCTTCGTGACGGTGGTTCGGCATCGGGGAGGGAGAAAATGGAGAGGAAGATTAGGGGGGAGAAGGAGCGGTTAAATACCCCAGGGTCTTTAGTCCGGTTGGTGCCACAAACCGCGACTAAAGGCCTACCTTTGGCCCGGTCGGAGCCACCAACCAAGACTAAAGCTAAATTTCAGCAGCCCAACGGGCGCGAAAGCTTAGGCCTTTAGTCCGGGTTGGTGCCACAAACCGGGACAAAAGGCTTACCTTTAGTCCCGATTGGAGCAACCACCCAGGTCTAAATCTATTATTCGTTTAGCTCTGTTAGTTTTAGACCTTTTTAGGATATTTTAGGATATTTTAAATAGGTGTTTTAATCAAAAATAGATTTTGTTTTGCTCTTTTAGTTTTATACCTTTTTCCTTTGTTTTAAGTATTTTAGTTTATGTTTTCTTGTTATTATTTTGCCAAATTATATTGTGTTTCTGTTAGTCAACATGAGGAGTTTTTATTTTCATTTTGAAATATTTACAAAAGGAAACATTTACCATAAATTCCAAGAAAAATCTAGCATATCACAAATGCCATATTTAATGATCTTGCCAAGTCTCATGTGTTAGAGAACAAGATAACATCATCAAATTCCCTCAAAACCATCTCTGTCCATTTTCTAGTTTGAGCAACTTTACATTGCTAAACATGTCCAAATGAGCTCAAACCTGGTACACCTGCTAAAATGGTCTAAATATTCATCCAGGCCAAGTGTTGCATCAAGGAGAACAAATTAGCTTGATGAAAGTATGCCAAAACCGATTCTACCCATCTCTAAGGTTTGGCAAAGTTACATTTGTAACTTTCTCCCGTTGATATCAAATTTGTACCACATTGCCAAATGGTCATGAGTATCACCCACATCAACTACCACAAGGCGGAGAACAAGTTAACTTGGTCAAAGCTTGTCAAGACCATTTCTGCCTGTTTCTAGGGTTTGAAAAATTGGAGAACAATTTAACTTGGTCAAAGCTTATCAACACCATTTATGCCCATTTCTAGGGTTTGAAAAATTTACATTGCAAAGTTTCTTCAAATGAGCTATAAACTCAAATTGATACCAAGCTCATTCCTGTTAATTCCAAAGCCATTGGATTCCTCTAAGTACCTCTATTCATCATCAAACACCTTCTGCCTAAATCTTGTGGTCAATGATTGGGGTACCAAATGGATTCTCCTTTAACTCAAATTTTTACTATAGCTCACCCTAGTCATATGAATTCTACCTCCATAAACTATCTCTCTTACATAGCTCAAAATATTGGTCAAAACCCTCAATTACCCTTTCTCGATATTCCAAGCTTTTGAAATATTTACAAAGGAAATGTTCACCACCAATTCCAAGAAAATTCTAGCATATCACAAATGCCATATTTGATGATCTTGCCAACTCTCGTGTGTTGAAGAACAAGATAACATCACCAAATTTCCTCAAAACCATCTCTGTCCATTTTCTAGTTTGGCCAACTTTACACTCCTAAACATGTGCAAATGAGCTCAAACTTGGTACATGTGCTAAAATGATCTAAATATTTATCTAGGCCAAGTGGTGCATCAAGGAGAACAAATTAGCTTGTCAAATTATGCCAAAACCAATTCTGCCCATCTCTACGATTTGACAAAGTTACATTGGAAACTTTCTCCCATTGATCTCAAATTTGTACCACATTGGGAGATGGTAATGAGCATGACCCCCATCAAGTGCCACAAGTTGGAGAACAAGTTAACTTGGTCAAACCTTGTCAAGACCATTTCTTCCCATTTCTTGGGTTTGAAAAATTAACATTGCAAAGTTTCTTCAAATGAGCGACAAATTTGCACACCAGCTCAAGTTGATACCAAGCTCATTCTTGTTAAATTCCAAAGCCATTGGATTCCTCTAAGTATCTCTATTCATCATCAAACACCTTCTGCCAAAATCTTGTGGCCAATGATTGGGGTACCAAATGGATTCTCCTTTAGGTCAATTTTTTACCCGATCTCACCTTAGTCATATTAATTCTACCTCCAGTAACTCTCTCTCTTACATAGCTCAAAATATTGGTCAAACCCTAAATTACTCTTTCTGTATATCTCAAACTTTTTAAATATTTACAAAGGAAATATTCACCATAAATTCGAAAATAATTCTAGCTTATCACAAATACCATATTTGATGATCTTGCCAAGTCTCGTGTGTTGGAGAACAAGATAACATCATCAAATTTCCTCAAAACTATCTCTGTCCATTTTCTAGTTTGAGAAACTTTACATTGCTAAACATGTTCAAATGATCTCAAACTTGGTACACCTGCTAAATGGTCTAAATATTCATCTAGGCCAAGTGGTGCATCAAGGAGAACAAATTAGCTTGGTGAAAGTATGCCAAAACCAAATTTTTCCATCTCTAGGGTTTGACAAAGTTACATTGGCAACTTTCTCCCATTAATCTCAAATATGTACCACATTGCCAGATGGTCAGGAGCATCACCCACTTCAAGTGCCGCAAGTTGGAGAAAAAGTTAACTTGGTCAAAGCTTGTCAAGACCATTTCTGCCCATTTCTAGTGTTTGAAAATTTTACATTGCAAAGTTTCTCCAAATGAGCTACAAATTTGCACACTGGATCAAATGTATACCAAGCTCATTCCTGTGAAATTCCAAAGACATTGGATTTTTTGTCGACATTTTTGTTATTCCCTTTATATTCGACAAGAAGCCACGCGGGGCCTTGATACCGAGCAGGTATTCAAAAAAATATTTCCATCTCTCCTTTGATAAGAGCGTAGCTGGCAGGACCTTAATATTGCTTTGGATGCATGTCGTCTTTTTCGTTCATAAGTCGCTGGTCCTCTCGAGCCTCCGGTGTATCTTTTGTCTTCCCATACACGCTCAAGAAGCCTAGCAGGTCCATGCAAAGATTTTGCGTCACGTGCATCACGTCGATTGCAGAGCGGACCTCTAGGACTTTCCAATAGGGTAGGTCCCAAATATAGATTTCTTCATCCACATGGGTGTGTGTCCGTCAACGTCATTCAGAACAGATTATCCGTGGGGACCCTTTTCAAAGATTGCTTTTAAATCATTGACCATATCAGATATATCATCACCAGAATGGGGACGGGCTTCTTCCTGTGATGTGCCTCACCTTTGAAATGATTGTCTTTCTTTCTTAAGGCATGCCTGCTCGGAAGAAATAGACGATGTACGAGATACACATTCTTCTTACATTTCCAAATATATACTTTCAGCCTCATCTAAACAGTGTGTGCATGCATCCATCTGGATCTTGTGTAGATTGACGACATCGGCTACATGCAACTCCAATTCCATCTTCTCTTCTTCAATTCTTTTTAATTTTTCTTTCAAATAATTGTTTTCTTTTTCAAGTAAATTTAACCTCTCGACAAGAGGGTCGGTTGGAATTTCCGATTCACATACCTCCTACGTAAAAATATCTGTCAAGTTGGTCGACATAATTTTCATAAACACTAAATGAAACAAATAGTTATAAAAGATAATATACCACATCTGAATCATAGATCCGACGAGAGCCGACGGGGGCGGATATCCAAATGAGAGCACTATATAATAACAAACAATAATACAAGTAAAAAAATTATACAAGTAACTATATCTAAATCATACAAGTAAAAAAACTTAAAGAGGTAAGAACAAGAGGCTCACCACGATAGTGCCGGCGACGAGATTGGCACGGGCGATCGACAGTGATGACGACGGGGACAAGAGCTTGGAGGAAGAACAGAGGAGAAGAAAGAGGAGAAATCTTAAGTGTCGCTCGGGCACCTCATATCAATGACATCATGCTATCAGGCATTTCATCGAATACTCTTGTGCATAGGAAAGGAAAACAAACTAGCACATACCTCCCACCTTCTCTGAGGAAAAAATAGAGGATATATGTAGGAATTTTTTTAATCCCGGTTAGGGTCTAAAATCGAGACTGAAGACGGGCCTTTAGTCTCGGTTGGAGACACCAACCGGGACTAAAGGTGCCACAACCCCTTTAGTCCCGGTTGGTGTCTCCAACCAGGACTAAATGTCCCATTCAAACCGGGACTATTGTTCTCATTAGTCTCGGTTTGTAATGAGACTGAGACTATTGCTCCTATCCGTCTAGAACCAAAGCACTTTTTTCTACTAGTGCTACAGTTCCAACACACCAGAATATCAGTCGTTGTTAATGAAGTGAAGTGTAGATCAAAAGGATCCAATTTACAAACATATGTATGTGGACGAACGAAGACCGGATCCACCAAATCACGCAAGATCAGCCGCAGACCAACATCTATACATTCCCTCCCAGAATGCTAGAAGCATCGCAGAGAGGAGGGCTAGGCGGCAAAAACCTTATTCCATCTTTAAGGGACCGCTGCCGCCGCCTCACCTTCTAAGCAGGACACAAATCCTAGCAAAACTGGAAAATATATATATCACAAAACAAAGTCATGTCTTCAGCAAGGGTCGAGATTCACCGCGTCTCCATGGCCCTAAGGCCATAGGAGACGAGGCAGACTAGCACCGGCATCGGCGGGAGGCACAAGAAACCTAGCGGCTAGATGCCTTTGCGTACATGAAACATTTTACATTTAACCACATTATCTTCATGTGATAATTTATGCTCGGTTTTTACAACATTGTGAGAAGATAGCAGTTATATCACCTGGGTATAGTTTGACTCATTCACGTGAACTTTGCACAAGGTAGTAACAAGAGTGTCACATTCCTTCCCATGTCCATGTATCTGCATGACAAAATCAGAGCAAATAGCAAAAAACAAAAACATTTGTGGACGAGTTTGTAGAAAAAACCAATTTTCAAAAATTCAACAAAGAATCACTACTATTCAGTAATAATTTTGCAGATATAATTGATCGCCATGTAATCCTACATTGACACACATTATGACACGTGGAATCCGTCTATAAGCGCTCACTTGGCACCAAATGTCATTGTTGGTTGCCTCGAACGTTAAGCTAAGCTAGATGTGGTGCCCACATGTCAGCATGCAGTTGTGTCAGAGTCCATCCATCTTATACCGGTAGTAGCAACATGAATCATTAACATAACCTTGAGAAGTAATAAAAACCATACCATGATACGTGTTCGGACAAACTGCGCACACTAATGCAATTCGACCACCAAGAACTAGGGAGAGTATCCGGTGCACCGGGCAATTGGTGCTACCGGTGCACCGGAACCCCGTTACACATTCAAGAATGTTCAAAAAAATCTAACAAAAATTTAGTGCATTGACAAAACATCAATGTATGTTGTGATAAAAATTAAAATTAAAATTCAAAACATTGTACAAGATACAAAAATGACAAAATTAACACTGAATAATATGAAACGGAAGTTGGGCTTCAGATTTGGCCCATTGACATATTGTCCTGGTGCACCAGATACATTCCCCCAAGAACTAACCCGACCGGAATTATGACAACCAATATAGAACAGATAGGAGACACCACAACCGAACCAAACTACCATCCCCAAACACCCAAAATCCAGCCCCAAATTGGACTACGACACCCCGAGGCAAACACACACACAATCCACAAAACCCAACAATGAGAAAGGAGGAGAGAACTATGGGCGCGAAGTGATGCTAGAAAACTCAACTAGCGCAGCGGCAGGACTCGACAACGTCACCACAACATGACTAGCTCTAGCACCACACAAACTTTTTTTTGTAGAATCTACACATAACTTTTCTAGAAACATGTTTGGATGGTTGTGTCCCATTAGTAAATCAGCGGCCCATGTAGCAATTTTCTTTTCTTGCTTTCATACGTGTTCTTCAATGATTTTTGTTCTTTTTATCTTCTCTTTTCTCTTTTGATATTTTCTGTAGGTGTAAGTCAAATTATTTTTCTCTGGTTTTTCTATTTGCTTTCTTTCATTTTTTCAGATTTTGAATACATGAATAATTTAAAAGATCCTTAACATTTGATAGATTATGAATATTTTTCAAGAAGTTGGTCTTTTCAATTCATAAGTATTTTACAAATTCATGAATTGTTTTTTATATGTATAGTTTTATAAAAATTATTTTCAAGCAACAGAAAGTTATTTATGTTTCCAGAAAAGAAAAATGGGCTAGTCCATAAGAGGGCATTATTTATGATTTGCCCCACTATTCTTGTGTGAATCCTAGTTGGCGCTTAAAGCGCAGAATACTTTGATAACGGCTTGTAGCGCACACTCATTCAATTAGGGATGGAAACGGAGTGAAATTTCTCCACTTTTTCATAGGAAAAGCGAAAATGGCCAGGGAAATGTGGAAAAAAAAACAGAAATTTGTGAAACAAAATGAAAACGATTTTTTTATCAGAAAAGGAAAATAAATATAAAACGGTGATTTTTGTAGAACAGGAATGCCAATGAACTTATCGTTTGAATTTTTGAATTTATAGCTGACCTATGACTCCTTTGTAGCCCAACCCAATAGACAACACACAACGACACAGTGACAAAAATGTCTCATGTGAGACCCAACTTCTACTATAAAGCGCGTACTCTACTAGATACTATATGCAAGTGTCAAGTGCTACTACAGTACTCCGTATTTATTGTGTAGTCATGTTTATTGTGTAGTCATGTTAATCATATTTAAAGTTCTCATCAACTAAACCCGCTTCCATAGCAATGACGATTAATATGTTAGTCATGTTAATCATATTTAAAGTTCTCATATTGTGGAGTACTAACTAGGTCGATAAACTAATCATATTTATTGTGTAGTCATGTTAACAATTGATTAACTAGGTTAATTTGTTTATGTTTTTCTCTATGGTTCAAGGGGTGTTAAAGTTCTCATCAACACCCGCTTCCATAGCAATGTCCACCCCGTATTCACTCCATGTTTCATTCTCGTTAGTAGTTGTTTTTGTATTCATTTTTAAGGTTTTTGTATTCGTTTCACTTCGGTGAAAAATATGAAAATAAATGTGACAGCACGTAGTTTCATCTATTTCTGCTCCATTTTCATCCCTACATTCAGCACTAGGTGAGTCCAGTGGGGCGCATACCAGCCTTCTACTTTGTAACGAAGGCTACCACTGAGTTTATTTGTGTAGTTTCTTCGAAAAAAGCTTATTGGTTTCTTTTTTTGATTTACTCTTTTTTTCATGAACCTTTTCAAGAATTGCGAACATTTTCAAATTTTAGTTTTCAAATTTGGGAAAAAAGAAACGTTCAATTATGGTATTTTATTAAAAAAAGTTAAATTCACAAACTTTTTTTTGTTTGGAAACTTTTTCATAAATACAGGAACTTATTTCAAATTTGTGAAGATTTTTGTGTTCATGAATGTTTTTCAAATTCATGATAGTTTTTACATTTCATGAGCTTTTAGCAGAATCCTGAACGTATTCTCAAATTCTTGAACTTTTTTCAAATTCCTGATTTTTCCTAAAATTTTGGAAAGTCAAAGGGACACGTAGTGAAGGGTCAACCTGTTAGCAAAGGACCGAGCAAGCAAAGAAATCTAGCGAATGAGTGTTGTGCTTAATGGCTCGCCATGCACGTGAGTGCCAGCGGGCGAACTGACACCTAAGGTGCCATATAGGAGGTTCTCTATTCTTCGTCGGGTTTGTTGGTACAGAATATTAGATCCGACATTTCGAAGCACAGAAGGCCCGGAACCAGATCTATTGAGATCCAAGAACCAATTTTTGACTACTTATGATGGATTGCACATATGCAGCAGTTTATGTTCTTCAAACAAGTCAAGGCTATGTCTCATCAAGGTACATAAATATAAGTTTTGAAATGTATGTATTTATAAAAAAAATAAGAATATGAGAAAAGAAAACCAAATGAGAAAACAAAGAAAAATTAACAAACACACACTGAGCTAATTGGGCAGGCCCAGCTAGATGCTTGTTGCAAGCGAGTGTCTGCTCGGTTTCGCCCACAAAAACGGGCAAATCCTATTTGGCGCTACAGGCGCCGGTTAAAGCGCATTTTTCTTAACTGGCGCCTGCAGCGTCGGTCATCGTCCGGCCCAGTGGGAGGACGGTTTTCCCGGATTTTTTTCATTTAGTTTTTTTAGGACTTGTTTTTCTTTGGTTGTTCTTGTTTTCTTTTATTTACTCTTTTTACAAAAAAATTCATTTTAATTTTAATTTTTATATATTTTGTTTTTTCGAAAAAGTGCAGATTAGTTTTCAAAATTCGTGAACTTTTTTTAATATTGGTGAACTTTTTCCAAATTTTGATCATTTGTTTTCAAATTTGACGAACTTGTTTTTGAAACGCATGAACTTTCCAAAAATAATGAACCTTTTTAAGGTTTGTGAACTCTTTCAGTTGAAATTTTTTTAAAAAAAAATTCATGAACTAATTTCCAAAATCCGTGAACTTTTGAAAAGTTTGTAAACTTTTTTTTACCTCACAGTGAATTGTTTCAAATTCATGAACTAATATTTCATAATTTATAAATTGTTTTCGCTTTTATGAACTTTTTGTGTTCACATTATTATATTTTTGCTTTCTTGGTTTTTGTTTTTAAATCGGCCCTGGAATTGGGCCGGCCCATTTTGCAGGGCCTGTTGGCGCTGGTTCTCCTAGCCGGGGCTTAAGGAGCTCCCACAAAATTGTGCCCCTTCAAATGGGAGCTTCTATTGGACGCATTCTGCATAATAGATCCAGCTTCGCACATAGGCAGGCTTTTCTGGGCCACTTTGCTGTTTCCCTGTCACTGTTTCCTGCTTCCTTATTTCTAGCTATTCTCATTTTTTTTTATTTTTTCTGTTTCTATTTTTTCTACTTATTTCCTTTCTTTTTTTTCATTTTTTTCATTTTATATTCATTTTAATTTCTGATTAGTAAATTTACTAATTTTTTTAAAAATGTTTGCATTATCAATTTTTTGTTCATTTAAAGAAAATGCTGTCGTTTTTAAATTTTGTTCACAAATTAAATTCGGTAAAACTTGTTCACATTTTTAATTTTATGGATTTTTACAAATATGAACACTATTGTAACAAAGGGAACATTTTCTAGAACTCCAATTTCCGAACAACTTTTTCAAATATGAACATTTTGCTAACAACGGAACAGTTCTTGAAACTCTAGAATATTTTTTTACAAAAACAAGAACATTTTTTGAATATACGGAACACTTTTCGAAAATTCCAATAATTTTTTGAAGTTATGAATGTTTTTGAAAAACAGCAACTAGTTGAAATTAATAACTTTTTTTAAAGCAAAAACATTTCTTGAATCTGAAGAACAAATTTTAAAATCCAGATTTTTTTTTGAATTTATGAACTATGGTTGAAAAACAACAATTTTTTGAAATTTGGAACATTCTTAAAAAGCAAGAACATGTTTCGAAATTTAAAAACATTTTACGAACATGAAGTTAGTTTAAAAATTGAAGAAAAAATGATGTTTCATATATTTCTTTAAAATACAGAATATTTTTTGAAAATCCTGAACATTTCCTAAAGTTTTGAATGTTTGGAAACCGGCAACTATTTAAAATTGAGAACATTTAAAATAAAAAATTCGAATCCAAATGCAAAAAATAAAAATCAAGAACATATTTTGAAAATTCAGAATACTTTTTGGAAATCTAAACAATGTTTGAAAAACAACAAATTTTAGAAATTTGGACCATTTTTAAAAAGCAAGATTTTTTTTTGAAATTTAAGAGCAACTTTCTAACACAAACTTAGTTTAACAACTGATCAAAATTTTGATATTACGAACATTTTTTAAAAATACCAGCCATTCTAATACCGATATTTTCTAAAAATATGAATGTTATTGAAAAGGCAACTATTGAAAATTTGGCATATTTCTTTAAGAAGAAAAAATCATTTTTCAAATTTTATGAACATTTTCAAACATGAAGTTAATTTAGAACGGAATTACAACCTTGGAAATAACAGAGAATAGAGAAAAAAAGAAAAAGAAATGAAGAAACAGAAACATTATAAGAAAAAGGTAAGAAAGTAAACTGGGCCGGCCCAAATATCGTCTGAGGGGTGTGCGGAGCCTCGACTGCTGCGAGCGGCGAATATCATTTTCCCCTACAAACATGAAAGGAACTATTCCTTGCTTACTGTGAGGATAGCATAAGTCTCGCCCACAGCGGGCATGACTTTGGCCCGCCCAACTGGAGTTTTTTCTTCTTGAAAATATGCTCTCTTTTTTCCTTTTGTTTCCTTTGTCTCCCTGGTTTTCTTTGGTTTTTCTATTTACCTTTTTATAACTTTTTGTTTTCTTTTTAGGCTTTTGACTGCTTTCGCATATATTTTCACTGTTTTATAGTTTTACTTAGACTATCTTCGTCTTTTCCCTGCTTTTGGTTAGGTTTTCCCTTTTACTTTCTTGTGCTTTGGATTTCTTTGTATTTCACCAGTTCTCTTTGAGTTTTCTATTTTCTTTGTTATACTTTGGGTTTCCTTTTTTTTTTGGTTTCTTATTTATATTATTATTTTTGTTTCTTTTGTCAGTATTCATTGGTTACTCGTTTGTTCAAGAAATGTCTACTTTTCCACTACACAACGTACATGTTTAGTGTACAGGCGAAATATTTTTTTGATACATGTTGAAAAAATACACGGTGCATATCTATAAATGGAATTAAAAGAAATTGACAAAAACACTTTCATATTAAATATACATCAGAAACATTTTATTTACTTATTTAACATTTTTATGCATGTCAATGTTTTTTTTGAATAGATGAAACAATTTTTCGTATACAGCTGAGACATTTTCTCTGCACACATTTAATATTTTTCTAAATACGTGAGTAACATATTCTCAAATATATGTTTTTATGCTTACTTCCTTTTTCATACACATTATACATTATTGTATTTACATATAAAATATATTTATGTGCATTATCATTTTCTTAATACCTGACTAAACTTTTTTTATTTCAATTTTTTGCATAGTTCTTGTACTTTTTTCATAAATAAGAAACATTTTATATACGTGTGTTAATATATTTAAATACATGATAAATATTTTTTTAATATATGCTTTTCATGTCTATGCTTGTAATACACATTGTACATTTTTCATATACATCTGGAACGTTTTTCTATGCTCATTTAAAAAATTTACGTATATGATTAATAATTTTGAATTATATATGTTTGAACATTTTATGAATATTTAGTAAAAGTTGAACATATATTTTTTAAGAGCATGATTAACATTTTTTAATGTGTGTTCAATACTTTAAAAAATGATTGCAAAAGTAAAATGAAAATGAAAAACAAAAGAGAAGCAAATGGAAAAAAATAATAGGAAAGCAAAACAAAAGGAAATGAAAAAGGAAAAAAAAACACGATTTTGCTTGGCCGACCCTCTTCCTACAAAGTTGTAGGCACGCGCTGGTTTCTATCTCGCAATAATGTGAGTTCTAGAAAAAAGCATTAAAGCGAGGTATGGCCATGCCTTTCGAACGTGCATGTTTTTTAATTGTGTATATGAAGTACTTCCTCTGTTTTCTAAATATAAGACTTTTTAAAAATTTCAATACTAGTTGTATATAAATGTATTTAGACATATTTTTTAAAATGTAGGTTCACTCTGCACATGTTGGTTCTCCCTAAAAAGTCTGAAACGGTATGCCTGTTTGGCTTTTTAGTGGGTTAGACCTATTCCGATACACAACGATATGCCTGTTTGGCTGTTTCACACGCATAGCGTTGACACTAACCTTCTGGGTAAAAAGAAAATTGGAGTTATGGACGAATTTTGGAACGGAGAGTTAAAATGGATCGCCTTGCATTAAAATCGTAACAGAAATATGCTCTCTGAAGGAGTGTTCGTTTAGACTCGCTCCGCTCCACAACTCCTGAGGGGAGTGTCATGGAGTGTTAAATTACAGAGCTGCTCTACGCGCTCCCACGGAGAGCATCTGAACAGCCCCTGAGTTTCCACAACAGAATATCAAAATGCGGGACTCTCTTCATGCCAAGTTGGCCTGGACAAGACGTGAGATCCAAGGACTGGTTCCAGCGTGCCAGATGAATTTATGCGTCCAAGTGTGGTTGGGTACTTGTTCAGATGTGTCAATCGCATAGACGGTTGTACAGTACCTGTACAACGCTTGTCGCAGCGTACGCCACGGGCCACGGCTCATCGTGCTGGCATGCAAGAACCTTACCGGCCGGACGTAGCCACGCTGCGAGAGAGGGCCTGAACCCAGCCAGACCCCAGAAGTCCCTACCCTATCCCTACCCGTGGCTCCAAGGCCAGTTCTGAACGAACTAGCTCGCGGAACATCCAGGGCTAGCTGATGGATCCCTCGGTCGTGTGGCCCTGCCCACCCACTCTGCGTATGTTCGGGAGAACGCTACAGCTACAGGCTTGTCGCAACCAAAAATAAATAAATAAATGCTACAGCCATGTCGGGGGCCCAACCGCAGCGGCTGGAGGTAGCATGGGTGGCGGTGGTTGGGGACACGGGAGCCCACGGGGGCCACACGCACCACGTCCCAGGCCCGCCCGGTCAACAACGGTGATGGTGGAACGGCTTCCCGCAGGCCCCTCACCTCCAGTGGTTGAGGGGATCGAATACGAGGACATCTCCGGCCGCCGACGACGACCGGCCGGCGGACACGAGTTCGTTGCGGCTCAAAACGCACCTCTCTGTCTGTCTGTCAACGAACTCGGTTATCTATCCGTCGGGCCACCCACGGGCTTCACACACACAAGATATATTTAGGGAGATTCTAAGAGGCGTAGCCGGGGCTTGTTTCTTCATCGTCTCGCAGCATGTAGTTAGGGAGTTAGCCCGACGAGCTGGCTTATAATTAGCCGACCGCTTTGCGTGCGTGAGTGTATCGCGTACGGCCGCTAGTTGTGCGTGCGTGAGTAGTACTCTCTCCGTTTCTAAATATAAAACATTTTAGATACTAGCAAAAGGTCCCGTGCGTTGTAATGGAAGAAAAAAAAATACCACATGCTTTTAAATTTTTTTATAATCATTTTGATTTCTTAAAATAATAAGCTAACTAACTAATGTAGTCGGTCCTATCCTATTTTGTTAAGAAATCAACCCATCCATTGTTAATTTCATCATGATGAGAAATTGAGCGGGACAAGTAAAGCAAATCAAAGAGGCTACATGAATTGATCAATGAACTGTTATCTTATTTCACTCATGAGGTAGAGAATGTGGGATCAGATGACAAACCGTAGGTGGTGTTTCATTCTCTGTCTCTACAATAATACAATCTTACATTCAATACATTCATTCATCAGCAAATAAATCCCCACAAAACAAATTTTTTTGCCGGTGCTTCACACACGGTTGGAGGCATCGGGAGGGGATCTCATCAGTTGATGAGTTCCTGCCGGAGGAGGGGATACGATGAGGGGAGCAAGGGTTAGGCGCCTCTATCTGGCCATAAGGAGTCGTCGTTGTCGCGCCATAACCTCGGAGTTTCCCGTGTGAGCCATGGAGGCCCGCCTCCACCTGCAAGTACTTCGCTCCGCCGCGCCGCCGCCGTTCTGCATCGAGCAGACGCATCATCCCCGGTCACTGTAGCTGTCGCGTTGATTTGATCCATAAGCTGTGCTCGAGCGCCGAAACGGGGGCAGCAAGCGGGCAGAGGTACGGCCGCGGAGGCGCGTGGGTTGAGATCGACAATAGTGGTGGTTGAGGTCGGCCGCGGCGGTGAGTGGTGTGGCAGCGGCCTGGGCACACGCCAAGGTGGACCAGGGTCGACGCGATGCGCTCGAGTGCCGCAACAGGGGCAGTGAGCGGGGAGAGGTACGGCCGCGGAGGCGGGTGGGTTGAGATCGGCAGCGGTGGCGGTTGAGGTCGGCCGCGGCGGCGAGTAGTGTTGCGGTGGCCTGGGTACAGGCTAGGGTGGCCCAGGGTCGACGGGAGGAGCCGATGCGTACTGGTATAATTTATGTAGCGAATCGTTTTTTCCTTTTGCGTTGCAGATAAATGATGGAGCGCGGGTTGAATAAAAAAAATTACAAGGGCTTTTTTATAAAAATGTCGCGGTGTGTTTTCCGACGAAAGCAATAGCCTCTTTATTATTAGGTATAGATATAGATTTTACCATGGACTACTCCCTCCGTTCCTGAATATAAGTCTTTATAAAGATTTTACTAGTGGACTACATACGGATGTATATAGACATATTTTAAAGTGTATATTCAATCATTTTGCTCTGTATGTAGACATCTAGTGAAATCGCTTAAAAAACTTATATTTAGGAACGGAGGGAGTACATACAAAGCATAATGAGTGAATCAATACATGCTCCGTATGTACTCCCTCCGTTCCTAAATATAAGTCTTTCTAGAGGTTTCACTAATGGACTACATACGGATGTATATATACATACTTTAGAGTATAGATTCACTCATTTTGCTCCGTATGTAGACATCTACTAAAATATTTTAAAAGACTTATATTTAGGTACGGAGGAAGTAGTTCATAGTGAAATCTTTAAAATATCTTATATTTAAGAACGTACTCCGAGTAGTTGCCTCTTGGTGCATCCAAATTGGGCAAGTGAGTACTTTGTCAGTTGCGCTTGCGCGGCTGTGGGTGGTCCCGTGGCTAGTTTGCAGCACCGGTGACCTGCACGTGAAGCCTCGTCGGCAGGTACACGTATACTGTAGTATAAAAAAGGGAGATAAGTGGTAGCGTGTATACGTGCAGTACTCAAAGGCACATGGCCGCATACTTAGGCAAAATGGAAAAAAATTGATAAAAAAGAAAGTACTTCATAAACTGAATCGGGTTTGGAAGAAATTCATTTGTCTGATTTTTTTTGTGGCGTTTTTGATTTAGTCGCCACACTATAGTGTGTGATACATGACATTACGTTGTGTGACGTTCGAGATTTAGTGTGTCGTCTAAACCATAGATTTCACACTGCATTGTGTGGCGCGTAAAGCAAAGACGCCATACAGTGCAGTGTGACGTCTGATTGACATAAAAAAAATCAGCTGAGTGAATTTTTTTCAAATGCAATCTTGCTTCCGAAATACTTTCGTGCACGAATCAAATTCGTCAATTTCACCGCGTACTTAGTGCATACATACGGTCGTACAACATAGGGAGCTTATGTCACCTCCTAGTACATCAACGGCCGGCAACACAGCAGGGCTCAAGGTACGAACTTCCTCCATCTTAAAAATATCGTCTTAGGTTTGTCTAAAAATAAATGTATCAAAATACTAAAACATGACTACATACATTCATATCTACACAAATGTAAGAAAAAAAAATTAGGACGGAGGGAGTACTTGCTAGCTACGGTGTACGTTGTACATGTCGTGCCGCACAGCTGGACCGATCCTGGCTGGCTGGATACGTACGAGAAGACCAACCATCCAATGCAGCGGCACCTCCTGCCACTCGGCGTATATATACGTATAACGTATGTATATACACGCACGCGCACGCGCTCGGCACATGGCGTCACTGGCCAGCCCGCCTGGCTCTGGCTCTGGCTCCTGCACATGCGTTGCCGGCCGCCTGCTCTGCATCCACTGGACCGGAGGCCAGCCCATTGTCTAATCCATCGGGCGGGGCCAAGTGCATGGCACATTCGTGGCTTCATGCTCTGCCATGACACCACTCTCACAATTAACCAATGATTAACCCCTCTGTATCGTACTACTGATGGAACATGATCTCCCGTCGACCATCACTGCACTGCCGCAGCGATCGGTCCATCCATCATGTGTACGAAATCCTCGGACGTGCGCGGCGATCAAGCAGCTTATTATCAAGCGCGGGAATCTCCGCATGTGCATGCATGCATGCATGCCTAGGGCCGTAAAGCTCAGCCATCTTTCCATGCAAAGAAGAAAAAAAAATCAGATATCTTCTGCGTGCGTGCGAACAACCGAGCATGGGAGCACGCATGCATGCATGCATCCTCGACAAGGCCCTTTTCGCTGTGCGTGGATTCCACTACAGGTGATTTTCGTGGTCTACTTAAGTAGACGTAGATGTCATCTCCTGTCGGTCAGTTCCTACTTCCATCAACAGCACGGATTAATTAGTAGTAGAGCTGGGCATGCTATAGTGCAAAGTGCCTAGCTTTGCATTACGGACCATCATGCATGTTCGTACCGACCACGTACGGCGCCATGGACCCCGGAACCGGTCCTCCATTAACCCCAGACCACGATGATTAATTGGAGTAAGATATGCTTACTGCCTCCCTTGATCGACCTGTTCTCCAGCTAAGGAGCCTGGGTTTGTCACGTGGGGCGGGAAGCTGGGACGAAGGAGGGGCTCCTCATTGATTAATCACGGGGCCAATCCATGATTGATCCTCCCCACATGCTGAGCCGAGCCGATGATCAACTGACAAAGAAGTTAAGGGCCGAGACCTATGGCTTAACTGCTTGTGTACAACAGAGTTTAGGAGAGGAGGCATGTGCCCGACACCCTCTCCTGTCAGAAGCAGACGGTGTGTCCCCTCCCTGAAGTTGGAGCGTGGACCATAACTTTCATTAGGACATCTCGTGTCACATACAAATCCGCCATGGTTAGTGTTTTTGACGATGCACATACAGCTCAACAAAGCATCAAGCTATTACTACTACCTCCGTCCCGATGTATAAGTCATTCACGCAGTTCTAGGTCGATAATTTAACTATCTAAATATGTATCATATTTGATAAAAAATATATATTTAGAAACTACATCCGTGTAGAAATCTAGTGATATACTTTTCATGACATATAACACATATTTAATTCCTCAAAACGGTGACCTAGAACTACGCAAATGACTTATACACCGGGACGGAGGGAGTATATAAAAGAAAACATCAGCCCGCTCGCCGTATCATTACTTAGAAAACAAGCATGCAGTCAACGAGTGGCACGTCAGTACTCAGCACACAATATACTCAGAGGTTAGCCATCTAGACTTGATTAGTACTCCCTACGTTTTTAAATATAGGACCTTTTAAAGATTTTACTACAAACTATATACGGAGCTAAATGAGTAAATATATATTGTAAAATAAATCTATATATAAATTTTTAGAAGGTCTTATATTTAAGATCTAAGGCAGTAGAATGTGCAAATCAATCTAGATATTACTCCATCTGTTCATAAATATAATTCTTTTTAAAGATTTTAATATTAATTATATATAAAGAAAAATAAGTAAATTTACACTCTAAAATTGTCTATACATATTCATATGTGGTCGGCATTTAAATCTTAAAAAAGGCTTGTATTTAAAAACAAAGGCAGTAGACTCTGAGGCGGTTATTTTGTGATTCCTCTTTGAAATGAATATAACTTGGAGAAATGCAGTAGGTGGATAACTATGATGAAGAAAGTACACATAAAACACTTCCCGTTCCGAGTTCCTTTGATACATATTTTTCTTTAAGGCTTTGTTAATTCTCATCTAGATAAGAATTAGCAAATCCGTTTTCTTTACGGTGAGCTGAAAGAAAATAATGAAGAGAGAGAATACGGCAGTTTGTAGTTATACGAATCGTATATATGAATTTTACACATTAATGAACATTTTTTAATATAGACACAACAAGTAAGAGAGAAATGAACAGTGCACGAGTTATACCATCGTAGATTTATCTTCATCTGTTTCTGTATATATGCCAGAAACAAACCCCTTCTTTGTGAATAATGAAAACTTATTGCGGCAGCAACATGGTATATACCTCAACTTGGTAGTGTTGATTCAGCGGAGATGATAGCGATCAGGAACAGGCTATACTTAGCTGAGAAAATTGGATGCAACAAAGTGCTAGTGCACTCGGATAATAGCGTTGTGGTGGAACTAGTGCAACATCCAGACATGTATGTGTGGCATGATTTTGCTACTGTACGAATGCAAGTAATTATGGTTGGGCTTCGCGGGTGTGGAATATTCTCACAGTCTAGGTAAAGCAAATGAGGTGGCTCATGAGTTAGCACAATGTTCTTTTAGAGAAATACTTTTATGTTTTGGGATTCTGTCATCGCTAACTTTATTTCTCACTCTCTCACAGATTTGGTTTGGATAGAAAAGATTGATTGGATGGAAAGTAACTTGGTGAGGCTAGAAATCAAGATTCATATAGTAAAAATGGAATATATATTGATCTCAACACACGCGTAGGTGGCTCTCTCTCAGAAAAAATGGATGGGTCAAGTGTTGGTTTGTTTTGAGTGCTTCCTCTTCGAATGATAGGTAGGTGGAGGGGTATCTCCAAAAATCCAGCTGTTACAACATTATTGTCCAACTCGGTAAAACTGAAGTAAAAACTCGGTGGCACCCACTAGTGTAAAATGTGGCAACTTTAGGCTTTTTGGTGAGACCAATATATGGATCTCAGAGGGTCCGATTTTGGCTGGCCTAGACAGTTATGAGACTTGGTGGCACCGATTTGCAAAACTTGGAAATTTTGATTTTAGCAAATGGCTAACCAGGGAGTTGGTCATTGTTTTTCGGTCAGACCGAAATCAAACTTGGTGGTACCGAGATGCTAGGGTTTGACATAGGTTCTGTCTAGGGTAAACTCGGCGGGGGCTAATTTGGAAATATTGGTCGCACCAAATTTGACTTTGTGGTCTGGACAGAATATTTGTGGGAGAATTTCATGAGTATTTTTTGTGTCTAATCTCCA
Organism: Hordeum vulgare subsp. vulgare; assembly: GCF_904849725.1. Classification (NCBI taxonomy): domain Eukaryota; kingdom Viridiplantae; phylum Streptophyta; class Magnoliopsida; order Poales; family Poaceae; genus Hordeum; species Hordeum vulgare. Next base: position 68,381,308 of record NC_058524.1, read on the forward strand.
AGCACTTGAGCAACGAGATCATATAGTCACCTCATCCCCTTTTAATAGTATTAGCTTTCCTATAGATTCAAATGTGATTTCTCACAAAATATAAAACGTAGAGTCTTAAAGCTTGAAGCTTGACCAATCCTACGCCTTTCCTTCCTTGGAGCTTCTCCTCACAATACTTAGTCAATCCTCTCTATGGACTATATCTGAAATATATTAGATAAAAGTATTAGTCCTAGAGACAATGTATGTTGCAATGAATTATCAAAACCATCAAGAAAGCACATGTGCTTTCACTAGTAGCAACTCGCCACTCCCAGCCAGCTCGTGCAGACTAGCACGTTTCTACGCTGGTTGAGGCCCGCTCCTCCCACGCCCGCGACAACGCCATTTGTTGTCAACATACGCGGAACCGCGCCCAACTGAGGGAGAAAGAAGCCGGCTTCGCTGAGATTGATGAGGCTATGCCCAGTACGTCCCTATCCGCCGCCAACATCGAGGAAAAGTAGAACATGGGATGCCCATGTTGCTTGGTTCCCATGAAGGCCACCGCCGACACGTTCCCGACATCCACATCCGGTGTCTTGGCCGCCCGTAGGTCACCGTTGCCCCCCCCCCCCCCCCCGCCCCAAAACCAGCCCAGATCCATGCTTCACGAAAGTGGAGGACACCCTTCCCTTGTGTCACTCTGATGAGCGGCGCTGCCGAACAAAGATAAGACCGAGGCTATTCTTTCCCTCTTGATGAAGCATATACCTCAAGGACTCCCAGCAGTACGAGAAGCAGGCTGCCGGACATGCAAAAGACATGTTGTCAGAGTGAAGGGTTGCGGAGGAGGCGGGGTTTCATTTTCGAGGCTCCTGGTCGGCCTTGGATGGGAACGAGTGCATGCGGTTATTTTTGTCTAGGTCTAAAGTCCGGTTTAGTTGAAATATGTGTAAATGTAATGAATTTGCTTTGGTTTAGACGAAAACAATTCGGTTTTATGTAAAAATCATCTAAGTATGTGAATGGATATCGTCCAATTTGTTTGAGTTTGCATCAATTTTTTTCAATTTTGTTAAAATCCATTTGAAATGTAAGCAAACATATGCGACTATCTTTAGATGGTTGGCTTCGCATTCGTGTCCGCACACTGCTCCCCCCTCCCCCCCCCCCCTATCCATGGACGGATGCATGATGTAATTTGCCGGTCAGCGCTGGAGACGCCTTAAGATATCATGCTAACTAGTTTTACAAAATATGTGTTTTAAACGAGCATAGAGGGGATATACACCGTTGTATCTTACACACACAAATTGTTCTAGTTAAGAAGATGTACTCGCTCCATTTCATAAACTAGTGTACATAGATTTTGTGAAAAGTCAAATCCCAAAAACTCTGACTAAGTTCTTGGAGAAAAAACATGTACACCTAGAATGACAAACATATATCACCAGATTCATCATAAAATGTAATTTCATATTTGATAGATTTGATATTATAAATATAAATAGCTTCCTCTATAAACTCTGTCAAATTTGCAAAGTTTAACTTATAAAAAACATTTACACACTAAATTATGAAATAGATGGAGTATTATTTTTTGGTCAACCAATATGTGTTATCCGAAATGTTTTGCTCCCTCAGTCCCACAATATAAAAGTGTTTTACAAGATAACATGTTATAGCTTGCAAAAAGCTCTTATTATATTATGAGACCGAGGGAATACATAATATATATATTTTGCAGTGAGAAATATATATCTTTTTGTGGGCTGGAAATATTGTAATATCAAGTATTCAAGCCAATGACGTTGACTGATCGCTGTACTCTTCCTTGATGAAGAAGACAAAGTACCCTTTGAGTGTTCATAGAACTAGTATTACTCACATTGTTCGATCCCAGAATAAAGTTAGTAACTTTTTTATGACCCTTGCTCGTCTAGAAGGTAGAACTATGACCTGGCTTGTGTCTAGGCCACCCAACATTGATTGTAATTTTCTGTGATGTCAATAATACAAGTTTTACAAAAAAGGAGAGTTATCTGTGCCGACGTGCCGACCGAACCTTTCGACCGGCCGCACGCGGGCCGTCTGATCCGTCAGATTGGATCTGGTTTGACCGTCAGATCTGTCCATACAGCAAAAATCCTTGATGCAACAAATTTCGGTCACGGATGCAATAAAAATGTGTTATAGCAAAAGAATATCAACGTGGTCGTAGCAAAAAACGACGCTCATGATGCGTGGTAGCAAAACAAAATGTGGGTTGTAGCAAAACAATTCGGTAAACTCGGATTGCAACTCTGACGAACGTGTATGTAACTTTTTTACTGAATGATTGTAGCAAAAAATGATACCGGTTGTAGCAAAAAATCCAACAAACTCGGATTACAACTAAAGGTAGATGCAGTTTTTTAGTGGACAAAATATAGCAAAAACACCAATGATTGCAGCAAAAATCCTTTCGGTATTAGCAAAAAAAGATAACAACTGCAACAAAAATGACGCCTCGTAGAAAAAGAGAGGGTCCTACACGTGAAATCCCTGGTCGGCCATGGCCGACCGCATCGACGGCGACGCTTGAGGGCGCCGTTCCCCTCCTTGGAGGCGTCGGTATGGACTGATCCCGTCACTTCCCCTTCCCTTAGGTCTCCCGGGCGAAAGCCTTAATTTTGTTGGGCGGCGGCGGCGCTCACGACGTCGTTCCCTTCTTAAAGGCGTCGCTTTGGAAACCTTGGGGCTGGATGGCGCTTATGGATGGTGGGCGACGGCGGTGGTGCGGCCCTATCCTAGCATGGTGTTGGAGCATATATTGAGCATATATCTCCATATGTGGTTTTGGTACTTGATGACAATACCTATGGACTAATGGTTGCCTTAAGTTACATTTATAGGATTTGTCCATAGGCACTTCTTGAAGTCCATCTGTTGGGTTCAAGGAGTTTATATGATGACCAAGATGGTATTCAAGGTATTATCCAAAGAATGGTCATAGAGACACATGGTTGATCAAGATCTCAGACAAAGAGTAAATCAAGATGATCAACACACAAAGCGTACAAGATGTGCCGGGAGGGATCAAGTGATCCCATGGTATGGATTTGTCCATAGGCACTTCTTGAAGTCCATCAGTTGGGTTCAAGGAGTTTATATGATGACCAAGATGGTATTTAAGGTATTATCCAAAGAATGGTCATAGAGACACATGGTTGATCAAGATCTCAGACAAAGAGTAAATCAAGATGATCAACACACAAAGCGTACAAGATGTATCGAGAGGGATCAAGTGATCCCATGGTATGGTAAGCATTGTCCATTACGTGTTTGTGTACTAACCCATGGTCTTCGTGAGAGTTCTATGTGGGGGTTAGGTGTGTTTCCATGGGCTTGCGTCAAAGGGAAGATCTCATACAACCCATGGAGTATGACGTCAAGTTGTAATCATCATCAATGGTTGATCAAGATCTCAGACAAAGAGTAAATCAAGATGATCAACACACAAAGCGTACAAGATGTACCGAGAGGGATCAAGTGATCCCATGGTATGGTAAGCATTGTCCATTACGTGTTTGTGTACTAACCCATGGTCTTCGTGAGAGTTCTATGTGGGGGTTAGGTGTGTTTCCATGGGCTTGCGTCAAAAGGAAGATCTCATACAACCCATGGAGTATGACGTCAAGTTGTGATCGTCATCAAGATTGCGATGTGCAAATTCAAGTGGATCAGCACGAAGATAGCATGCTTGAAGCTTGCCGTCCATTGTGGTGGCAATGGACTTGTGAAGATATGCTGAAGAGTGGCTCACCCATAGTGAGTATGGGGGAGCAATCAACTAGTCTTCATCAAGCCAACACAATCAAGAAAGGTGGTCCATCTTGAGGAAGCCAAGATCATCATCATCTAGCTCAAGAGGACGAGGTGCAAGGTATAGGTTTGCCCTTGATAGGTTTTCTGGTTAGGATAGATTGCTGTTCTATCAAGGGGGGCTCTCAAGTGAGTAGCTTGATCGTATCGTTCGTTGAGAGCTCAAACCATTTGCATCCTTGCATCATACTTATTGGTTCTTGTTTGGTGTTTCTCTTTGTGAGTTTTAGAGCTTATGGTCATCTTCGTGACAAGCTCGAGTTCATCGAAAACGGAGTCCATATGCATCTACTATGATGTTTTCGATGTTGGAGTTTTTGCCGGTTCTTCATTCATAGAGATCTCACATCTTTATATCTTTGGCATATTCATAACCGCTGTTTGGATAGCCCTTGTCGTCCTGAATCCAACAAGCTTGGGTTTGCTCGATTCGGAGCTCGTATGCGAAAGTTATGGCTGTTTCAGTGGCGAGCGGTAGTACCGCTGGACCTAGCGGTAGTACCGCTAGCGTTGGCGGTAGTACCGCTGGCCCTAGCGGTAGTACCGCTGGATCGCGGTAGTACCGCCCCTGGTCAGCGGTAGTACCGCTCCAGGAGCTTAGTACCGCCTGCCTAGCGGTTGTTCGTGGACGGAACTTTTTGCGAAGACTTTCTTGGCGGTGGTAGTGCCTTTGCACTACCAGGGGCCAGCGGTAGTACCGCTGGGGCCAGCGGTAGTACCGCTGGAGTGCCAGCGGTAGTACCGCTGCAGCTAGCGGTGGTACCGCTAGCTGGCGGTAGTACCGCTGGAGTGACAGCGGTAGTACCGCTGGAGTGCCAGCGGTAGTACCGCTGCAGCCAGCGGTAGTACCGCTGGAGCTCGGGCAGAGAGTGGGGGTAACGGTCTGATTCTTCCCCCCACTATATAAAGGGGGTCTTCTTCCCCCTTGGCCTCATCCATCCGTTGAGCTCTTGTTCTATCTCCATTGTTGACATTCTTAGAGCTTGATTACTCTCTATCCCTCCAATGATTCTTGCTTGTTCTTGAGGGAAAAGAGAGAGGAGATCTAGATCCACATCTCCACCAATCACTTTCTCCTCTATGTGAGGGGAACCCCTTGGATCTTGATCTTGGAGTTCTTTGTGAGCTCCTTGTTCTTCCTCTCATATCTCTCCATAGCTTTTGTTGTTGTGGAGGGATTTGAGTGTGAGGGACTTGACCACTTCGTGTGTTCTTGCCATTGCATTAGTTGCATCGGTTTGAGTTCTCCACGGTGATACGTGGAAGTGAGAAGTTGAGAAGCTTACTACCTTTGGTACTTAGTATCCTTGATATTGTTCTTCGTGGATGCTTTGGCGTCCTAGAAGCTTGATGGTGTCTCGGAGCTCAATCATTGTGGTGTGAAGCTCCGGGAAGCATTGGGGTCTCCAATTAGGTTGTGGAGATTGCCCCGAGCTATTTGTACGGGTACCGGTAACCGCCCCCAAGGGTTGCCACGTGTACGGGTTCGGTGACCGCCCCCAAGGGTTGCCATTTGTACGGGTTCGGTGACCGCCCCCAAGGGTTGCCATTTGTACGGGTTCGGTGACCGCCCCCAAGGGTTGCCATTTGTACGGGTTCGGTGACCGCCCTCAAGGGTCCCTTAGTGGAATCACGGCATCTTGCATTGTGCGAGGGCGTGAGGAGATTACGGTGGCCTTAGTGGCATCTTGGGGAGCATTGTGCCTCCACACCGCTCTAACGGAGATTAGCATCCGCAAGGGTGTGAACTTCGGGATACATCATCGTCTCCCCGTGCCTCGGTTATCTCTTACCCGAACCCTTTACTTATGCACTTTACTTTGTGATAGACATATTGTTTATTGTAATGTTACTTGCTATCACTTAGTTATTTGTCTTGCTTAGCATAAGTTGTTGGTGCACATAGGTGAGCCTAGTTGTTTGTAGGTTTTGTGCTTGACTTATTAAACGTTAGTTTTATTCCGCATTTGTTCAAGCCTAAACCTTAACTATTTTAAAGCGCCTATTCACCCCCCCTCTAGGCGACATCCACGTCCTTTTCACATGGATCTGTGTCCGTTGCTTGGGGATGGACTCGAGTAGGTGAAGGTCGTCGTTTGACGTCATATTGGCGTCGATGACGGAGGCACCTACCAAGGTTGTACCTCAATCTGATCTGAAGATGAACCTGTGGAAGATGGCGGCAATGACACATGTGAGTGCGTCGGACCGGTTTGTGCCCCAGGCCCGGTATGTGGCTCGGTCAGGGCCTCCGGCTTTAGATGTTTGGCTTAGGTGAGAGATCTGGGTATTTGGTCCAGCTTGCACCCCTTCATCATATGGATAGGAGTCACGACAGATGTTGTCAAGATGGCGGATTCAGACATACTGTTGTACTACTTTGTAAGGTCCTCGAAAATAATCAATAAAATGGCCGCATGCATCTCCAGATGCAGAGGCGGGGTCATCCTCCTTTTTCTTAAAAAAAAACACGTGGGATCGCACGACTCGCGCAGGACCGGTCGAAGCGTTCGGCCGGTGCGTTTTCGAAAAACGTTTTAAAAAGGATATAAGTTCTAAAAGGTAGTATTAGGGCATCTCCAACAGTTTGTTGCTTAGCTTGTTGGTAAAATATGCCATGTCATCAGTCAACACCTTAACATACAACTATTCCAATGGGTTGCATCTAGTTTGCCCAAAAAGATGTGAGGTAATAAATAAGGTGCTCTCTCATTCTACATTGAAGCTTGTGCAAGGGTGTTGGTTAATTTACATACAACCTTACTCTCTTTCTTCATTTATTGTAAGACAAATCATCAAAAATCCTATGTGTCAAAATTACCAACAACTATCTTACAACCATTGAAGATGCCCTTAGAGCAAGTACAATAGTAGAGCCGGCTGTCGGCTGTAAGCTCATGTCATGTCATCTATAGCCCATCTTATAGCTAACATGTAAAATAGTTGGTTAGAAGAGTGTACTACTTATTTATTATATGACCCACCTTTCATTCTTACAAAATGCCTAGAAGCACGTGTTAGAGTTGACTCTTAACTAATAGCTCGCTTACCTTCTTTCTCCTTCAACTAAGCAAAAATATATTACTTTATTCCTTATAGCTAGAGAGGCCTTCCTTGGACTGAAGAGATTTAATTGTTATCGGAGGATTCCCTCCCAATCCACAAGCGCGTACGCATATGCACGAGCGCGCATGCCCATTTGTAGGTCGACCCATCCAGCTAGGAAAACGTGACTTGCACGGTGACCGTGGACTGGACTACTCCAAACCCACCACGGTTAACGAGAAGCATCATCGCAGCATCGGCACCAGTAGGCCCCGAAGCACTTCGCACGCATCCCGGCCCCGCCCGTGCACGAGGGGGCTCGCCGGTTGCCCGCCTAGAGCGCGCGCACCCTGGCCGACGAGAAAGATGGACCGAAGCATCTCGTCCCCGCCCGTGCACGAGCGCGCGTGATGCCGAGGCGAAGGCGGCCCGAGGCCCGACGCCGCGCACGCCCCCGCCGTCGCGTCGCTTCCGCCCCACTCCCCGCGCCCGCCACCCCGGTTGCGTGCCCGCGACCGCGCTGCCCCCGGACGACAGGTGGGCCGGGGCTAGCTCGCGTGGGTGTGCGTGTGGCGCCGTTGACCCGGGCGGAGCAGCGGCACTGGCACGGCTCCTGCGCCTGCGCCTGCGCCTGCACGGGGGTCTCGAGCTCCGAGGCGCCCTGCCACGCCCGTCCGTTTCCCCGGCCGGATCCCGCGGGCGGCACGTCCGGAACCGAGAACTCATGCCATCGACGGAGGCGCCGCCCGCTGCCCTTCACCTGCCACGACTCGCGACGGAACCGGCCGTCCGAGCTGCGAACGCCCCGCAATTGCCCGATTGATGCTGCTACTACTAGTGCAGATATCTTATCAAGTTCTTTTTATACTAGGATCCTTATCGCATAACGGCAAGTCCAGTGCACCGCACCAACCGCGTGTGGCGTGGCGCGGTTCGGGCCGGCCAGAACAGAGCAGGGCCCAGTGTAAACTGTAAAGTGAAGACCGGACGCAACAAGGATAGCAGACGGTCTCGGACTCTCACTCACACCCGCCACCGTCCACGTCCCATCCGTCGCGCGCCACGTGGGGCTGTCCCCTCCGTTAGCCTTCCCAACGCGGCCTCCGTGCTCGCCGTGGTCTCCGGTCAGTCAGTTGCTGTGTTACCCCGTCTCTGACCGACCGATGCTGTTATACTATACCACCACCAACGGTTTGCTTAGCTCAGCCGACCGCGGCCCAAACAGACTCGTGACACCGCCCACGTCGCCGGCGCCCGTTCCGTGCACCGCCACGCCTCACGCGTCCGTCGTGCGGTGCGGTGGCTTGCCGCGCGCACGCACCCGCCGACCGCGTCGCGCTCGCGCCGGCCCCGGGGACCGCGCGCGCTGCCCCAACGGGCAAACCGACAGGGCGACCCCAGCCCACGCCCGTCGCCGTCGCACGCCACCGGCACCGCGTCGCCGTCGCCTCCGCACCGCCACCGCCACGCGCCCCGCCCGTGCCTCCCTTCCTCTCCTCCCACCCCGCAACTAGTCCTGGCGACCCGCGGGTGATTTCTCTCCCACGCTCTCGCCCTCGCTTGGTCCGCTCCTGCCGCTGCCGCGGCGCCAGCGCCAGCCGCGCTCGCCCCACCACGCCGCCCTGCGCGCCGCGCCCCCCACCCCCATTTTTTAAACCCCCCTTGTCTCCCTCCAGTGGCCTCCTCCGCCCCCCCCCCCCCTCTCCCTTCCCATCCCAGCTCCCGCTCGTGGCCTGCGTCCCTCCTCCCACAACCGCGTCCTCCTGGCCGTCCCCAACGCCCCCACCCCCGTGCTTTTACCGGAGCTCCCAACCGCGCGCCGCCGGGCCGACAACGGGCACCTGGTGTTCGGGTCGGCGCAGGCGGAAGCCAGCCGGCAGCGTCAGCCCGGGGCCGACCTGCACGGCGACGGCGTGGCGGGCGGCCACGAGGGTCTCTCCCTCGCTTTACGCGGCGGGCGGGCGGGCGCGCGGCTCGCTCCACCCCTGATCGCGGGTTTTATACTCGCCGCTGCCGCCGCCTCGTGCGGCCTGCTGTAGCTGGAAAGGCGCGCGGGGGGCGCCCTCCGAGCCAGTGGCAGCGCCTACTGGCTAGCTGACAGAAAGGTGGAGGAGGGAGAAGAGGGGAGGCGGATATTCGCGTATCCTGACGCGAGATTTGGATCGGGATCTCGCCGGGATGAAGGAGCAGGGATCGTCCGGCGTCTCGCCCGGCCCGCCGGAGGGTGCGAATCTCCTCTGCCCATGCTTACTTACTGTACTGTACTTCATTAATTAAATGCTCCAATTCCCCTCAAGGATGCATGCCAATCAGTACTACCAGCTTAAGCATTTGCCAAGTTCGTTCGTTCATTCATTCATGGCCATTGCTATTTGCTGTACCGTGCACCCAGACTCAGCTGTGGCGGTTGGTTGCAACTGATTTCTGTTATATCTTGCACAAGTTTTGTACTGATTTCAGGCATGACCTTCCTATGAATGCTTGCAAGATAAGCATGTACTACATGTGCTACAACGTTTGATGGATGCACTGTGAGTAACCACTGGCCGCGTTTTTGCAAAGCAGGGGAGAAGAAGGCCATCAACTCGGAGCTATGGCATGCCTGTTCCGGGCCTCTGGTGGCGATGCCGCCGGTGGGCAGCCTTGTCGTCTACTTTCCACAGGGCCACAGCGAGCAGGTGCGTCATTTATCTCTGAACTGCAGGAAACATGCCAAAAATCATGACTAGTTTCTGAAAATTCCCCTTCGTGGGTGACACTGAAAGTTCCCCTTCGTGGGCAGGTCGCCGCTTCGATGCACAAGGAGGTGGACATCATCCCCAATTACCCTTCTCTTCCTTCTAAGCTCATCTGCAAGCTACTGAGCCTCACCCTGCATGTATGTGTTTTTTTTTGCCCCATTTTCTACTGTGGTTGCAATGTAACAGTTTGCCTTCTGTCTCTATTCCCGTTTTCCTGATTGGGCGCACATATTTGCTTGCACAGGCAGATTCTGAAACGGATGAAGTTTATGCTCAGATGACGCTTCAACCTGTTAACAAAGTAAGTTAGCGGATTTCTTGATTCTGGTGCTAATTCGTCTCCTTTGAAAATGTGATAACATCTCTGTATACGCATGTCAGTATGATCGGGACGCAATGCTGGCATCCGAACTGGGTCTGAAGCAAAACAAGCAGCCAGTTGAATTCTTTTGCAAGACGCTGACAGCGAGTGACACAAGTACCCATGGTGGATTCTCAGTGCCACGTCGTGCAGCCGAAAAAATATTCCCGCCACTAGTATGCATAATTACTTCATAGCCTTGACATAATTTAGATCAAATTATGAATTTATCAGATTTAGTAAATACCTGCCTTACCAGGGTAACATGTTCGATAGGACTTTACGATGCAACCACCAGCTCAAGAGCTGATGGCCAAGGATCTTCATGACATTCCATGGAAATTCCGACACATTTTCCGAGGTATGTATGCATTTATGTTAAATATAAGTTGATAAGCAGTTCCCTGCCATATTTTTTATTTGTGAGCAATTACTTATGTTTAGCCTTTTCGCGCTAGTCAGTGAGCACAGTATACCGTGCAAACGTGAATTTTGTGAAATTTCACATTTTAACCAAACTTACAAAATGTAGCCTTCTAGTGCTATAGTTAGTGGGCACAATTTCATTTTGAAAACTTTGCTGTTGATTTTCATGGACTTAGTCACCAGTTTGCATTTTCTCCAGATATGTCCTATTAGCGTTCATTCTTTTTCTTGGAACTTTAAGGCAGTTTTGCACTGGGACATGTTGGCTGGTCAATCAACAACATCGTGTACTTATCCCTCTACTTTTGTGCACATGCACATGCAGGTCAACCAAAGAGACACCTTTTGACAACTGGTTGGAGTGTCTTTGTCAGTACAAAAAGGCTTTTAGCTGGTGATTCAGTTCTGTTTATAAGGTAGTGTCATCAAATTCCGAATTTAAATGGCAAAGTTCTTAAACTATTTACAAGGAACATGGATCCTAAACTTCTTTTCCAGGGATGAGAAATCTCAGCTTCTCTTAGGCATACGGCGTGCTACAAGACCTCAGCCAGCTTTATCATCGTCAGTTTTATCGAGCGACAGCATGCACATTGGGATTCTAGCAGCAGCAGCCCACGCCGCCGCAAACAGTAGTCCTTTTACTATTTTCTACAATCCAAGGTAGTGTAGTTCTTACTTGATATCCCGCATGCACACTCTGTTGCTATTCAGCACAATAAACTCATAACGTTTGTTTTGGATAGGGCGAGCCCATCAGAATTTGTCATTCCTTTAGCCAAATATAACAAGGCTCTGTATACACAAGTTTCTCTTGGGATGAGGTTCAGGATGCTGTTCGAGACTGAGGATTCGGGGGTCCGAAGGTACATGGGCACAATCACGGGTATTGGTGACTTGGATCCGGTGCGGTGGAAAAATTCTCATTGGCGGAACCTTCAGGTGTGCCACAGGTCTCATTTTCAGTTCTGCAGTGTTGTCATATCCATATCACTTAGCTGTGTTTAGTAAGAAAACATCTCCATCAAATAATCAGCTTACATTTACAGAAGTCAACCCTGACACTGAGCAAATATTATAGATACAAATAATCTGATACAAACGTAAATGATATTTGCATTTCTCCTGACTTGATCTCCTTTTTCCAAGATAGGTTGGCTGGGATGAATCAACTGCATCTGAGAGGCGCACTCGTGTTTCGATATGGGAGATTGAACCAGTTGCCACACCTTTTTATATTTGTCCACCACCATTTTTCAGGCCAAAACTTCCTAAGCAGCCAGGAATGCCAGGTGCAGATACTTCTGCTTATTGAGTTCTATGTATGGTAGTATGGTTTAGGAAATAATACATTATGTTTGTTGGTAATCTCAACCTTTGGGCGTTGCAGCCTTCTAATCCTGTTGTCATTTTATTTTTGTTGCATTCATAAACTGGTCATTTGCAAACTTAAGTTCTATAGACGGGGGAAGGTATTTTCCTAAATATGGTACTTCTTGCATGTGTATAATAAACTCTACTCATGAATTAACAGCAAGAGGTGTGGAGTATTCGTTGAATTATGAATATAAGTTGAATAAACACACTGACTTATATTTCAAGCATATGGTTGCTCTTGCTTGTATGGAAACATGTGATGAGTGAAAATTGTGAAGTTCTTGCTTTTAGTACACATGCTGAAGTTAACTTGTTGATTATATAACTTGCAAACTTAATAAAACTTGCAGATGATGAAAGCGAGGTTGATAGTGCTTTCAAAAGAGCCATGCCATGGCTTGGTGATGACTTTGCCCTAAAAGATGTCCAAAGTCAATTATTTCCAGGCCTGAGCTTAGTTCAATGGATGGCTATGCAGCAGAATCCTCAGATGCTACCAGCTGGTGCCCCAGCTGTGCAGGCGCCATACTTGAACTCCAGTACAATGGGTATGCAGGATGGGATGGGCACTGGCAATGAAGACCTAATGAGAAGATTCAACATGCAAGGCCAAAATATTGGTTTACCTAACATACAGGCTGGCTCAAAAATGGATAACCCCGCAATGGCTCAACATCAACAACAGTCCCACCAACATCAACAACAGTCCCACCAACATCAACAACAACATCAACATCAACAGCAGGTCCAGCCATCACAGCAAAGTTCTGCGGTTCAGCAACAGCAAGCCCAATTGCTGCAACAGAATGCCATTCATCTCCAGCAGCAGCAAGAACATCTCCAACGTCAGCAGTCACTGCCACAGCAGCAGCAAGAACATCTCCAAAGGCAGCAATCACAGCCACAGCAGCAGTTGAAGACCGCTGCAAGTATGCCGTCAATGGAGCAGCATAAGCTGAGAGAACAACAGCCGCAAGGTGGACAGGCTGTTTCGCAAGCACAAATGTTGAGCCAGATTTTCCAGCCATCTTCCTCTCAGCTACAACAGTTGGGTTTACCAAAGTCGCCTACCCAGCGCCCAGGATTTCCAGGTTTACCAACTGCATGTTCTTTGCAGCAGCCAGCTCTAGGCCAGGCACCACAGGTCCAACAAGCAGCAGAATATCAGCAGGCCCTCCTACAGAGTCAGCAACAGCAGTTACAACAACTGTCACAACCAGAAATGCAGCTCCAGCTGCTTCAAAAGATTCAGCAGCAAAATATGTTATCTCAACTGAACCCACAGCATCAGTCCCAGCTGATGCAACAGTTATCTCAGAAAAATCAGGAATATCTCCAGCAACAGATTTTGCAACACCAGCTGAGTGGCTCTGATGCCATGATCCAGTTCAAACAATCACATCAAACACCTTCAAACAACATCTCAGGATCTCTGACGCCCCAGCAGCTTGTAAGGTCTCACTCTGCACTTGCCGAGAGCGAGGATCCATCAAGCTCAACTGCCCCATCTGCCAGTCGTCTTTCTCCAATGAATTCATTGAGCAGAACACACCAAGGGAGCAGAAACTTAACTGACATGACAACATCACCACATATTGACAACTTACTTCAGGAAATTCAAAGCAAGCCAGATAACCGAAACAAGAATGATATGCAGAGTAGCAAAGAAACAATCCCTGTACCCAGTCGATACCCAGTTTCAGATCAACTGGATGCGTCATCTGCCACGTCCTTTTGTTTAGATGAGAGCCCACGAGAAGGCTTTTCCTTTCCCCCAGTTTGTTTGGACAGTAATCCTCAAGTCGACCCAAGAGATAACTTTCTTATTGCGGAAAATGTGGATTCACTGATGCCGGATGCCCTGCTGTCAAGAGGGATGGGTTCTGGAAAGGATATTTGCAATCTTCCTGCTGGGCAAAGGGATCACAGGGAGGTTGATAATGAGCTATCCTCTGCTGCATTCAGTTCCCAGTCATTTGGTGTGCCTGACATGTCCTTCAAGCCTGGATGTTCAGGTGATATTGCTGTTAATGATGGTGGAATGCCAAGCCAAGGATTGTGGAATAATCAAACACAGCGGATGAGAACTTTCACAAAGGTTGGTACTGTTTACTTTTAAGGGTATGTTTGCCACGGATACCTACACGCAGTGGCGAATCTAGCAGGGGGGCTTCGACAGGCTCGAGCCCCCCCTCCAAAAGTTAGAAAATAAAATTTACTACTATACTATTTTTTTTGACCTTATTTTGACAAAAAATCAAGAGTTTTTGACTTTTTATACACACATTTGACTTTGAGCCCTCCCTTCATTTTATTCCAAGATTCGCCACTGTCTACACGTGCACTCTCAAAACTATGAAGTACCCTGTGAAGTATATTAATGCACACTGCACACGCCACAACTGATCCTACATGCCTCTTTACTTGAATATGTTTATTACTTGATTCTGGATTGGGGAATTATGCTTAGAAATACTTGAAGTTTTTTCTTTTTTAGTAATAGTTGGTTTGGATATAGCCCTGCAAATTCATAAAACATGCTGTTTTTTCAATTCCTTTGCAAATGCTTTAGCCCTGCAAATTAGTAGAACTATTTCTTTTAGCATTGGGTATTGAAAGATATTTAAATAGGGTCAGGGAGGCTGTTATGTAGCCTAAATACCCAATGTTCAATTGGTACAAACAAATAATCTGAATTTGAAGCATTCCATGCAGGTTGTGTTTGTAACATTTTCTCCATATCCATGTCTATTTTGATCCTGAGTTATCCTGTTTTTGCTAGGACTAAATATTATCCTTAGTGTCCTGGAGCATCACTAACTCCTGTTCCAAAGTCGCATGTGTAGAAATCCTAACCTAACAATCGAAGCATCCTGAGATCATTATTTACACCCAAGTTATTCTTAATTCTGTATACGAGTAGCATTAATTTTTGTTGTGTGCCAAACTATCTTGATTTCAAGGTTCAAAAGCGTGGATCCGTGGGGCGATCAATCGACATCACACGGTATACAAATTATGATGAACTACGGCATGATCTTGCATGCATGTTTGGTATTCAAGGCCAGCTCGAGGACCCGTACAGAATGGACTGGAAGCTAGTCTATGTTGATCATGAAAACGACATCCTCCTTGTTGGTGATGACCCATGGGAGTAAGTTATTCCCTTCCATTATCATCTATATCCAATATTATCTGCAACTCTTTCTTAAACCGGCGCCACCTCAATCCCTCATGATTCGAAAAACTTTGTCAACAGGGAGTTTGTGAGCTGTGTGAAGAGCATCAAAATATTATCATCTGTTGAAGTGCAACAGATGAGTTTGGATGGCGACCTTGGCGGTATCCCTCCACAAACACAAGCCTGTAGCGCATCCGATGATGCAAATGCATGGAGAGGATCCTGATGTAAATACTAAATTTAATGTGCTTCTTACCATTATTTAAAGAAATACCCAGAGGTTTAAGGACCCACCACACAGCTAGTGTTACTCTGAGGTTAGACCTAGAGCCGACTCACTGACAAAATTGGTCAAATGCTTCTGGCGAAAGATGTTCAGTGAACCGCCTTTATCGCGGAGCTGTTGATGTCTTGTTGCCACTAAAATTCGGTGACCTATCCACATGATCAGATTAGTTCCTTTTTTTGCCATACGACTGCTTTGAATTTCGTAAGCTACCTGTGTTTACGTGGGATTTGCAGCTATTGTAATCTTACAAGTCGATCAACTATCTGATGTATATATGTGCGATTTATATACCTCCCGATGTAATAGTTCCACTGCTGAAGTAAAAAGTTGTATTGACCAGCGGAAACTTGTTCCCGTATCTATAGAATTACCACATCTGTGTTTTGCTCTCTTCATATATAGTTGAGAACGTCGTTACCAGCCCATGGCATCGTTGTTGCAGGTCGTGGCACCACACTCGTGATGCTCCGGGGGAAACCTTAGATCTGGATCTACCGGTCGGACGATGATGGCATCTTCGATATCGTTTCCCTTCTGAGGGCATCATTTTGGAGTACGTGCTGGGTGGACGGGACAAGAGGAGGAGCGGTGTTTGATCTACCGTGAGCCATACGGTGTAGCCCGGCGGCATGGCGCTGCGGTGGTTCGTCGACAGGCACGTGTAGGCAGATGCTGCAGGATGGTGGCGCTGTCTGGCACCGTGGTGGCGTCGACGACAGACCTCGCAAGGATGATGCGTTTGTTCTAGCTCTGGAGAGGGTACGATGGTAGATGGTGGAGGCGGCCTCTGCGCCAGACCAGTTTGGGATCCAGTCTCAGTGGTGGCTGGGCTGGAGCATCAGACTATAGATGTTAGGATTTGGTGCGATATCTGTTTGGTATTTGGCCCGGATATTCAGCACACCTTCATCAAGGAACATGAGTAGCAACATGTGTTGCTTAGATGGTGGCTTCAGGCTAACTGATGTATTACTTTGTATTACTTTGTATCGTCTAGATGCATAGGCTGGAGGTATATCCTCATTTTCTAAAAAAATTATAGTTGAGAATGTTTGCTTCTCATGATGTGCTCTTCCTCTTCTTCTATGGATACGTGTGCTGGGAGAGCAAAACATTGGGGCTCACCTTTGTTTCTGTCGTCTTCTTTGAAAAAATAACACATATCTATGCAGAAACGCGATCTCCTATGCGTCACTCGTTGCGGTGAAGTACCGAGCGGAAGCACAGGGGTTCGCCCGACTGGACCGGCCCAGTTATTGTTTTCTTATTGTTTTCTGTTCATTCTTTTCTTTTTCTGCTTATTTCCCTTTTGTTTTAATTTTTTGGTTTGTTTTTTCTTTCTTTTTTCCTTTTCTCTTCGAATTTGAAGCAAAATCATTTTTCGAGTTTCAAGAATATTTTTCGAATCTGCAAACAAATTTTGAAAATGCGAACATTTTTTAAATTGTGAACAAAATTTGAAACATGATTTTTTTTGAATTGTGAACAAATTTTAAAACTTTACGATGCAACGAACGTCCAATTGGGTTTTCCTTGAGAAACGACATCTCCTTGCCATTAGATATTTTTTAGGCAAACACACAAAGCTTTTATTCAACTGTCACATAGTTTACAGGGACGAATAATAGATCTTCAGGGTGGTCTAACCAGGTATGACGGCCGGTCCCTAGTGATAGTGCATGCTTTGTTAGCTTGTGGGCCTCGATATTCAAGATTTTGAACTCATGAAGAAAATTACAAGAGATAAAAGACCTAGACGACTCCTTGATCTCAAGAACAACTGTCCCATATGACGCCGGGTTTCCCTTTTGATTGCGTCTACTACATTCTTGCAATCCGATGCCACCGAAATTATGTGAATATATAGATCATTTGCTAAAGCCATAGCCTTTCTCATTGCCAACACTTTAAGGGTCTCAGGATCGTCTATGTTGAACAAGACGGAGGATACACCTTGAAAGTACCCGCCCCGTCACGACATATCGCAGCAACTGTCCCCTTACCACCAGATATGATCGACCTCTTTGTATTGCAATAGTACTCTAGTACATACGGGCTGGCCCAAGCGGCAGTTTTTTTTAAAAGAAAACGTAGAGCATTATCTATCTTATGCCTTCAAAACGGGACCAAGCCCGGATGACCATTGTCAAATTACATGAAAGTGATGTAGATGTCGCACAGAATGTGCAACAGGACATCATCAAGCCTAAAAAAAAGGAGATGAACTGGCATCTTAGAGCGCAGCAGAATCAAGCTCGGTCGATGGATCGACCGATACACGATGTCACCTATTCGTCTTGCCTAGCCGCGGACTCCCATCATGACCACGTCCGTGCCGGCACCTCAGCCGTTGGGTGTTCTCTGATTCATTGTCCCCTAATTAATCTGTTTAAGAGCATGGTTAATAGTATAGCCAACTGCTGGCTATAAGCAGTCTTATAGCTAGCTTGTACAATAGTTAGCTATAAAAGAGTATTACTTTTGTCATATATGATCCACCTTTCATTCTCACGAAGCATCTAGGAGCACGTGCTAGAGCTGGCTCTTCACGAAGAGCCCGCTTTCCTTCTCTTTCCTCTTGTCTCTCATCCAACTCAGTAAAAATATAGTATTTTAATCCTTACAGTCTGCTGACTGTACCTTATTGTACTTGCTTAACCATATTTGTTGTCATGGTTGCTGAAGCGTGAGGAATTAAATGCACAACATTGCTCAATAGCTGCCCTTGAAAACCCCGAGAAAAGAATGGTCTTGTTTCAAACGTTCAGAGAAACCAAACTTATCATAGGGGAGGATCTCGACCGACATGATGAGTAGGTTGGTCGATAGATAGATACCAAGACACTATGTTTCATCGGTGCTTAGCTCGGTCTGAATTCTTTTGGCAGTAATAAATACAAGTGAAACCTGAATTCAGATCGCTACCGACAGCAGTACGCTTTGAAGGTCTAAGATTGAGGGGAACTGAGAAATATCATCATGCTGCTGGAGCTGAAGCTCGGACACGGCGGTCGTTGCCGATCTCGAAGTGATACCTTCACACGAGAGCAAGAGGCAACAGCCACACACCAAATTGGCCGGAGGATTGAAGCTGGTGAAACCGCACTACGAAGAAACCTAGATATGATACGAGGAGTAGCTGCTTTTGGCGCCTGCACAACGCAACAAACGCAGATAACAATCATCAGGCCTTGTTTGTTTGTCTCGTAGGATGGTGATTGCTGGAGTAGGATCAGGATTACTACCCATGTGTGGTTTAGGTACTTCGTTTAATTCCAACAGCTTGTGACCCGACACTAGGTGCGCAACGCTTACGGGCCAGTGTGGTCGCCTGGCCGCTAGCCGGGTTGCTCCTCGTCGTTCCTAGCTACTCCCTCCCTTCTTAAATAAAAAACCTTTAAATTTTTTACTGTAAACTACATACTGAACAAGATAAATGAATATGCACTTTAGAATAAATTTATGTTCATCTATATGTAATTTATATTAAAATCTTTAGAAGATCTTATATTTAAGAATGGAGAGAGTATAATGAACACCACGAACATGGTCGAACAGGACCGTCCTAGCGGAACAAGAGTGTAGTTCTGTCCCACGCCCTAGAAGAGCTTAAACAAGAGCAGAGGAAAAACAGAGTAGCAAAGCAGAGAAGTCACACAAACGAATGCTCTTTCTTCGTTTTAAGCTAACTAGCTTCATGCCTGTGCGTTGCCACGGAGAAACAAACTTAGAGTTGAAAATATTTATATGAAATATTATTATAATTTATAATGTGCATGTTGTACGTGGCTTATGAATATGTTAAGATAATATCATCTTGAAATGTGCGCTCACGACCTCCTTTGCTCAATCGCTTGTTGTTAACGTACGCCAGACATGTTGTTGCTCCCACGCTAAGCATAATAATGATAAGCTCTTTCTCACAAAATAAAATAAAATAAAATAATGATGAGCTCTTGTCTATTGTTCCATGTTTAGCCTTCTCTATCGTGTCTTCCTACCCGATCTTCTATACCATCGCCCACCGCGGATGTTATATTTCCCAGTCACCTATAGCACTCACACCACTTCAAAACATTGCGGTCTCACTCCCACTTGCTTTCTCGTCCACGTCTGGATCCTCCTATTCTCCTAAGCGTGAGTTTTTAGTCGTTCCATCGTGTCACACTTGCTGACCCAGTTGTGATATATAGATAGATAAGTAGTGCTAGTGCCCACATTAAATTTCCAACTACAACTTAACAACCAACAAGCTTACAATATCTTCTCGCTTGTGGCTCAATAACCTTAGTATGTGTGCGTCACTTATTCTATTTGTCGAATGCATCCGAACATAACATATCTTTAGTTTTTCACCACTTAGCTATAAACATGAACATTTTTCTTTCATTCCCTCCCTCTCAGCCCCCATGTGCGTCTCCATTGCTAGTCCCCCCATCTTCAACTGCACAAACAAAATGAAAATTGACACATGCATAGGGATATACAATGTCCTTTCTATGTCAAATTTTTAGTGCAGGGGGTGGTTCGATAGCTCCAGAAAAATTCAATTAGGGTGAAAATTTGAATATTCTCAAAGAAATGTTTGCATGAACATGAAAGAAAATTAAATGACAAGGTACATCATGTTATAATCCACCTTGAAGGTATGAACATGATAATACATTATATGTCATGAACTCATGATTCCACGATCATAGAAAAAGGAAATCAATTCATTCTTTGTCACCATTGTGAAACTATTCCGAGCCAGTAACCTAGTATTTAGGTGCAAAAAAAAGTACAATGTTGGGGAATGGTAGAAATAAAACCAGCAGCCAAAGCAACTGTTGGACTTCATAACACTTTCTCTTCTTACTATACCAAATAATTAAGCACTAATTCAACACAATGCAATCATTGCAGGCAAGGCCTAACCTGAGAACTGAAAATAATTTGTGCTGATACAAAGAAAATAATTCCTAATAGTTCACAGGCATTTATATTTATCGTAAGCAGGAAAGTGAGGGACATTTTCTTCAAAAGAGAAGACAAAATCAAAACAAAGAAGAACATTGTGCCGTATACAATATACATGAAAAATAGATCATGTGCAATATTTCAAATAGAACCAGGAAACATACCCCATGTGTGTACTTCTTGAGAGCAATAGAAGGCACGGCTGAGCCAGTGATCATCGACCTTGAGATCCATGGTCTTGTGGCCTAAGATCTAAGTAAAGAGAAGAAAAATAAATCACCATTAGCTGCATGCCTTCGACAGTTCAAGACCGTCTTCATTTTCCCGCATGAGTAAATGGCTATACATTAAAAATAAATCATGTATTAACATTTGGAGTCACATGTTCAACGTAGGATAACACAAAACATCCAAGGCTAATTGTTACAGGTTGTGAAAACTGAAAACTGTAATGTATTCAGAAAATTGTACTCATAAAAGGTTCCATGTTGTGGTCTATAACAGATTCTACTATATTTCATGAAAAAATAGATTCTTCTTTTGCACCCATCCTCCCACCTCGATGCCTGGATGAGTCATTATGAACTGCCCAAGGGAAGGGTCAAGCGTGAAGCCATTGACACCATTTCCAGTGTTCGGGACAGGCTGCAGAAAATAATGTACACAAGCACACCATTTATCTTGTTTGTCACGAATTGATGAGGATTGATAAATTACCGTCCAGGAACGTCCATACATGCAGTATCCAGCAGCAAGCATGTCCTTCCCAAGCTGCAGTACTTCCTCCATAGTCCCTGTGTCTTGGTTCTTGATCATCTACCAAGGATCACTGGGGCAAAAGAAAGGATATAAGTAACCATCCAACATATGTATATTCTTTCTTTGAAGATAGTGGCTCTTCTTTTTTTGCAAGTTAGATAGTGACTCCATTGTGTGTTGCGTTGAACCTTTTTAGCGGTGAAATTACTTGCATGTACTGTTTCGACGGGGATGCCGTATTCGATGGTTTGGAGGAGACATCCAAGGGATCAAAGCAGACACAATACCGGCTGGATGCCGCAAACAACAGCGAAGCTTAGCATCATGCGGCTACCGGCTGGATGCAAAAGCGTGCACAAAATGTTGTAAACATGAACAAATGTTTAAAGACATGTAAGATTGCTTTCACAAATAACGTTCGAGGAGCTCTCATAAAACATAACAAAATCACCGATCAATGTTTTCTGCAGTTTTTAGTACATGCTTTTTTTCGAGAGCTCCTCACGGGTAAAACTTTGCAACAACCTAAAACATTTAATCATGTTTCATGTCGCAAATTTTCAGGATTTTTTAATCACGTTTGATAATGATTTTTTGTTTGTTTCTCTAAACTCACGTGTAGTACACCCGATAGTAGAACATCCACTCTCATGAAACATAGGGTTTGAAAGGCAGCTCAGGTCATGTGATTCAAAGGAAATTTGTGAAATCCACAATGCACAAGTACATTAGTGATTAGTATTACCTTTCACTTTTCCTTCCATCAGCTTGCTTCACGGCAAGCATGCTTGCTCCTGCACCGCACTCCATGTTGGGTAGTAGCTGGTCAACACTACAGTTACCTTAAAGGATGAATTTTTCCAGGTGGGGAAAAGCCGAGAAGTCTAACCTCTCAAGTGTGCCGTTCAAACTTGTGTTAAGGTTGAGCTCTGTCATAAGTACAGCTGAGTTGCAAGTGATATGTGTCCACCTGCAGAGGCTGGTGGAGTTGGCCATCGACCATGACCCAAGGGACTCATCAGCACCATCCAAGCTAGCCTTCCAATTCACAAGTGCTTCAGCTTCACGCCGGATATCGGCTCTCACCGGCACGGTGGCGCATAGTAGGAGACAAGTGTAAGAGAGTACATAATGGAGATGCTTCATGATGGCATGGAATGAATGGTGCTTAACTTCCGCAGAGGATGTAAAACTTCTGGAAGAGCCAGCCAGACGGCCAAACGTTCTTTACAGTGGTCGTCTGGTGGACCTCGTGGTTTAAAAATGGAACATTCTCAGTTAATGACATAGTACTCTCGGTTTAGATTAAGGAGATAATATATGCTAGTACTACAGATTGCATATGCTAGGAGTATTTTATAGTCCCCGTGAAAATAGGATATCACAAATTGCATGTTGTATGCATGTTTCATTATCAGTGAGACACTTGCAAGTCATGGCACACTTGCATATGCTTAACTCGAAATTATAAATAACTTCTGAACTACGATACTGGAGCGTATGGAACTGCATCATGGCACACTTGCATTGATTATATCTAATATACTGAAGACAATAAGCTACCAACCCGACATCCATGATTAAGAACCTTGCTCCTAGTCTCCTACAGCAGCAATTCGCCTGTGCCCAAAGAATAAAGGACAGAAAAGAAGAGAAAACAAGCAATGGAACTGCAGGTCATTACCTTGATGCAACAAAGGAGACACTGATGGGTGGTTCTGCACGACAACCAATAAGTAAATCATCACACCATTCTTTTTGCTCGTGTATGTCCTCTTATTGCAGACATGTCATGTGCCTAAGTAATTACATCATTAAGCCATCATTATTATGGCAAATTATAATTAAGCTTACAATTCTATAGCAATAGAATTTAATAGACAATCATACCTTGTGTAGACACGCCTGAAGTACGTGATTGCAGTAGCTATAACTTTGAGATAACAATGATTTAAGATCGTCGGCATCATGAGTTAATTCCAGATAGGTCTGGTGGAGAATGGACAACATATCATAAACTGGAAAAGTGAGCTATTCAATAGCAGACATTAAAAAAACTGGAGTAGCAAACATTCATTAGCATCCATTAACAAAAATTGCAGCACTCTACATATAAAGGAGACGGGAATGCTGCTGTCATTTTCATTTTTCTCTTAAAAGCAGTTAGCTTTCGGTATCACTATGTCAGTCTTGAAGTTTAACCAAACTCCACAGAAAAGTTAGAAATAAGAATTGCATGAAGAAAAGAATGAATAACACCAATACATTAATGTGTTTGAGGTAGTAAACCAACAATATATATATGCCAATATGTTAAAGTTTCTTAGATACAATGGTAGCCACTTCAAAAATGTAACTGTACACACTACTGTAGAACAAAATCTTGCTAATTATGGTCTAAAGAAAAAAATGGGTAAGTTTGTTTGATCATGGAAGTCTACAGATATCATTCACACTATAAACAAAGGTACAGTTAAGGAAATGGAAACAATGTCTCTAACCTTTGTCTAACTTTGACCTGCTGGGCCAACCGCCATATATCTGAAATAGTAACATAAGCGTAAATTCTAGTAAGACACTGCAATGTGCCCATCCGGATTCCAGCATGCAGCAAGGTGGTTGCTTAGGTCTTTAGTTGCTTTATGTAAGACTGACATAGATATGAAAATGCTGTTATGGATTTCTATTATTTCGTTTACATTATGTCGTTAGTGGCTAGCCTAGCTCATCTATATATGTGAGTTCATCCCCATTTTCATTATCTTCTCTCACCAAAGAAAAGCCGTCACTCCCTACCATCATCGCCACGGTATTTACCCCGTGACTGCTACAACTCGAATGGAGTGACTTAATCACTTAAGTGCATTCTAAATTGCTACTTATTTTTTTTTACATTATTACACATATATGCTAGATTACTACTTGTAACTTATAGCTTGTCAAGCGTCCGGTGCAGCCGGCAAGAACATTATTCATCACAGTTTGGCAAGCATCTAGTTCAGCCATCGAGCTTCATAATAGTTTGCAAACTCAGAAGCTAAAATTTGGGAACAATCTGGTGACAACCGCCAACTTGGAATTTTAAGAAATTGACCTACACTATGCAGCAGGACTATGGCTGTAGGCATGATGTTCTTGTCCCTGACGATGGCCTCCACCTCCATGGTCGTCGAGAGGTTCGTCGACTACAACATGCCTGCAACATAAACGACAATCAACAAAGGATATCGTGCACGCTAGTTGTGGCACGCACATCGCCGCAAAGGGCGAATCCTATTGAGGGTGATACGCTCCATTCTGGCTAACCTCCCTTTGATTTGGTCAATTGTTGTTACTTCTCTTCTGAATGAATACCAACATCGGAACTGGATGTAAAAAAATGTGGAGAGTCAACATTTGTACTTGAAGATCTGATTTTTTTGCAGTGGGAGTCTGACCTTGCTGCTGCGGGTTAGCATGGATTTAGGAGGAATTGGTTGCAGGCTTGAGGATGATGCCTGGGTCGTTGGATGTCTCCCCAACGATGGATCTCATCTTCCTCTTTTTTCTTGAACTGCCTCTTCCTCTTTTTTGAGTTGAACCCTAGCCCAGATAGCTCACCTTGGGGATGGCGGCAGCGGGCTGGCTGTAGGTGGGAGGATGAGGGGCGCCGACGCCGGCGAGGGCGAGCCGGCGGCGCACCACTCCCGCCACCGTCCTCCTACTCTGCTTCTGCTTCTTGGTAGGGCCGACGGCGAGCCGCTCTCATCTTGTTGAGCACCCAGGGGGGCGTGGAGGGGGAGACGACGGGACGATGCAATGGGCGAGCGGAGGCGGCGGGGGCGTGGAGGGGGAGACGATGGGACGACGCAATGGGCGAGCGGAGGCGGCGGGGCGACAATGAGTGGAAGAGGAGCACGTTGCGGAGGCCGGCCTCCCATGCGCAGTCCGTCGGGGAGCACGACGTCGAGTGTCCCCGAGCGGGATCTGTAGCTTCTGCTAGCGCGGCGGCGCCCACGCGCCCGGGCCCTAGCGCCATGAGCCGCATCCACGGGATGAGGAGGCGGGGATGGCGGCGCGAGGTCGACGGGGAAAGGAGCCGCAAGGAGGGCCGAAACGAGAGGAGCGGCGCGGGGGCGTGCTGCGAGGAGCGGTTCGCACGAGCGCGGGGATGGGGTTGGGGAGTGCAGGATGCCGTCGTGGGTTGTTTTTTTCTTCTTTCTATACTTGGGATCGAGAGGTGGGATCGATCGCTGGGACCGTTTTTCTTTACGTGGGATCGATCCAAGGTCGAACCATCACGGATGTTAAACCATCACGACGGCACATCCTGCTTTAATAGTAGAGATTATGTAGTGGGAATAACTTAGCTAGTAAGACAGATGTGACACAGACAAAGAAATTAATATGCCAAGTAATTAATGAAGGGGAGGTTTGTAATAGCATAATATGTTATTGTGGACATCACATATCACAAGATAATATGAGTCTATAATGAGAATAACGTTTTGGCTCTTGGCCTCCCTGGAGGCCGAATTTTTGAAAAATCCAAAATTCAAAAAAATTGCTTTCAAAAAATCCTGATTTTTTTACAACTAAACAAGGATGTGAGGTGTATGTGTAAAATTTCAGGATCAAATGTGATCTGTACAAAAATAAATAAATTCATGGTGTGAGAAAATGAATAGTATCATGTGCTAAAAAGCATCAGATTTATCGTGTTTACTCGGCCCTCATTTCAACGTATTTCATCCTGAAAATTTACGCATTTGTACAATATGCCTTCATCTATCTTTATTTATTTTCAGAAATTTATAAAATGTAAAAGAATATGAATTTTAATTTTTGCATTTGGAGGCCACCATGAAGCTCGGTCTTCAAAAGCAATTTTCGAGTCTATAACCTAATAAATAAAGCTTCACATGACATCACATTTATGTTATTACCAACTACACAGGTAATAACATAACATAGCGTTATGTATATATTAGTGTACGTTACTCTTTACTATGGCTAGTCTTACCCATCTCCACCGTGGATCCTTAAACCTATCGCATCCCTTCAGACCGAAAGTTCCGGGCGTGATTTGTCATCCAACATAGTACCTCATCGATTTGTAAGCCAGACTAAACGCCCATTTTTCTGCAAACCGGAGGTAAATCAAGGGATTGCACCTTTGCGGATGTCGGGACTGCTCACACGTACACATATAACACCCCATACCCACCCATAGACCTCTCCTACGACCGCGTCACGCTAAGCAGCTGCCACGCATTCACCGCTTAGCATTGAACATCGCAATTATGCTCGCGCAGAACAAACACGACATCTCACTGGCTCCCGCGTTGAACAGGTGCGGCCGTCGAAAGCACCGTACGCGTAGTGTCCCAGTCTTCATGTCCGTTCATTGCCGGAGGAGACTGGGCGGATTGCTACCACATTGAAATAGGTTGCACGTTTGTCCGACCGCTGACATTAATTAGGCATGCCGGTCGAGAAACCACTCTAGCGCCTTCATTCAAGTACTCTT